>NC_133224.1:8680473-9280473 GCF_040436345.1 Pagrus major
GCTGCCAAATGTGCTCCTATACTGGCTGAACGAGACACAGCAGTCTCCATCGGAATCTGGTGGAATTTGTATTTTTGGTGAATATTTTAGTGAAAAAAGTGGCCCATTTTTTCAATAGCTTCCAGGTCTTTGGACCGATTGACTCGAAATCGCTCCCAAATGTGCTCCTATACTGGCTGAACGAGACACAGCAGTCCCCATCGGATTCCGGTGGAATTTGTATTTTTGGTGAATATTTTAGTGAAAAGGGACAATGTTTCATCAGACTGGCTTAAGGCTGCAGTTAGGGTTAGGGTTATGGGGCTAGGGTTAGGGTTACGGTCGTCTTTTGACCGATTGACTCGAAATTCGGCACGAATGTGGTCCTCTACTGGCTGAACGAGACACAGCAGTCCCAATCGGATTCCGGTGGAATTTGTATTTTTGGTGAATATTTTAGTGAAAAAAGTGGCCCATTTTTTCAATAGCTTCCAGGTCTTTGGACCGATTGACTCGAAATCGCTCCCAAATGTGCTCCTATACTGGCTGAACGAGACACAGCAGTCCCCATCGGATTCCGGTGGAATTTGTATTTTTGGTGAATATTTTAGTGAAAAGGGACAATGTTTCATGAGACTGGCTTAAGGCTGCAGTTAGGGTTAGGGTTATGGGGCTAGGGTTAGGGTTACGGTCGTCTTTTGACCGATTGACTCGAATTTCGGCACGAATGTGGTCCTCTACTGGCTGAACGAGACACAGCAGTCCCCATCGGATTCCGGTGGAATTTGTATTTTTGGTGAATATTTTAGTGAAAAGGGACAATGTTTCATGAGACTGGCTTAAGGCTGCAGTTAGGGTTAGGGTTATGGGGCTAGGGTTAGGGTTACGGTCGTCTTTTGACCGATTGACTCGAATTTCGGCACGAATGTGGTCCTCTACTGGCTGAACGAGACACAGCAGTCCCCATCGGATTCCGGTGGAATTTGTATTTTTGGTGAATATTTTAGTGAAAAAAGTGGCCCATTTTTTCAATAGCTTCCAGGTCTTTGGACCGATTGACTCAAAATCGCTCCCAAATGTGCTCCTATACTGGCTGAACGAGACACAGCAGTCCCCATCGGATTCCGGTGGAATTTGTATTTTTGGTGAATATTTTAGTGAAAAAAGTGGCCCATTTTTTCAATAGCTTCCAGGTCTTTGAACCGATTGACTCGAAATCGCTGCCAAATGTGCTCCTATACGGGCTGAACGAGACACAGCAGTCCCCATCGGATTCCGGTGGAATTTGTATTTTTGGTGAATATTTTAGTGAAAAAAGTGGCCCATTTTTTCAATAGCTTCCAGGTCTTTGGACCGATTGACTCGAAATCGCTCCCAAATGTGCTCCTATACGGGCTGAACGAGACACAGCAGTCCCCATCGGATTCCGGTGGAATTTGTATTTTTGGTGAATATTTTAGTGAAAAGGGACAATGTTTCATGAGACTGGCTTAAGGCTGCAGTTAGGGTTAGGGTTATGGGGCTAGGGTTAGGATTACGGTCGTCTTTTGACCGATTGACTCGAATTTCGGCACGAATGTGGTCCTCTACTGGCTGAACGAGACACAGCAGTCCCCATCGGATTCCGGTGGAATTTGTATTTTTGGTGAATATTTTAGTGAAAAAAGTGGCCCATTTTTTCAATAGCTTCCAGGTCTTTGGACCGATTGACTCGAAATCGCTCCCAAATGTGCTCCTATACGGGCTGAACGAGACACAGCAGTCCCCATCGGATTCCGGTGGAATTTGTATTTTTGGTGAATATTTTAGTGAAAAGGGACAATGTTTCATGAGACTGGCTTAAGGCTGCATTTAGGGTTAGTGTTATGGGGCTAGGGTTAGGGTTACGGTCGTCTTTTGACCGATTGACTCGAAATTCGGCACGAATGTGGTCCTCTACTGGCTGAACGAGACACAGCAGTCCCCATCGGATTCCGGTGGAATTTGTATTTTTGGTGAATATTTTAGTGAAAAAAGTGGCCCATTTTTTCAATAGCTTCCAGGTCTTTGGACCGATTGACTCAAAATCGCTCCCAAATGTGCTCCTATACTGGCTGAACGAGACACAGCAGTCCCCATCGGATTCCGGTGGAATTTGTATTTTTGGTGAATATTTTAGTGAAAAGGGACAATGTTTCATGAGACTGGCTTAAGGCTGCAGTTAGGGTTAGGGTTATGGGGCTAGGGTTAGGGTTACGGTCGTCTTTTGACCGATTGACTCGAAATTCGGCACGAATGTGGTCCTCTACTGGCTGAACGAGACACAGCAGTCCCAATCGGATTCCGGTGGAATTTGTATTTTTGGTGAATATTTTAGTGAAAAAAGTGGCCCATTTTTTCAATAGCTTCCAGGTCTTTGAACCGATTGACTCGAAATCGCTGCCAAATGTGCTCCTATACGGGCTGAACGAGACACAGCAGTCCCCATCGGATTCCGGTGGAATTTGTATTTTTGGTGAATATTTTAGTGAAAAAAGTGGCCCATTTTTTCAATAGCTTCCAGGTCTTTGGACCGATTGACTCGAAATCGCTCCCAAATGTGCTCCTATACGGGCTGAACGAGACACAGCAGTCCCCATCGGATTCCGGTGGAATTTGTATTTTTGGTGAATATTTTAGTGAAAAAAGTGGCCCATTTTTTCAATAGCTTCCAGGTCTTTGGACCGATTGACTCAAAATCGCTCCCAAATGTGCTCCTATACTGGCTGAACGAGACACAGCAGTCCCCATCGGATTCCGGTGGAATTTGTATTTTTGGTGAATATTTTAGTGAAAAGGGACAATGTTTCATGAGACTGGCTTAAGGCTGCAGTTAGGGTTAGGGTTATGGGGCTAGGGTTAGGGTTACGGTCGTCTTTTGACCGATTGACTCGAAATTCGGCACGAATGTGGTCCTCTACTGGCTGAACGAGACACAGCAGTCCCAATCGGATTCCGGTGAAATTTGTATTTTTGGTGAATATTTTAGTGAAAAAAGTGGCCCATTTTTTCAATAGCTTCCAGGTCTTTGAACCGATTGACTCGAAATCGCTGCCAAATGTGCTCCTATACGGGCTGAACGAGACACAGCAGTCCCCATCGGATTCCGGTGGAATTTGTATTTTTGGTGAATATTTTAGTGAAAAAAGTGGCCCATTTTTTCAATAGCTTCCAGGTCTTTGGACCGATTGACTCGAAATCGCTCCCAAATGTGCTCCTATACGGGCTGAACGAGACACAGCAGTCCCCATCGGATTCCGGTGGAATTTGTATTTTTGGTGAATATTTTAGTGAAAAGGGACAATGTTTCATGAGACTGGCTTAAGGCTGCAGTTAGGGTTAGGGTTATGGGGCTAGGGTTAGGATTACGGTCGTCTTTTGACCGATTGACTCGAATTTCGGCACGAATGTGGTCCTCTACTGGCTGAATGAGACACAGCAGTCCCCATCGGATTCCGGTGGAATTTGTATTTTTGGTGAATATTTTAGTGAAAAAAGTGGCCCATTTTTTCAATAGCTTCCAGGTCTTTGGACCGATTGACTCAAAATCGCTCCCAAATGTGCTCCTATACTGGCTGAACGAGACACAGCAGTCCCCATCGGATTCCGGTGGAATTTGTATTTTTGGTGAATATTTTAGTGAAAAGGGACAATGTTTCATGAGACTGGCTTAAGGCTGCAGTTAGGGTTAGGGTTATGGGGCTAGGGTTAGGGTTACGGTCGTCTTTTGACCGATTGACTCGAAATTCGGCACGAATGTGGTCCTCTACTGGCTGAACGAGACACAGCAGTCCCAATCGGATTCCGGTGGAATTTGTATTTTTGGTGAATATTTTAGTGAAAAAAGTGGCCCATTTTTTCAATAGCTTCCAGGTCTTTGAACCGATTGACTCGAAATCGCTGCCAAATGTGCTCCTATACGGGCTGAACGAGACACAGCAGTCCCCATCGGATTCCGGTGGAATTTGTATTTTTGGTGAATATTTTAGTGAAAAAAGTGGCCCATTTTTTCAATAGCTTCCAGGTCTTTGGACCGATTGACTCGAAATCGCTCCCAAATGTGCTCCTATACGGGCTGAACGAGACACAGCAGTCCCCATCGTATTTTTGGTGAATATTTTAGTGAAAAAAGTGGCCCATTTTTTCAATAGCTTCCAGGTCTTTGGACCGATTGACTCGAAATCGCTCCCAAATGTGCTCCTATACGGGCTGAACGAGACACAGCAGTCCCCATCGGATTCCGGTGGAATTTGTATTTTTGGTGAATATTTTAGTGAAAAGGGACAATGTTTCATGAGACTGGCTTAAGGCTGCAGTTAGGGTTAGGGTTATGGGGCTAGGGTTAGGGTTACAGTCGTCTTTTGACCGATTGACTCGAAATTCGGCACGAATGTGGTCCTCTACTGGCTGAACGAGACACACCAGTTCCCATTGGATTCCGGTGAAATTTGTATTTTTGGTGAATATTTTAGTGAAAAAAGTGGCCCATTTTTTCAATAGCTTCCAGGTCTTTGAACCGATTGACTCGAAATCGCTGCCAAATGTGCTCCTATACGGGCTGAACGAGACACAGCAGTCCCCATCGGATTCCGGTGGAATTTGTATTTTTGGTGAATATTTTAGTGAAAAAAGTGGCCCATTTTTTCAATAGCTTCCAGGTCTTTGGACCGATTGACTCAAAATCGCTCCCAAATGTGCTCCTATACTGGCTGAACGAGACACAGCAGTCCCCATCGGATTCCGGTGGAATTTGTATTTTTGGTGAATATTTTAGTGAAAAGGGACAATGTTTCATGAGACTGGCTTAAGGCTGCAGTTAGGGTTAGGGTTATGGGGCTAGGGTTAGGGTTACGGTCGTCTTTTGACCGATTGACTCGAAATTCGGCACGAATGTGGTCCTCTACTGGCTGAACGAGACACAGCAGTCCCAATCGGATTCCGGAGGAATTTGTATTTTTGGTGAATATTTTAGTGAAAAAAGTGGCCCATTTTTTCAATAGCTTCCAGGTCTTTGAACCGATTGACTCGAAATCGCTGCCAAATGTGCTCCTATACGGGCTGAACGAGACACAGCAGTCCCCATCGGATTCCGGTCGAATTTGTATTTTTGGTGAATATTTTAGTGAAAAAAGTGGCCCATTTTTTCAATAGCTTCCAGGTCTTTGGACCGATTGACTCGAAATCGCTCCCAAATGTGCTCCTATACGGGCTGAACGAGACACAGCAGTCCCCATCGGATTCCGGTGGAATTTGTATTTTTGGTGAATATTTTAGTGAAAAGGGACAATGTTTCATGAGACTGGCTTAAGGCTGCAGTTAGGGTTAGGGTTATGGGGCTAGGGTTAGGATTACGGTCGTCTTTTGACCGATTGACTCGAATTTCGGCACGAATGTGGTCCTCTACTGGCTGAAAGAGACACAGCAGTCCCCATCGGATTCCGGTGGAATTTGTATTTTTGGTGAATATTTTAGTGAAAAAAGTGGCCCATTTTTTCAATAGCTTCCAGGTCTTTGGACCGATTGACTCGAAATCGCTCCCAAATGTGCTCCTATACGGGCTGAACGAGACACAGCAGTCCCCATCGGATTCCGGTGGAATTTGTATTTTTGGTGAATATTTTAGTGAAAAGGGACAATGTTTCATGAGACTGGCTTAAGGCTGCAGTTAGGGTTAGTGTTATGGGGCTAGGGTTAGGGTTACGGTCGTCTTTTGACCGATTGACTCGAAATTCGGCACGAATGTGGTCCTCTACTGGCTGAACGAGACACAGCAGTCCCAATCGGATTCCGGTGGAATTTGTATTTTTGGTGAATATTTTAGTGAAAAAAGTGGCCCATTTTTTCAATAGCTTCCAGGTCTTTGGACCGATTGACTCGAAATCGCTCCCAAATGTGCTCCTATACTGGCTGAACGAGACACAGCAGGCCGCATCGGATTCCGGTGGAATTTGTATTTTTGGTGAATATTTTAGTGAAAAGGGACAATGTTTCATGAGACTGGCTTAAGGCTGCAGTTAGGGTTAGGGTTATGGGGCTAGGGTTAGGGTTACGGTCGTCTTTTGACCGATTAACTCGAAATTCGGTACGAATGTGGTCCTCTACTGGCTGAACGAGGGACAGCAGTTCCCATTGGATTCCGGTGAAATTTGTATTTTTGGTGAATATTTTAGTGAAAAAAGTGGCCCATTTTTTCAATAGCTTCCAGGTCTTTGGACCGATTGACTCGAAATTCTGCACGAATGTGGTCCTCTACTGGCTGAACGAGACACAGCAGTCCCAATCGGATTCCGGTGGAATTTGTATTTTTGGTGAATATTTTAGTGAAAAAAGTGGCCCATTTTTTCAATAGCTTCCAGGTCTTTGGACCGATTGACTCAAAATCGCTCCCAAATGTGCTCCTATACTGGCTGAACGAGACACAGCAGTCCCCATCGGATTCCGGTGGAATTTGTATTTTTGGTGAATATTTTAGTGAAAAAAGTGGCCCATTTTTTCAATAGCTTCCAGGTCTTTGGACTGATTGACTCGAAATCGCTCCCAAATGTGCTCCTATACGGGCTGAACGAGACACAGCAGTCCCCATCGGATTCCGGTGGAATTTGTATTTTTGGTGAATATTTTAGTGAAAAGGGACAATGTTTCATGAGACTGGCTTAAGGCTGCAGTTAGGGTTAGTGTTATGGGGTTAGGGTTAGGGTTACGGTCGTCTTTTGACCGATTGACTCGAAATTCGGCACGAATGTGCTCCTATACTGGCTGAACGAGACACAGCAGTCCCCATCGGATTCCGGTGGAATTTGTATTTTTGGTGAATATTTTAGTGAAAAAAGTGGCCCATTTTTTCAATAGCTTCCAGGTCTTTGGACCGATTGACTCAAAATCGCTCCCAAATGTGCTCCTATACTGGCTGAACGAGACACAGCAGTCCCCATCGGATTCCGGTGGAATTTGTGTTTTTGGTGAATATTTTAGTGAAAAGGGACAATGTTTCATGAGACTGGCTTAAGGCTGCAGTTAGGGTTAGGGTTATCGGGCTAGGGTTAGGGTTACGGTCGTCTTTTGACAGATTGACTCGAAATTCGGCACGAATGTGGTCCTCTACTGGCTGAACGAGACACAGCAGTCCCCATCGGATTCCGGTGGAATTTGTATTTTTGGTGAATATTTTAGTGAAAAAAGTGGCCCATTTTTTCAATAGCTTCCAGGTCTTTGGACCGATTGACTCAAAATCGCTCCCAAATGTGCTCCTATACTGGCTGAACGAGACACAGCAGTCCCCATCGGATTCCGGTGGAATCTGTATTTTTGGTGAATATTTTAGTGAAAAGGGACAATGTTTCATGAGACTGGCTTAAGGCTGCAGTTAGGGTTAGGGTTATGGGGCTAGGGTTAGGGTTACGGTCGTCTTTTGACCGATTGACTCGAAATTCGGCACGAATGTGGTCCTCTACTGGCTGAACGAGGGACAGCAGTTCCCATTGGATTCCGGTGAAATTTGTATTTTTGGTGAATATTTTAGTGAAAAAAGTGGCCCATTTTTTCAATAGCTTCCAGGTCTTTGAACCGATTGACTCGAAATCGCTGCCAAATGTGCTCCTATACGGGCTGAACGAGACACAGCAGTCCCCATCGGATTCCGGTGGAATTTGTATTTTTGGTGAATATTTTAGTGAAAAAAGTGGCCCATTTTTTCAATAGCTTCCAGGTCTTTGGACCAATTGACTCGAAATCGCTCCCAAATGTGCTCCTATACGGGCTGAACGAGACACAGCAGTCCCCATCGGATTCCGGTGGAATTTGTATTTTTGGTGAATATTTTAGTGAAAAGGGACAATGTTTCATGAGACTGGCTTAAGGCTGCAGTTAGGGTTAGTGTTATGGGGCTAGGGTTAGGGTTACGGTCGTCTTTTGACCGATTGACTCGAAATTCTGCACGAATGTGGTCCTCTACTGGCTGAACGAGACACAGCAGTCCCAATCGGATTCCGGTGGAATTTGTATTTTTGGTGAATATTTTAGTGAAAAAAGTGGCCCATTTTTTCAATAGCTTCCAGGTCTTTGGACCGATTGACTCAAAATCGCTCCCAAATGTGCTCCTATACGGGCTGAACGAGACACAGCAGTCCCCATCGGATTCCGGTGGAATTTGTATTTTTGGTGAATATTTTAGTGAAAAGGGACAATGTTTCATGAGACTGGCTTAAGGCTGCAGTTAGGGTTAGTGTTATGGGGCTAGGGTTAGGGTTACGGTCGTCTTTTGACCGATTGACTCGAAATTCGGCACGAATGTGGTCCTCTACTGGTTGAACGAGACACAGCAGTCCCCATCGGATTCCGGTGGAATTTGTATTTTTGGTGAATATTTTAGTGAAAAAAGTGGCCCATTTTTTCAATAGCTTCCAGGTCTTTGGACCGATTGACTCAAAATCGCTCCCAAATGTGCTCCTATACTGGCTGAACGAGACACAGCAGTCCCCATCGGATTCCGGTGGAATTTGTATTTTTGGTGAATATTTTAGTGAAAAGGGACAATGTTTCATGAGACTGGCTTAAGGCTGCAGTTAGGTTTAGGGTTATGGGGCTAGGGTTAGGGTTACGGTCGTCTTTTGACCGATTGACTCGAAATTCGGCACGAATGTGGTCCTCTACTGGCTGAACGAGGGACAGCAGTTCCCATTGGATTCCGGTGAAATTTGTATTTTTGGTGAATATTTTAGTGAAAAAAGTGGCCCATTTTTTCAATAGCTTCCAGGTCTTTGAACCGATTGACTCGAAATCGCTGCCAAATGTGCTCCTATACGGGCTGAACGAGACACAGCAGTCCCCATCGGATTCCGGTGGAATTTGTATTTTTGGTGAATATTTTAGTGAAAAAAGTGGCCCATTTTTTCAATAGCTTCCAGGTCTTTGGACCGATTGACTCGAAATCGCTCCCAAATGTGCTCCTATACGGGCTGAACGAGACACAGCAGTCCCCATCGGATTCCGGTGGAATTTGTATTTTTGGTGAATATTTTAGTGAAAAGGGACAATGTTTCATGAGACTGGCTTAAGGCTGCAGTTAGGGTTAGTGTTATGGGGCTAGGGTTAGGGTTACGGTCGTCTTTTGACCGATTGACTCGAAATTCTGCACGAATGTGGTCCTCTACTGGCTGAACGAGACACAGCAGTCCCAATCGGATTCCGGTGGAATTTGTATTTTTGGTGAATATTTTAGTGAAAAAAGTGGCCCATTTTTTCAATAGCTTCCAGGTCTTTGGACCGATTGACTCAAAATCGCTCCCAAATGTGCTCCTATACGGGCTGAACGAGACACAGCAGTCCCCATCGGATTCCGGTGGAATTTGTATTTTTGGTGAATATTTTAGTGAAAAGGGACAATGTTTCATGAGACTGGCTTAAGGCTGCAGTTAGGGTTAGTGTTATGGGGCTAGGGTTAGGGTTACGGTCGTCTTTTGACCGATTGACTCGAAATTCGGCACGAATGTGGTCCTCTACTGGTTGAACGAGACACAGCAGTCCCCATCGGATTCCGGTGGAATTTGTATTTTTGGTGAATATTTTAGTGAAAAAAGTGGCCCATTTTTTCAATAGCTTCCAGGTCTTTGGACCGATTGACTCAAAATCGCTCCCAAATGTGCTCCTATACTGGCTGAACGAGACACAGCAGTCCCCATCGGATTCCGGTGGAATTTGTATTTTTGGTGAATATTTTAGTGAAAAGGGACAATGTTTCATGAGACTGGCTTAAGGCTGCAGTTAGGTTTAGGGTTATGGGGCTAGGGTTAGGGTTACGGTCGTCTTTTGACCGATTGACTCGAAATTCGGCACGAATGTGGTCCTCTACTGGCTGAACGAGGGACAGCAGTTCCCATTGGATTCCGGTGAAATTTGTATTTTTGGTGAATATTTTAGTGAAAAAAGTGGCCCATTTTTTCAATAGCTTCCAGGTCTTTGAACCGATTGACTCGAAATCGCTGCCAAATGTGCTCCTATACGGGCTGAACGAGACACAGCAGTCCCCATCGGATTCCGGTGGAATTTGTATTTTTGGTGAATATTTTAGTGAAAAAAGTGGCCCATTTTTTCAATAGCTTCCAGGTCTTTGGACCGATTGACTCGAAATCGCTCCCAAATGTGCTCCTATACGGGCTGAACGAGACACAGCAGTCCCCATCGGATTCCGGTGGAATTTGTATTTTTGGTGAATATTTTAGTGAAAAGGGACAATGTTTCATGAGACTGGCTTAAGGCTGCAGTTAGGGTTAGTGTTATGGGGCTAGGGTTAGGGTTACGGTCGTCTTTTGACCGATTGACTCGAAATTCTTCACGAATGTGGTCCTCTACTGGCTGAACGAGACACAGCAGTCCCAATCGGATTCCGGTGGAATTTGTATTTTTGGTGAATATTTTAGTGAAAAAAGTGGCCCATTTTTTCAATAGCTTCCAGGTCTTTGGACCGATTGACTCAAAATCGCTCCCAAATGTGCTCCTATACTGGCTGAACGAGACACAGCAGTCCCCATCGGATTCCGGTGGAATTTGTATTTTTGGTGAATATTTTAGTGAAAAGGGACAATGTTTCATGAGACTGGCTTAAGGCTGCAGTTAGGTTTAGGGTTATGGGGCTAGGGTTAGGGTTACGGTCGTCTTTTGACCGATTGACTCGAAATTCGGCACGAATGTGGTCCTCTACTGGCTGAACGAGGGACAGCAGTTCCCATTGGATTCCGGTGAAATTTGTATTTTTGGTGAATATTTTAGTGAAAAAAGTGGCCCATTTTTTCAATAGCTTCCAGGTCTTTGAACCGATTGACTCGAAATCGCTGCCAAATGTGCTCCTATACGGGCTGAACGAGACACAGCAGTCCCCATCGGATTCCGGTGGAATTTGTATTTTTGGTGAATATTTTAGTGAAAAAAGTGGCCCATTTTTTCAATAGCTTCCAGGTCTTTGGACCGATTGACTCGAAATCGCTCCCAAATGTGCTCCTATACGGGCTGAACGAGACACAGCAGTCCCCATCGGATTCCGGTGGAATTTGTATTTTTGGTGAATATTTTAGTGAAAAGGGACAATGTTTCATGAGACTGGCTTAAGGCTGCAGTTAGGGTTAGTGTTATGGGGCTAGGGTTAGGGTTACGGTCGTCTTTTGACCGATTGACTCGAAATTCTTCACGAATGTGGTCCTCTACTGGCTGAACGAGACACAGCAGTCCCAATCGGATTCCGGTGGAATTTGTATTTTTGGTGAATATTTTAGTGAAAAAAGTGGCCCATTTTTTCAATAGCTTCCAGGTCTTTGGACCGATTGACTCAAAATCGCTCCCAAATGTGCTCCTATACTGGCTGAACGAGACACAGCAGTCCCCATCGGATTCCGGTGGAATTTGTATTTTTGGTGAATATTTTAGTGAAAAAAGTGGCCCATTTTTTCAATAGCTTCCAGGTCTTTGGACCGATTGACTCGAAATCGCTCCCAAATGTGCTCCTATACGGGCTGAACGAGACACAGCAGTCCCCATCGGATTCCGGTGGAATTTGTATTTTTGGTGAATATTTTAGTGAAAAGGGACAATGTTTCATGAGACTGGCTTAAGGCTGCAGTTAGGGTTAGTGTTATGGGGCTAGGGTTAGGGTTACGGTCGTCTTTTGACCGATTGACTCGAAATTCGGCACGAATGTGGTCCTCTACTGGCTGAACGAGACACAGCAGTCCCCATCGGATTCCGGTGGAATTTGTATTTTTGGTGAATATTTTAGTGAAAAAAGTGGCCCATTTTTTCAATAGCTTCCAGGTCTTTGGACCGATTGACTCAAAATCGCTCCCAAATGTGCTCCTATACTGGCTGAACGAGACACAGCAGTCCCCATCGGATTCCGGTGGAATTTGTATTTTTGGTGAATATTTTAGTGAAAAGGGACAATGTTTCATGAGACTGGCTTAAGGCTGCAGTTAGGGTTAGCGTTATGGGGCTAGGGTTAGGGTTACGGTCGTCTTTTGACCGATTGACTCGAAATTCGGCACGAATGTGGTCCTCTACTGGCTGAACGAGACACAGCAGTCCCCATCGGATTCCGGTGGAATTTGTATTTTTGGTGAATATTTTAGTGAAAAAAGTGGCCCATTTTTTCAATAGCTTCCAGGTCTTTGGACCGATTGACTCGAAATCGCTCCCAAATGTGCTCCTATACGGGCTGAACGAGACACAGCAGTCCCCATCGGATTCCGGTGGAATTTGTATTTTTGGTGAATATTTTAGTGAAAAGGGACAATGTTTCATGAGACTGGCTTAAGGCTGCAGTTAGGGTTAGTGTTATGGGGTTAGGGTTAGGGTTAGGGTCGTCTTTTGACCGATTGACTCGAAATTCGGCACGAATGTGCTCCTATACTGGCTGAACGAGACACAGCAGTCCCCATCGGATTCCGGTGGAATTTGTATTTTTGGTGAATATTTTAGTGAAAAAAGTGGCCCATTTTTTCAATAGCTTCCAGGTCTTTGGACCGATTGACTCGAAATCGCTGCCAAATGTGCTCCTATACGGGCTGAACGAGACACAGCAGTCCCCATCGGATTCCGGTGGAATTTGTATTTTTGGTGAATATTTTAGTGAAAAAAGTGGCCCATTTTTTCAATAGCTTCCAGGTCTTTGGACCGATTGACTCGAAATCGCTCCCAAATGTGCTCCTATACGGGCTGAACGAGACACAGCAGTCCCCATCGGATTCCGGTGGAATTTGTATTTTTGGTGAATATTTTAGTGAAAAGGGACAATGTTTCATGAGACTGGCTTAAGGCTGCAGTTAGGGTTAGTGTTATGGGGCTAGGGTTAGGGTTACGGTCGTCTTTTGACCGATTGACTCGAAATTCTGCACGAATGTGGTCCTCTACTGGCTGAACGAGACACAGCAGTCCCAATCGGATTCCGGTGGAATTTGTATTTTTGGTGAATATTTTAGTGAAAAAAGTGGCCCATTTTTTCAATAGCTTCCAGGTCTTTGGACCGATTGACTCAAAATCGCTCCCAAATGTGCTCCTATACGGGCTGAACGAGACACAGCAGTCCCCATCGGATTCCGGTGGAATTTGTATTTTTGGTGAATATTTTAGTGAAAAGGGACAATGTTTCATGAGACTGGCTTAAGGCTGCAGTTAGGGTTAGTGTTATGGGGCTAGGGTTAGGGTTACGGTCGTCTTTTGACCGATTGACTCGAAATTCTGCACGAATGTGGTCCTCTACTGGCTGAACGAGACACAGCAGTCCCCATCGGATTCCGGTGGAATTTGTATTTTTGGTGAATATTTTAGTGAAAAAAGTGGCCCATTTTTTCAATAGCTTCCAGGTCTTTGGACCGATTGACTCAAAATCGCTCCCAAATGTGCTCCTATACTGGCTGAACGAGACACAGCAGTCCCCATCGGATTCCGGTGGAATTTGTATTTTTGGTGAATATTTTAGTGAAAAGGGACAATGTTTCATGAGACTGGCTTAAGGCTGCAGTTAGGTTTAGGGTTATGGGGCTAGGGTTAGGGTTACGGTCGTCTTTTGACCGATTGACTCGAAATTCGGCACGAATGTGGTCCTCTACTGGCTGAACGAGACACAGCAGTCCCAATCGGATTCCGGTGGAATTTGTATTTTTGGTGAATATTTTAGTGAAAAAAGTGGCCCATTTTTTCAATAGCTTCCAGGTCTTTGAACCGATTGACTCGAAATCGCTGCCAAATGTGCTCCTATACGGGCTGAACGAGACACAGCAGTCCCCATCGGATTCCGGTGGAATTTGTATTTTTGGTGAATATTTTAGTGAAAAAAGTGGCCCATTTTTTCAATAGCTTCCAGGTCTTTGGACCGATTGACTCGAAATCGCTCCCAAATGTGCTCCTATACGGGCTGAACGAGACACAGCAGTCCCCATCGGATTCCGGTGGAATTTGTATTTTTGGTGAATATTTTAGTGAAAAGGGACAATGTTTCATGAGACTGGCTTAAGGCTGCAGTTAGGGTTAGTGTTATGGGGCTAGGGTTAGGGTTACGGTCGTCTTTTGACCGATTGACTTGAAATTCTGCACGAATGTGGTCCTCTACTGGCTGAACGAGACACAGCAGTCCCAATCGGATTCCGGTGGAATTTGTATTTTTGGTGAATATTTTAGTGAAAAAAGTGGCCCATTTTTTCAATAGCTTCCAGGTCTTTGGACCGATTGACTCAAAATCGCTCCCAAATGTGCTCCTATACGGGCTGAACGAGACACAGCAGTCCCCATCGGATTCCGGTGGAATTTGTATTTTTGGTGAATATTTTAGTGAAAAGGGACAATGTTTCATGAGACTGGCTTAAGGCTGCAGTTAGGGTTAGTGTTATGGGGCTAGGGTTAGGGTTACGGTCGTCTTTTGACCGATTGACTCGAAATTCTGCACGAATGTGGTCCTCTACTGGCTGAACGAGACACAGCAGTCCCCATCGGATTCCGGTGGAATTTGTATTTTTGGTGAATATTTTAGTGAAAAAAGTGGCCCATTTTTTCAATAGCTTCCAGGTCTTTGGACCGATTGACTCAAAATCGCTCCCAAATGTGCTCCTATACTGGCTGAACGAGACACAGCAGTCCCCATCGGATTCCGGTGGAATTTGTATTTTTGGTGAATATTTTAGTGAAAAGGGACAATGTTTCATGAGACTGGCTTAAGGCTGCAGTTAGGTTTAGGGTTATGGGGCTACGGTTAGGGTTACGGTCGTCTTTTGACCGATTGACTCGAAATTCGGCACGAATGTGGTCCTCTACTGGCTGAACGAGGGACAGCAGTTCCCATTGGATTCCGGTGAAATTTGTATTTTTGGTGAATATTTTAGTGAAAAAAGTGGCCCATTTTTTCAATAGCTTCCAGGTCTTTGAACCGATTGACTCGAAATCGCTGCCAAATGTGCTCCTATACCGGCTGAACGAGACACAGCAGTCCCCATCGGATTCCGGTGGAATTTGTATTTTTGGTGAATATTTTAGTGAAAAAAGTGGCCCATTTTTTCAATAGCTTCCAGGTCTTTGGACCGATTGACTCGAAATCGCTCCCAAATGTGCTCCTATACGGGCTGAACGAGACACAGCAGTCCCCATCGGATTCCGGTGGAATTTGTATTTTTGGTGAATATTTTAGTGAAAAGGGACAATGTTTCATGAGACTGGCTTAAGGCTGCAGTTAGGGTTAGTGTTATGGGGCTAGGGTTAGGGTTACGGTCGTCTTTTGACCGATTGACTCGAAATTCGGCACGAATGTGGTCCTCTACTGGCTGAACGAGACACAGCAGTCCCCATCGGATTCCGGTGGAATTTGTATTTTTGGTGAATATTTTAGTGAAAAAAGTGGCCCATTTTTTCAATAGCTTCCAGGTCTTTGGACCGATTGACTCGAAATCGCTCCCAAATGTGCTCCTATACGGGCTGAACGAGACACAGCAGTCCCCATCGGATTCCGGTGGAATTTGTATTTTTGGTGAATATTTTAGTGAAAAGGGACAATGTTTCATGAGACTGGCTTAAGGCTGCAGTTAGGGTTATTGTTATGGGGCTAGGGTTAGGGTTACGGTCGTCTTTTGACCGATTGACTCGAAATTCGGCACGAATGTGGTCCTCTACTGGCTGAACGAGACACAGCAGTCCCAATCAGATTCCGGTGGAATTTGTATTTTTGGTGAATATTTTAGTGAAAAAAGTGGCCCATTTTTTCAATAGCTTCCAGGTCTTTGGACCGATTGACTCAAAATCGCTCCCAAATGTGCTCCTATACTGGCTGAACGAGACACAGCAGTCCCCATCGGATTCCGGTGGAATTTGTATTTTTGGTGAATATTTTAGTGAAAAAAGTGGCCCATTTTTTCAATAGCTTCCAGGTCTTTGGACCGATTGACTCGAAATCGCTCCCAAATGTGCTCCTATACGGGCTGAACGAGACACAGCAGTCCCCATCGGATTCCGGTGGAATTTGTATTTTTGGTGAATATTTTAGTGAAAAGGGACAATGTTTCATGAGACTGGCTTAAGGCTGCAGTTAGGTTTAGGGTTATGGGGCTAGGGTTAGGGTTACGGTCGTCTTTTGACCGATTGACTCGAAATTCGGCACGAATGTGGTCCTCTACTGGCTGAACGAGACACAGCAGTCCCCATCGGATTCCGGTGGAATTTGTATTTTTGGTGAATATTTTAGTGAAAAAAGTGGCCCATTTTTTCAATAGCTTCCAGGTCTTTGGACCGATTGACTCGAAATCGCTCCCAAATGTGCTCCTATACGGGCTGAACGAGACACAGCAGTCCCCATCGGATTCTGGTGGAATTTGTATTTTTGGTGAATATTTTAGTGAAAAGGGACAATGTTTCATGAGACTGGCTTAAGGCTGCAGTTAGGGTTAGCGTTATGGGGCTAGGGTTAGGGTTACGGTCGTCTTTTGACCGATTGACTCGAAATTCGGCACGAATGTGGTCCTCTACTGGCTGAACGAGACACAGCAGTCCCCATCGGATTCCGGTGGAATTTGTATTTTTGGTGAATATTTTAGTGAAAAAAGTGGCCCATTTTTTCAATAGCTTCCAGGTCTTTGGACCGATTGACTCGAAATCGCTCCCAAATGTGCTCCTATACGGGCTGAACGAGACACAGCAGTCCCCATCGGATTCCGGTGGAATTTGTATTTTTGGTGAATATTTTAGTGAAAAGGGACAATGTTTCATGAGACTGGCTTAAGGCTGCAGTTAGGGTTAGTGTTATGGGGTTAGGGTTAGGGTTATGGTCGTCTTTTGACCGATTGACTCGAAATTCGGCACGAATGTGCTCCTATACTGGCTGAACGAGACACAGCAGTCCCCATCGGATTCCGGTGGAATTTGTATTTTTGGTGAATATTTTAGTGAAAAAAGTGGCCCATTTTTTCAATAGCTTCCAGGTCTTTGGACCGATTGACTCGAAATCGCTGCCAAATGTGCTCCTATACGGGCTGAACGAGACACAGCAGTCCCCATCGGATTCCGGTGGAATTTGTATTTTTGGTGAATATTTTAGTGAAAAAAGTGGCCCATTTTTTCAATAGCTTCCAGGTCTTTGGACCGATTGACTCGAAATCGCTCCCAAATGTGCTCCTATACGGGCTGAACGAGACACAGCAGTCCCCATCGGATTCCGGTGGAATTTGTATTTTTGGTGAATATTTTAGTGAAAAGGGACAATGTTTCATGAGACTGGCTTAAGGCTGCAGTTAGGGTTAGTGTTATGGGGCTAGGGTTAGGGTTACGGTCGTCTTTTGACCGATTGACTCGAAATTCTGCACGAATGTGGTCCTCTACTGGCTGAACGAGACACAGCAGTCCCAATCGGATTCCGGTGGAATTTGTATTTTTGGTGAATATTTTAGTGAAAAAAGTGGCCCATTTTTTCAATAGCTTCCAGGTCTTTGGACCGATTGACTCAAAATCGCTCCCAAATGTGCTCCTATACGGGCTGAACGAGACACAGCAGTCCCCATCGGATTCCGGTGGAATTTGTATTTTTGGTGAATATTTTAGTGAAAAGGGACAATGTTTCATGAGACTGGCTTAAGGCTGCAGTTAGGGTTAGTGTTATGGGGCTAGGGTTAGGGTTACGGTCGTCTTTTGACCGATTGACTCGAAATTCTGCACGAATGTGGTCCTCTACTGGCTGAACGAGGGACAGCAGTTCCCATTGGATTCCGGTGAAATTTGTATTTTTGGTGAATATTTTAGTGAAAAAAGTGGCCCATTTTTTCAATAGCTTCCAGGTCTTTGAACCGATTGACTCGAAATCGCTGCCAAATGTGCTCCTATACGGGCTGAACGAGACACAGCAGTCCCCATCGGATTCCGGTGGAATTTGTATTTTTGGTGAATATTTTAGTGAAAAAAGTGGCCCATTTTTTCAATAGCTTCCAGGTCTTTGGACCGATTGACTCGAAATCGCTCCCAAATGTGCTCCTATACGGGCTGAACGAGACACAGCAGTCCCCATCGGATTCCGGTGGAATTTGTATTTTTGGTGAATATTTTAGTGAAAAGGGACAATGTTTCATGAGACTGGCTTAAGGCTGCAGTTAGGGTTAGTGTTATGGGGCTAGGGTTAGGGTTACGGTCGTCTTTTGACCGATTGACTCGAAATTCTTCACGAATGTGGTCCTCTACTGGCTGAACGAGACACAGCAGTCCCAATCGGATTCCGGTGGAATTTGTATTTTTGGTGAATATTTTAGTGAAAAAAGTGGCCCATTTTTTCAATAGCTTCCAGGTCTTTGAACCGATTGACTCGAAATCGCTGCCAAATGTGCTCCTATACGGGCTGAACGAGACACAGCAGTCCCCATCGGATTCCGCTGGAATTTGTATTTTTGGTGAATATTTTAGTGAAAAAAGTGGCCCATTTTTTCAATAGCTTCCAGGTCTTTGGACCGATTGACTCGAAATCGCTCCCAAATGTGCTCCTATACGGGCTGAACGAGACACAGCAGTCCCCATCGGATTCCGGTGGAATTTGTATTTTTGGTGAATATTTTAGTGAAAAGGGACAATGTTTCATGAGACTGGCTTAAGGCTGCAGTTAGGGTTAGCGTTATGGGGCTAGGGTTAGGGTTACGGTCGTCTTTTGACCGATTGACTCGAAATTCGGCACGAATGTGGTCCTCTACTGGCTGAACGAGACACAGCAGTCCCCATCGGATTCCGGTGGAATTTGTATTTTTGGTGAATATTTTAGTGAAAAAAGTGGCCCATTTTTTCAATAGCTTCCAGGTCTTTGGACCGATTGACTCGAAATCGCTCCCAAATGTGCTCCTATACGGGCTGAACGAGACACAGCAGTCCCCATCGGATTCCGGTGGAATTTGTATTTTTGGTGAATATTTTAGTGAAAAGGGACAATGTTTCATGAGACTGGCTTAAGGCTGCAGTTAGGGTTAGTGTTATGGGGCTAGGGTTAGGGTTACGGTCGTCTTTTGACCGATTGACTCGAAATTCTTCACGAATGTGGTCCTCTACTGGCTGAACGAGACACAGCAGTCCCAATCGGATTCCGGTGGAATTTGTATTTTTGGTGAATATTTTAGTGAAAAAAGTGGCCCATTTTTTCAATAGCTTCCAGGTCTTTGAACCGATTGACTCGAAATCGCTGCCAAATGTGCTCCTATACGGGCTGAACGAGACACAGCAGTCCCCATCGGATTCCGGTGGAATTTGTATTTTTGGTGAATATTTTAGTGAAAAAAGTGGCCCATTTTTTCAATAGCTTCCAGGTCTTTGGACCGATTGACTCGAAATCGCTCCCAAATGTGCTCCTATACGGGCTGAACGAGACACAGCAGTCCCCATCGGATTCCGGTGGAATTTGTATTTTTGGTGAATATTTTAGTGAAAAGGGACAATGTTTCATGAGACTGGCTTAAGGCTGCAGTTAGGGTTAGTGTTATGGGGCTAGGGTTAGGGTTACGGTCGTCTTTTGACCGATTGACTCGAAATTCTGCACGAATGTGGTCCTCTACTGGCTGAACGAGACACAGCAGTCCCAATCGGATTCCGGTGGAATTTGTATTTTTGGTGAATATTTTAGTGAAAAAAGTGGCCCATTTTTTCAATAGCTTC
The DNA here is from genome assembly GCF_040436345.1 of Pagrus major. Taxonomy (NCBI): domain Eukaryota; kingdom Metazoa; phylum Chordata; class Actinopteri; order Spariformes; family Sparidae; genus Pagrus; species Pagrus major. The sequence continues at coordinate 8,700,106 of NC_133224.1, forward strand.
CAGGTCTTTGGACCGATTGACTCAAAATCGCTCCCAAATGTGCTCCTATACGGGCTGAACGAGACACAGCAGTCCCCATCGGATTCCGGTGGAATTTGTATTTTTGGTGAATATTTTAGTGAAAAGGGACAATGTTTCATGAGACTGGCTTAAGGCTGCAGTTAGGGTTAGTGTTATGGGGCTAGGGTTAGGGTTACGGTCGTCTTTTGACCGATTGACTCGAAATTCTGCACGAATGTGGTCCTCTACTGGCTGAACGAGGGACAGCAGTTCCCATTGGATTCCGGTGAAATTTGTATTTTTGGTGAATATTTTAGTGAAAAAAGTGGCCCATTTTTTCAATAGCTTCCAGGTCTTTGAACCGATTGACTCGAAATCGCTGCCAAATGTGCTCCTATACGGGCTGAACGAGACACAGCAGTCCCCATCGGATTCCGGTGGAATTTGTATTTTTGGTGAATATTTTAGTGAAAAAAGTGGCCCATTTTTTCAATAGCTTCCAGGTCTTTGGACCGATTGACTCGAAATCGCTCCCAAATGTGCTCCTATACGGGCTGAACGAGACACAGCAGTCCCCATCGGATTCCGGTGGAATTTGTATTTTTGGTGAATATTTTAGTGAAAAGGGACAATGTTTCATGAGACTGGCTTAAGGCTGCAGTTAGGGTTAGTGTTATGGGGCTAGGGTTAGGGTTACGGTCGTCTTTTGACCGATTGACTCGAAATTCTTCACGAATGTGGTCCTCTACTGGCTGAACGAGACACAGCAGTCCCAATCGGATTCCGGTGGAATTTGTATTTTTGGTGAATATTTTAGTGAAAAAAGTGGCCCATTTTTTCAATAGCTTCCAGGTCTTTGAACCGATTGACTCGAAATCGCTGCCAAATGTGCTCCTATACGGGCTGAACGAGACACAGCAGTCCCCATCGGATTCCGGTGGAATTTGTATTTTTGGTGAATATTTTAGTGAAAAAAGTGGCCCATTTTTTCAATAGCTTCCAGGTCTTTGGACCGATTGACTCGAAATCGCTCCCAAATGTGCTCCTATACGGGCTGAACGAGACACAGCAGTCCCCATCGGATTCCGGTGGAATTTGTATTTTTGGTGAATATTTTAGTGAAAAGGGACAATGTTTCATGAGACTGGCTTAAGGCTGCAGTTAGGGTTAGTGTTATGGGGCTAGGGTTAGGGTTACGGTCGTCTTTTGACCGATTGACTTGAAATTCTGCACGAATGTGGTCCTCTACTGGCTGAACGAGACACAGCAGTCCCAATCGGATTCCGGTGGAATTTGTATTTTTGGTGAATATTTTAGTGAAAAAAGTGGCCCATTTTTTCAATAGCTTCCAGGTCTTTGGACCGATTGACTCAAAATCGCTCCCAAATGTGCTCCTATACGGGCTGAACGAGACACAGCAGTCCCCATCGGATTCCGGTGGAATTTGTATTTTTGGTGAATATTTTAGTGAAAAGGGACAATGTTTCATGAGACTGGCTTAAGGCTGCAGTTAGGGTTAGTGTTATGGGGCTAGGGTTAGGGTTACGGTCGTCTTTTGACCGATTGACTCGAAATTCTGCACGAATGTGGTCCTCTACTGGCTGAACGAGACACAGCAGTCCCCATCGGATTCCGGTGGAATTTGTATTTTTGGTGAATATTTTAGTGAAAAAAGTGGCCCATTTTTTCAATAGCTTCCAGGTCTTTGGACCGATTGACTCAAAATCGCTCCCAAATGTGCTCCTATACTGGCTGAACGAGACACAGCAGTCCCCATCGGATTCCGGTGGAATTTGTATTTTTGGTGAATATTTTAGTGAAAAGGGACAATGTTTCATGAGACTGGCTTAAGGCTGGAGTTAGGGTTAGGGTTATGGGGCTAGGGTTAGGGTTACGGTCGTCTTTTGACCGATTGACTCGAAATTCGGCACGAATGTGGTCCTCTACTGGCTGAACGAGGGACAGCAGTTCCCATTGGATTCCGGTGAAATTTGTATTTTTGGTGAATATTTTAGTGAAAAAAGTGGCCCATTTTTTCAATAGCTTCCAGGTCTTTGAACCGATTGACTCGAAATCGCTGCCAAATGTGCTCCTATACCGGCTGAACGAGACACAGCAGTCCCCATCGGATTCCGGTGGAATTTGTATTTTTGGTGAATATTTTAGTGAAAAAAGTGGCCCATTTTTTCAATAGCTTCCAGGTCTTTGGACCGATTGACTCGAAATCGCTCCCAAATGTGCTCCTATACGGGCTGAACGAGACACAGCAGTCCCCATCGGATTCCGGTGGAATTTGTATTTTTGGTGAATATTTTAGTGAAAAGGGACAATGTTTCATGAGACTGGCTTAAGGCTGCAGTTAGGGTTAGTGTTATGGGGCTAGGGTTAGGGTTACGGTCGTCTTTTGACCGATTGACTCGAAATTCTTCACGAATGTGGTCCTCTACTGGCTGAACGAGACACAGCAGTCCCAATCGGATTCCGGTGGAATTTGTATTTTTGGTGAATATTTTAGTGAAAAAAGTGGCCCATTTTTTCAATAGCTTCCAGGTCTTTGGACCGATTGACTCAAAATCGCTCCCAAATGTGCTCCTATACTGGCTGAACGAGACACAGCAGTCCCCATCGGATTCCGGTGGAATTTGTATTTTTGGTGAATATTTTAGTGAAAAAAGTGGCCCATTTTTTCAATAGCTTCCAGGTCTTTGGACCGATTGACTCGAAATCGCTCCCAAATGTGCTCCTATACGGGCTGAACGAGACACAGCAGTCCCCATCGGATTCCGGTGGAATTTGTATTTTTGGTGAATATTTTAGTGAAAAGGGACAATGTTTCATGAGACTGGCTTAAGGCTGCAGTTAGGGTTAGTGTTATGTGGCTAGGGTTAGGGTTACGGTCGTCTTTTGACCGATTGACTCGAAATTCGGCACGAATGTGGTCCTCTACTGGCTGAACGAGACACAGCAGTCCCCATCGGATTCCGGTGGAATTTGTATTTTTGGTGAATATTTTAGTGAAAAAAGTGGCCCATTTTTTCAATAGCTTCCAGGTCTTTGGACCGATTGACTCGAAATCGCTCCCAAATGTGCTCCTATACGGGCTGAACGAGACACAGCAGTCCCCATCGGATTCCGGTGGAATTTGTATTTTTGGTGAATATTTTAGTGAAAAGGGACAATGTTTCATGAGACTGGCTTAAGGCTCCAGTTAGGGTTAGGGTTATGGGGCTAGGGTTAGGGTTACGGTCGTCTTTTGACCGATTGACTCGAAATTCGGCACGAATGTGGTCCTCTACTGGCTGAACGAGACACAGCAGTCCCCATCGGATTCCGGTGGAATTTGTATTTTTGGTGAATATTTTAGTGAAAAAAGTGGCCTATTTTTTCAATAGCTTCCAGGTCTTTGGACCGATTGACTCAAAATCGCTCCCAAATGTGCTCCTATACTGGCTGAACGAGACACAACAGTCCCCATCGGATTCCGGTGGAATTTGTATTTTTGGTGAATATTTTAGTGAAAAGGGACAATGTTTCATGAGACTGGCTTAAGGCTGCAGTTAGGGTTAGGGTTATGGGGCTAGGGTTAGGGTTACGGTCGTCTTTTGACCGATTGACTCGAAATTCGGCACGAATGTGGTCCTCTACTGGCTGAACGAGGGACAGCAGTTCCCATTGGATTCCGGTGAAATTTGTATTTTTGGTGAATATTTTAGTGAAAAAAGTGGCCCATTTTTTCAATAGCTTCCAGGTCTTTGAACCGATTGACTCGAAATCGCTGCCAAATGTGCTCCTATACGGGCTGAACGAGACACAGCAGTCCCCATCGGATTCCGGTGGAATTTGTATTTTTGGTGAATATTTTAGTGAAAAAAGTGGCCCATTTTTTCAATAGCTTCCAGGTCTTTGGACCGATTGACTCGAAATCGCTCCCAAATGTGCTCCTATACGGGCTGAACGAGACACAGCAGTCCCCATCGGATTCCGGTGGAATTTGTATTTTTGGTGAATATTTTAGTGAAAAGGGACAATGTTTCATGAGACTGGCTTAAGGCTGCAGTTAGGGTTAGGGTTATGGGGCTAGGGTTAGGGTTACGGTCGTCTTTTGACCGATTGACTCGAAATTCGGCACGAATGTGGTCCTCTACTGGCTGAACGAGGGACAGCAGTTCCCATTGGATTCCGGTGAAATTTGTATTTTTGGTGAATATTTTAGTGAAAAAAGTGGCCCATTTTTTCAATAGCTTCCAGGTCTTTGAACCGATTGACTCGAAATCGCTGCCAAATGTGCTCCTATACGGGCTGAACGAGACACAGCAGTCCCCATCGGATTCCGGTGGAATTTGTATTTTTGGTGAATATTTTAGTGAAAAAAGTGGCCCATTTTTTCAATAGCTTCCAGGTCTTTGGACCGATTGACTCGAAATCGCTCCCAAATGTGCTCCTATACGGGCTGAACGAGACACAGCAGTCCCCATCAGATTCCGGTGGAATTTGTATTTTTGGTGAATATTTTAGTGAAAAGGGACAATGTTTCATGAGACTGGCTTAAGGCTGCAGTTAGGGTTAGTGTTATGGGGCTAGGGTTAGGGTTACGGTCGTCTTTTGAACGATTGACTCGAAATTCGGCACGAATGTGGTCCTCTACTGGCTGAACGAGACACAGCAGTCCCAATCGGATTCCGGTGGAATTTGTATTTTTGGTGAATATTTTAGTGAAAAAAGTGGCCCATTTTTTCAATAGCTTCCAGGTCTTTGGACCGATTGACTCAAAATCGCTCCCAAATGTGCTCCTATACTGGCTGAACGAGACACAGCAGTCCCCATCGGATTCCGGTGGAATTTGTATTTTTGGTGAATATTTTAGTGAAAAAAGTGGCCCATTTTTTCAATAGCTTCCAGGTCTTTGGACCGATTGACTCGAAATCGCTCCCAAATGTGCTCCTATACGGGCTGAACGAGACACAGCAGTCCCCATCGTATTCCGGTGGAATTTGTATTTTTGGTGAATATTTTAGTGAAAAGGGACAATGTTTCATGAGACTGGCTTAAGGCTGCATTTAGGGTTAGTGTTATGGGGCTAGGGTTAGGGTTACGGTCGTCTTTTGACCGATTGACTCGAAATTCGGCACGAATGTGGTCCTCTACTGGCTGAACGAGACACAGCAGTCCCCATCGGATTCCGGTGGAATTTGTATTTTTGGTGAATATTTTAGTGAAAAAAGTGGCCCATTTTTTCAATAGCTTCCAGGTCTTTGGACCGATTGACTCAAAATCGCTCCCAAATGTGCTCCTATACTGGCTGAACGAGACACAGCAGTCCCCATCGGATTCCGGTGGAATTTGTATTTTTGGTGAATATTTTAGTGAAAAGGGACAATGTTTCATGAGACTGGCTTAAGGCTGCAGTTAGGGTTAGGGTTATGGGGCTAGGGTTAGGGTTACGGTCGTCTTTTGACCGATTGACTCGAAATTCGGCACGAATGTGGTCCTCTACTGGCTGAACGAGGGACAGCAGTTCCCATTGGATTCCGGTGAAATTTGTATTTTTGGTGAATATTTTAGTGAAAAAAGTGGCCCATTTTTTCAATAGCTTCCAGGTCTTTGAACCGATTGACTCGAAATCGCTGCCAAATGTGCTCCTATACGGGCTGAACGAGACACAGCAGTCCCCATCGGATTCCGGTGGAATTTGTATTTTTGGTGAATATTTTAGTGAAAAAAGTGGCCCATTTTTTCAATAGCTTCCAGGTCTTTGGACCGATTGACTCGAAATCGCTCCCAAATGTGCTCCTATACGGGCTGAACGAGACACAGCAGTCCCCATCGGATTCCGGTGGAATTTGTATTTTTGGTGAATATTTTAGTGAAAAGGGACAATGTTTCATGAGACTGGCTTAAGGCTGCAGTTAGGGTTAGTGTTATGGGGCTAGGGTTAGGGTTACGGTCGTCTTTTGACCGATTGACTCGAAATTCGGCACGAATGTGGTCCTCTACTGGCTGAACGAGACACAGCAGTCCCAATCGGATTCCGGTGGATGTTGTATTTTTGGTGAATATTTTAGTGAAAAAAGTGGCCCATTTTTTCAATAGCTTCCAGGTCTTTGGACCGATTGACTCAAAATCGCTCCCAAATGTGCTCCTATACTGGCTGAACGAGACACAGCAGTCCCCATCGGATTCCGGTGGAATTTGTATTTTTGGTGAATATTTTAGTGAAAAAAGTGGCCCATTTTTTCAATAGCTTCCAGGTCTTTGGACCGATTGACTCAAAATCGCTCCCAAATGTGCTCCTATACTGGCTGAACGAGACACAGCAGTCCCCATCGGATTCCGGTGGAATTTGTATTTTTGGTGAATATTTTAGTGAAAAGGGACAATGTTTCATGAGACTAGCTTAAGGCTCCAGTTAGGGTTAGGGTTATGGGGCTAGGGTTAGGGTTACGGTCGTCTTTTGACCGATTGACTCGAAATTCGGCACGAATGTGGTCCTCTACTGGCTGAACGAGACACAGCAGTCCCCATCGGATTCCGGTGGAATTTGTATTTTTGGTGAATATTTTAGTGAAAAAAGTGGCCCATTTTTTCAATAGCTTCCAGGTCTTTGGACCGATTGACTCGAAATCGCTCCCAAATGTGCTCCTATACGGGCTGAACGAGACACAGCAGTCCCCATCGGATTCCGGTGGAATTTGTATTTTTGGTGAATATTTTAGTGAAAAAAGTGGCCCATTTTTTCAATAGCTTCCAGGTCTTTGGACCGATTGACTCAAAATCGCTCCCAAATGTGCTCCTATACTGGCTGAACGAGACACAGCAGTCCCCATCGGATTCCGGTGGAATTTGTATTTTTGGTGAATATTTTAGTGAAAAGGGACAATGTTTCATGAGACTGGCTTAAGGCTCCAGTTAGGGTTAGGGTTATGGGGCTAGGGTTAGGGTTACGGTCGTCTTTTGACCGATTGACTCGAAATTCGGCACGAATGTGGTCCTCTACTGGCTGAACGAGACACAGCAGTCCCCATCGGATTCCGGTGGAATTTGTATTTTTGGTGAATATTTTAGTGAAAAAAGTGGCCCATTTTTTCAATAGCTTCCAGGTCTTTGGACCGATTGACTCGAAATCGCTCCCAAATGTGCTCCTATACGGGCTGAACGAGACACAGCAGTCCCCATCGGATTCCGGTGGAATTTGTATTTTTGGTGAATATTTTAGTGAAAAAAGTGGCCCATTTTTTCAATAGCTTCCAGGTCTTTGGACCGATTGACTCAAAATCGCTCCCAAATGTGCTCCTATACTGGCTGAACGAGACACAGCAGTCCCCATCGGATTCCGGTGGAATTTGTATTTTTGGTGAATATTTTAGTGAAAAGGGACAATGTTTCATGAGACTGGCTTAAGGCTCCAGTTAGGGTTAGGGTTATGGGGCTAGGGTTAGGGTTACGGTCGTCTTTTGACCGATTGACTCGAAATTCGGCACGAATGTGGTCCTCTACTGGCTGAACGAGACACAGCAGTCCCCATCGGATTCCGGTGGAATTTGTATTTTTGGTGAATATTTTAGTGAAAAAAGTGGCCCTTTTTTTCAATAGCTTCCAGGTCTTTGGACCGATTGACTCAAAATCGCTCCCAAATGTGCTCCTATACTGGCTGAACGAGACACAGCAGTCCCCATCGGATTCCGGTGGAATTTGTATTTTTGGTGAATATTTTAGTGAAAAAAGTGGCCCATTTTTTCAATAGCTTCCAGGTCTTTGGACCGATTGACTCAAAATCGCTCCCAAATGTGCTCCTATACTGGCTGAACGAGACACAGCAGTCCCCATCGGATTCCGGTGGAATTTGTATTTTTGGTGAATATTTTAGTGAAAAGGGACAATGTTTCATGAGACTGGCTTAAGGCTCCAGTTAGGGTTAGGGTTATGGGGCTAGGGTTAGGGTTACGGTCGTCTTTTGACCGATTGACTCGAAATTCGGCACGAATGTGGTCCTCTACTGGCTGAACGAGACACAGCAGTCCCCATCGGATTCCGGTGGAATTTGTATTTTTGGTGAATATTTTAGTGAAAAAAGTGGCCCATTTTTTCAATAGCTTCCAGGTCTTTGGACCGATTGACTCGAAATCGCTCCCAAATGTGCTCCTATACGGGCTGAACGAGACACAGCAGTCCCCATCGGATTCCGGTGGAATTTGTATTTTTGGTGAATATTTTAGTGAAAAAAGTGGCCCATTTTTTCAATAGCTTCCAGGTCTTTGGACCGATTGACTCAAAATCGCTCCCAAATGTGCTCCTATACTGGCTGAACGAGACACAGCAGTCCCCATCGGATTCCGGTGGAATTTGTATTTTTGGTGAATATTTTAGTGAAAAGGGACAATGTTTCATGAGACTGGCTTAAGGCTCCAGTTAGGGTTAGGGTTATGGGGCTAGGGTTAGGGTTACGGTCGTCTTTTGACCGATTGACTCGAAATTCGGCACGAATGTGGTCCTCTACTGGCTGAACGAGACACAGCAGTCCCCATCGGATTCCGGTGGAATTTGTATTTTTGGTGAATATTTTAGTGAAAAAAGTGGCCCATTTTTTCAATAGCTTCCAGGTCTTTGGACCGATTGACTCGAAATCGCTCCCAAATGTGCTCCTATACGGGCTGAACGAGACACAGCAGTCCCCATCGGATTCCGGTGGAATTTGTATTTTTGGTGAATATTTTAGTGAAAAGGGACAATGTTTCATGAGACTGGCTTAAGGCTGCAGTTAGGGTTAGTGTTATGGGGCTAGGGTTAGGGTTACGGTCGTCTTTTGACCGATTGACTCGAAATTCTGCACGAATGTGGTCCTCTACTGGCTGAACGAGACACAGCAGTCCCAATCGGATTCCGGTGGAATTTGTATTTTTGGTGAATATTTTAGTGAAAAAAGTGGCCCATTTTTTCAATAGCTTCCAGGTCTTTGGACCGATTGACTCAAAATCGCTCCCAAATGTGCTCCTATACGGGCTGAACGAGACACAGCAGTCCCCATCGGATTCCGGTGGAATTTGTATTTTTGGTGAATATTTTAGTGAAAAGGGACAATGTTTCATGAGACTGGCTTAAGGCTGCAGTTAGGGTTAGTGTTATGGGGCTAGGGTTAGGGTTACGGTCGTCTTTTGACCGATTGACTCGAAATTCTGCACGAATGTGGTCCTCTACTGGCTGAACGAGGGACAGCAGTTCCCATTGGATTCCGGTGAAATTTGTATTTTTGGTGAATATTTTAGTGAAAAAAGTGGCCCATTTTTTCAATAGCTTCCAGGTCTTTGAACCGATTGACTCGAAATCGCTGCCAAATGTGCTCCTATACGGGCTGAACGAGACACAGCAGTCCCCATCGGATTCCGGTGGAATTTGTATTTTTGGTGAATATTTTAGTGAAAAAAGTGGCCCATTTTTTCAATAGCTTCCAGGTCTTTGGACCGATTGACTCGAAATCGCTCCCAAATGTGCTCCTATACGGGCTGAACGAGACACAGCAGTCCCCATCGGATTCCGGTGGAATTTGTATTTTTGGTGAATATTTTAGTGAAAAGGGACAATGTTTCATGAGACTGGCTTAAGGCTGCAGTTAGGGTTAGTGTTATGGGGCTAGGGTTAGGGTTACGGTCGTCTTTTGACCGATTGACTCGAAATTCTTCACGAATGTGGTCCTCTACTGGCTGAACGAGACACAGCAGTCCCAATCGGATTCCGGTGGAATTTGTATTTTTGGTGAATATTTTAGTGAAAAAAGTGGCCCATTTTTTCAATAGCTTCCAGGTCTTTGAACCGATTGACTCGAAATCGCTGCCAAATGTGCTCCTATACGGGCTGAACGAGACACAGCAGTCCCCATCGGATTCCGGTGGAATTTGTATTTTTGGTGAATATTTTAGTGAAAAAAGTGGCCCATTTTTTCAATAGCTTCCAGGTCTTTGGACCGATTGACTCGAAATCGCTCCCAAATGTGCTCCTATACGGGCTGAACGAGACACAGCAGTCCCCATCGGATTCCGGTGGAATTTGTATTTTTGGTGAATATTTTAGTGAAAAGGGACAATGTTTCATGAGACTGGCTTAAGGCTGCAGTTAGGGTTAGTGTTATGGGGCTAGGGTTAGGGTTACGGTCGTCTTTTGACCGATTGACTTGAAATTCTGCACGAATGTGGTCCTCTACTGGCTGAACGAGACACAGCAGTCCCAATCGGATTCCGGTGGAATTTGTATTTTTGGTGAATATTTTAGTGAAAAAAGTGGCCCATTTTTTCAATAGCTTCCAGGTCTTTGGACCGATTGACTCAAAATCGCTCCCAAATGTGCTCCTATACGGGCTGAACGAGACACAGCAGTCCCCATCGGATTCCGGTGGAATTTGTATTTTTGGTGAATATTTTAGTGAAAAGGGACAATGTTTCATGAGACTGGCTTAAGGCTGCAGTTAGGGTTAGTGTTATGGGGCTAGGGTTAGGGTTACGGTCGTCTTTTGACCGATTGACTCGAAATTCTGCACGAATGTGGTCCTCTACTGGCTGAACGAGACACAGCAGTCCCCATCGGATTCCGGTGGAATTTGTATTTTTGGTGAATATTTTAGTGAAAAAAGTGGCCCATTTTTTCAATAGCTTCCAGGTCTTTGGACCGATTGACTCAAAATCGCTCCCAAATGTGCTCCTATACTGGCTGAACGAGACACAGCAGTCCCCATCGGATTCCGGTGGAATTTGTATTTTTGGTGAATATTTTAGTGAAAAAAGTGGCCCATTTTTTCAATAGCTTCCAGGTCTTTGGACCGATTGACTCAAAATCGCTCCCAAATGTGCTCCTATACTGGCTGAACGAGACACAGCAGTCCCCATCGGATTCCGGTGGAATTTGTATTTTTGGTGAATATTTTAGTGAAAAGGGACAATGTTTCATGAGACTGGCTTAAGGCTCCAGTTAGGGTTAGGGTTATGGGGCTAGGGTTAGGGTTACGGTCGTCTTTTGACCGATTGACTCGAAATTCGGCACGAATGTGGTCCTCTACTGGCTGAACGAGACACAGCAGTCCCCATCGGATTCCGGTGGAATTTGTATTTTTGGTGAATATTTTAGTGAAAAAAGTGGCCCATTTTTTCAATAGCTTCCAGGTCTTTGGACCGATTGACTCGAAATCGCTCCCAAATGTGCTCCTATACGGGCTGAACGAGACACAGCAGTCCCCATCGGATTCCGGTGGAATTTGTATTTTTGGTGAATATTTTAGTGAAAAAAGTGGCCCATTTTTTCAATAGCTTCCAGGTCTTTGGACCGATTGACTCAAAATCGCTCCCAAATGTGCTCCTATACTGGCTGAACGAGACACAGCAGTCCCCATCGGATTCCGGTGGAATTTGTATTTTTGGTGAATATTTTAGTGAAAAGGGACAATGTTTCATGAGACTGGCTTAAGGCTCCAGTTAGGGTTAGGGTTATGGGGCTAGGGTTAGGGTTACGGTCGTCTTTTGACCGATTGACTCGAAATTCGGCACGAATGTGGTCCTCTACTGGCTGAACGAGACACAGCAGTCCCCATCGGATTCCGGTGGAATTTGTATTTTTGGTGAATATTTTAGTGAAAAAAGTGGCCCATTTTTTCAATAGCTTCCAGGTCTTTGGACCGATTGACTCGAAATCGCTCCCAAATGTGCTCCTATACGGGCTGAACGAGACACAGCAGTCCCCATCGGATTCCGGTGGAATTTGTATTTTTGGTGAATATTTTAGTGAAAAGGGACAATGTTTCATGAGACTGGCTTAAGGCTGCAGTTAGGGTTAGTGTTATGGGGCTAGGGTTAGGGTTACGGTCGTCTTTTGACCGATTGACTCGAAATTCTGCACGAATGTGGTCCTCTACTGGCTGAACGAGACACAGCAGTCCCAATCGGATTCCGGTGGAATTTGTATTTTTGGTGAATATTTTAGTGAAAAAAGTGGCCCATTTTTTCAATAGCTTCCAGGTCTTTGGACCGATTGACTCAAAATCGCTCCCAAATGTGCTCCTATACGGGCTGAACGAGACACAGCAGTCCCCATCGGATTCCGGTGGAATTTGTATTTTTGGTGAATATTTTAGTGAAAAGGGACAATGTTTCATGAGACTGGCTTAAGGCTGCAGTTAGGGTTAGTGTTATGGGGCTAGGGTTAGGGTTACGGTCGTCTTTTGACCGATTGACTCGAAATTCTGCACGAATGTGGTCCTCTACTGGCTGAACGAGGGACAGCAGTTCCCATTGGATTCCGGTGAAATTTGTATTTTTGGTGAATATTTTAGTGAAAAAAGTGGCCCATTTTTTCAATAGCTTCCAGGTCTTTGAACCGATTGACTCGAAATCGCTGCCAAATGTGCTCCTATACGGGCTGAACGAGACACAGCAGTCCCCATCGGATTCCGGTGGAATTTGTATTTTTGGTGAATATTTTAGTGAAAAAAGTGGCCCATTTTTTCAATAGCTTCCAGGTCTTTGGACCGATTGACTCGAAATCGCTCCCAAATGTGCTCCTATACGGGCTGAACGAGACACAGCAGTCCCCATCGGATTCCGGTGGAATTTGTATTTTTGGTGAATATTTTAGTGAAAAGGGACAATGTTTCATGAGACTGGCTTAAGGCTGCAGTTAGGGTTAGTGTTATGGGGCTAGGGTTAGGGTTACGGTCGTCTTTTGACCGATTGACTCGAAATTCTTCACGAATGTGGTCCTCTACTGGCTGAACGAGACACAGCAGTCCCAATCGGATTCCGGTGGAATTTGTATTTTTGGTGAATATTTTAGTGAAAAAAGTGGCCCATTTTTTCAATAGCTTCCAGGTCTTTGAACCGATTGACTCGAAATCGCTGCCAAATGTGCTCCTATACGGGCTGAACGAGACACAGCAGTCCCCATCGGATTCCGGTGGAATTTGTATTTTTGGTGAATATTTTAGTGAAAAAAGTGGCCCATTTTTTCAATAGCTTCCAGGTCTTTGGACCGATTGACTCGAAATCGCTCCCAAATGTGCTCCTATACGGGCTGAACGAGACACAGCAGTCCCCATCGGATTCCGGTGGAATTTGTATTTTTGGTGAATATTTTAGTGAAAAGGGACAATGTTTCATGAGACTGGCTTAAGGCTGCAGTTAGGGTTAGTGTTATGGGGCTAGGGTTAGGGTTACGGTCGTCTTTTGACCGATTGACTTGAAATTCTGCACGAATGTGGTCCTCTACTGGCTGAACGAGACACAGCAGTCCCAATCGGATTCCGGTGGAATTTGTATTTTTGGTGAATATTTTAGTGAAAAAAGTGGCCCATTTTTTCAATAGCTTCCAGGTCTTTGGACCGATTGACTCAAAATCGCTCCCAAATGTGCTCCTATACGGGCTGAACGAGACACAGCAGTCCCCATCGGATTCCGGTGGAATTTGTATTTTTGGTGAATATTTTAGTGAAAAGGGACAATGTTTCATGAGACTGGCTTAAGGCTGCAGTTAGGGTTAGTGTTATGGGGCTAGGGTTAGGGTTACGGTCGTCTTTTGACCGATTGACTCGAAATTCTGCACGAATGTGGTCCTCTACTGGATGAACGAGACACAGCAGTCCCCATCGGATTCCGGTGGAATTTGTATTTTTGGTGAATATTTTAGTGAAAAAAGTGGCCCATTTTTTCAATAGCTTCCAGGTCTTTGGACCGATTGACTCAAAATCGCTCCCAAATGTGCTCCTATACTGGCTGAACGAGACACAGCAGTCCCCATCGGATTCCGGTGGAATTTGTATTTTTGGTGAATATTTTAGTGAAAAGGGACAATGTTTCATGAGACTGGCTTAAGGCTGGAGTTAGGGTTAGGGTTATGGGGCTAGGGTTAGGGTTACGGTCGTCTTTTGACCGATTGACTCGAAATTCGGCACGAATGTGGTCCTCTACTGGCTGAACGAGGGACAGCAGTTCCCATTGGATTCCGGTGAAATTTGTATTTTTGGTGAATATTTTAGTGAAAAAAGTGGCCCATTTTTTCAATAGCTTCCAGGTCTTTGAACCGATTGACTCGAAATCGCTGCCAAATGTGCTCCTATACCGGCTGAACGAGACACAGCAGTCCCCATCGGATTCCGGTGGAATTTGTATTTTTGGTGAATATTTTAGTGAAAAAAGTGGCCCATTTTTTCAATAGCTTCCAGGTCTTTGGACCGATTGACTCGAAATCGCTCCCAAATGTGCTCCTATACGGGCTGAACGAGACACAGCAGTCCCCATCGGATTCCGGTGGAATTTGTATTTTTGGTGAATATTTTAGTGAAAAGGGACAATGTTTCATGAGACTGGCTTAAGGCTGCAGTTAGGGTTAGTGTTATGGGGCTAGGGTTAGGGTTACGGTCGTCTTTTGACCGATTGACTCGAAATTCTTCACGAATGTGGTCCTCTACTGGCTGAACGAGACACAGCAGTCCCAATCGGATTCCGGTGGAATTTGTATTTTTGGTGAATATTTTAGTGAAAAAAGTGGCCCATTTTTTCAATAGCTTCCAGGTCTTTGGACCGATTGACTCAAAATCGCTCCCAAATGTGCTCCTATACTGGCTGAACGAGACACAGCAGTCCCCATCGGATTCCGGTGGAATTTGTATTTTTGGTGAATATTTTAGTGAAAAAAGTGGCCCATTTTTTCAATAGCTTCCAGGTCTTTGGACCGATTGACTCGAAATCGCTCCCAAATGTGCTCCTATACGGGCTGAACGAGACACAGCAGTCCCCATCGGATTCCGGTGGAATTTGTATTTTTGGTGAATATTTTAGTGAAAAGGGACAATGTTTCATGAGACTGGCTTAAGGCTGCAGTTAGGGTTAGTGTTATGTGGCTAGGGTTAGGGTTACGGTCGTCTTTTGACCGATTGACTCGAAATTCGGCACGAATGTGGTCCTCTACTGGCTGAACGAGACACAGCAGTCCCCATCGGATTCCGGTGGAATTTGTATTTTTGGTGAATATTTTAGTGAAAAAAGTGGCCCATTTTTTCAATAGCTTCCAGGTCTTTGGACCGATTGACTCGAAATCGCTCCCAAATGTGCTCCTATACGGGCTGAACGAGACACAGCAGTCCCCATCGGATTCCGGTGGAATTTGTATTTTTGGTGAATATTTTAGTGAAAAGGGACAATGTTTCATGAGACTGGCTTAAGGCTCCAGTTAGGGTTAGGGTTATGGGGCTAGGGTTAGGGTTACGGTCGTCTTTTGACCGATTGACTCGAAATTCGGCACGAATGTGGTCCTCTACTGGCTGAACGAGACACAGCAGTCCCCATCGGATTCCGGTGGAATTTGTATTTTTGGTGAATATTTTAGTGAAAAAAGTGGCCTATTTTTTCAATAGCTTCCAGGTCTTTGGACCGATTGACTCAAAATCGCTCCCAAATGTGCTCCTATACTGGCTGAACGAGACACAGCAGTCCCCATCGGATTCCGGTGGAATTTGTATTTTTGGTGAATATTTTAGTGAAAAGGGACAATGTTTCATGAGACTGGCTTAAGGCTGCAGTTAGGGTTAGGGTTATGGGGCTAGGGTTAGGGTTACGGTCGTCTTTTGACCGATTGACTCGAAATTCGGCACGAATGTGGTCCTCTACTGGCTGAACGAGGGACAGCAGTTCCCATTGGATTCCGGTGAAATTTGTATTTTTGGTGAATATTTTAGTGAAAAAAGTGGCCCATTTTTTCAATAGCTTCCAGGTCTTTGAACCGATTGACTCGAAATCGCTGCCAAATGTGCTCCTATACGGGCTGAACGAGACACAGCAGTCCCCATCGGATTCCGGTGGAATTTGTATTTTTGGTGAATATTTTAGTGAAAAAAGTGGCCCATTTTTTCAATAGCTTCCAGGTCTTTGGACCGATTGACTCGAAATCGCTCCCAAATGTGCTCCTATACGGGCTGAACGAGACACAGCAGTCCCCATCGGATTCCGGTGGAATTTGTATTTTTGGTGAATATTTTAGTGAAAAGGGACAATGTTTCATGAGACTGGCTTAAGGCTGCAGTTAGGGTTAGGGTTATGGGGCTAGGGTTAGGGTTACGGTCGTCTTTTGACCGATTGACTCGAAATTCGGCACGAATGTGGTCCTCTACTGGCTGAACGAGGGACAGCAGTTCCCATTGGATTCCGGTGAAATTTGTATTTTTGGTGAATATTTTAGTGAAAAAAGTGGCCCATTTTTTCAATAGCTTCCAGGTCTTTGAACCGATTGACTCGAAATCGCTGCCAAATGTGCTCCTATACGGGCTGAACGAGACACAGCAGTCCCCATCGGATTCCGGTGGAATTTGTATTTTTGGTGAATATTTTAGTGAAAAAAGTGGCCCATTTTTTCAATAGCTTCCAGGTCTTTGGACCGATTGACTCGAAATCGCTCCCAAATGTGCTCCTATACGGGCTGAACGAGACACAGCAGTCCCCATCAGATTCCGGTGGAATTTGTATTTTTGGTGAATATTTTAGTGAAAAGGGACAATGTTTCATGAGACTGGCTTAAGGCTGCAGTTAGGGTTAGTGTTATGGGGCTAGGGTTAGGGTTACGGTCGTCTTTTGAACGATTGACTCGAAATTCGGCACGAATGTGGTCCTCTACTGGCTGAACGAGACACAGCAGTCCCAATCGGATTCCGGTGGAATTTGTATTTTTGGTGAATATTTTAGTGAAAAAAGTGGCCCATTTTTTCAATAGCTTCCAGGTCTTTGGACCGATTGACTCAAAATCGCTCCCAAATGTGCTCCTATACTGGCTGAACGAGACACAGCAGTCCCCATCGGATTCCGGTGGAATTTGTATTTTTGGTGAATATTTTAGTGAAAAAAGTGGCCCATTTTTTCAATAGCTTCCAGGTCTTTGGACCGATTGACTCGAAATCGCTCCCAAATGTGCTCCTATACGGGCTGAACGAGACACAGCAGTCCCCATCGTATTCCGGTGGAATTTGTATTTTTGGTGAATATTTTAGTGAAAAGGGACAATGTTTCATGAGACTGGCTTAAGGCTGCATTTAGGGTTAGTGTTATGGGGCTAGGGTTAGGGTTACGGTCGTCTTTTGACCGATTGACTCGAAATTCGGCACGAATGTGGTCCTCTACTGGCTGAACGAGACACAGCAGTCCCCATCGGATTCCGGTGGAATTTGTATTTTTGGTGAATATTTTAGTGAAAAAAGTGGCCCATTTTTTCAATAGCTTCCAGGTCTTTGGACCGATTGACTCAAAATCGCTCCCAAATGTGCTCCTATACTGGCTGAACGAGACACAGCAGTCCCCATCGGATTCCGGTGGAATTTGTATTTTTGGTGAATATTTTAGTGAAAAGGGACAATGTTTCATGAGACTGGCTTAAGGCTGCAGTTAGGGTTAGGGTTATGGGGCTAGGGTTAGGGTTACGGTCGTCTTTTGACCGATTGACTCGAAATTCGGCACGAATGTGGTCCTCTACTGGCTGAACGAGGGACAGCAGTTCCCATTGGATTCCGGTGAAATTTGTATTTTTGGTGAATATTTTAGTGAAAAAAGTGGCCCATTTTTTCAATAGCTTCCAGGTCTTTGAACCGATTGACTCGAAATCGCTGCCAAATGTGCTCCTATACGGGCTGAACGAGACACAGCAGTCCCCATCGGATTCCGGTGGAATTTGTATTTTTGGTGAATATTTTAGTGAAAAAAGTGGCCCATTTTTTCAATAGCTTCCAGGTCTTTGGACCGATTGACTCGAAATCGCTCCCAAATGTGCTCCTATACGGGCTGAACGAGACACAGCAGTCCCCATCGGATTCCGGTGGAATTTGTATTTTTGGTGAATATTTTAGTGAAAAGGGACAATGTTTCATGAGACTGGCTTAAGGCTGCAGTTAGGGTTAGTGTTATGGGGCTAGGGTTAGGGTTACGGTCGTCTTTTGACCGATTGACTCGAAATTCGGCACGTATGTGGTCCTCTACTGGCTGAACGAGACACAGCAGTCCCAATCGGATTCCGGTGGATGTTGTATTTTTGGTGAATATTTTAGTGAAAAAAGTGGCCCATTTTTTCAATAGCTTCCAGGTCTTTGGACCGATTGACTCAAAATCGCTCCCAAATGTGCTCCTATACTGGCTGAACGAGACACAGCAGTCCCCATCGGATTCCGGTGGAATTTGTATTTTTGGTGAATATTTTAGTGAAAAAAGTGGCCCATTTTTTCAATAGCTTCCAGGTCTTTGGACCGATTGACTCAAAATCGCTCCCAAATGTGCTCCTATACTGGCTGAACGAGACACAGCAGTCCCCATCGGATTCCGGTGGAATTTGTATTTTTGGTGAATATTTTAGTGAAAAGGGACAATGTTTCATGAGACTAGCTTAAGGCTCCAGTTAGGGTTAGGGTTATGGGGCTAGGGTTAGGGTTACGGTCGTCTTTTGACCGATTGACTCGAAATTCGGCACGAATGTGGTCCTCTACTGGCTGAACGAGACACAGCAGTCCCCATCGGATTCCGGTGGAATTTGTATTTTTGGTGAATATTTTAGTGAAAAAAGTGGCCCATTTTTTCAATAGCTTCCAGGTCTTTGGACCGATTGACTCGAAATCGCTCCCAAATGTGCTCCTATACGGGCTGAACGAGACACAGCAGTCCCCATCGGATTCCGGTGGAATTTGTATTTTTGGTGAATATTTTAGTGAAAAAAGTGGCCCATTTTTTCAATAGCTTCCAGGTCTTTGGACCGATTGACTCGAAATCGCTCCCAAATGTGCTCCTATACGGGCTGAACGAGACACAGCAGTCCCCATCGGATTCCGGTGGAATTTGTATTTTTGGTGAATATTTTAGTGAAAAAAGTGGCCCATTTTTTCAATAGCTTCCAGGTCTTTGGACCGATTGACTCAAAATCGCTCCCAAATGTGCTCCTATACTGGCTGAACGAGACACAGCAGTCCCCATCGGATTCCGGTGGAATTTGTATTTTTGGTGAATATTTTAGTGAAAAGGGACAATGTTTCATGAGACTGGCTTAAGGCTCCAGTTAGGGTTAGGGTTATGGGGCTAGGGTTAGGGTTACGGTCGTCTTTTGACCGATTGACTCGAAATTCGGCACGAATGTGGTCCTCTACTGGCTGAACGAGACACAGCAGTCCCCATCGGATTCCGGTGGAATTTGTATTTTTGGTGAATATTTTAGTGAAAAAAGTGGCCCATTTTTTCAATAGCTTCCAGGTCTTTGGACCGATTGACTCAAAATCGCTCCCAAATGTGCTCCTATACTGGCTGAACGAGACACAGCAGTCCCCATCGGATTCCGGTGGAATTTGTATTTTTGGTGAATATTTTAGTGAAAAAAGTGGCCCATTTTTTCAATAGCTTCCAGGTCTTTGGACCGATTGACTCAAAATCGCTCCCAAATGTGCTCCTATACTGGCTGAACGAGACACAGCAGTCCCCATCGGATTCCGGTGGAATTTGTATTTTTGGTGAATATTTTAGTGAAAAGGGACAATGTTTCATGAGACTGGCTTAAGGCTCCAGTTAGGGTTAGGGTTATGGGGCTAGGGTTAGGGTTACGGTCGTCTTTTGACCGATTGACTCGAAATTCGGCACGAATGTGGTCCTCTACTGGCTGAACGAGACACAGCAGTCCCCATCGGATTCCGGTGGAATTTGTATTTTTGGTGAATATTTTAGTGAAAAAAGTGGCCCATTTTTTCAATAGCTTCCAGGTCTTTGGACCGATTGACTCGAAATCGCTCCCAAATGTGCTCCTATACGGGCTGAACGAGACACAGCAGTCCCCATCGGATTCCGGTGGAATTTGTATTTTTGGTGAATATTTTAGTGAAAAAAGTGGCCCATTTTTTCAATAGCTTCCAGGTCTTTGGACCGATTGACTCAAAATCGCTCCCAAATGTGCTCCTATACTGGCTGAACGAGACACAGCAGTCCCCATCGGATTCCGGTGGAATTTGTATTTTTGGTGAATATTTTAGTGAAAAGGGACAATGTTTCATGAGACTGGCTTAAGGCTCCAGTTAGGGTTAGGGTTATGGGGCTAGGGTTAGGGTTACGGTCGTCTTTTGACCGATTGACTCGAAATTCGGCACGAATGTGGTCCTCTACTGGCTGAACGAGACACAGCAGTCCCCATCGGATTCCGGTGGAATTTGTATTTTTGGTGAATATTTTAGTGAAAAAAGTGGCCCATTTTTTCAATAGCTTCCAGGTCTTTGGACCGATTGACTCAAAAACGCTCCCAAATGTGCTCCTATACTGGCTGAACGAGACACAGCAGTCCCCATCGGATTCCGGTGGAATTTGTATTTTTGGTGAATATTTTAGTGAAAAGGGACAATGTTTCATGAGACTGGCTTAAGGCTGCAGTTAGGGTTAGGGTTATGGGGCTAGGGTTAGGGTTACGGTCGTCTTTTGACCGATTGACTCGAAATTCGGCACGAATGTGGTCCTCTACTGGCTGAACGAGGGACAGCAGTTCCCATTGGATTCCGGTGAAATTTGTATTTTTGGTGAATATTTTAGTGAAAAAAGTGGCCCATTTTTTCAATAGCTTCCAGGTCTTTGAACCGATTGACTCGAAATCGCTGCCAAATGTGCTCCTATACGGGCTGAACGAGACACAGCAGTCCCCATCGGATTCCGGTGGAATTTGTATTTTTGGTGAATATTTTAGTGAAAAAAGTGGCCCATTTTTTCAATAGCTTCCAGGTCTTTGGACCGATTGACTCGAAATCGCTCCCAAATGTGCTCCTATACGGGCTGAACGAGACACAGCAGTCCCCATCGGATTCCGGTGGAATTAGTATTTTTGGTGAATATTTTAGTGAAAAGGGACAATGTTTCATGAGACTGGCTTAAGGCTGCAGTTAGGGTTAGGGTTATGGGGCTAGGGTTAGGGTTACGGTCGTCTTTTGACCGATTGACTCGAAATTCGGCACGAATGTGGTCCTCTACTAGCTGAACGAGACACAGCAGTCCCCATCGGATTCCGGTGGAATTTGTATTTTTGGTGAATATTTTAGTGAAAAAAGTGGCCCATTTTTTCAATAGCTTCCAGGTCTTTGGACCGATTGACTCGAAATCGCTGCCAAATGTGCTCCTATACTGGCTGAACGAGACACAGCAGTCTCCATCGGAATCTGGTGGAATTTGTATTTTTGGTGAATATTTTAGTGAAAAAAGTGGCCCATTTTTTCAATAGCTTCCTGGTCTTTGGACCGATTGACTCGAAATCGCTCCCAAATGTGCTCCTATACTGGCTGAACGAGACACAGCAGTCCCCATCGGATTCCGGTGAAATTTGTATTTTTGGTGAATATTTTAGTGAAAAGGGACAATGTTTCCTGAGACTGGCTTAAGACTGGAGTTAGGGTTAGGGTTATGGGGCTAGGGTTAGGGTTACGGTCGTCTTTTGACCGATTGACTCGAAATTCGGCACGAATGTGGTCCTCTACTGGCTGAACGAGACACAGCAGTCCCCATCGGATTCCGGTGGAATTTGTATATTTGGTGAATATTTTAGTGAAAAAAGTGGCCCATTTTTTCAATAGCTTCCAGGTCTTTGGACCGATTGACTCAAAATCGCTCCCAAATGTGCTCCTATACTGGCTGAACGAGACACAGCAGTCCCCATCGGATTCCGGTGAAATTTGTATTTTTGGTGAATATTTTAGTGAAAAGGGACAATGTTTCCTGAGACTGGCTTAAGACTGGAGTTAGGGTTAGGGTTATGGGGCTAGGGTTAGGGTTACGGTCGTCTTTTGACCGATTGACTCGAAATTCGGCACGAATGTGGTCCTCTACTGGCTGAACGAGACACAGCAGTCCCCATCGGATTCCGGTGGAATTTGTATTTTTGGTGAATATTTTAGTGAAAAAAGTGGCCCATTTTTTCAATAGCTTCCAGGTCTTTGGACCGATTGACTCAAAAACGCTCCCAAATGTGCTCCTATACTGGCTGAACGAGACACAGCAGTCCCCATCGGATTCCGGTGGAATTTGTATTTTTGGTGAATATTTTAGTGAAAAGGGACAATGTTTCATGAGACTGGCTTAAGGCTCCAGTTAGGGTTAGGGTTATGGGGCTAGGGTTAGGGTTACGGTCGTCTTTTGACCGATTGACTCGAAATTCGGCACGAATGTGGTCCTCTACTGGCTGAACGAGACACAGCAGTCCCCATCGGATTCCGGTGGAATTTGTATTTTTGGTGAATATTTTAGTGAAAAAAGTGGCCCATTTTTTCAATAGCTTCCAGGTCTTTGGACCGATTGACTCAAAAACGCTCCCAAATGTGCTCCTATACTGGCTGAACGAGACACAGCAGTCCCCATCGGATTCCGGTGGAATTTGTATTTTTGGTGAATATTTTAGTGAAAAGGGACAATGTTTCATGAGACTGGCTTAAGGCTGCAGTTAGGGTTAGGGTTATGGGGCTAGGGTTAGGGTTACGGTCGTCTTTTGACCGATTGACTCGAAATTCGGCACGAATGTGGTCCTCTACTGGCTGAACGAGGGACAGCAGTTCCCATTGGATTCCGGTGAAATTTGTATTTTTGGTGAATATTTTAGTGAAAAAAGTGGCCCATTTTTTCAATAGCTTCCAGGTCTTTGAACCGATTGACTCGAAATCGCTGCCAAATGTGCTCCTATACGGGCTGAACGAGACACAGCAGTCCCCATCGGATTCCGGTGGAATTTGTATTTTTGGTGAATATTTTAGTGAAAAAAGTGGCCCATTTTTTCAATAGCTTCCAGGTCTTTGGACCGATTGACTCGAAATCGCTCCCAAATGTGCTCCTATACGGGCTGAACGAGACACAGCAGTCCCCATCGGATTCCGGTGGAATTAGTATTTTTGGTGAATATTTTAGTGAAAAGGGACAATGTTTCATGAGACTGGCTTAAGGCTGCAGTTAGGGTTAGGGTTATGGGGCTAGGGTTAGGGTTACGGTCGTCTTTTGACCGATTGACTCGAAATTCGGCACGAATGTGGTCCTCTACTAGCTGAACGAGACACAGCAGTCCCCATCGGATTCCGGTGGAATTTGTATTTTTGGTGAATATTTTAGTGAAAAAAGTGGCCCATTTTTTCAATAGCTTCCAGGTCTTTGGACCGATTGACTCGAAATCGCTGCCAAATGTGCTCCTATACTGGCTGAACGAGACACAGCAGTCTCCATCGGAATCTGGTGGAATTTGTATTTTTGGTGAATATTTTAGTGAAAAAAGTGGCCCATTTTTTCAATAGCTTCCTGGTCTTTGGACCGATTGACTCGAAATCGCTCCCAAATGTGCTCCTATACTGGCTGAACGAGACACAGCAGTCCCCATCGGATTCCGGTGAAATTTGTATTTTTGGTGAATATTTTAGTGAAAAGGGACAATGTTTCCTGAGACTGGCTTAAGACTGGAGTTAGGGTTAGGGTTATGGGGCTAGGGTTAGGGTTACGGTCGTCTTTTGACCGATTGACTCGAAATTCGGCACGAATGTGGTCCTCTACTGGCTGAACGAGACACAGCAGTCCCCATCGGATTCCGGTGGAATTTGTATATTTGGTGAATATTTTAGTGAAAAAAGTGGCCCATTTTTTCAATAGCTTCCAGGTCTTTGGACCGATTGACTCAAAATCGCTCCCAAATGTGCTCCTATACTGGCTGAACGAGACACAGCAGTCCCCATCGGATTCCGGTGAAATTTGTATTTTTGGTGAATATTTTAGTGAAAAGGGACAATGTTTCCTGAGACTGGCTTAAGACTGGAGTTAGGGTTAGGGTTATGGGGCTAGGGTTAGGGTTACGGTCGTCTTTTGACCGATTGACTCGAAATTCGGCACGAATGTGGTCCTCTACTGGCTGAACGAGGGACAGCAGTTCCCATTGGATTCCGGTGAAATTTGTATTTTTGGTGAATATTTTAGTGAAAAAAGTGGCCCATTTTTTCAATAGGTTCCAGGTCTTTGAACCGATTGACTCGAAATCGCTGCCAAATGTGCTCCTATACGGGCTGAACGAGACACAGCAGTCCCCATCGGATTCCGGTGGAATTTGTATTTTTGGTGAATATTTTAGTGAAAAGGGACAATGTTTCATGAGACTGGCTTAAGGCTCCAGTTAGGGTTAGGGTTATGGGGCTAGGGTTAGGGTTACGGTCGTCTTTTGACCGATTGACTCGAAATTCGGCACGAATGTGGTCCTCTACTGGCTGAACGAGACACAGCAGTCCCCATCGGATTCCGGTGGAATTTGTATTTTTGGTGAATATTTTAGTGAAAAAAGTGGCCCATTTTTTCAATAGCTTCCAGGTCTTTGGACCGATTGACTCAAAATCGCTCCCAAATGTGCTCCTATACTGGCTGAACGAGACACAGCAGTCCCCATCGGATTCCGGTGGAATTTGTATTTTTGGTGAATATTTTAGTGAAAAAAGTGGCCCATTTTTTCAATAGCTTCCAGGTCTTTGGACCGATTGACTCAAAATCGCTCCCAAATGTGCTCCTATACTGGCTGAACGAGACACAGCAGTCCCCATCGGATTCCGGTGGAATTTGTATTTTTGGTGAATATTTTAGTGAAAAGGGACAATGTTTCATGAGACTGGCTTAAGGCTCCAGTTAGGGTTAGGGTTATGGGGCTAGGGTTAGGGTTACGGTCGTCTTTTGACCGATTGACTCGAAATTCGGCACGAATGTGGTCCTCTACTGGCTGAACGAGACACAGCAGTCCCAATCGGATTCCGGTGGATGTTGTATTTTTGGTGAATATTTTAGTGAAAAAAGTGGCCCATTTTTTCAATAGCTTCCAGGTCTTTGGACCGATTGACTCAAAATCGCTCCCAAATGTGCTCCTATACTGGCTGAACGAGACACAGCAGTCCCCATCGGATTCCGGTGGAATTTGTATTTTTGGTGAATATTTTAGTGAAAAAAGTGGCCCATTTTTTCAATAGCTTCCAGGTCTTTGGACCGATTGACTCAAAATCGCTCCCAAATGTGCTCCTATACTGGCTGAACGAGACACAGCAGTCCCCATCGGATTCCGGTGGAATTTGTATTTTTGGTGAATATTTTAGTGAAAAGGGACAATGTTTCATGAGACTGGCTTAAGGCTCCAGTTAGGGTTAGGGTTATGGGGCTAGGGTTAGGGTTACGGTCGTCTTTTGACCGATTGACTCGAAATTCGGCACGAATGTGGTCCTCTACTGGCTGAACGAGACACAGCAGTCCCCATCGGATTCCGGTGGAATTTGTATTTTTGGTGAATATTTTAGTGAAAAAAGTGGCCCATTTTTTCAATAGCTTCCAGGTCTTTGGACCGATTGACTCGAAATCGCTCCCAAATGTGCTCCTATACGGGCTGAACGAGACACAGCAGTCCCCATCGGATTCCGGTGGAATTTGTATTTTTGGTGAATATTTTAGTGAAAAAAGTGGCCCATTTTTTCAATAGCTTCCAGGTCTTTGGACCGATTGACTCAAAATCGCTCCCAAATGTGCTCCTATACTGGCTGAACGAGACACAGCAGTCCCCATCGGATTCCGGTGGAATTTGTATTTTTGGTGAATATTTTAGTGAAAAGGGACAATGTTTCATGAGACTGGCTTAAGGCTCCAGTTAGGGTTAGGGTTATGGGGCTAGGGTTAGGGTTACGGTCGTCTTTTGACCGATTGACTCGAAATTCGGCACGAATGTGGTCCTCTACTGGCTGAACGAGACACAGCAGTCCCCATCGGATTCCGGTGGAATTTGTATTTTTGGTGAATATTTTAGTGAAAAAAGTGGCCCATTTTTTCAATAGCTTCCAGGTCTTTGGACCGATTGACTCAAAATCGCTCCCAAATGTGCTCCTATACTGGCTGAACGAGACACAGCAGTCCCCATCGGATTCCGGTGGAATTTGTATTTTTGGTGAATATTTTAGTGAAAAAAGTGGCCCATTTTTTCAATAGCTTCCAGGTCTTTGGACCGATTGACTCAAAATCGCTCCCAAATGTGCTCCTATACTGGCTGAACGAGACACAGCAGTCCCCATCGGATTCCGGTGGAATTTGTATTTTTGGTGAATATTTTAGTGAAAAGGGACAATGTTTCATGAGACTGGCTTAAGGCTCCAGTTAGGGTTAGGGTTATGGGGCTAGGGTTAGGGTTACGGTCGTCTTTTGACCGATTGACTCGAAATTCGGCACGAATGTGGTCCTCTACTGGCTGAACGAGACACAGCAGTCCCCATCGGATTCCGGTGGAATTTGTATTTTTGGTGAATATTTTAGTGAAAAAAGTGGCCCATTTTTTCAATAGCTTCCAGGTCTTTGGACCGATTGACTCGAAATCGCTCCCAAATGTGCTCCTATACGGGCTGAACGAGACACAGCAGTCTCCATCGGATTCCGGTGGAATTTGTATTTTTGGTGAATATTTTAGTGAAAAAAGTGGCCCATTTTTTCAATAGCTTCCAGGTCTTTGGACCGATTGACTCAAAATCGCTCCCAAATGTGCTCCTATACTGGCTGAACGAGACACAGCAGTCCCCATCGGATTCCGGTGGAATTTGTATTTTTGGTGAATATTTTAGTGAAAAGGGACAATGTTTCATGAGACTGGCTTAAGGCTCCAGTTAGGGTTAGGGTTATGGGGCTAGGGTTAGGGTTACGTTCGTCTTTTGACCGATTGACTCGAAATTCGGCACGAATGTGGTCCTCTACTGGCTGAACGAGACACAGCAGTCCCCATCGGATTCCGGTGGAATTTGTATTTTTGGTGAATATTTTAGTGAAAAAAGTGGCCCATTTTTTCAATAGCTTCCAGGTCTTTGGACCGATTGACTCGAAATCGCTCCCAAATGTGCTCCTATACGGGCTGAACGAGACACAGCAGTCTCCATCGGATTCCGGTGGAATTTGTATTTTTGGTGAATATTTTAGTGAAAAGGGACAATGTTTCCTGAGACTGGCTTAAGACTGGAGTTAGGGTTAGGGTTATGGGGCTAGGGTTAGGGTTACGGTCGTCTTTTGACCGATTGACTCGAAATTCGGCACGAATGTGGTCCTCTACTGGCTGAACGAGGGACAGCAGTTCCCATTGGATTCCGGAGAAATTTGTATTTTTGGTGAATATTTTAGTGAAAAAAGTGGCCCATTTTTTCAATAGGTTCCAGGTCTTTGAACCGATTGACTCGAAATCGCTGCCAAATGTGCTCCTATACGGGCTGAACGAGACACAGCAGTCCCCATCGGATTCCGGTGGAATTTGTATTTTTGGTGAATATTTTAGTGAAAAAAGTGGCCCATTTTTTCAATAGCTTCCAGGTCTTTGGACCGATTGACTCGAAATCGCTCCCAAATGTGCTCCTATACGGGCTGAACGAGACACAGCAGTCCCCATCGGATTCCGGTGGAATTTGTATTTTTGGTGAATATTTTAGTGAAAAGGGACAATGTTTCATGAGACTGGCTTAAGGCTGCAGTTAGGGTTAGTGTTATGGGGCTAGGGTTAGGGTTACGGTCGTCTTTTGACCGATTGACTCGAAATTCGGCACGAATGTGGTCCTCTACTGGCTGAACGAGACACAGCAGTCCCCATCGGATTCCGGTGGAATTTGTATTTTTGGTGAATATTTTAGTGAAAAAAGTGGCCCATTTTTTCAATAGCTTCCAGGTCTTTGGACCGATTGACTCAAAATCGCTCCCAAATGTGCTCCTATACTGGCTGAACGAGACACAGCAGTCCCCATCGGATTCCGGTGGAATTTGTATTTTTGGTGAATATTTTAGTGAAAAGGGACAATGTTTCATGAGACTGGCTTAAGGCTGCAGTTAGGGTTAGGGTTATGGGGCTAGGGTTAGGGTTACGGTCGTCTTTTGACCGATTGACTCGAAATTCAGCACGAATGTGGTCCTCTACTGGCTGAACGAGACACAGCAGTCCCAATCGGATTCCGGTGGAATTTGTATTTTTGGTGAATATTTTAGTGAAAAAAGTGGCCCATTTTTTCAATAGCTTCCAGGTCTTTGGACCGATTGACTCAAAATCGCTCCCAAATGTGCTCCTATACGGGCTGAACGAGACACAGCAGTCCCCATCGGATTCCGGTGGAATTTGTATTTTTGGTGAATATTTTAGTGAAAAAAGTGGCCCATTTTTTCAATAGCTTCCAGGTCTTTGGACCGATTGACTCGAAATCGCTCCCAAATGTGCTCCTATACGGGCTGAACGAGACACAGCAGTCCCCATCGGATTCCGGTGGAATTTGTATTTTTGGTGAATATTTTAGTGAAAAAAGTGGCCCATTTTTTCAATAGCTTCCAGGTCTTTGGACCGATTGACTCGAAATCGCTCCCAAATGTGCTCCTATACGGGCTGAACGAGACACAGCAGTCCCCATCGGATTCCGGTGGAATTTGTATTTTTGGTGAATATTTTAGTGAAAAGGGACAATGTTTCATGAGACTGGCTTAAGGCTGCAGTTAGGGTTATTGTTATGGGGCTAGGGTTAGGGTTACGGTCGTCTTTTGACCGATTGACTCGAAATTCGGCACGAATGTGGTCCTCTACTGGCTGAACGAGACACAGCAGTCCCAATCAGATTCCGGTGGAATTTGTATTTTTGGTGAATATTTTAGTGAAAAAAGTGGCCCATTTTTTCAATAGCTTCCAGGTCTTTGGACCGATTGACTCAAAATCGCTCCCAAATGTGCTCCTATACTGGCTGAACGAGACACAGCAGTCCCCATCGGATTCCGGTGGAATTTGTATTTTTGGTGAATATTTTAGTGAAAAAAGTGGCCCATTTTTTCAATAGCTTCCAGGTCTTTGGACCGATTGACTCGAAATCGCTCCCAAATGTGCTCCTATACTGGCTGAACGAGACACAGCAGTCCCCATCGGATTCCGGTGGAATTTGTATTTTTGGTGAATATTTTAGTGAAAAGGGACAATGTTTCATGAGACTGGCTTAAGGCTCCAGTTAGGGTTAGGGTTATGGGGCTAGGGTTAGGGTTACGGTCGTCTTTTGACCGATTGACTCGAAATTCGGCACGAATGTGGTCCTCTACTGGCTGAACGAGACACAGCAGTCCCCATCGGATTCCGGTGGAATTTGTATTTTTGGTGAATATTTTAGTGAAAAAAGTGGCCCATTTTTTCAATAGCTTCCAGGTCTTTGGACCGATTGACTCGAAATCGCTCCCAAATGTGCTCCTATACGGGCTGAACGAGACACAGCAGTCTCCATCGGATTCCGGTGGAATTTGTATTTTTGGTGAATATTTTAGTGAAAAAAGTGGCCCATTTTTTCAATAGCTTCCAGGTCTTTGGACCGATTGACTCAAAATCGCTCCCAAATGTGCTCCTATACTGGCTGAACGAGACACAGCAGTCCCCATCGGATTCCGGTGGAATTTGTATTTTTGGTGAATATTTTAGTGAAAAGGGACAATGTTTCATGAGACTGGCTTAAGGCTCCAGTTAGGGTTAGGGTTATGGGGCTAGGGTTAGGGTTACGTTCGTCTTTTGACCGATTGACTCGAAATTCGGCACGAATGTGGTCCTCTACTGGCTGAACGAGACACAGCAGTCCCCATCGGATTCCGGTGGAATTTGTATTTTTGGTGAATATTTTAGTGAAAAAAGTGGCCCATTTTTTCAATAGCTTCCAGGTCTTTGGACCGATTGACTCGAAATCGCTCCCAAATGTGCTCCTATACGGGCTGAACGAGACACAGCAGTCTCCATCGGATTCCGGTGGAATTTGTATTTTTGGTGAATATTTTAGTGAAAAAAGTGGCCCATTTTTTCAATAGCTTCCAGGTCTTTGGACCGATTGACTCAAAATCGCTCCCAAATGTGCTCCTATACTGGCTGAACGAGACACAGCAGTCCCCATCGGATTCCGGTGGAATTTGTATTTTTGGTGAATATTTTAGTGAAAAGGGACAATGTTTCATGAGACTGGCTTAAGGCTCCAGTTAGGGTTAGGGTTATGGGGCTAGGGTTAGGGTTACGGTCGTCTTTTGACCGATTGACTCGAAATTCGGCACGAATGTGGTCCTCTACTGGCTGAACGAGACACAGCAGTCCCAATCGGATTCCGGTGGATGTTGTATTTTTGGTGAATATTTTAGTGAAAAAAGTGGCCCATTTTTTCAATAGCTTCCAGGTCTTTGGACCGATTGACTCAAAATCGCTCCCAAATGTGCTCCTATACTGGCTGAACGAGACACAGCAGTCCCCATCGGATTCCGGTGGAATTTGTATTTTTGGTGAATATTTTAGTGAAAAAAGTGGCCCATTTTTTCAATAGCTTCCAGGTCTTTGGACCGATTGACTCAAAATCGCTCCCAAATGTGCTCCTATACTGGCTGAACGAGACACAGCAGTCCCCATCGGATTCCGGTGGAATTTGTATTTTTGGTGAATATTTTAGTGAAAAGGGACAATGTTTCATGAGACTGGCTTAAGGCTCCAGTTAGGGTTAGGGTTATGGGGCTAGGGTTAGGGTTACGGTCGTCTTTTGACCGATTGACTCGAAATTCGGCACGAATGTGGTCCTCTACTGGCTGAACGAGACACAGCAGTCCCCATCGGATTCCGGTGGAATTTGTATTTTTGGTGAATATTTTAGTGAAAAAAGTGGCCCATTTTTTCAATAGCTTCCAGGTCTTTGGACCGATTGACTCGAAATCGCTCCCAAATGTGCTCCTATACGGGCTGAACGAGACACAGCAGTCCCCATCGGATTCCGGTGGAATTTGTATTTTTGGTGAATATTTTAGTGAAAAAAGTGGCCCATTTTTTCAATAGCTTCCAGGTCTTTGGACCGATTGACTCAAAATCGCTCCCAAATGTGCTCCTATACTGGCTGAACGAGACACAGCAGTCCCCATCGGATTCCGGTGGAATTTGTATTTTTGGTGAATATTTTAGTGAAAAGGGACAATGTTTCATGAGACTGGCTTAAGGCTCCAGTTAGGGTTAGGGTTATGGGGCTAGGGTTAGGGTTACGGTCGTCTTTTGACCGATTGACTCGAAATTCGGCACGAATGTGGTCCTCTACTGGCTGAACGAGACACAGCAGTCCCCATCGGATTCCGGTGGAATTTGTATTTTTGGTGAATATTTTAGTGAAAAAAGTGGCCTATTTTTTCAATAGCTTCAAGGTCTTTGGACCGATTGACTCAAAATCGCTCCCAAATGTGCTCCTATACTGGCTGAACGAGACACAGCAGTCCCCATCGGATTCCGGTGGAATTAGTATTTTTGGTGAATATTTTAGTGAAAAGGGACAATGTTTCATGAGACTGGCTTAAGGCTGCAGTTAGGGTTAGGGTTATGGGGCTAGGGTTAGGGTTACGGTCGTCTTTTGACCGATTGACTCGAAATTCGGCACGAATGTGGTCCTCTACTAGCTGAACGAGACACAGCAGTCCCCATCGGATTCCGGTGGAATTTGTATTTTTGGTGAATATTTTAGTGAAAAAAGTGGCCCATTTTTTCAATAGCTTCCAGGTCTTTGGACCGATTGACTCGAAATCGCTGCCAAATGTGCTCCTATACTGGCTGAACGAGACACAGCAGTCTCCATCGGAATCTGGTGGAATTTGTATTTTTGGTGAATATTTTAGTGAAAAAAGTGGCCCATTTTTTCAATAGCTTCCTGGTCTTTGGACCGATTGACTCGAAATCGCTCCCAAATGTGCTCCTATACTGGCTGAACGAGACACAGCAGTCCCCATCGGATTCCGGTGAAATTTGTATTTTTGGTGAATATTTTAGTGAAAAGGGACAATGTTTCCTGAGACTGGCTTAACCCTCTAGGCGCCAGAGTTTATTTAGGAAAATATTCCGTTTGGATTGTAAGATTTCAAAAGGCTGTAGCTTGGAAGTGATGAGAGATAAATTCATAGTGTAAATGAGAAAAATATTCATAATGACCTAAAGTTTGTGATGGGAGTAAATTTAATCATCTAATTTGCATATTGTGACGTCACCAGGTGACTGAAAGTAACTTTCAGTAAAACTGATTTTTGAACATATTTACACAGAAAAAAAATATTTATATTGTCATCTCATCCTCAAAATAAAGGAACAGGAGTTTGATTGGAGTAAATTTACTAATCTAATTTGTATGTCACCAGGTAAAAGTCAGTAAAACGGAATTCTGAACATATTTACACAGTAGATTTTTTTTTTTTCATCCTCTCATCCTCAGAGTAAGTGAACAGGAATCTGATAGGAGTAAATGTCCTAATCTAACTTGTAAAAAGAAAAGAAAACTCTCGCCGTGATCAGCGCGTGTTGCTTGTGTGACAGTGTGCGCAGCTGCAGCATCGTCAGTCACTCGTCTCTGACGAGCGATCGT
Source organism: Pagrus major (assembly GCF_040436345.1). Taxonomy (NCBI): domain Eukaryota; kingdom Metazoa; phylum Chordata; class Actinopteri; order Spariformes; family Sparidae; genus Pagrus; species Pagrus major. The sequence goes on from NC_133224.1 coordinate 8,732,489, forward strand.
CATCAGAGGGCAAATCGTCCCCTTCTGAATCGCGATCAGCAAAGATCTGTGCAAGCACCTCATCCGCACTGTAAAGTCTTTTGGGCATTTTGTTTTTTATTACAAAAATCGCTATCTGTCTCTCGATCTGTCCAGCACACTTCCGCCACCGCTCCGCGGCTCTCTCCTCTCCCACTCTGCCCGCTTAGCCGCTGCCGCTCCGACAGCCGGTGTCGGGTTTCAAACTTTTTTTTCTCAGGTATTTTGCATAGAAACACACCCCCAAATGACGTCAGGATTGAAGCTGAATCTATTGGCTATCTAGTGGTAGCAAGCAGTAACAGCACAAGGCAGTAGATTTAAAGATACAGGCTGTTTTAATGAGCAATGTTGCCTGTCGCAATAATGCGACTTTGGCGCCTAGAGGGTTAAGACTGGAGTTAGGGTTAGGGTTATGGGGCTAGGGTTAGGGTTACGGTCGTCTTTTGACCGATTGACTCGAAATTCGGCACGAATGTGGTCCTCTACTGGCTGAACGAGGGACAGCAGTTCCCATTGGATTCCGGTGAAATTTGTATTTTTGGTGAATATTTTAGTGAAAAAAGTGGCCCATTTTTTCAATAGGTTCCAGGTCTTTGAACCGATTGACTCGAAATCGCTGCCAAATGTGCTCCTATACGGGCTGAACGAGACACAGCAGTCCCCATCGGATTCCGGTGGAATTTGTATTTTTGGTGAATATTTTAGTGAAAAAAGTGGCCCATTTTTTCAATAGCTTCCAGGTCTTTGGACCGATTGACTCGAAATCGCTCCCAAATGTGCTCCTATACGGGCTGAACGAGACACAGCAGTCCCCATCGGATTCCGGTGGAATTTGTATTTTTGGTGAATATTTTAGTGAAAAGGGACAATGTTTCATGAGACTGGCTTAAGGCTGCAGTTAGGGTTAGTGTTATGGGGCTAGGGTTAGGGTTACGGTCGTCTTTTGACCGATTGACTCGAAATTCGGCACGAATGTGGTCCTCTACTGGCTGAACGAGACACAGCAGTCCCCATCGGATTCCGGTGGAATTTGTATTTTTGGTGAATATTTTAGTGAAAAAAGTGGCCCATTTTTTCAATAGCTTCCAGGTCTTTGGACCGATTGACTCAAAATCGCTCCCAAATGTGCTCCTATACTGGCTGAACGAGATACAGCAGTCCCCATCGGATTCCGGTGAAATTTGTATTTTTGGTGAATATTTTAGTGAAAAGGGACAATGTTTCCTGAGACTGGCTTAAGACTGGAGTTAGGGTTAGGGTTATGGGGCTAGGGTTAGGGTTACGGTCGTCTTTTGACCGATTGACTCGAAATTCGGCACGAATGTGGTCCTCTACTGGCTGAACGAGGGACAGCAGTTCCCATTGGATTCCGGAGAAATTTGTATTTTTGGTGAATATTTTAGTGAAAAAAGTGGCCCATTTTTTCAATAGGTTCCAGGTCTTTGAACCGATTGACTCGAAATCGCTGCCAAATGTGCTCCTATACGGGCTGAACGAGACACAGCAGTCCCCATCGGATTCCGGTGGAATTTGTATTTTTGGTGAATATTTTAGTGAAAAAAGTGGCCCATTTTTTCAATAGCTTCCAGGTCTTTGGACCGATTGACTCGAAATCGCTCCCAAATGTGCTCCTATACGGGCTGAACGAGACACAGCAGTCCCCATCGGATTCCGGTGGAATTTGTATTTTTGGTGAATATTTTAGTGAAAAGGGACAATGTTTCATGAGACTGGCTTAAGGCTGCAGTTAGGGTTAGTGTTATGGGGCTAGGGTTAGGGTTACGGTCGTCTTTTGACCGATTGACTCGAAATTCGGCACGAATGTGGTCCTCTACTGGCTGAACGAGACACAGCAGTCCCCATCGGATTCCGGTGGAATTTGTATTTTTGGTGAATATTTTAGTGAAAAAAGTGGCCCATTTTTTCAATAGCTTCCAGGTCTTTGGACCGATTGACTCAAAATCGCTCCCAAATGTGCTCCTATACTGGCTGAACGAGACACAGCAGTCCCCATCGGATTCCGGTGGAATTTGTATTTTTGGTGAATATTTTAGTGAAAAGGGACAATGTTTCATGAGACTGGCTTAAGGCTGCAGTTAGGGTTAGGGTTATGGGGCTAGGGTTAGGGTTACGGTCGTCTTTTGACCGATTGACTCGAAATTCAGCACGAATGTGGTCCTCTACTGGCTGAACGAGACACAGCAGTCCCAATCGGATTCCGGTGGAATTTGTATTTTTGGTGAATATTTTAGTGAAAAAAGTGGCCCATTTTTTCAATAGCTTCCAGGTCTTTGGACCGATTGACTCAAAATCGCTCCCAAATGTGCTCCTATACGGGCTGAACGAGACACAGCAGTCCCCATCGGATTCCGGTGGAATTTGTATTTTTGGTGAATATTTTAGTGAAAAAAGTGGCCCATTTTTTCAATAGCTTCCAGGTCTTTGGACCGATTGACTCGAAATCGCTCCCAAATGTGCTCCTATACGGGCTGAACGAGACACAGCAGTCCCCATCGGATTCCGGTGGAATTTGTATTTTTGGTGAATATTTTAGTGAAAAAAGTGGCCCATTTTTTCAATAGCTTCCAGGTCTTTGGACCGATTGACTCGAAATCGCTCCCAAATGTGCTCCTATACGGGCTGAACGAGACACAGCAGTCCCCATCGGATTCCGGTGGAATTTGTATTTTTGGTGAATATTTTAGTGAAAAGGGACAATGTTTCATGAGACTGGCTTAAGGCTGCAGTTAGGGTTATTGTTATGGGGCTAGGGTTAGGGTTACGGTCGTCTTTTGACCGATTGACTCGAAATTCGGCACGAATGTGGTCCTCTACTGGCTGAACGAGACACAGCAGTCCCAATCAGATTCCGGTGGAATTTGTATTTTTGGTGAATATTTTAGTGAAAAAAGTGGCCCATTTTTTCAATAGCTTCCAGGTCTTTGGACCGATTGACTCAAAATCGCTCCCAAATGTGCTCCTATACTGGCTGAACGAGACACAGCAGTCCCCATCGGATTCCGGTGGAATTTGTATTTTTGGTGAATATTTTAGTGAAAAAAGTGGCCCATTTTTTCAATAGCTTCCAGGTCTTTGGACCGATTGACTCGAAATCGCTCCCAAATGTGCTCCTATACGGGCTGAACGAGACACAGCAGTCCCCATCGGATTCCGGTGGAATTTGTATTTTTGGTGAATATTTTAGTGAAAAGGGACAATGTTTCATGAGACTGGCTTAAGGCTGCAGTTAGGGTTAGTGTTATGGGGCTAGGGTTAGGGTTACGGTCGTCTTTTGACCGATTGACTCGAAATTCGGCACGAATGTGCTCCTATACGGGCTGAACGAGACACAGCAGTCCCCATCGGATTCCGGTGGAATTTGTATTTTTGGTGAATATTTTAGTGAAAAAAGTGGCCCATTTTTTCAATAGCTTCCAGGTCTTTGGACCGATTGACTCGAAATCGCTCCCAAATGTGCTCCTATACGGGCTGAACGAGACACAGCAGTCCCCATCGGATTCCGGTGGACTTTGTATTTTTGGAGAATATTTTAGTGAAAAGGGACAATGTTTCATGAGACTGGCTTAAGGCTGCAGTTAGGGTTAGGGTTATGGGGCTAGGGTTAGGGTTACGGTCGTCTTTTGACCGATTGACTCGAAATTCGGCACGAATGTGGTCCTCTACTGGCTGAACGAGGGACAGCAGTTCCCATTGGATTCCGGTGAAATTTGTATTTTTGGTGAATATTTTAGTGAAAAAAGTGGCCCATTTTTTCAATAGCTTCCAGGTCTTTGAACCGATTGACTCGAAATCGCTGCCAAATGTGCTCCTATACGGGCTGAACGAGACACAGCAGTCCCCATCGGATTCCGGTGGAATTTGTATTTTTGGTGAATATTTTAGTGAAAAAAAGTGGCCCATTTTTTCAATAGCTTCCAGGTCTTTGGACCGATTGACTCGAAATCGCTCCCAAATGTGCTCCTATACGGGCTGAACGAGACACAGCAGTCCCCATCGGATTCCGGTGGAATTTGTATTTTTGGTGAATATTTTAGTGAAAAGGGACAATGTTTCATGAGACTGGCTTAAGGCTGCAGTTAGGGTTAGTGTTATGGGGGCTAGGGTTAGGGTTACGGTCGTCTTTTGACCGATTGACTCGAAATTCGGCACGAATGTGGTCCTCTACTGGCTGAACGAGACACAGCAGTCCCAATCGGATTCCGGTGGATGTTGTATTTTTGGTGAATATTTTAGTGAAAAAAGTGGCCCATTTTTTCAATAGCTTCCAGGTCTTTGGACCGATTGACTCAAAATCGCTCCCAAATGTGCTCCTATCCTGGCTGAACGAGACACAGCAGTCCCCATCGGATTCCGGTGGAATTTGTATTTTTGGTGAATATTTTAGTGAAAAAAGTGGCCCATTTTTTCAATAGCTTCCAGGTCTTTGGACCGATTGACTCAAAATCGCTCCCAAATGTGCTCCTATACTGGCTGAACGAGACACAGCAGTCCCCATCGGATTCCGGTGGAATTTGTATTTTTGGTGAATATTTTAGTGAAAAGGGACAATGTTTCATGAGACTGGCTTAAGGCTCCAGTTAGGGTTAGGGTTATGGGGCTAGGGTTAGGGTTACGGTCGTCTTTTGACCGATTGACTCGAAATTCGGCACGAATGTGGTCCTCTACTGGCTGAACGAGACACAGCAGTCCCCATCGGATTCCGGTGGAATTTGTATTTTTGGTGAATATTTTAGTGAAAAAAGTGGCCCATTTTTTCAATAGCTTCCAGGTCTTTGGACCGATTGACTCGAAATCGCTCCCAAATGTGCTCCTATACGGGCTGAACGAGACACAGCAGTCCCCATCGGATTCCGGTGGAATTTGTATTTTTGGTGAATATTTTAGTGAAAAAAGTGGCCCATTTTTTCAATAGCTTCCAGGTCTTTGGACCGATTGACTCAAAATCGCTCCCAAATGTGCTCCTATACTGGCTGAACGAGACACAGCAGTCCCCATCGGATTCCGGTGGAATTTGTATTTTTGGTGAATATTTTAGTGAAAAGGGACAATGTTTCATGAGACTGGCTTAAGGCTCCAGTTAGGGTTAGGGTTATGGGGCTAGGGTTAGGGTTACGGTCGTCTTTTGACCGATTGACTCGAAATTCGGCACGAATGTGGTCCTCTACTGGCTGAACGAGACACAGCAGTCCCCATCGGATTCCGGTGGAATTTGTATTTTTGGTGAATATTTTAGTGAAAAAAGTGGCCCATTTTTTCAATAGCTTCCAGGTCTTTGGACCGAATGACTCAAAATCGCTCCCAAATGTGCTCCTATACTGGCTGAACGAGACACAGCAGTCCCCATCGGATTCCGGTGGAATTTGTATTTTTGGTGAATATTTTAGTGAAAAGGGACAATGTTTCATGAGACTGGCTTAAGGCTGCAGTTAGGGTTAGGGTTATGGGGCTAGGGTTAGGGTTACGGTCGTCTTTTGACCGATTGACTCGAAATTCGGCACGAATGTGGTCCTCTACTGGCTGAACGAGGGACAGCAGTTCCCATTGGATTCCGGAGAAATTTGTATTTTTGGTGAATATTTTAGTGAAAAAAGTGGCCCATTTTTTCAATAGGTTCCAGGTCTTTGAACCGATTGACTCGAAATCGCTGCCAAATGTGCTCCTATACGGGCTGAACGAGACACAGCAGTCCCCATCGGATTCCGGTGGAATTTGTATTTTTGGTGAATATTTTAGTGAAAAAAGTGGCCCATTTTTTCAATAGCTTCCAGGTCTTTGGACCGATTGACTCGAAATCGCTCCCAAATGTGCTCCTATACGGGCTGAACGAGACACAGCAGTCCCCATCGGATTCCGGTGGAATTTGTATTTTTGGTGAATATTTTAGTGAAAAGGGACAATGTTTCATGAGACTGGCTTAAGGCTGCAGTTAGGGTTAGTGTTATGGGGCTAGGGTTAGGGTTACGGTCGTCTTTTGACCGATTGACTCGAAATTCGGCACGAATGTGGTCCTCTACTGGCTGAACGAGACACAGCAGTCCCCATCGGATTCCGGTGGAATTTGTATTTTTGGTGAATATTTTAGTGAAAAAAGTGGCCCATTTTTTCAATAGCTTCCAGGTCTTTGGACCGATTGACTCAAAATCGCTCCCAAATGTGCTCCTATACTGGCTGAACGAGACACAGCAGTCCCCATCGGATTCCGGTGGAATTTGTATTTTTGGTGAATATTTTAGTGAAAAGGGACAATGTTTCATGAGACTGGCTTAAGGCTGCAGTTAGGGTTAGGGTTATGGGGCTAGGGTTAGGGTTACGGTCGTCTTTTGACCGATTGACTCGAAATTCAGCACGAATGTGGTCCTCTACTGGCTGAACGAGACACAGCAGTCCCAATCGGATTCCGGTGGAATTTGTATTTTTGGTGAATATTTTAGTGAAAAAAGTGGCCCATTTTTTCAATAGCTTCCAGGTCTTTGGACCGATTGACTCAAAATCGCTCCCAAATGTGCTCCTATACGGGCTGAACGAGACACAGCAGTCCCCATCGGATTCCGGTGGAATTTGTATTTTTGGTGAATATTTTAGTGAAAAAAGTGGCCCATTTTTTCAATAGCTTCCAGGTCTTTGGACCGATTGACTCGAAATCGCTCCCAAATGTGCTCCTATACGGGCTGAACGAGACACAGCAGTCCCCATCGGATTCCGGTGGAATTTGTATTTTTGGTGAATATTTTAGTGAAAAAAGTGGCCCATTTTTTCAATAGCTTCCAGGTCTTTGGACCGATTGACTCGAAATCGCTCCCAAATGTGCTCCTATACGGGCTGAACGAGACACAGCAGTCCCCATCGGATTCCGGTGGAATTTGTATTTTTGGTGAATATTTTAGTGAAAAGGGACAATGTTTCATGAGACTGGCTTAAGGCTGCAGTTAGGGTTATTGTTATGGGGCTAGGGTTAGGGTTACGGTCGTCTTTTGACCGATTGACTCGAAATTCGGCACGAATGTGGTCCTCTACTGGCTGAACGAGACACAGCAGTCCCAATCAGATTCCGGTGGAATTTGTATTTTTGGTGAATATTTTAGTGAAAAAAGTGGCCCATTTTTTCAATAGCTTCCAGGTCTTTGGACCGATTGACTCAAAATCGCTCCCAAATGTGCTCCTATACTGGCTGAACGAGACACAGCAGTCCCCATCGGATTCCGGTGGAATTTGTATTTTTGGTGAATATTTTAGTGAAAAAAGTGGCCCATTTTTTCAATAGCTTCCAGGTCTTTGGACCGATTGACTCGAAATCGCTCCCAAATGTGCTCCTATACGGGCTGAACGAGACACAGCAGTCCCCATCGGATTCCGGTGGAATTTGTATTTTTGGTGAATATTTTAGTGAAAAGGGACAATGTTTCATGAGACTGGCTTAAGGCTGCAGTTAGGGTTAGTGTTATGGGGCTAGGGTTAGGGTTACGGTCGTCTTTTGACCGATTGACTCGAAATTCGGCACGAATGTGCTCCTATACGGGCTGAACGAGACACAGCAGTCCCCATCGGATTCCGGTGGAATTTGTATTTTTGGTGAATATTTTAGTGAAAAAAGTGGCCCATTTTTTCAATAGCTTCCAGGTCTTTGGACCGATTGACTCGAAATCGCTCCCAAATGTGCTCCTATACGGGCTGAACGAGACACAGCAGTCCCCATCGGATTCCGGTGGACTTTGTATTTTTGGTGAATATTTTAGTGAAAAGGGACAATGTTTCATGAGACTGGCTTAAGGCTGCAGTTAGGGTTAGGGTTATGGGGCTAGGGTTAGGGTTACGGTCGTCTTTTGACCGATTGACTCGAAATTCGGCACGAATGTGGTCCTCTACTGGCTGAACGAGGGACAGCAGTTCCCATTGGATTCCGGTGAAATTTGTATTTTTGGTGAATATTTTAGTGAAAAAAGTGGCCCATTTTTTCAATAGCTTCCAGGTCTTTGAACCGATTGACTCGAAATCGCTGCCAAATGTGCTCCTATACGGGCTGAACGAGACACAGCAGTCCCCATCGGATTCCGGTGGAATTTGTATTTTTGGTGAATATTTTAGTGAAAAAAGTGGCCCATTTTTTCAATAGCTTCCAGGTCTTTGGACCGATTGACTCGAAATCGCTCCCAAATGTGCTCCTATACGGGCTGAACGAGACACAGCAGTCCCCATCGGATTCCGGTGGAATTTGTATTTTTGGTGAATATTTTAGTGAAAAGGGACAATGTTTCATGAGACTGGCTTAAGGCTGCAGTTAGGGTTAGTGTTATGGGGCTAGGGTTAGGGTTACGGTCGTCTTTTGACCGATTGACTCGAAATTCGGCACGAATGTGGTCCTCTACTGGCTGAACGAGACACAGCAGTCCCAATCGGATTCCGGTGGATGTTGTATTTTTGGTGAATATTTTAGTGAAAAAAGTGGCCCATTTTTTCAATAGCTTCCAGGTCTTTGGACCGATTGACTCAAAATCGCTCCCAAATGTGCTCCTATACTGGCTGAACGAGACACAGCAGTCCCCATCGGATTCCGGTGGAATTTGTATTTTTGGTGAATATTTTAGTGAAAAAAGTGGCCCATTTTTTCAATAGCTTCCAGGTCTTTGGACCGATTGACTCAAAATCGCTCCCAAATGTGCTCCTATACTGGCTGAACGAGACACAGCAGTCCCCATCGGATTCCGGTGGAATTTGTATTTTTGGTGAATATTTTAGTGAAAAGGGACAATGTTTCATGAGACTGGCTTAAGGCTCCAGTTAGGGTTAGGGTTATGGGGCTAGGGTTAGGGTTACGGTCGTCTTTTGACCGATTGACTCGAAATTCGGCACGAATGTGGTCCTCTACTGGCTGAACGAGACACAGCAGTCCCCATCGGATTCCGGTGGAATTTGTATTTTTGGTGAATATTTTAGTGAAAAAAGTGGCCCATTTTTTCAATAGCTTCCAGGTCTTTGGACCGATTGACTCGAAATCGCTCCCAAATGTGCTCCTATACGGGCTGAACGAGACACAGCAGTCCCCATCGGATTCCGGTGGAATTTGTATTTTTGGTGAATATTTTAGTGAAAAAAGTGGCCCATTTTTTCAATAGCTTCCAGGTCTTTGGACCGATTGACTCAAAATCGCTCCCAAATGTGCTCCTATACTGGCTGAACGAGACACAGCAGTCCCCATCGGATTCCGGTGGAATTTGTATTTTTGGTGAATATTTTAGTGAAAAGGGACAATGTTTCATGAGACTGGCTTAAGGCTCCAGTTAGGGTTAGGGTTATGGGGCTAGGGTTAGGGTTACGGTCGTCTTTTGACCGATTGACTCGAAATTCGGCACGAATGTGGTCCTCTACTGGCTGAACGAGACACAGCAGTCCCCATCGGATTCCGGTGGAATTTGTATTTTTGGTGAATATTTTAGTGAAAAAAGTGGCCCATTTTTTCAATAGCTTCCAGGTCTTTGGACCGAATGACTCAAAATCGCTCCCAAATGTGCTCCTATACTGGCTGAACGAGACACAGCAGTCCCCATCGGATTCCGGTGGAATTTGTATTTTTGGTGAATATTTTAGTGAAAAGGGACAATGTTTCATGAGACTGGCTTAAGGCTGCAGTTAGGGTTAGGGTTATGGGGCTAGGGTTAGGGTTACGGTCGTCTTTTGACCGATTGACTCGAAATTCGGCACGAATGTGGTCCTCTACTGGCTGAACGAGGGACAGCAGTTCCCATTGGATTCCGGTGAAATTTGTATTTTTGGTGAATATTTTAGTGAAAAAAGTGGCCCATTTTTTCAATAGCTTCCAGGTCTTTGAACCGATTGACTCGAAATCGCTGCCAAATGTGCTCCTATACGGGCTGAACGAGACACAGCAGTCCCCATCGGATTCCGGTGGAATTTGTATTTTTGGTGAATATTTTAGTGAAAAAAGTGGCCCATTTTTTCAATAGCTTCCAGGTCTTTGGACCGATTGACTCGAAATCGCTCCCAAATGTGCTCCTATACGGGCTGAACGAGACACAGCAGTCCCCATCGGATTCCGGTGGAATTTGTATTTTTGGTGAATATTTTAGTGAAAAGGGACAATGTTTCATGAGACTGGCTTAAGGCTGCAGTTAGGGTTAGTGTTATGGGGCTAGGGTTAGGGTTACGGTCGTCTTTTGACCGATTGACTCGAAATTCGGCACGAATGTGGTCCTCTACTGGCTGAACGAGACACAGCAGTCCCAATCGGATTCCGGTGGATGTTGTATTTTTGGTGAATATTTTAGTGAAAAAAGTGGCCCATTTTTTCAATAGCTTCCAGGTCTTTGGACCGATTGACTCAAAATCGCTCCCAAATGTGCTCCTATACTGGCTGAACGAGACACAGCAGTCCCCATCGGATTCCGGTGGAATTTGTATTTTTGGTGAATATTTTAGTGAAAAAAGTGGCCCATTTTTTCAATAGCTTCCAGGTCTTTGGACCGATTGACTCAAAATCGCTCCCAAATGTGCTCCTATACTGGCTGAACGAGACACAGCAGTCCCCATCGGATTCCGGTGAAATTTGTATTTTTGGTGAATATTTTAGTGAAAAGGGACAATGTTTCCTGAGACTGGCTTAAGACTGGAGTTAGGGTTAGGGTTATGGGGCTAGGGTTAGGGTTACGGTCGTCTTTTGACCGATTGACTCGAAATTCGGCACGAATGTGGTCCTCTACTGGCTGAACGAGGGACAGCAGTTCCCATTGGATTCCGGTGAAATTTGTATTTTTGGTGAATATTTTAGTGAAAAAAGTGGCCCATTTTTTCAATAGGTTCCAGGTCTTTGAACCGATTGACTCGAAATCGCTGCCAAATGTGCTCCTATACGGGCTGAACGAGACACAGCAGTCCCCATCGGATTCCGGTGGAATTTGTATTTTTGGTGAATATTTTAGTGAAAAAAGTGGCCCATTTTTTCAATAGCTTCCAGGTCTTTGGACCGATTGACTCGAAATCGCTCCCAAATGTGCTCCTATACGGGCTGAACGAGACACAGCAGTCCCCATCGGATTCCGGTGGAATTTGTATTTTTGGTGAATATTTTAGTGAAAAGGGACAATGTTTCATGAGACTGGCTTAAGGCTGCAGTTAGGGTTAGTGTTATGGGGCTAGGGTTAGGGTTACGGTCGTCTTTTGACCGATTGACTCGAAATTCGGCACGAATGTGGTCCTCTACTGGCTGAACGAGACACAGCAGTCCCCATCGGATTCCGGTGGAATTTGTATTTTTGGTGAATATTTTAGTGAAAAAAGTGGCCCATTTTTTCAATAGCTTCCAGGTCTTTGGACCGATTGACTCAAAATCGCTCCCAAATGTGCTCCTATACTGGCTGAACGAGATACAGCAGTCCCCATCGGATTCCGGTGAAATTTGTATTTTTGGTGAATATTTTAGTGAAAAGGGACAATGTTTCCTGAGACTGGCTTAAGACTGGAGTTAGGGTTAGGGTTATGGGGCTAGGGTTAGGGTTACGGTCGTCTTTTGACCGATTGACTCGAAATTCGGCACGAATGTGGTCCTCTACTGGCTGAACGAGGGACAGCAGTTCCCATTGGATTCCGGAGAAATTTGTATTTTTGGTGAATATTTTAGTGAAAAAAGTGGCCCATTTTTTCAATAGGTTCCAGGTCTTTGAACCGATTGACTCGAAATCGCTGCCAAATGTGCTCCTATACGGGCTGAACGAGACACAGCAGTCCCCATCGGATTCCGGTGGAATTTGTATTTTTGGTGAATATTTTAGTGAAAAAAGTGGCCCATTTTTTCAATAGCTTCCAGGTCTTTGGACCGATTGACTCGAAATCGCTCCCAAATGTGCTCCTATACGGGCTGAACGAGACACAGCAGTCCCCATCGGATTCCGGTGGAATTTGTATTTTTGGTGAATATTTTAGTGAAAAAAGTGGCCCATTTTTTCAATAGCTTCCAGGTCTTTGGACCGATTGACTCAAAATCGCTCCCAAATGTGCTCCTATACTGGCTGAACGAGACACAGCAGTCCCCATCGGATTCCGGTGGAATTTGTATTTTTGGTGAATATTTTAGTGAAAAGGGACAATGTTTCATGAGACTGGCTTAAGGCTCCAGTTAGGGTTAGGGTTATGGGGCTAGGGTTAGGGTTACGGTCGTCTTTTGACCGATTGACTCGAAATTCGGCACGAATGTGGTCCTCTACTGGCTGAACGAGACACAGCAGTCCCCATCGGATTCCGGTGGAATTTGTATTTTTGGTGAATATTTTAGTGAAAAAAGTGGCCCATTTTTTCAATAGCTTCCAGGTCTTTGGACCGAATGACTCAAAATCGCTCCCAAATGTGCTCCTATACTGGCTGAACGAGACACAGCAGTCCCCATCGGATTCCGGTGGAATTTGTATTTTTGGTGAATATTTTAGTGAAAAGGGACAATGTTTCATGAGACTGGCTTAAGGCTGCAGTTAGGGTTAGGGTTATGGGGCTAGGGTTAGGGTTACGGTCGTCTTTTGACCGATTGACTCGAAATTCGGCACGAATGTGGTCCTCTACTGGCTGAACGAGGGACAGCAGTTCCCATTGGATTCCGGTGAAATTTGTATTTTTGGTGAATATTTTAGTGAAAAAAGTGGCCCATTTTTTCAATAGCTTCCAGGTCTTTGAACCGATTGACTCGAAATCGCTGCCAAATGTGCTCCTATACGGGCTGAACGAGACACAGCAGTCCCCATCGGATTCCGGTGGAATTTGTATTTTTGGTGAATATTTTAGTGAAAAAAGTGGCCCATTTTTTCAATAGCTTCCAGGTCTTTGGACCGATTGACTCGAAATCGCTCCCAAATGTGCTCCTATACGGGCTGAACGAGACACAGCAGTCCCCATCGGATTCCGGTGGAATTTGTATTTTTGGTGAATATTTTAGTGAAAAGGGACAATGTTTCATGAGACTGGCTTAAGGCTGCAGTTAGGGTTAGTGTTATGGGGCTAGGGTTAGGGTTACGGTCGTCTTTTGACCGATTGACTCGAAATTCGGCACGAATGTGGTCCTCTACTGGCTGAACGAGACACAGCAGTCCCAATCGGATTCCGGTGGATGTTGTATTTTTGGTGAATATTTTAGTGAAAAAAGTGGCCCATTTTTTCAATAGCTTCCAGGTCTTTGGACCGATTGACTCAAAATCGCTCCCAAATGTGCTCCTATACTGGCTGAACGAGACACAGCAGTCCCCATCGGATTCCGGTGGAATTTGTATTTTTGGTGAATATTTTAGTGAAAAAAGTGGCCCATTTTTTCAATAGCTTCCAGGTCTTTGGACCGATTGACTCAAAATCGCTCCCAAATGTGCTCCTATACTGGCTGAACGAGACACAGCAGTCCCCATCGGATTCCGGTGAAATTTGTATTTTTGGTGAATATTTTAGTGAAAAGGGACAATGTTTCCTGAGACTGGCTTAAGACTGGAGTTAGGGTTAGGGTTATGGGGCTAGGGTTAGGGTTACGGTCGTCTTTTGACCGATTGACTCGAAATTCGGCACGAATGTGGTCCTCTACTGGCTGAACGAGGGACAGCAGTTCCCATTGGATTCCGGTGAAATTTGTATTTTTGGTGAATATTTTAGTGAAAAAAGTGGCCCATTTTTTCAATAGGTTCCAGGTCTTTGAACCGATTGACTCGAAATCGCTGCCAAATGTGCTCCTATACGGGTTGAACGAGACACAGCAGTCCCCATCGGATTCCGGTGGAATTTGTATTTTTGGTGAATATTTTAGTGAAAAAAGTGGCCCATTTTTTCAATAGCTTCCAGGTCTTTGGACCGATTGACTCGAAATCGCTCCCAAATGTGCTCCTATACGGGCTGAACGAGACACAGCAGTCCCCATCGGATTCCGGTGGAATTTGTATTTTTGGTGAATATTTTAGTGAAAAGGGACAATGTTTCATGAGACTGGCTTAAGGCTGCAGTTAGGGTTAGTGTTATGGGGCTAGGGTTAGGGTTACGGTCGTCTTTTGACCGATTGACTCGAAATTCGGCACGAATGTGGTCCTCTACTGGCTGAACGAGACACAGCAGTCCCCATCGGATTCCGGTGGAATTTGTATTTTTGGTGAATATTTTAGTGAAAAAAGTGGCCCATTTTTTCAATAGCTTCCAGGTCTTTGGACCGATTGACTCAAAATCGCTCCCAAATGTGCTCCTATACTGGCTGAACGAGATACAGCAGTCCCCATCGGATTCCGGTGAAATTTGTATTTTTGGTGAATATTTTAGTGAAAAGGGACAATGTTTCCTGAGACTGGCTTAAGACTGGAGTTAGGGTTAGGGTTATGGGGCTAGGGTTAGGGTTACGGTCGTCTTTTGACCGATTGACTCGAAATTCGGCACGAATGTGGTCCTCTACTGGCTGAACGAGGGACAGCAGTTCCCATTGGATTCCGGAGAAATTTGTATTTTTGGTGAATATTTTAGTGAAAAAAGTGGCCCATTTTTTCAATAGGTTCCAGGTCTTTGAACCGATTGACTCGAAATCGCTGCCAAATGTGCTCCTATACGGGCTGAACGAGACACAGCAGTCCCCATCGGATTCCGGTGGAATTTGTATTTTTGGTGAATATTTTAGTGAAAAAAGTGGCCCATTTTTTCAATAGCTTCCAGGTCTTTGGACCGATTGACTCGAAATCGCTCCCAAATGTGCTCCTATACGGGCTGAACGAGACACAGCAGTCCCCATCGGATTCCGGTGGAATTTGTATTTTTGGTGAATATTTTAGTGAAAAAAGTGGCCCATTTTTTCAATAGCTTCCAGGTCTTTGGACCGATTGACTCAAAATCGCTCCCAAATGTGCTCCTATACTGGCTGAACGAGACACAGCAGTCCCCATCGGATTCCGGTGGAATTTGTATTTTTGGTGAATATTTTAGTGAAAAGGGACAATGTTTCATGAGACTGGCTTAAGGCTCCAGTTAGGGTTAGGGTTATGGGGCTAGGGTTAGGGTTACGGTCGTCTTTTGACCGATTGACTCGAAATTCGGCACGAATGTGGTCCTCTACTGGCTGAACGAGACACAGCAGTCCCCATCGGATTCCGGTGGAATTTGTATTTTTGGTGAATATTTTAGTGAAAAAAGTGGCCCATTTTTTCAATAGCTTCCAGGTCTTTGGACCGATTGACTCGAAATCGCTCCCAAATGTGCTCCTATACGGGCTGAACGAGACACAGCAGTCCCCATCGGATTCCGGTGGAATTTGTATTTTTGGTGAATATTTTAGTGAAAAAAGTGGCCCATTTTTTCAATAGCTTCCAGGTCTTTGGACCGATTGACTCAAAATCGCTCCCAAATGTGCTCCTATACTGGCTGAACGAGACACAGCAGTCCCCATCGGATTCCGGTGGAATTTGTATTTTTGGTGAATATTTTAGTGAAAAGGGACAATGTTTCATGAGACTGGCTTAAGGCTCCAGTTAGGGTTAGGGTTATGGGGCTAGGGTTAGGGTTACGGTCGTCTTTTGACCGATTGACTCGAAATTCGGCACGAATGTGGTCCTCTACTGGCTGAACGAGGGACAGCAGTTCCCATTGGATTCCGGTGAAATTTGTATTTTTGGTGAATATTTTAGTGAAAAAAGTGGCCCATTTTTTCAATAGCTTCCAGGTCTTTGAACCGATTGACTCGAAATCGCTGCCAAATGTGCTCCTATACGGGCTGAACGAGACACAGCAGTCCCCATCGGATTCCGGTGGAATTTGTATTTTTGGTGAATATTTTAGTGAAAAAAGTGGCCCATTTTTTCAATAGCTTCCAGGTCTTTGGACCGATTGACTCGAAATCGCTCCCAAATGTGCTCCTATACGGGCTGAACGAGACACAGCAGTCCCCATCGGATTCCGGTGGAATTTGTATTTTTGGTGAATATTTTAGTGAAAAGGGACAATGTTTCATGAGACTGGCTTAAGGCTGCAGTTAGGGTTAGTGTTATGGGGCTAGGGTTAGGGTTACGGTCGTCTTTTGACCGATTGACTCGAAATTCGGCACGAATGTGGTCCTCTACTGGCTGAACGAGACACAGCAGTCCCAATCGGATTCCGGTGGATGTTGTATTTTTGGTGAATATTTTAGTGAAAAAAGTGGCCCATTTTTTCAATAGCTTCCAGGTCTTTGGACCGATTGACTCAAAATCGCTCCCAAATGTGCTCCTATACTGGCTGAACGAGACACAGCAGTCCCCATCGGATTCCGGTGGAATTTGTATTTTTGGTGAATATTTTAGTGAAAAAAGTGGCCCATTTTTTCAATAGCTTCCAGGTCTTTGGACCGATTGACTCAAAATCGCTCCCAAATGTGCTCCTATACTGGCTGAACGAGACACAGCAGTCCCCATCGGATTCCGGTGGAATTTGTATTTTTGGTGAATATTTTAGTGAAAAGGGACAATGTTTCATGAGACTGGCTTAAGGCTCCAGTTAGGGTTAGGGTTATGGGGCTAGGGTTAGGGTTACGGTCGTCTTTTGACCGATTGACTCGAAATTCGGCACGAATGTGGTCCTCTACTGGCTGAACGAGACACAGCAGTCCCCATCGGATTCCGGTGGAATTTGTATTTTTGGTGAATATTTTAGTGAAAAAAGTGGCCCATTTTTTCAATAGCTTCCAGGTCTTTGGACCGATTGACTCGAAATCGCTCCCAAATGTGCTCCTATACGGGCTGAACGAGACACAGCAGTCCCCATCGGATTCCGGTGGAATTTGTATTTTTGGTGAATATTTTAGTGAAAAAAGTGGCCCATTTTTTCAATAGCTTCCAGGTCTTTGGACCGATTGACTCAAAATCGCTCCCAAATGTGCTCCTATACTGGCTGAACGAGACACAGCAGTCCCCATCGGATTCCGGTGGAATTTGTATTTTTGGTGAATATTTTAGTGAAAAGGGACAATGTTTCATGAGACTGGCTTAAGGCTCCAGTTAGGGTTAGGGTTATGGGGCTAGGGTTAGGGTTACGGTCGTCTTTTGACCGATTGACTCGAAATTCGGCACGAATGTGGTCCTCTACTGGCTGAACGAGACACAGCAGTCCCCATCGGATTCCGGTGGAATTTGTATTTTTGGTGAATATTTTAGTGAAAAAAGTGGCCCATTTTTTCAATAGCTTCCAGGTCTTTGGACCGATTGACTCAAAATCGCTCCCAAATGTGCTCCTATACTGGCTGAACGAGACACAGCAGTCCCCATCGGATTCCGGTGGAATTTGTATTTTTGGTGAATATTTTAGTGAAAAAAGTGGCCCATTTTTTCAATAGCTTCCAGGTCTTTGGACCGATTGACTCAAAATCGCTCCCAAATGTGCTCCTATACTGGCTGAACGAGACACAGCAGTCCCCATCGGATTCCGGTGGAATTTGTATTTTTGGTGAATATTTTAGTGAAAAGGGACAATGTTTCATGAGACTGGCTTAAGGCTCCAGTTAGGGTTAGGGTTATGGGGCTAGGGTTAGGGTTACGGTCGTCTTTTGACCGATTGACTCGAAATTCGGCACGAATGTGGTCCTCTACTGGCTGAACGAGACACAGCAGTCCCCATCGGATTCCGGTGGAATTTGTATTTTTGGTGAATATTTTAGTGAAAAAAGTGGCCCATTTTTTCAATAGCTTCCAGGTCTTTGGACCGATTGACTCGAAATCGCTCCCAAATGTGCTCCTATACGGGCTGAACGAGACACAGCAGTCCCCATCGGATTCCGGTGGAATTTGTATTTTTGGTGAATATTTTAGTGAAAAAAGTGGCCCATTTTTTCAATAGCTTCCAGGTCTTTGGACCGATTGACTCAAAATCGCTCCCAAATGTGCTCCTATACTGGCTGAACGAGACACAGCAGTCCCCATCGGATTCCGGTGGAATTTGTATTTTTGGTGAATATTTTAGTGAAAAGGGACAATGTTTCATGAGACTGGCTTAAGGCTCCAGTTAGGGTTAGGGTTATGGGGCTAGGGTTAGGGTTACGGTCGTCTTTTGACCGATTGACTCGAAATTCGGCACGAATGTGGTCCTCTACTGGCTGAACGAGACACAGCAGTCCCCATCGGATTCCGGTGGAATTTGTATTTTTGGTGAATATTTTAGTGAAAAAAGTGGCCCATTTTTTCAATAGCTTCCAGGTCTTTGGACCGATTGACTCAAAATCGCTCCCAAATGTGCTCCTATACTGGCTGAACGAGACACAGCAGTCCCCATCGGATTCCGGTGGAATTTGTATTTTTGGTGAATATTTTAGTGAAAAGGGACAATGTTTCATGAGACTGGCTTAAGGCTGCAGTTAGGGTTAGGGTTATGGGGCTAGGGTTAGGGTTACGGTCGTCTTTTGACCGAT
The DNA here is from genome assembly GCF_040436345.1 of Pagrus major. Lineage (NCBI taxonomy): Eukaryota > Metazoa > Chordata > Actinopteri > Spariformes > Sparidae > Pagrus > Pagrus major. The sequence continues at coordinate 8,750,907 of NC_133224.1, forward strand.
TGACTCGAAATTCGGCACGAATGTGGTCCTCTACTGGCTGAACGAGGGACAGCAGTTCCCATTGGATTCCGGTGAAATTTGTATTTTTGGTGAATATTTTAGTGAAAAAAGTGGCCCATTTTTTCAATAGCTTCCAGGTCTTTGAACCGATTGACTCGAAATCGCTGCCAAATGTGCTCCTATACGGGCTGAACGAGACACAGCAGTCCCCATCGGATTCCGGTGGAATTTGTATATTTGGTGAATATTTTAGTGAAAAAAGTGGCCCATTTTTTCAATAGCTTCCAGGTCTTTGGACCGATTGACTCGAAATCGCTCCCAAATGTGCTCCTATACGGGCTGAACGAGACACAGCAGTCCCCATCGGATTCCGGTGGAATTTGTATTTTTGGTGAATATTTTAGTGAAAAGGGACAATGTTTCATGAGACTGGCTTAAGGCTGCAGTTAGGGTTAGTGTTATGGGGCTAGGGTTAGGGTTACGGTCGTCTTTTGACCGATTGACTCGAAATTCGGCACGAATGTGGTCCTCTACTGGCTGAACGAGACACAGCAGTCCCAATCGGATTCCGGTGGATGTTGTATTTTTGGTGAATATTTTAGTGAAAAAAGTGGCCCATTTTTTCAATAGCTTCCAGGTCTTTGGACCGATTGACTCAAAATCGCTCCCAAATGTGCTCCTATACTGGCTGAACGAGACACAGCAGTCCCCATCGGATTCCGGTGGAATTTGTATTTTTGGTGAATATTTTAGTGAAAAAAGTGGCCCATTTTTTCAATAGCTTCCAGGTCTTTGGACCGATTGACTCAAAATCGCTCCCAAATGTGCTCCTATACTGGCTGAACGAGACACAGCAGTCCCCATCGGATTCCGGTGGAATTTGTATTTTTGGTGAATATTTTAGTGAAAAGGGACAATGTTTCATGAGACTGGCTTAAGGCTCCAGTTAGGGTTAGGGTTATGGGGCTAGGGTTAGGGTTACGGTCGTCTTTTGACCGATTGACTCGAAATTCGGCACGAATGTGGTCCTCTACTGGCTGAACGAGACACAGCAGTCCCCATCGGATTCCGGTGGAATTTGTATTTTTGGTGAATATTTTAGTGAAAAAAGTGGCCCATTTTTTCAATAGCTTCCAGGTCTTTGGACCGATTGACTCGAAATCGCTCCCAAATGTGCTCCTATACGGGCTGAACGAGACACAGCAGTCCCCATCGGATTCCGGTGGAATTTGTATTTTTGGTGAATATTTTAGTGAAAAGGGACAATGTTTCCTGAGACTGGCTTAAGGCTACAGTTCGGGTTAGGGTTATGGGGCTAGGGTTAGGGTTACGGTCGTCTTTTGACCGATTGACTCGAAATTCGGCACGAATGTGGTCCTCTACTGGCTGAACGAGACACAGCAGTCCCCATCGGATTCCGGTGGAATTTGTATTTTTGGTGAATATTTTAGTGAAAAAAGTGGCCTATTTTTTCAATAGCTTCAAGGTCTTTGGACCGATTGACTCAAAATCGCTCCCAAATGTGCTCCTATACTGGCTGAACGAGACACAGCAGTCCCCATCGGATTCCGGTGGAATTAGTATTTTTGGTGAATATTTTAGTGAAAAGCGACAATGTTTCATGAGACTGGCTTAAGGCTGCAGTTAGGGTTAGGGTTATGGGGCTAGGGTTAGGGTTACGGTCGTCTTTTGACCGATTGACTCGAAATTCGGCACGAATGTGGTCCTCTACTAGCTGAACGAGACACAGCAGTCCCCATCGGATTCCGGTGGAATTTGTATTTTTGGTGAATATTTTAGTGAAAAAAGTGGCCCATTTTTTCAATAGCTTCCAGGTCTTTGGACCGATTGACTCGAAATCGCTGCCAAATGTGCTCCTATACTGGCTGAACGAGACACAGCAGTCTCCATCGGAATCTGGTGGAATTTGTATTTTTGGTGAATATTTTAGTGAAAAAAGTGGCCCATTTTTTCAATAGCTTCCTGGTCTTTGGACCGATTGACTCGAAATCGCTCCCAAATGTGCTCCTATACTGGCTGAACGAGACACAGCAGTCCCCATCGGATTCCGGTGAAATTTGTATTTTTGGTGAATATTTTAGTGAAAAGGGACAATGTTTCCTGAGACTGGCTTAAGACTGGAGTTAGGGTTAGGGTTATGGGGCTAGGGTTAGGGTTACGGTCGTCTTTTGACCGATTGACTCGAAATTCGGCACGAATGTGGTCCTCTACTGGCTGAACGAGACACAGCAGTCCCCATCGGATTCCGGTGGAATTTGTATTTTTGGTGAATATTTTAGTGAAAAAAGTGGCCCATTTTTTCAATAGCTTCCAGGTCTTTGGACCGATTGACTCAAAATCGCTCCCAAATGTGCTCCTATACTGGCTGAACGAGACACAGCAGTCCCCATCGGATTCCGGTGAAATTTGTATTTTTGGTGAATATTTTAGTGAAAAGGGACAATGTTTCCTGAGACTGGCTTAAGACTGGAGTTAGGGTTAGGGTTATGGGGCTAGGGTTAGGGTTACGGTCGTCTTTTGACCGATTGACTCGAAATTCGGCACGAATGTGGTCCTCTACTGGCTGAACGAGGGACAGCAGTTCCCATTGGATTCCGGTGAAATTTGTATTTTTGGTGAATATTTTAGTGAAAAAAGTGGCCCATTTTTTCAATAGGTTCCAGGTCTTTGAACCGATTGACTCGAAATCGCTGCCAAATGTGCTCCTATACGGGCTGAACGAGACACAGCAGTCCCCATCGGATTCCGGTGGAATTTGTATTTTTGGTGAATATTTTAGTGAAAAAAGTGGCCCATTTTTTCAATAGCTTCCAGGTCTTTGGACCGATTGACTCGAAATCGCTCCCAAATGTGCTCCTATACGGGCTGAACGAGACACAGCAGTCCCCATCGGATTCCGGTGGAATTTGTATTTTTGGTGAATATTTTAGTGAAAAGGGACAATGTTTCATGAGACTGGCTTAAGGCTGCAGTTAGGGTTAGTGTTATGGGGCTAGGGTTAGGGTTACGGTCGTCTTTTGACCGATTGACTCGAAATTCGGCACGAATGTGGTCCTCTACTGGCTGAACGAGACACAGCAGTCCCCATCGGATTCCGGTGGAATTTGTATTTTTGGTGAATATTTTAGTGAAAAAAGTGGCCCATTTTTTCAATAGCTTCCAGGTCTTTGGACCGATTGACTCAAAATCGCTCCCAAATGTGCTCCTATACTGGCTGAACGAGATACAGCAGTCCCCATCGGATTCCGGTGAAATTTGTATTTTTGGTGAATATTTTAGTGAAAAGGGACAATGTTTCCTGAGACTGGCTTAAGACTGGAGTTAGGGTTAGGGTTATGGGGCTAGGGTTAGGGTTACGGTCGTCTTTTGACCGATTGACTCGAAATTCGGCACGAATGTGGTCCTCTACTGGCTGAACGAGGGACAGCAGTTCCCATTGGATTCCGGTGAAATTTGTATTTTTGGTGAATATTTTAGTGAAAAAAGTGGCCCATTTTTTCAATAGGTTCCAGGTCTTTGAACCGATTGACTCGAAATCGCTGCCAAATGTGCTCCTATACGGGCTGAACGAGACACAGCAGTCCCCATCGGATTCCGGTGGAATTTGTATTTTTGGTGAATATTTTAGTGAAAAAAGTGGCCCATTTTTTCAATAGCTTCCAGGTCTTTGGACCGATTGACTCGAAATCGCTCCCAAATGTGCTCCTATACGGGCTGAACGAGACACAGCAGTCCCCATCGGATTCCGGTGGAATTTGTATTTTTGGTGAATATTTTAGTGAAAAGGGACAATGTTTCATGAGACTGGCTTAAGGCTGCAGTTAGGGTTAGTGTTATGGGGCTAGGGTTAGGGTTACGGTCGTCTTTTGACCGATTGACTCGAAATTCGGCACGAATGTGGTCCTCTACTGGCTGAACGAGACACAGCAGTCCCCATCGGATTCCGGTGGAATTTGTATTTTTGGTGAATATTTTAGTGAAAAAAGTGGCCCATTTTTTCAATAGCTTCCAGGTCTTTGGACCGATTGACTCAAAATCGCTCCCAAATGTGCTCCTATACTGGCTGAACGAGACACAGCAGTCCCCATCGGATTCCGGTGAAATTTGTATTTTTGGTGAATATTTTAGTGAAAAGGGACAATGTTTCCTGAGACTGGCTTAAGACTGGAGTTAGGGTTAGGGTTATGGGGCTAGGGTTAGGGTTACGGTCGTCTTTTGACCGATTGACTCGAAATTCGGCACGAATGTGGTCCTCTACTGGCTGAACGAGGGACAGCAGTTCCCATTGGATTCCGGTGAAATTTGTATTTTTGGTGAATATTTTAGTGAAAAAAGTGGCCCATTTTTTCAATAGGTTCCAGGTCTTTGAACCGATTGACTCGAAATCGCTGCCAAATGTGCTCCTATACGGGCTGAACGAGACACAGCAGTCCCCATCGGATTCCGGTGGAATTTGTATTTTTGGTGAATATTTTAGTGAAAAAAGTGGCCCATTTTTTCAATAGCTTCCAGGTCTTTGGACCGATTGACTCGAAATCGCTCCCAAATGTGCTCCTATACGGGCTGAACGAGACACAGCAGTCCCCATCGGATTCCGGTGGAATTTGTATTTTTGGTGAATATTTTAGTGAAAAGGGACAATGTTTCATGAGACTGGCTTAAGGCTGCAGTTAGGGTTAGTGTTATGGGGCTAGGGTTAGGGTTACGGTCGTCTTTTGACCGATTGACTCGAAATTCGGCACGAATGTGGTCCTCTACTGGCTGAACGAGACACAGCAGTCCCCATCGGATTCCGGTGGAATTTGTATTTTTGGTGAATATTTTAGTGAAAAAAGTGGCCCATTTTTTCAATAGCTTCCAGGTCTTTGGACCGATTGACTCAAAATCGCTCCCAAATGTGCTCCTATACTGGCTGAACGAGATACAGCAGTCCCCATCGGATTCCGGTGAAATTTGTATTTTTGGTGAATATTTTAGTGAAAAGGGACAATGTTTCCTGAGACTGGCTTAAGACTGGAGTTAGGGTTAGGGTTATGGGGCTAGGGTTAGGGTTACGGTCGTCTTTTGACCGATTGACTCGAAATTCGGCACGAATGTGGTCCTCTACTGGCTGAACGAGGGACAGCAGTTCCCATTGGATTCCGGTGAAATTTGTATTTTTGGTGAATATTTTAGTGAAAAAAGTGGCCCATTTTTTCAATAGGTTCCAGGTCTTTGAACCGATTGACTCGAAATCGCTGCCAAATGTGCTCCTATACGGGCTGAACGAGACACAGCAGTCCCCATCGGATTCCGGTGGAATTTGTATTTTTGGTGAATATTTTAGTGAAAAAAGTGGCCCATTTTTTCAATAGCTTCCAGGTCTTTGGACCGATTGACTCGAAATCGCTCCCAAATGTGCTCCTATACGGGCTGAACGAGACACAGCAGTCCCCATCGGATTCCGGTGGAATTTGTATTTTTGGTGAATATTTTAGTGAAAAGGGACAATGTTTCATGAGACTGGCTTAAGGCTGCAGTTAGGGTTAGTGTTATGGGGCTAGGGTTAGGGTTACGGTCGTCTTTTGACCGATTGACTCGAAATTCGGCACGAATGTGGTCCTCTACTGGCTGAACGAGACACAGCAGTCCCCATCGGATTCCGGTGGAATTTGTATTTTTGGTGAATATTTTAGTGAAAAAAGTGGCCCATTTTTTCAATAGCTTCCAGGTCTTTGGACCGATTGACTCAAAATCGCTCCCAAATGTGCTCCTATACTGGCTGAACGAGATACAGCAGTCCCCATCGGATTCCGGTGAAATTTGTATTTTTGGTGAATATTTTAGTGAAAAGGGACAATGTTTCCTGAGACTGGCTTAAGACTGGAGTTAGGGTTAGGGTTATGGGGCTAGGGTTAGGGTTACGGTCGTCTTTTGACCGATTGACTCGAAATTCGGCACGAATGTGGTCCTCTACTGGCTGAACGAGGGACAGCAGTTCCCATTGGATTCCGGTGAAATTTGTATTTTTGGTGAATATTTTAGTGAAAAAAGTGGCCCATTTTTTCAATAGGTTCCAGGTCTTTGAACCGATTGACTCGAAATCGCTGCCAAATGTGCTCCTATACGGGCTGAACGAGACACAGCAGTCCCCATCGGATTCCGGTGGAATTTGTATTTTTGGTGAATATTTTAGTGAAAAAAGTGGCCCATTTTTTCAATAGCTTCCAGGTCTTTGGACCGATTGACTCAAAATCGCTCCCAAATGTGCTCCTATACTGGCTGAACGAGACACAGCAGTCCCCATCGGATTCCGGTGAAATTTGTATTTTTGGTGAATATTTTAGTGAAAAGGGACAATGTTTCCTGAGACTGGCTTAAGACTGGAGTTAGGGTTAGGGTTATGGGGCTAGGGTTAGGGTTACGGTCGTCTTTTGACCGATTGACTCGAAATTCGGCACGAATGTGGTCCTCTACTGGCTGAACGAGGGACAGCAGTTCCCATTGGATTCCGGTGAAATTTGTATTTTTGGTGAATATTTTAGTGAAAAAAGTGGCCCATTTTTTCAATAGGTTCCAGGTCTTTGAACCGATTGACTCGAAATCGCTGCCAAATGTGCTCCTATACGGGCTGAACGAGACACAGCAGTCCCCATCGGATTCCGGTGGAATTTGTATTTTTGGTGAATATTTTAGTGAAAAAAGTGGCCCATTTTTTCAATAGCTTCCAGGTCTTTGGACCGATTGACTCGAAATCGCTCCCAAATGTGCTCCTATACGGGCTGAACGAGACACAGCAGTCCCCATCGGATTCCGGTGGAATTTGTATTTTTGGTGAATATTTTAGTGAAAAGGGACAATGTTTCATGAGACTGGCTTAAGGCTGCAGTTAGGGTTAGTGTTATGGGGCTAGGGTTAGGGTTACGGTCGTCTTTTGACCGATTGACTCGAAATTCGGCACGAATGTGGTCCTCTACTGGCTGAACGAGACACAGCAGTCCCCATCGGATTCCGGTGGAATTTGTATTTTTGGTGAATATTTTAGTGAAAAAAGTGGCCCATTTTTTCAATAGCTTCCAGGTCTTTGGACCGATTGACTCAAAATCGCTCCCAAATGTGCTCCTATACTGGCTGAACGAGATACAGCAGTCCCCATCGGATTCCGGTGAAATTTGTATTTTTGGTGAATATTTTAGTGAAAAGGGACAATGTTTCCTGAGACTGGCTTAAGACTGGAGTTAGGGTTAGGGTTATGGGGCTAGGGTTAGGGTTACGGTCGTCTTTTGACCGATTGACTCGAAATTCGGCACGAATGTGGTCCTCTACTGGCTGAACGAGGGACAGCAGTTCCCATTGGATTCCGGTGAAATTTGTATTTTTGGTGAATATTTTAGTGAAAAAAGTGGCCCATTTTTTCAATAGGTTCCAGGTCTTTGAACCGATTGACTCGAAATCGCTGCCAAATGTGCTCCTATACGGGCTGAACGAGACACAGCAGTCCCCATCGGATTCCGGTGGAATTTGTATTTTTGGTGAATATTTTAGTGAAAAAAGTGGCCCATTTTTTCAATAGCTTCCAGGTCTTTGGACCGATTGACTCGAAATCGCTCCCAAATGTGCTCCTATACGGGCTGAACGAGACACAGCAGTCCCCATCGGATTCCGGTGGAATTTGTATTTTTGGTGAATATTTTAGTGAAAAGGGACAATGTTTCATGAGACTGGCTTAAGGCTGCAGTTAGGGTTAGTGTTATGGGGCTAGGGTTAGGGTTACGGTCGTCTTTTGACCGATTGACTCGAAATTCGGCACGAATGTGGTCCTCTACTGGCTGAACGAGACACAGCAGTCCCCATCGGATTCCGGTGGAATTTGTATTTTTGGTGAATATTTTAGTGAAAAAAGTGGCCCATTTTTTCAATAGCTTCCAGGTCTTTGGACCGATTGACTCAAAATCGCTCCCAAATGTGCTCCTATACTGGCTGAACGAGACACAGCAGTCCCCATCGGATTCCGGTGGAATTTGTATTTTTGGTGAATATTTTAGTGAAAAAAGTGGCCCATTTTTTCAATAGCTTCCAGGTCTTTGGACCGATTGACTCGAAATCGCTCCCAAATGTGCTCCTATACGGGCTGAACGAGACACAGCAGTCCCCATCGGATTCCGGTGGAATTTGTATTTTTGGTGAATATTTTAGTGAAAAGGGACAATGTTTCATGAGACTGGCTTAAGGCTGCAGTTAGGGTTAGTGTTATGGGGCTAGGGTTAGGGTTACGGTCGTCTTTTGACCGATTGACTCGAAATTCGGCACGAATGTGCTCCTATACGGGCTGAACGAGACACAGCAGTCCCCATCGGATTCCGGTGGAATTTGTATTTTTGGTGAATATTTTAGTGAAAAAAGTGGCCCATTTTTTCAATAGCTTCCAGGTCTTTGGACCGATTGACTCGAAATCGCTCCCAAATGTGCTCCTATACGGGCTGAACGAGACACAGCAGTCCCCATCGGATTCCGGTTGAATTTGTATTTTTGGTGAATATTTTAGTGAAAAAAGTGGCCCATTTTTTCAATAGCTTCCAGGTCTTTGGACCGATTGACTCAAAATCGCTCCCAAATGTGCTCCTATACTGGCTGAACGAGACACAGCAGTCCCCATCGGATTCCGGTGGAATTTGTATTTTTGGTGAATATTTTAGTGAAAAAAGTGGCCCATTTTTTCAATAGCTTCCAGGTCTTTGGACCGATTGACTCGAAATCGCTCCCAAATGTGCTCCTATACGGGCTGAACGAGACACAGCAGTCCCCATCGGATTCCGGTTGAATTTGTATTTTTGGTGAATATTTTAGTGAAAAGGGACAATGTTTCATGAGACTGGCTTAAGGCTGCAGTTAGGGTTAGTGTTATGGGGCTAGGGTTAGGGTTACAGTCGTCTTTTGACCGATTGACTCGAAATTCGGCACGAATGTGGTCCTCTACTGGCTGAACGAGACACAGCAGTCCCCATCGGATTCCGGTGGAATTTGTATTTTTGGTGAATATTTTAGTGAAAAAAGTGGCCCATTTTTTCAATAGCTTCCAGGTCTTTGGACCGATTGACTCAAAATCGCTCCCAAATGTGCTCCTATACTGGCTGAACGAGACACAGCAGTCCCCATCGGATTCCGGTGGAATTTGTATTTTTGGTGAATATTTTAGTGAAAAGGGACAATGTTTCATGAGACTGGCTTAAGGCTGCAGTTATGGTTAGGGTTATGGGGCTAGGGTTAGGGTTACGGTCGTCTTTTGACCGATTGACTCGAAATTCGGCACGAATGTGGTCCTCTACTGGCTGAACGAGACACAGCAGTCCCAATCGGATTCCGGTGGAATTTGTATTTTTGGTGAATATTTTAGTGAAAAAAGTGGCCCATTTTTTCAATAGCTTCCAGGTCTTTGGACCGATTGACTCGAAATCGCTCCCAAATGTGCTCCTATACTGGCTGAACGAGACACAGCAGTCCCCATCGGATTCCGGTGGAATTTGTATTTTTGGTGAATATTTTAGTGAAAAGGGACAATGTTTCATGAGACTGGCTTAAGGCTGCAGTTAGGGTTAGGGTTATGGGGCTAGGGTTAGGGTTACGGTCGTCTTTTGACCGATTGACTCGAAATTCGGCACGAATGTGGTCCTCTACTGGCTGAACGAGGGACAGCAGTTCCCATTGGATTCCGGTGAAATTTGTATTTTTGGTGAATATTTTAGTGAAAAAAGTGGCCCATTTTTTCAATAGCTTCCAGGTCTTTGGACCGATTGACTCGAAATCGCTGCCAAATGTGCTCCTATACGGGCTGAACGAGACACAGCAGTCCCCATCGGATTCCGGTGGAATTTGTATTTTTGGTGAATATTTTAGTGAAAAAAGTGGCCCATTTTTTCAATAGCTTCCAGGTCTTTGGACCGATTGACTCGAAATCGCTCCCAAATGTGCTCCTATACGGGCTGAACGAGACACAGCAGTCCCCATCGGATTCCGGTGGAATTTGTATTTTTGGTGAATATTTTAGTGAAAAGGGACAATGTTTCATGAGACTGGCTTAAGGCTGCAGTTAGGGTTAGTGTTATGGGGCTAGGGTTAGGGTTACGGTCGTCTTTTGACCGATTGACTCGAAATTCGGCATGAATGTGGTCCTCTACTGGCTGAACGAGACACAGCAGTCCCAATCGGATTCCGGTGGAATTTGTATTTTTGGTGAATATTTTAGTGAAAAAAGTGGCCCATTTTTTCAATAGCTTCCAGGTCTTTGGACCGATTGACTCAAAATCGCTCCCAAATGTGCTCCTATACTGGCTGAACGAGACACAGCAGTCCCCATCGGATTCCGGTGGAATTTGTATTTTTGGTGAATATTTTAGTGAAAAAAGTGGCCCATTTTTTCAATAGCTTCCAGGTCTTTGGACCGATTGACTCGAAATCGCTCCCAAATGTGCTCCTATACGGGCTGAACGAGACACAGCAGTCCCCATCGGATTCCGGTGGAATTTGTATTTTTGGTGAATATTTTAGTGAAAAGGGACAATGTTTCATGAGACTGGCTTAAGGCTGCAGTTAGGGTTAGGGTTATGGGGCTAGGGTTAGGGTTACGGTCGTCTTTTGACCGATTGACTCGAAATTCGGCACGAATGTGGTCCTCTACTGGCTGAACGAGACACAGCAGTCCCCATCGGATTCCGGTGGAATTTGTATTTTTGGTGAATATTTTAGTGAAAAAAGTGGCCTATTTTTTCAATAGCTTCCAGGTCTTTGGACCGATTGACTCAAAATTGCTCCCAAATGTGCTCCTATACTGGCTGAACGAGACACAGCAGTCCCCATCGGATTCCGGTGGAATTTGTATTTTTGGTGAATATTTTAGTGAAAAGGGACAATGTTTCATGAGACTGGCTTAAGGCTGCAGTTAGGGTTAGGGTTATGGGGCTAGGGTTAGGGTTACGGTCGTCTTTTGACCGATTGACTCGAAATTCGGCACGAATGTGGTCCTCTACTGGCTGAACGAGGGACAGCAGTTCCCATTGGATTCCGGTGAAATTTGTATTTTTGGTGAATATTATAGTGAAAAAAGTGGCCCATTTTTTCAATAGCTTCCAGGTCTTTGAACCGATTGACTCAAAATCGCTCCCAAATGTGCTCCTATACTGGCTGAACGAGACACAGCAGTCCCCATCGGATTCCGGTGGAATTTGTATTTTTGGTGAATATTTTAGTGAAAAGGGACAATGTTTCATGAGACTGGCTTAAGGCTGGAGTTAGGGTTAGGGTTATGGGGCTAGGGTTAGGGTTATGGTCGTCTTTTGACCGATTGACTCGAAATTCGGCACGAATGTGGTCCTCTACTGGCTGAACGAGACACAGCAGTCCCCATCGGATTCCGGTGGAATTTGTATTTTTGGTGAATATTTTAGTGAAAAAAGTGGCCCATTTTTTCAATAGCTTCCAGGTCTTTGGACCGATTGACTCAAAATCGCTCCCAAATGTGCTCCTATACTGGCTGAACGAGACACAGCAGTCCCCATCGGATTCCGGTGGAATTTGTATTTTTGGTAAATATTTTAGTGAAAAGGGACAATGTTTCATGAGACTGGCTTAAGGCTGCAGTTAGGGTTAGGGTTATGGGGCTAGGGTTAGGGTTACGGTCGTCTTTTGACCGATTGACTCGAAATTCGGCATGAATGTGGTCCTCTACTGGCTGAACGAGACACAGCAGTCCCAATCGGATTCCGGTGGAATTTGTATTTTTGGTGAATATTTTAGTGAAAAAAGTGGCCCATTTTTTCAATAGCTTCCAGGTCTTTGGACCGATTGACTCAAAATCGCTCCCAAATGTGCTCCTATACTGGCTGAACGAGACACAGCAGTCCCCATCGGATTCCGGTGGAATTTGTATTTTTGGTGAATATTTTAGTGAAAAGGGACAATGTTTCATGAGACTGGCTTAAGGCTGCAGTTAGGGTTAGGGTTATGGGGCTAGGGTTAGGGTTACGGTCGTCTTTTGACCAATTGACTCGAAATTCGGCACGAATGTGGTCCTCTACTGGCTGAACGAGACACAGCAGTCCCCATCGGATTCCGGTGGAATTTGTATTTTTGGTGAATATTTTAGTGAAAAAAGTGGCCTATTTTTTCAATAGCTTCCAGGTCTTTGGACCGATTGACTCAAAATTGCTCCCAAATGTGCTCCTATACTGGCTGAACGAGACACAGCAGTCCCCATCGGATTCCGGTGGAATTTGTATTTTTGGTGAATATTTTAGTGAAAAGGGACAATGTTTCATGAGACTGGCTTAAGGCTGCAGTTAGGGTTAGGGTTATGGGGCTAGGGTTAGGGTTACGGTCGTCTTTTGACCGATTGACTCGAAATTCGGCACGAATGTGGTCCTCTACTGGCTGAACGAGACACAGCAGTCCCCATCGGATTCTGGTGGAATTTGTATTTTTGGTGAATATTTTAGTGAAAAAAGTGGCCCATTTTTTTAATAGGTTCCAGGTCTTTGAACCGATTGACTCGAAATCGCTGCCAAATGTGCTCCTATACGGGCTGAACGAGACACAGCAGTCCCCATCGGATTCCGGTGGAATTTGTATTTTTGGTGAATATTTTAGTGAAAAAAGTGGCCCATTTTTTCAATAGCTTCCAGGTCTTTGGACCGATTGACTCGAAATCGCTCCCAAATGTGCTCCTATACGGGCTGAACGAGACACAGCAGTCCCCATCGGATTCCGGTGGAATTTGTATTTTTGGTGAATATTTTAGTGAAAAGGGACAATGTTTCATGAGACTGGCTTAATGCTGCAGTTAGGGTTAGTGTTATGGGGCTAGGGTTAGGGTTACGGTCGTCTTTTGACCGATTGACTCGAAATTCGGCACGAATGTGGTCCTCTACTGGCTGAACGAGACACAGCAGTCCCCATCGGATTCCGGTGGAATTTGTATTTTTGGTGAATATTTTAGTGAAAAAAGTGGCCCATTTTTTCAATAGCTTCCAGGTCTTTGGACCGATTGACTCAAAATCGCTCCCAAATGTGCTCCTATACTGGCTGAACGAGACACAGCAGTCCCCATCGGATTCCGGTGGAATTTGTATTTTTGGTAAATATTTTAGTGAAAAGGGACAATGTTTCATGAGACTGGCTTAAGGCTGCAGTTAGGGTTAGGGTTATGGGGCTAGGGTTAGGGTTACGGTCGTCTTTTGACCGATTGACTCGAAATTCGGCACGAATGTGGTCCTCTACTGGCTGAACGAGACACAGCAGTCCCAATCGGATTCCGGTGGAATTTGTATTTTTGGTGAATATTTTAGTGAAAAAAGTGGCCCATTTTTTCAATAGCTTCCAGGTCTTTGGACCGATTGACTCAAAATCGCTCCCAAATGTGCTCCTATACGGGCTGAACGAGACACAGCAGTCCCCATCGGATTCCGGTGGAATTTGTATTTTTGGTGAATATTTTAGTGAAAAGGGACAATGTTTCATGAGACTGGCTTAAGGCTGCAGTTAGGGTTAGGGTTATGGGGCTAGGGTTAGGGTTACGGTCGTCTTTTGACCGATTGACTCGAAATTCGGCACGAATGTGGTCCTCTACTGGCTGAACGAGACACAGCAGTCCCCATCGGATTCCGGTGGAATTTGTATTTTTGGTGAATATTTTAGTGAAAAAAGTGGCCTATTTTTTCAATAGCTTCCAGGTCTTTGGACCGATTGACTCAAAATTGCTCCCAAATGTGCTCCTATACTGGCTGAACGAGACACAGCAGTCCCCATCGGATTCCGGTGGAATTTGTATTTTTGGTGAATATTTTAGTGAAAAGGGACAATGTTTCATGAGACTGGCTTAAGGCTGCAGTTAGGGTTAGGGTTATGGGGCTAGGGTTAGGGTTACGGTCGTCTTTTGACCGATTGACTCGAAATTCGGCACGAATGTGGTCCTCTACTGGCTGAACGAGGGACAGCAGTTCCCATTGGATTCCGGTGAAATTTGTATTTTTGGTGAATATTTTAGTGAAAAAAGTGGCCCATTTTTTCAATAGCTTCCAGGTCTTTGAACCGATTGACTCAAAATCGCTCCCAAATGTGCTCCTATACTGGCTGAACGAGACACAGCAGTCCCCATCGGATTCCGGTGGAATTTGTATTTTTGGTGAATATTTTAGTGAAAAGGGACAATGTTTCATGAGACTGGCTTAAGGCTGGAGTTAGGGTTAGGGTTATGGGGCTAGGGTTAGGGTTATGGTCGTCTTTTGACCGATTGACTCGAAATTCGGCACGAATGTGGTCCTCTACTGGCTGAACGAGACACAGCAGTCCCCATCGGATTCCGGTGGAATTTGTATTTTTGGTGAATATTTTAGTGAAAAAAGTGGCCCATTTTTTCAATAGGTTCCAGGTCTTTGAACCGATTGACTCGAAATCGCTGCCAAATGTGCTCCTATACGGGCTGAACGAGACACAGCAGTCCCCATCGGATTCCGGTGGAATTTGTATTTTTGGTGAATATTTTAGTGAAAAAAGTGGCCCATTTTTTCAATAGCTTCCAGGTCTTTGGACCGATTGACTCGAAATCGCTCCCAAATGTGCTCCTATACGGGCTGAACGAGACACAGCAGTCCCCATCGGATTCCGGTGGAATTTGTATTTTTGGTGAATATTTTAGTGAAAAGGGACAATGTTTCATGAGACTGGCTTAAGGCTGCAGTTAGGGTTAGTGTTATGGGGCTAGGGTTAGGGTTACGGTCGTCTTTTGACCGATTGACTCGAAATTCGGCACGAATGTGGTCCTCTACTGGCTGAACGAGACACAGCAGTCCCCATCGGATTCCGGTGGAATTTGTATTTTTGGTGAATATTTTAGTGAAAAAAGTGGCCCATTTTTTCAATAGCTTCCAGGTCTTTGGACCGATTGACTCAAAATCGCTCCCAAATGTGCTCCTATACTGGCTGAACGAGACACAGCAGTCCCCATCGGATTCCGGTGGAATTTGTATTTTTGGTAAATATTTTAGTGAAAAGGGACAATGTTTCATGAGACTGGCTTAAGGCTGCAGTTAGGGTTAGGGTTATGGGGCTAGGGTTAGGGTTACGGTCGTCTTTTGACCGATTGACTCGAAATTCGGCACGAATGTGGTCCTCTACTGGCTGAACGAGACACAGCAGTCCCAATCGGATTCCGGTGGAATTTGTATTTTTGGTGAATATTTTAGTGAAAAAAGTGGCCCATTTTTTCAATAGCTTCCAGGTCTTTGGACCGATTGACTCAAAATCGCTCCCAAATGTGCTCCTATACGGGCTGAACGAGACACAGCAGTCCCCATCGGATTCCGGTGGAATTTGTATTTTTGGTGAATATTTTAGTGAAAAGGGACAATGTTTCATGAGACTGGCTTAAGGCTGCAGTTAGGGTTAGGGTTATGGGGCTAGGGTTAGGGTTACGGTCGTCTTTTGACCGATTGACTCGAAATTCGGCACGAATGTGGTCCTCTACTGGCTGAACGAGGGACAGCAGTTCCCATTGGATTCCGGTGAAATTTGTATTTTTGGTGAATATTTTAGTGAAAAAAGTGGCCCATTTTTTCAATAGCTTCCAGGTCTTTGAACCGATTGACTCGAAATCACTGCCAAATGTGCTCCTATACTGGCTGAACGAGACACAGCAGTCCCCATCAGATTCCGGTGGAATTTGTATTTTTGGTGAATATTTTAGTGAAAAAAGTGGCCCATTTTTTCAATAGCTTCCAGGTCTTTGGACCGATTGACTCGAAATCGCTCCCAAATGTGCTCCTATACGGGCTGAACGAGACACAGCAGTCCCCATCGGATTCCGGTGGAATTTGTATTTTTGGTGAATATTTTAGTGAAAAAAGTGGCCCATTTTTTCAATAGCTTCCAGGTCTTTGGACCGATTGACTCGAAATCGCTCCCAAATGTGCTCCTATACGGGCTGAACGAGACACAGCAGTCCCCATCGGATTCCGGTGGAATTTGTATTTTTGGTGAATATTTTAGTGAAAAGGGACAATGTTTCATGAGACTGGCTTAAGGCTGCAGTTAGGGTTATTGTTATGGGGCTAGGGTTAGGGTTACGGTCGTCTTTTGACCGATTGACTCGAAATTCGGCACGAATGTGGTCCTCTACTGGCTGAACGAGACACAGCAGTCCCCATCAGATTCCGGTGGAATTTGTATTTTTGGTGAATATTTTAGTGAAAAAAGTGGCCCATTTTTTCAATAGCTTCCAGGTCTTTGGACCGATTGACTCAAAATCGCTCCCAAATGTGCTCCTATACTGGCTGAACGAGACACAGCAGTCCCCATCGGATTCCGGTGGAATTTGTATTTTTGGTAAATATTTTAGTGAAAAGGGACAATGTTTCATGAGACTGGCTTAAGGCTGCAGTTAGGGTTAGGGTTATGGGGCTAGGGTTAGGGTTACGGTCGTCTTTTGACCGATTGACTCGAAATTCGGCACGAATGTGGTCCTCTACTGGCTGAACGAGGGACAGCAGTTCCCATTGGATTCCTGTGAAATTTGTATTTTTGGTGAATATTTTAGTGAAAAAAGTGGCCCATTTTTTCAATAGCTTCCAGGTCTTTGAACCAATTGACTCGAAATCACTGCCAAATGTGCTCCTATACGGGCTGAACGAGACACAGCAGTCCCCATCGGATTCCGGTGGAATTTGTATTTTTGGTGAATATTTTAGTGAAAAAAGTGGCCCATTTTTTCAATAGCTTCCAGGTCTTTGGACCGATTGACTCGAAATCGCTCCCAAATGTGCTCCTATACGGGCTGAACGAGACACAGCAGTCCCCATCGGATTCCGGTGGACTTTGTATTTTTGGTGAATATTTTAGTGAAAAGGGACAATGTTTCATGAGACTGGCTTAAGGCTGCAGTTAGGGTTAGGGTTATGGGGCTAGGGTTAGGGTTACGGTCGTCTTTTGACCGATTGACTCGAAATTCGGCACGAATGTGGTCCTCTACTGGCTGAACGAGACACAGCAGTCCCAATCGGATTCCGGTGGAATTTGTATTTTTGGTGAATATTTTAGTGAAAAAAGTGGCCCATTTTTTCAATAGCTTCCAGGTCTTTGGACCGATTGACTCAAAATTGCTCCCAAATGTGCTCCTATACTGGCTGAACGAGACACAGCAGTCCCCATCGGATTCCGGTGGAATTTGTATTTTTGGTGAATATTTTAGTGAAAAGGGACAATGTTTCATGAGACTGGCTTAAGGCTGCAGTTAGGGTTAGGGTTATGGGGCTAGGGTTAGGGTTACGGTCGTCTTTTGACCGATTGACTCGAAATTCGGCACGAATGTGGTCCTCTACTGGCTGAACGAGGGACAGCAGTTCCCATTGGATTCCGGTGAAATTTGTATTTTTGGTGAATATTTTAGTGAAAAAAGTGGCCCATTTTTTCAATAGCTTCCAGGTCTTTGAACCGATTGACTCAAAATCGCTCCCAAATGTGCTCCTATACTGGCTGAACGAGACACAGCAGTCCCCATCGGATTCCGGTGGAATTTGTATTTTTGGTGAATATTTTAGTGAAAAGGGACAATGTTTCATGAGACTGGCTTAAGGCTGGAGTTAGGGTTAGGGTTATGGGGCTAGGGTTAGGGTTATGGTCGTCTTTTGACCGATTGACTCGAAATACGGCACGAATGTGGTCCTCTACTGGCTGAACGAGACACAGCAGTCCCCATCGGATTCCGGTGGAATTTGTATTTTTGGTGAATATTTTAGTGAAAAAAGTGGCCCATTTTTTCAATAGGTTCCAGGTCTTTGAACCGATTGACTCGAAATCGCTGCCAAATGTGCTCCTATACGGGCTGAACGAGACACAGCAGTCCCCATCGGATTCCGGTGGAATTTGTATTTTTGGTGAATATTTTAGTGAAAAAAGTGGCCCATTTTTTCAAGAGCTTCCAGGTCTTTGGACCGATTGACTCGAAATCGCTCCCAAATGTGCTCCTATACGGGCTGAACGAGACACAGCAGTCCCCATCGGATTCCGGTGGAATTTGTATTTTTGGTGAATATTTTAGTGAAAAGGGACAATGTTTCATGAGACTGGCTTAAGGCTGCAGTTAGGGTTAGTGTTATGGGGCTAGGGTTAGGGTTACGGTCGTCTTTTGACCGATTGACTCGAAATTCGGCACGAATGTGGTCCTCTACTGGCTGAACGAGACACAGCAGTCCCCATCGGATTCCGGTGGAATTTGTATTTTTGGTGAATATTTTAGTGAAAAAAGTGGCCCATTTTTTCAATAGCTTCCAGGTCTTTGGACCGATTGACTCAAAATCGCTCCCAAATGTGCTCCTATACTGGCTGAACGAGACACAGCAGTCCCCATCGGATTCCGGTGGAATTTGTATTTTTGGTAAATATTTTAGTGAAAAGGGACAATGTTTCATGAGACTGGCTTAAGGCTGCAGTTAGGGTTAGGGTTATGGGGCTAGGGTTAGGGTTACGGTCGTCTTTTGACCGATTGACTCGAAATTCGGCACGAATGTGGTCCTCTACTGGCTGAACGAGACACAGCAGTCCCAATCGGATTCCGGTGGAATTTGTATTTTTGGTGAATATTTTAGTGAAAAAAGTGGCCCATTTTTTCAATAGCTTCCAGGTCTTTGAACCGATTGACTCGAAATCACTGCCAAATGTGCTCCTATACTGGCTGAACGAGACACAGCAGTCCCCATCAGATTCCGGTGGAATTTGTATTTTTGGTGAATATTTTAGTGAAAAAAGTGGCCCATTTTTTCAATAGCTTCCAGGTCTTTGGACCGATTGACTCAAAATCGCTCCCAAATGTGCTCCTATACTGGCTGAACGAGACACAGCAGTCCCCATCGGATTCCGGTGGAATTTGTATTTTTGGTAAATATTTTAGTGAAAAGGGACAATGTTTCATGAGACTGGCTTAAGGCTGCAGTTAGGGTTAGGGTTATGGGGCTAGGGTTAGGGTTACGGTCGTCTTTTGACCGATTGACTCGAAATTCGGCACGAATGTGGTCCTCTACTGGCTGAACGAGACACAGCAGTCCCAATCGGATTCCGGTGGAATTTGTATTTTTGGTGAATATTTTAGTGAAAAAAGTGGCCCATTTTTTCAATAGCTTCCAGGTCTTTGGACCGATTGACTCAAAATCGCTCCCAAATGTGCTCCTATACGGGCTGAACGAGACACAGCAGTCCCCATCGGATTCCGGTGGAATTTGTATTTTTGGTGAATATTTTAGTGAAAAGGGACAATGTTTCATGAGACTGGCTTAAGGCTGCAGTTAGGGTTAGGGTTATGGGGCTAGGGTTAGGGTTACGGTCGTCTTTTGACCGATTGACTCGAAATTCGGCACGAATGTGGTCCTCTACTGGCTGAACGAGACACAGCAGTCCCCATCGGATTCCGGTGGAATTTGTATTTTTGGTGAATATTTTAGTGAAAAAAGTGGCCTATTTTTTCAATAGCTTCCAGGTCTTTGGACCGATTGACTCAAAATTGCTCCCAAATGTGCTCCTATACTGGCTGAACGAGACACAGCAGTCCCCATCGGATTCCGGTGGAATTTGTATTTTTGGTGAATATTTTAGTGAAAAGGGACAATGTTTCATGAGACTGGCTTAAGGCTGCAGTTAGGGTTAGGGTTATGGGGCTAGGGTTAGGGTTACGGTCGTCTTTTGACCGATTGACTCGAAATTCGGCACGAATGTGGTCCTCTACTGGCTGAACGAGGGACAGCAGTTCCCATTGGATTCCGGTGAAATTTGTATTTTTGGTGAATATTTTAGTGAAAAAAGTGGCCCATTTTTTCAATAGCTTCCAGGTCTTTGAACCGATTGACTCAAAATCGCTCCCAAATGTGCTCCTATACTGGCTGAACGAGACACAGCAGTCCCCATCGGATTCCGGTGGAATTTGTATTTTTGGTGAATATTTTAGTGAAAAGGGACAATGTTTCATGAGACTGGCTTAAGGCTGGAGTTAGGGTTAGGGTTATGGGGCTAGGGTTAGGGTTATGGTCGTCTTTTGACCGATTGACTCGAAATTCGGCACGAATGTGGTCCTCTACTGGCTGAACGAGACACAGCAGTCCCCATCGGATTCCGGTGGAATTTGTATTTTTGGTGAATATTTTAGTGAAAAAAGTGGCCCATTTTTTCAATAGGTTCCAGGTCTTTGAACCGATTGACTCGAAATCGCTGCCAAATGTGCTCCTATACGGGCTGAACGAGACACAGCAGTCCCCATCGGATTCCGGTGGAATTTGTATTTTTGGTGAATATTTTAGTGAAAAAAGTGGCCCATTTTTTCAATAGCTTCCAGGTCTTTGGACCGATTGACTCGAAATCGCTCCCAAATGTGCTCCTATACGGGCTGAACGAGACACAGCAGTCCCCATCGGATTCCGGTGGAATTTGTATTTTTGGTGAATATTTTAGTGAAAAGGGACAATGTTTCATGAGACTGGCTTAAGGCTGCAGTTAGGGTTAGTGTTATGGGGCTAGGGTTAGGGTTACGGTCGTCTTTTGACCGATTGACTCGAAATTCGGCACGAATGTGGTCCTCTACTGGCTGAACGAGACACAGCAGTCCCCATCGGATTCCGGTGGAATTTGTATTTTTGGTGAATATTTTAGTGAAAAAAGTGGCCCATTTTTTCAATAGCTTCCAGGTCTTTGGACCGATTGACTCAAAATCGCTCCCAAATGTGCTCCTATACTGGCTGAACGAGACACAGCAGTCCCCATCGGATTCCGGTGGAATTTGTATTTTTGGTAAATATTTTAGTGAAAAGGGACAATGTTTCATGAGACTGGCTTAAGGCTGCAGTTAGGGTTAGGGTTATGGGGCTAGGGTTAGGGTTACGGTCGTCTTTTGACCGATTGACTCGAAATTCGGCACGAATGTGGTCCTCTACTGGCTGAACGAGACACAGCAGTCCCAATCGGATTCCGGTGGAATTTGTATTTTTGGTGAATATTTTAGTGAAAAAAGTGGCCCATTTTTTCAATAGCTTCCAGGTCTTTGGACCGATTGACTCAAAATCGCTCCCAAATGTGCTCCTATACGGGCTGAACGAGACACAGCAGTCCCCATCGGATTCCGGTGGAATTTGTATTTTTGGTGAATATTTTAGTGAAAAGGGACAATGTTTCATGAGACTGGCTTAAGGCTGCAGTTAGGGTTAGGGTTATGGGGCTAGGGTTAGGGTTACGGTCGTCTTTTGACCGATTGACTCGAAATTCGGCACGAATGTGGTCCTCTACTGGCTGAACGAGGGACAGCAGTTCCCATTGGATTCCGGTGAAATTTGTATTTTTGGTGAATATTTTAGTGAAAAAAGTGGCCCATTTTTTCAATAGCTTCCAGGTCTTTGAACCGATTGACTCGAAATCACTGCCAAATGTGCTCCTATACTGGCTGAACGAGACACAGCAGTCCCCATCAGATTCCGGTGGAATTTGTATTTTTGGTGAATATTTTAGTGAAAAAAGTGGCCCATTTTTTCAATAGCTTCCAGGTCTTTGGACCGATTGACTCGAAATCGCTCCCAAATGTGCTCCTATACGGGCTGAACGAGACACAGCAGTCCCCATCGGATTCCGGTGGAATTTGTATTTTTGGTGAATATTTTAGTGAAAAAAGTGGCCCATTTTTTCAATAGCTTCCAGGTCTTTGGACCGATTGACTCGAAATCGCTCCCAAATGTGCTCCTATACGGGCTGAACGAGACACAGCAGTCCCCATCGGATTCCGGTGGAATTTGTATTTTTGGTGAATATTTTAGTGAAAAGGGACAATGTTTCATGAGACTGGCTTAAGGCTGCAGTTAGGGTTAGGGTTATGGGGCTAGGGTTAGGGTTACGGTCGTCTTTTGACCGATTGACTCGAAATTCGGCACGAATGTGGTCCTCTACTGGCTGAACGAGGGACAGCAGTTCCCATTGGATTCCTGTGAAATTTGTATTTTTGGTGAATATTTTAGTGAAAAAAGTGGCCCATTTTTTCAATAGCTTCCAGGTCTTTGAACCGATTGACTCGAAATCACTGCCAAATGTGCTCCTATACGGGCTGAACGAGACACAGCAGTCCCCATCGGATTCCGGTGGAATTTGTATTTTTGGTGAATATTTTAGTGAAAAAAGTGGCCCATTTTTTCAATAGCTTCCAGGTCTTTGGACCGATTGACTCGAAATCGCTCCCAAATGTGCTCCTATACGGGCTGAACGAGACACAGCAGTCCCCATCGGATTCCGGTGGACTTTGTATTTTTGGTGAATATTTTAGTGAAAAGGGACAATGTTTCATGAGACTGGCTTAAGGCTGCAGTTAGGGTTAGGGTTATGGGGCTAGGGTTAGGGTTACGGTCGTCTTTTGACCGATTGACTCGAAATTCGGCACGAATGTGGTCCTCTACTGGCTGAACGAGACACAGCAGTCCCAATCGGATTCCGGTGGAATTTGTATTTTTGGTGAATATTTTAGTGAAAAAAGTGGCCCATTTTTTCAATAGCTTCCAGGTCTTTGGACCGATTGACTCAAAATTGCTCCCAAATGTGCTCCTATACTGGCTGAACGAGACACAGCAGTCCCCATCGGATTCCGGTGGAATTTGTATTTTTGGTGAATATTTTAGTGAAAAGGGACAATGTTTCATGAGACTGGCTTAAGGCTGCAGTTAGGGTTAGGGTTATGGGGCTAGGGTTAGGGTTACGGTCGTCTTTTGACCGATTGACTCGAAATTCGGCACGAATGTGGTCCTCTACTGGCTGAACGAGGGACAGCAGTTCCCATTGGATTCCGGTGAAATTTGTATTTTTGGTGAATATTTTAGTGAAAAAAGTGGCCCATTTTTTCAATAGCTTCCAGGTCTTTGAACCGATTGACTCAAAATCGCTCCCAAATGTGCTCCTATACTGGCTGAACGAGACACAGCAGTCCCCATCGGATTCCGGTGGAATTTGTATTTTTGGTGAATATTTTAGTGAAAAGGGACAATGTTTCATGAGACTGGCTTAAGGCTGGAGTTAGGGTTAGGGTTATGGGGCTAGGGTTAGGGTTATGGTCGTCTTTTGACCGATTGACTCGAAATACGGCACGAATGTGGTCCTCTACTGGCTGAACGAGACACAGCAGTCCCCATCGGATTCCGGTGGAATTTGTATTTTTGGTGAATATTTTAGTGAAAAAAGTGGCCCATTTTTTCAATAGGTTCCAGGTCTTTGAACCGATTGACTCGAAATCGCTGCCAAATGTGCTCCTATACGGGCTGAACGAGACACAGCAGTCCCCATCGGATTCCGGTGGAATTTGTATTTTTGGTGAATATTTTAGTGAAAAAAGTGGCCCATTTTTTCAATAGCTTCCAGGTCTTTGGACCGATTGACTCGAAATCGCTCCCAAATGTGCTCCTATACGGGCTGAACGAGACACAGCAGTCCCCATCGGATTCCGGTGGAATTTGTATTTTTGGTGAATATTTTAGTGAAAAGGGACAATGTTTCATCAGACTGGCTTAAGGCTGCAGTTAGGGTTAGGGTTATGGGGCTAGGGTTAGGGTTACGGTCGTCTTTTGACCGATTGACTCGAAATTCGGCACGAATGTGGTCCTCTACTGGCTGAACGAGGGACAGCAGTTCCCATTGGATTCCGGTGAAATTTGTATTTTTGGTGAATATTTTAGTGAAAAAAGTGGCCCATTTTTTCAATAGCTTCCAGGTCTTTGAACCGATTGACTCGAAATCACTGCCAAATGTGCTCCTATACTGGCTGAACGAGACACAGCAGTCCCCATCGGATTCCGGTGGAATTTGTATTTTTGGTGAATATTTTAGTGAAAAAAGTGGCCCATTTTTTCAATAGCTTCCAGGTCTTTGGACCGATTGACTCGAAATCGCTCCCAAATGTGCTCCTATACGGGCTGAACGAGACACAGCAGTCCCCATCGGATTCCGGTGGAATTTGTATTTTTGGTGAATATTTTAGTGAAAAGGGACAATGTTTCATGAGACTGGCTTAAGGCTGCAGTTAGGGTTAGGGTTATGGGGCTAGGGTTAGGGTTACGGTCGTCTTTTGACCGATTGACTCGAAATTCGGCACGAATGTGGTCCTCTACTGGCTGAACGAGGGACAGCAGTTCCCATTGGATTCCTGTGAAATTTGTATTTTTGGTGAATATTTTAGTGAAAAAAGTGGCCCATTTTTTCAATAGCTTCCAGGTCTTTGAACCGATTGACTCGAAATCACTGCCAAATGTGCTCCTATACGGGCTGAACGAGACACAGCAGTCCCCATCGGATTCCGGTGGAATTTGTATTTTTGGTGAATATTTTAGTGAAAAAAGTGGCCCATTTTTTCAATAGCTTCCAGGTCTTTGGACCGATTGACTCGAAATCGCTCCCAAATGTGCTCCTATACGGGCTGAACGAGACACAGCAGTCCCCATCGGATTCCGGTGGACTTTGTATTTTTGGTGAATATTTTAGTGAAAAGGGACAATGTTTCATGAGACTGGCTTAAGGCTGCAGTTAGGGTTAGGGTTATGGGGCTAGGGTTAGGGTTACGGTCGTCTTTTGACCGATTGACTCGAAATTCGGCACGAATGTGGTCCTCTACTGGCTGAACGAGACACAGCAGTCCCAATCGGATTCCGGTGGAATTTGTATTTTTGGTGAATATTTTAGTGAAAAAAGTGGCCCATTTTTTCAATAGCTTCCAGGTCTTTGGACCGATTGACTCAAAATTGCTCCCAAATGTGCTCCTATACTGGCTGAACGAGACACAGCAGTCCCCATCGGATTCCGGTGGAATTTGTATTTTTGGTGAATATTTTAGTGAAAAGGGACAATGTTTCATGAGACTGGCTTAAGGCTGCAGTTAGGGTTAGGGTTATGGGGCTAGGGTTAGGGTTACGGTCGTCTTTTGACCGATTGACTCGAAATTCGGCACGAATGTGGTCCTCTACTGGCTGAACGAGGGACAGCAGTTCCCATTGGATTCCGGTGAAATTTGTATTTTTGGTGAATATTTTAGTGAAAAAAGTGGCCCATTTTTTCAATAGCTTCCAGGTCTTTGAACCGATTGACTCAAAATCGCTCCCAAATGTGCTCCTATACTGGCTGAACGAGACACAGCAGTCCCCATCGGATTCCGGTGGAATTTGTATTTTTGGTGAATATTTTAGTGAAAAGGGACAATGTTTCATGAGACTGGCTTAAGGCTGGAGTTAGGGTTAGGGTTATGGGGCTAGGGTTAGGGTTATGGTCGTCTTTTGACCGATTGACTCGAAATACGGCACGAATGTGGTCCTCTACTGGCTGAACGAGACACAGCAGTCCCCATCGGATTCCGGTGGAATTTGTATTTTTGGTGAATATTTTAGTGAAAAAAGTGGCCCATTTTTTCAATAGGTTCCAGGTCTTTGAACCGATTGACTCGAAATCGCTGCCAAATGTGCTCCTATACGGGCTGAACGAGACACAGCAGTCCCCATCGGATTCCGGTGGAATTTGTATTTTTGGTGAATATTTTAGTGAAAAAAGTGGCCCATTTTTTCAATAGCTTCCAGGTCTTTGGACCGATTGACTCGAAATCGCTCCCAAATGTGCTCCTATACGGGCTGAACGAGACACAGCAGTCCCCATCGGATTCCGGTGGAATTTGTATTTTTGGTGAATATTTTAGTGAAAAGGGACAATGTTTCATCAGACTGGCTTAAGGCTGCAGTTAGGGTTAGGGTTATGGGGCTAGGGTTAGGGTTACGGTCGTCTTTTGACCGATTGACTCGAAATTCGGCACGAATGTGGTCCTCTACTGGCTGAACGAGGGACAGCAGTTCCCATTGGATTCCGGTGAAATTTGTATTTTTGGTGAATATTTTAGTGAAAAAAGTGGCCCATTTTTTCAATAGCTTCCAGGTCTTTGAACCGATTGACTCGAAATCACTGCCAAATGTGCTCCTATACTGGCTGAACGAGACACAGCAGTCCCCATCAGATTCCGGTGGAATTTGTATTTTTGGTGAATATTTTAGTGAAAAAAGTGGCCCATTTTTTCAATAGCTTCCAGGTCTTTGGACCGATTGACTCGAAATCGCTCCCAAATGTGCTCCTATACGGGCTGAACGAGACACAGCAGTCCCCATCGGATTCCGGTGGAATTTGTATTTTTGGTGAATATTTTAGTGAAAAAAGTGGCCCATTTTTTCAATAGCTTCCAGGTCTTTGGACCGATTGACTCGAAATCGCTCCCAAATGTGCTCCTATACGGGCTGAACGAGACACAGCAGTCCCCATCGGATTCCGGTGGAATTTGTATTTTTGGTGAATATTTTAGTGAAAAGGGACAATGTTTCATGAGACTGGCTTAAGGCTGCAGTTAGGGTTATTGTTATGGGGCTAGGGTTAGGGTTACGGTCGTCTTTTGACCGATTGACTCGAAATTCGGCACGAATGTGGTCCTCTACTGGCTGAACGAGACACAGCAGTCCCCATCAGATTCCGGTGGAATTTGTATTTTTGGTGAATATTTTAGTGAAAAAAGTGGCCCATTTTTTCAATAGCTTCCAGGTCTTTGGACCGATTGACTCAAAATCGCTCCCAAATGTGCTCCTATACTGGCTGAACGAGACACAGCAGTCCCCATCGGATTCCGGTGGAATTTGTATTTTTGGTAAATATTTTAGTGAAAAGGGACAATGTTTCATGAGACTGGCTTAAGGCTGCAGTTAGGGTTAGGGTTATGGGGCTAGGGTTAGGGTTACGGTCGTCTTTTGACCGATTGACTCGAAATTCGGCACGAATGTGGTCCTCTACTGGCTGAACGAGGGACAGCAGTTCCCATTGGATTCCTGTGAAATTTGTATTTTTGGTGAATATTTTAGTGAAAAAAGTGGCCCATTTTTTCAATAGCTTCCAGGTCTTTGAACCGATTGACTCGAAATCACTGCCAAATGTGCTCCTATACGGGCTGAACGAGACACAGCAGTCCCCATCGGATTCCGGTGGAATTTGTATTTTTGGTGAATATTTTAGTGAAAAAAGTGGCCCATTTTTTCAATAGCTTCCAGGTCTTTGGACCGATTGACTCGAAATCGCTCCCAAATGTGCTCCTATACGGGCTGAGCGAGACACAGCAGTCCCCATCGGATTCCGGTGGACTTTGTATTTTTGGTGAATATTTTAGTGAAAAGGGACAATGTTTCATGAGACTGGCTTAAGGCTGCAGTTAGGGTTAGGGTTATGGGGCTAGGGTTAGGGTTACGGTCGTCTTTTGACCGATTGACTCGAAATTCTGCACGAATGTGGTCCTCTACTGGCTGAACGAGACACAGCAGTCCCAATCGGATTCCGGTGGAATTTGTATTTTTGGTGAATATTTTAGTGAAAAAAGTGGCCCATTTTTTCAATAGCTTCCAGGTCTTTGGACCGATTGACTCAAAATTGCTCCCAAATGTGCTCCTATACTGGCTGAACGAGACACAGCAGTCCCCATCGGATTCCGGTGGAATTTGTATTTTTGGTGAATATTTTAGTGAAAAGGGACAATGTTTCATGAGACTGGCTTAAGGCTGCAGTTAGGGTTAGGGTTATGGGGCTAGGGTTAGGGTTACGGTCGTCTTTTGACCGATTGACTCGAAATTCGGCACGAATGTGGTCCTCTACTGGCTGAACGAGGGACAGCAGTTCCCATTGGATTCCGGTGAAATTTGTATTTTTGGTGAATATTTTAGTGAAAAAAGTGGCCCATTTTTTCAATAGCTTCCAGGTCTTTGAACCGATTGACTCAAAATTGCTCCCAAATGTGCTCCTATACTGGCTGAACGAGACACAGCAGTCCCCATCGGATTCCGGTGGAATTTGTATTTTTGGTGAATATTTTAGTGAAAAGGGACAATGTTTCATGAGACTGGCTTAAGGCTGGAGTTAGGGTTAGGGTTATGGGGCTAGGGTTAGGGTTATGGTCGTCTTTTGACCGATTGACTCGAAATACGGCACGAATGTGGTCCTCTACTGGCTGAACGAGACACAGCAGTCCCCATCGGATTCCGGTGGAATTTGTATTTTTGGTGAATATTTTAGTGAAAAAAGTGGCCCATTTTTTCAATAGGTTCCAGGTCTTTGAACCGATTGACTCGAAATCGCTGCCAAATGTGCTCCTATACGGGCTGAACGAGACACAGCAGTCCCCATCGGATTCCGGTGGAATTTGTATTTTTGGTGAATATTTTAGTGAAAAAAGTGGCCCATTTTTTCAATAGCTTCCAGGTCTTTGGACCGATTGACTCGAAATCGCTCCCAAATGTGCTCCTATACGGGCTGAACGAGACACAGCAGTCCCCATCGGATTCCGGTGGAATTTGTATTTTTGGTGAATATTTTAGTGAAAAGGGACAATGTTTCATCAGACTGGCTTAAGGCTGCAGTTAGGGTTAGGGTTATGGGGCTAGGGTTAGGGTTACGGTCGTCTTTTGACCGATTGACTCGAAATTCGGCACGAATGTGGTCCTCTACTGGCTGAACGAGACACAGCAGTCCCAATCGGATTCTGGTGGAATTTGTATTTTTGGTGAATATTTTAGTGAAAAAAGTGGCCCATTTTTTCAATAGCTTCCAGGTCTTTGGACCGATTGACTCAAAATCGCTCCCAAATGTGCTCCTATACGGGCTGAACGAGACACAGCAGTCCCCATCGGATTCCGGTGGAATTTGTATTTTTGGTGAATATTTTAGTGAAAAGGGACAATGTTTCATGAGACTGGCTTAAGGCTGCAGTTAGGGTTAGGGTTATGGGGCTAGGGTTAGGGTTACGGTCGTCTTTTGACCGATTGACTCGAAATTCGGCACGAATGTGGTCCTCTACTGGCTGAACGAGGGACAGCAGTTCCCATTGGATTCCGGTGAAATTTGTATTTTTGGTGAATATTTTAGTGAAAAAAGTGGCCCATTTTTTCAATAGCTTCCAGGTCTTTGAACCGATTGACTCGAAATCACTGCCAAATGTGCTCCTATACTGGCTGAACGAGACACAGCAGTCCCCATCAGATTCCGGTGGAATTTGTATTTTTGGTGAATATTTTAGTGAAAAAAGTGGCCCATTTTTTCAATAGCTTCCAGGTCTTTGGACCGATTGACTCGAAATCGCTCCCAAATGTGCTCCTATACGGGCTGAACGAGACACAGCAGTCCCCATCGGATTCCGGTGGAATTTGTATTTTTGGTGAATATTTTAGTGAAAAAAGTGGCCCATTTTTTCAATAGCTTCCAGGTCTTTGGACCGATTGACTCGAAATCGCTCCCAAATGTGCTCCTATACGGGCTGAACGAGACACAGCAGTCCCCATCGGATTCCGGTGGAATTTGTATTTTTGGTGAATATTTTAGTGAAAAGGGACAATGTTTCATGAGACTGGCTTAAGGCTGCAGTTAGGGTTATTGTTATGGGGCTAGGGTTAGGGTTACGGTCGTCTTTTGACCGATTGACTCGAAATTCGGCACGAATGTGGTCCTCTACTGGCTGAACGAGACACAGCAGTCCCCATCAGATTCCGGTGGAATTTGTATTTTTGGTGAATATTTTAGTGAAAAAAGTGGCCCATTTTTTCAATAGCTTCCAGGTCTTTGGACCGATTGACTCAAAATCGCTCCCAAATGTGCTCCTATACTGGCTGAACGAGACACAGCAGTCCCCATCGGATTCCGGTGGAATTTGTATTTTTGGTAAATATTTTAGTGAAAAGGGACAATGTTTCATGAGACTGGCTTAAGGCTGCAGTTAGGGTTAGGGTTATGGGGCTAGGGTTAGGGTTACGGTCGTCTTTTGACCGATTGACTCGAAATTCGGCACGAATGTGGTCCTCTACTGGCTGAACGAGGGACAGCAGTTCCCATTGGATTCCTGTGAAATTTGTATTTTTGGTGAATATTTTAGTGAAAAAAGTGGCCCATTTTTTCAATAGCTTCCAGGTCTTTGAACCGATTGACTCGAAATCACTGCCAAATGTGCTCCTATACGGGCTGAACGAGACACAGCAGTCCCCATCGGATTCCGGTGGAATTTGTATTTTTGGTGAATATTCTAGTGAAAAAAGTGGCCCATTTTTTCAATAGCTTCCAGGTCTTTGGACCGATTGACTCGAAATCGCTCCCAAATGTGCTCCTATACGGGCTGAACGAGACACAGCAGTCCCCATCGGATTCCGGTGGACTTTGTATTTTTGGTGAATATTTTAGTGAAAAGGGACAATGTTTCATGAGACTGGCTTAAGGCTGCAGTTAGGGTTAGGGTTATGGGGCTAGGGTTAGGGTTACGGTCGTCTTTTGACCGATTGACTCGAAATTCGGCACGAATGTGGTCCTCTACTGGCTGAACGAGACACAGCAGTCCCAATCGGATTCCGGTGGAATTTGTATTTTTGGTGAATATTTTAGTGAAAAAAGTGGCCCATTTTTTCAATAGCTTCCAGGTCTTTGGACCGATTGACTCAAAATTGCTCCCAAATGTGCTCCTATACTGGCTGAACGAGACACAGCAGTCCCCATCGGATTCCGGTGGAATTTGTATTTTTGGTGAATATTTTAGTGAAAAGGGACAATGTTTCATGAGACTGGCTTAAGGCTGCAGTTAGGGTTAGGGTTATGGGGCTAGGGTTAGGGTTACGGTCGTCTTTTGACCGATTGACTCGAAATTCGGCACGAATGTGGTCCTCTACTGGCTGAACGAGGGACAGCAGTTCCCATTGGATTCCGGTGAAATTTGTATTTTTGGTGAATATTTTAGTGAAAAAAGTGGCCCATTTTTTCAATAGCTTCCAGGTCTTTGAACCGATTGACTCAAAATCGCTCCCAAATGTGCTCCTATACTGGCTGAACGAGACACAGCAGTCCCCATCGGATTCCGGTGGAATTTGTATTTTTGGTGAATATTTTAGTGAAAAGGGACAATGTTTCATGAGACTGGCTTAAGGCTGGAGTTAGGGTTAGGGTTATGGGGCTAGGGTTAGGGTTATGGTCGTCTTTTGACCGATTGACTCGAAATACGGCACGAATGTGGTCCTCTACTGGCTGAACGAGACACAGCAGTCCCCATCGGATTCCGGTGGAATTTGTATTTTTGGTGAATATTTTAGTGAAAAAAGTGGCCCATTTTTTCAATAGGTTCCAGGTCTTTGAACCGATTGACTCGAAATCGCTGCCAAATGTGCTCCTATACGGGCTGAACGAGACACAGCAGTCCCCATCGGATTCCGGTGGAATTTGTATTTTTGGTGAATATTTTAGTGAAAAAAGTGGCCCATTTTTTCAATAGCTTCCAGGTCTTTGGACCGATTGACTCGAAATCGCTCCCAAATGTGCTCCTATACGGGCTGAACGAGACACAGCAGTCCCCATCGGATTCCGGTGGAATTTGTATTTTTGGTGAATATTTTAGTGAAAAGGGACAATGTTTCATGAGACTGGCTTAAGGCTGCAGTTAGGGTTAGTGTTATGGGGCTAGGGTTAGGGTTACGGTCGTCTTTTGACCGATTGACTCGAAATTCGGCACGAATGTGGTCCTCTACTGGCTGAACGAGACACAGCAGTCCCCATCGGATTCCGGTGGAATTTGTATTTTTGGTGAATATTTTAGTGAAAAAAGTGGCCCATTTTTTCAATAGCTTCCAGGTCTTTGGACCGATTGACTCAAAATCGCTCCCAAATGTGCTCCTATACTGGCTGAACGAGACACAGCAGTCCCCATCGGATTCCGGTGGAATTTGTATTTTTGGTGAATATTTTAGTGAAAAAAGTGGCCCATTTTTTCAATAGCTTCCAGGTCTTTGGACCGATTGACTCAAAATCGCTCCCAAATGTGCTCCTATACTGGCTGAACGAGACACAGCAGTCCCCATCGGATTCCGGTGGAATTTGTATTTTTGGTAAATATTTTAGTGAAAAGGGACAATGTTTCATGAGACTGGCTTAAGGCTGCAGTTAGGGTTAGGGTTATGGGGCTAGGGTTAGGGTTACGGTCGTCTTTTGACCGATTGACTCGAAATTCGGCACGAATGTGGTCCTCTACTGGCTGAACGAGACACAGCAGTCCCAATCGGATTCCGGTGGAATTTGTATTTTTGGTGAATATTTTAGTGAAAAAAGTGGCCCATTTTTTCAATAGCTTCCAGGTCTTTGGACCGATTGACTCAAAATCGCTCCCAAATGTGCTCCTATACTGGCTGAACGAGACACAGCAGTCCCCATCGGATTCCGGTGGAATTTGTATTTTTGGTGAATATTTTAGTGAAAAAAGTGGCCCATTTTTTCAATAGCTTCCAGGTCTTTGGACCGATTGACTCGAAATCGCTCCCAAATGTGCTCCTATACGGGCTGAACGAGACACAGCAGTCCCCATCGGATTCCGGTGGAATTTGTATTTTTGGTGAATATTTTAGTGAAAAGGGACAATGTTTCATGAGACTGGCTTAAGGCTGCAGTTAGGGTTAGGGTTATGGGGCTAGGGTTAGGGTTACGGTCGTCTTTTGACCGATTGACTCGAAATTCGGCACGAATGTGGTCCTCTACTGGCTGAACGAGACACAGCAGTCCCAATCGGATTCCGGTGGAATTTGTATTTTTGGTGAATATTTTAGTGAAAAAAGTGGCCCATTTTTTCAATAGCTTCCAGGTCTTTGGACCGATTGACTCAAAATTGCTCCCAAATGTGCTCCTATACTGGCTGAACGAGACACAGCAGTCCCCATCGGATTCCGGTGGAATTTGTATTTTTGGTGAATATTTTAGTGAAAAGGGACAATGTTTCATGAGACTGGCTTAAGGCTGCAGTTAGGGTTAGGGTTATGGGGCTAGGGTTAGGGTTACGGTCGTCTTTTGACCGATTGACTCGAAATTCGGCACGAATGTGGTCCTCTACTGGCTGAACGAGGGACAGCAGTTCCCATTGGATTCCGGTGAAATTTGTATTTTTGGTGAATATTTTAGTGAAAAAAGTGGCCCATTTTTTCAATAGCTTCCAGGTCTTTGAACCGATTGACTCAAAATTGCTCCCAAATGTGCTCCTATACTGGCTGAACGAGACACAGCAGTCCCCATCGGATTCCGGTGGAATTTGTATTTTTGGTGAATATTTTAGTGAAAAGGGACAATGTTTCATGAGACTGGCTTAAGGCTGGAGTTAGGGTTAGGGTTATGGGGCTAGGGTTAGGGTTATGGTCGTCTTTTGACCGATTGACTCGAAATACGGCACGAATGTGGTCCTCTACTGGCTGAACGAGACACAGCAGTCCCCATCGGATTCCGGTGGAATTTGTATTTTTGGTGAATATTTTAGTGAAAAAAGTGGCCCATTTTTTCAATAGGTTCCAGGTCTTTGAACCGATTGACTCGAAATCGCTGCCAAATGTGCTCCTATACGGGCTGAACGAGACACAGCAGTCCCCATCGGATTCCGGTGGAATTTGTATTTTTGGTGAATATTTTAGTGAAAAAAGTGGCCCATTTTTTCAATAGCTTCCAGGTCTTTGGACCGATTGACTCGAAATCGCTCCCAAATGTGCTCCTATACGGGCTGAACGAGACACAGCAGTCCCCATCGGATTCCGGTGGAATTTGTATTTTTGGTGAATATTTTAGTGAAAAGGGACAATGTTTCATCAGACTGGCTTAAGGCTGCAGTTAGGGTTAGGGTTATGGGGCTAGGGTTAGGGTTACGGTCGTCTTTTGACCGATTGACTCGAAATTCGGCACGAATGTGGTCCTCTACTGGCTGAACGAGACACAGCAGTCCCAATCGGATTCTGGTGGAATTTGTATTTTTGGTGAATATTTTAGTGAAAAAAGTGGCCCATTTTTTCAATAGCTTCCAGGTCTTTGGACCGATTGACTCAAAATCGCTCCCAAATGTGCTCCTATACGGGCTGAACGAGACACAGCAGTCCCCATCGGATTCCGGTGGAATTTGTATTTTTGGTGAATATTTTAGTGAAAAGGGACAATGTTTCATGAGACTGGCTTAAGGCTGCAGTTAGGGTTAGGGTTATGGGGCTAGGGTTAGGGTTACGGTCGTCTTTTGACCGATTGACTCGAAATTCGGCACGAATGTGGTCCTCTACTGGCTGAACGAGGGACAGCAGTTCCCATTGGATTCCGGTGAAATTTGTATTTTTGGTGAATATTTTAGTGAAAAAAGTGGCCCATTTTTTCAATAGCTTCCAGGTCTTTGAACCGATTGACTCGAAATCACTGCCAAATGTGCTCCTATACTGGCTGAACGAGACACAGCAGTCCCCATCAGATTCCGGTGGAATTTGTATTTTTGGTGAATATTTTAGTGAAAAAAGTGGCCCATTTTTTCAATAGCTTCCAGGTCTTTGGACCGATTGACTCGAAATCGCTCCCAAATGTGCTCCTATACGGGCTGAACGAGACACAGCAGTCCCCATCGGATTCCGGTGGAATTTGTATTTTTGGTGAATATTTTAGTGAAAAAAGTGGCCCATTTTTTCAATAGCTTCCAGGTCTTTGGACCGATTGACTCGAAATCGCTCCCAAATGTGCTCCTATACGGGCTGAACGAGACACAGCAGTCCCCATCGGATTCCGGTGGAATTTGTATTTTTGGTGAATATTTTAGTGAAAAGGGACAATGTTTCATGAGACTGGCTTAAGGCTGCAGTTAGGGTTATTGTTATGGGGCTAGGGTTAGGGTTACGGTCGTCTTTTGACCGATTGACTCGAAATTCGGCACGAATGTGGTCCTCTACTGGCTGAACGAGACACAGCAGTCCCCATCAGATTCCGGTGGAATTTGTATTTTTGGTGAATATTTTAGTGAAAAAAGTGGCCCATTTTTTCAATAGCTTCCAGGTCTTTGGACCGATTGACTCAAAATCGCTCCCAAATGTGCTCCTATACTGGCTGAACGAGACACAGCAGTCCCCATCGGATTCCGGTGGAATTTGTATTTTTGGTAAATATTTTAGTGAAAAGGGACAATGTTTCATGAGACTGGCTTAAGGCTGCAGTTAGGGTTAGGGTTATGGGGCTAGGGTTAGGGTTACGGTCGTCTTTTGACCGATTGACTCGAAATTCGGCACGAATGTGGTCCTCTACTGGCTGAACGAGGGACAGCAGTTCCCATTGGATTCCTGTGAAATTTGTATTTTTGGTGAATATTTTAGTGAAAAAAGTGGCCCATTTTTTCAATAGCTTCCAGGTCTTTGAACCGATTGACTCGAAATCACTGCCAAATGTGCTCCTATACGGGCTGAACGAGACACAGCAGTCCCCATCGGATTCCGGTGGAATTTGTATTTTTGGTGAATATTTTAGTGAAAAAAGTGGCCCATTTTTTCAATAGCTTCCAGGTCTTTGGACCGATTGACTCGAAATCGCTCCCAAATGTGCTCCTATACGGGCTGAACGAGACACAGCAGTCCCCATCGGATTCCGGTGGACTTTGTATTTTTGGTGAATATTTTAGTGAAAAGGGACAATGTTTCATGAGACTGGCTTAAGGCTGCAGTTAGGGTTAGGGTTATGGGGCTAGGGTTAGGGTTACGGTCGTCTTTTGACCGATTGACTCGAAATTCGGCACGAATGTGGTCCTCTACTGGCTGAACGAGACACAGCAGTCCCAATCGGATTCCGGTGGAATTTGTATTTTTGGTGAATATTTTAGTGAAAAAAGTGGCCCATTTTTTCAATAGCTTCCAGGTCTTTGGACCGATTGACTCAAAATTGCTCCCAAATGTGCTCCTATACTGGCTGAACGAGACACAGCAGTCCCCATCGGATTCCGGTGGAATTTGTATTTTTGGTGAATATTTTAGTGAAAAGGGACAATGTTTCATGAGACTGGCTTAAGGCTGCAGTTAGGGTTAGGGTTATGGGGCTAGGGTTAGGGTTACGGTCGTCTTTTGACCGATTGACTCGAAATTCGGCACGAATGTGGTCCTCTACTGGCTGAACGAGGGACAGCAGTTCCCATTGGATTCCGGTGAAATTTGTATTTTTGGTGAATATTTTAGTGAAAAAAGTGGCCCATTTTTTCAATAGCTTCCAGGTCTTTGAACCGATTGACTCAAAATCGCTCCCAAATGTGCTCCTATACTGGCTGAACGAGACACAGCAGTCCCCATCGGATTCCGGTGGAATTTGTATTTTTGGTGAATATTTTAGTGAAAAGGGACAATGTTTCATGAGACTGGCTTAAGGCTGGAGTTAGGGTTAGGGTTATGGGGCTAGGGTTAGGGTTATGGTCGTCTTTTGACCGATTGACTCGAAATACGGCACGAATGTGGTCCTCTACTGGCTGAACGAGACACAGCAGTCCCCATCGGATTCCGGTGGAATTTGTATTTTTGGTGAATATTTTAGTGAAAAAAGTGGCCCATTTTTTCAATAGGTTCCAGGTCTTTGAACCGATTGACTCGAAATCGCTGCCAAATGTGCTCCTATACGGGCTGAACGAGACACAGCAGTCCCCATCGGATTCCGGTGGAATTTGTATTTTTGGTGAATATTTTAGTGAAAAAAGTGGCCCATTTTTTCAATAGCTTCCAGGTCTTTGGACCGATTGACTCGAAATCGCTCCCAAATGTGCTCCTATACGGGCTGAACGAGACACAGCAGTCCCCATCGGATTCCGGTGGAATTTGTATTTTTGGTGAATATTTTAGTGAAAAGGGACAATGTTTCATGAGACTGGCTTAAGGCTGCAGTTAGGGTTAGTGTTATGGGGCTAGGGTTAGGGTTACGGTCGTCTTTTGACCGATTGACTCGAAATTCGGCACGAATGTGGTCCTCTACTGGCTGAACGAGACACAGCAGTCCCCATCGGATTCCGGTGGAATTTGTATTTTTGGTGAATATTTTAGTGAAAAAAGTGGCCCATTTTTTCAATAGCTTCCAGGTCTTTGGACCGATTGACTCAAAATCGCTCCCAAATGTGCTCCTATACTGGCTGAACGAGACACAGCAGTCCCCATCGGATTCCGGTGGAATTTGTATTTTTGGTGAATATTTTAGTGAAAAAAGTGGCCCATTTTTTCAATAGCTTCCAGGTCTTTGGACCGATTGACTCAAAATCGCTCCCAAATGTGCTCCTATACTGGCTGAACGAGACACAGCAGTCCCCATCGGATTCCGGTGGAATTTGTATTTTTGGTAAATATTTTAGTGAAAAGGGACAATGTTTCATGAGACTGGCTTAAGGCTGCAGTTAGGGTTAGGGTTATGGGGCTAGGGTTAGGGTTACGGTCGTCTTTTGACCGATTGACTCGAAATTCGGCACGAATGTGGTCCTCTACTGGCTGAACGAGACACAGCAGTCCCAATCGGATTCCGGTGGAATTTGTATTTTTGGTGAATATTTTAGTGAAAAAAGTGGCCCATTTTTTCAATAGCTTCCAGGTCTTTGGACCGATTGACTCAAAATCGCTCCCAAATGTGCTCCTATACTGGCTGAACGAGACACAGCAGTCCCCATCGGATTCCGGTGGAATTTGTATTTTTGGTGAATATTTTAGTGAAAAAAGTGGCCCATTTTTTCAATAGCTTCCAGGTCTTTGGACCGATTGACTCGAAATCGCTCCCAAATGTGCTCCTATACGGGCTGAACGAGACACAGCAGTCCCCATCGGATTCCGGTGGAATTTGTATTTTTGGTGAATATTTTAGTGAAAAGGGACAATGTTTCATGAGACTGGCTTAAGGCTGCAGTTAGGGTTAGGGTTATGGGGCTAGGGTTAGGGTTACGGTCGTCTTTTGACCGATTGACTCGAAATTCGGCACGAATGTGGTCCTCTACTGGCTGAACGAGACACAGCAGTCCCCATCGGATTCCGGTGGAATTTGTATTTTTGGTGAATATTTTAGTGAAAAAAGTGGCCTATTTTTTCAATAGCTTCCAGGTCTTTGGACCGATTGACTCAAAATTGCTCCCAAATGTGCTCCTATACTGGCTGAACGAGACACAGCAGTCCCCATCGGATTCCGGTGGAATTTGTATTTTTGGTGAATATTTTAGTGAAAAGGGACAATGTTTCATGAGACTGGCTTAAGGCTGCAGTTAGGGTTAGGGTTATGGGGCTAGGGTTAGGGTTACGGTCGTCTTTTGACCGATTGACTCGAAATTCGGCACGAATGTGGTCCTCTACTGGCTGAACGAGGGACAGCAGTTCCCATTGGATTCCGGTGAAATTTGTATTTTTGGTGAATATTTTAGTGAAAAAAGTGGCCCATTTTTTCAATAGCTTCCAGGTCTTTGAACCGATTGACTCAAAATCGCTCCCAAATGTGCTCCTATACTGGCTGAACGAGACACAGCAGTCCCCATCGGATTCCGGTGGAATTTGTATTTTTGGTGAATATTTTAGTGAAAAGGGACAATGTTTCATGAGACTGGCTTAAGGCTGGAGTTAGGGTTAGGGTTATGGGGCTAGGGTTAGGGTTATGGTCGTCTTTTGACCGATTGACTCGAAATTCGGCACGAATGTGGTCCTCTACTGGCTGAACGAGACACAGCAGTCCCCATCGGATTCCGGTGGAATTTGTATTTTTGGTGAATATTTTAGTGAAAAAAGTGGCCCATTTTTTCAATAGGTTCCAGGTCTTTGAACCGATTGACTCGAAATCGCTGCCAAATGTGCTCCTATACGGGCTGAACGAGACACAGCAGTCCCCATCGGATTCCGGTGGAATTTGTATTTTTGGTGAATATTTTAGTGAAAAAAGTGGCCCATTTTTTCAATAGCTTCCAGGTCTTTGGACCGATTGACTCGAAATCGCTCCCAAATGTGCTCCTATACGGGCTGAACGAGACACAGCAGTCCCCATCGGATTCCGGTGGAATTTGTATTTTTGGTGAATATTTTAGTGAAAAGGGACAATGTTTCATGAGACTGGCTTAAGGCTGCAGTTAGGGTTAGTGTTATGGGGCTAGGGTTAGGGTTACGGTCGTCTTTTGACCGATTGACTCGAAATTCGGCACGAATGTGGTCCTCTACTGGCTGAACGAGACACAGCAGTCCCCATCGGATTCCGGTGGAATTTGTATTTTTGGTGAATATTTTAGTGAAAAAAGTGGCCCATTTTTTCAATAGCTTCCAGGTCTTTGGACCGATTGACTCAAAATCGCTCCCAAATGTGCTCCTATACTGGCTGAACGAGACACAGCAGTCCCCATCGGATTCCGGTGGAATTTGTATTTTTGGTAAATATTTTAGTGAAAAGGGACAATGTTTCATGAGACTGGCTTAAGGCTGCAGTTAGGGTTAGGGTTATGGGGCTAGGGTTAGGGTTACGGTCGTCTTTTGACCGATTGACTCGAAATTCGGCACGAATGTGGTCCTCTACTGGCTGAACGAGACACAGCAGTCCCAATCGGATTCCGGTGGAATTTGTATTTTTGGTGAATATTTTAGTGAAAAAAGTGGCCCATTTTTTCAATAGCTTCCAGGTCTTTGAACCGATTGACTCGAAATCACTGCCAAATGTGCTCCTATACTGGCTGAACGAGACACAGCAGTCCCCATCGGATTCCGGTGGAATTTGTATTTTTGGTGAATATTTTAGTGAAAAAAGTGGCCCATTTTTTCAATAGCTTCCAGGTCTTTGGACCGATTGACTCGAAATCGCTCCCAAATGTGCTCCTATACGGGCTGAACGAGACACAGCAGTCCCCATCGGATTCCGGTGGAATTTGTATTTTTGGTGAATATTTTAGTGAAAAGGGACAATGTTTCATGAGACTGGCTTAAGGCTGCAGTTAGGGTTAGTGTTATGGGGCTAGGGTTAGGGTTACGGTCGTCTTTTGACCGATTGACTCGAAATTCGGCACGAATGTGGTCCTCTACTGGCTGAACGAGACACAGCAGTCCCCATCGGATTCCGGTGGAATTTGTATTTTTGGTGAATATTTTAGTGAAAAAAGTGGCCCATTTTTTCAATAGCTTCCAGGTCTTTGGACCGATTGACTCAAAATCGCTCCCAAATGTGCTCCTATACTGGCTGAACGAGACACAGCAGTCCCCATCGGATTCCGGTGGAATTTGTATTTTTGGTAAATATTTTAGTGAAAAGGGACAATGTTTCATGAGACTGGCTTAAGGCTGCAGTTAGGGTTAGGGTTATGGGGCTAGGGTTAGGGTTACGGTCGTCTTTTGACCGATTGACTCGAAATTCGGCACGAATGTGGTCCTCTACTGGCTGAACGAGGGACAGCAGTTCCCATTGGATTCCGGTGAAATTTGTATTTTTGGTGAATATTTTAGTGAAAAAAGTGGCCCATTTTTTCAATAGCTTCCAGGTCTTTGAACCGATTGACTCGAAATCACTGCCAAATGTGCTCCTATACTGGCTGAACGAGACACAGCAGTCCCCATCGGATTCCGGTGGAATTTGTATTTTTGGTGAATATTTTAGTGAAAAAAGTGGCCCATTTTTTCAATAGCTTCCAGGTCTTTGGACCGATTGACTCGAAATCGCTCCCAAATGTGCTCCTATACGGGCTGAACGAGACACAGCAGTCCCCATCGGATTCCGGTGGAATTTGTATTTTTGGTGAATATTTTAGTGAAAAAAGTGGCCCATTTTTTCAATAGCTTCCAGGTCTTTGGACCGATTGACTCGAAATCGCTCCCAAATGTGCTCCTATACGGGCTGAACGAGACACAGCAGTCCCCATCGGATTCCGGTGGACTTTGTATTTTTGGTGAATATTTTAGTGAAAAGGGACAATGTTTCATGAGACTGGCTTAAGGCTGCAGTTAGGGTTAGGTTTATGGGGCTAGGGTTAGGGTTACGGTCGTCTTTTGACCGATTGACTCGAAATTCGGCACGAATGTGGTCCTCTACTGGCTGAACGAGACACAGCAGTCCCCATCGGATTCCGGTGGAATTTGTATTTTTGGTGAATATTTTAGTGAAAAAAGTGGCCCATTTTTTCAATAGCTTCCAGGTCTTTGGACCGATTGACTCAAAATCGCTCCCAAATGTGCTCCTATACTGTCTGAACGAGACACAGCAGTCCCCATCGGATTCCGGTGGAATTTGTATTTTTGGTAAATATTTTAGTGAAAAGGGACAATGTTTCATGAGACTGGCTTAAGGCTGCAGTTAGGGTTAGGGTTATGGGGCTAGGGTTAGGGTTACGGTCGTCTTTTGACCGATTGACTCGAAATTCGGCACGAATGTGGTCCTCTACTGGCTGAACGAGGGACAGCAGTTCCCATTGGATTCCGGTGAAATTTGTATTTTTGGTGAATATTTTAGTGAAAAAAGTGGCCCATTTTTTCAATAGCTTCCAGGTCTTTGGACCGATTGACTCGAAATCGCTGCCAAATGTGCTCCTATACTGGCTGAACGAGACACCGCAGTCTCCATCGGAATCTGGTGGAATTTGTATTTTTGGTGAATATTTTAGTGAAAAAAGTGGCCCATTTTTTCAATAGCTTTCAGGTCTTTGGACCGATTGACTGGAAATCGCTCCCAAATGTGGTCCTATACTGGCTGAACGAGACACAGCAGTCCCCATCGGATTCCGGTGAAATTTGTATTTTTGGTGAATATTTTAGTGAAAAGGGACAATGTTTCCTGAGACTGGCTTAAGGCTACAGTTAGGGTTAGGATTATGGGGCTAGGGTTAGGGTTACGGTCGTCTTTTGACCGATTGACTCGAAATTCGGCACGAATGTGGTCCTCTACTGGCTGAACGAGGGACAGCAGTTCCCATTGGATTCCGGTGAAATTTGTATTTTTGGTGAATATTTTAGTGAAAAAAGTGGCCCATTTTTTCAATAGCTTCCAGGTCTTTGAACCGATTGACTCGAAATCGCTCCCAAATGTGCTCCTATACGGGCTGAACGAGACACAGCAGTCCCCATCGGATTCCGGTGGAATTTGTATTTTTGGTGAATATTTTAGTGAAAAGGGACAATGTTTCATGAGACTGGCTTAAGGCTGCAGTTAAGGTTAGGGTTATGGGGCTAGGGTTAGGGTTACGGTCGTCTTTTGACCGATTGACTCGAAATTCGGCACGAATGTGGTCCTCTACTGG
This sequence comes from Pagrus major, assembly GCF_040436345.1. Taxonomy (NCBI): domain Eukaryota; kingdom Metazoa; phylum Chordata; class Actinopteri; order Spariformes; family Sparidae; genus Pagrus; species Pagrus major. Next base: position 8,792,998 of record NC_133224.1, read on the forward strand.
CTGAACGAGGGACAGCAGTTCCCATTGGATTCCGGTGGAATTTGTATTTTTGGTGAATATTTTAGTGAAAAAAGTGGCCCATTTTTTCAATAGCTTCCAGGTCTTTGGACCGATTGACTCGAAATCGCTCCCAAATGTGCTCCTATACGGCCTGAACGAGACACAGCAGTCCCCATCGGATTCCGGTGGAATTTGTATTTTTGGTGAATATTTTAGTGAAAAAAGTGGCCCATTTTTTCAATAGCTTCCAGGTCTTTGGACCGATTGACTCGAAATCGCTCCCAAATGTGCTCCTATACTGGCTGAACGAGACACAGCAGTCCCCATCGGATTCCGGTGGAATTTGTATTTTTGGTGAATATTTTAGTGAAAAGGGACAATGTTTCATGAGACTGGCTTAAGGCTGCAGTTAGGGTTAGGGTTATGGGGCTAGGGTTAGGGTTACGGTCGTCTTTTGACCGATTGACTCGAATTTCGGCACGAATGTGGTCCTCTACTGGCTGAACGAGACACAGCAGTCCCCATCGGATTCCGGTGGAATTTGTATTTTTGGTGAATATTTTAGTGAAAAAAGTGGCCCATTTTTTCAATAGCTTCCAGGTCTTTGGACCGATTGACTCAAAATCGCTCCCAAATGTGCTCCTATACTGGCTGAACGAGACACAGCAGTCGCCATCGGATTCCGGTGGAATTTGTATTTTTGGTGAATATTTTAGTGAAAAGGGACAATGTTTCATGAGACTGGCTTAAGGCTGCAGTTAGGGTTAGGGTTATGGGGCTAGGGTTAGGGTTACGGTCGTCTTTTGACCGATTGACTCGAAATTCGGCACGAATGTGGTCCTCTACTGGCTGAACGAGACACAGCAGTCCCAATCGGATTCCGGTGGAATTTGTATTTTTGGTGAATATTTTAGTGAAAAAAGTGGCCCATTTTTTCAATAGCTTCCAGGTCTTTGGACCGATTGACTCGAAATCGCTGCCAAATGTGCTCCTATACGGGCTGAACGAGACACAGCAGTCCCCATCGGATTCCGGTGGAATTTGTATTTTTGGTGAATATTTTAGTGAAAAAAGTGGCCCATTTTTTCAATAGCTTCCAGGTCTTTGGACCGATTGACTCGAAATCGCTCCCAAATGTGCTCCTATACGGGCTGAACGAGACACAGCAGTCCCCATCGGATTCCGGTGGAATTTGTATTTTTGGTGAATATTTTAGTGAAAAGGGACAATGTTTCATGAGACTGGCTTAAGGCTGCAGTTAGGGTTAGGGTTATGGGGCTAGGGTTAGGATTACGGTCGTCTTTTGACCGATTGACTCGAATTTCGGCACGAATGTGGTCCTCTACTGGCTGAACGAGACACAGCAGTCCCCATCGGATTCCGGTGGAATTTGTATTTTTGGTGAATATTTTAGTGAAAAAAGTGGCCCATTTTTTCAATAGCTTCCAGGTCTTTGGACCGATTGACTCGAAATCGCTCCCAAATGTGCTCCTGTACGGGCTGAACGAGACACAGCAGTCCCCATCGGATTCCGGTGGAATTTGTATTTTTGGTGAATATTTTAGTGAAAAAAGTGGCCCATTTTTTCAATAGCTTCCAGGTCTTTGGACCGATTGACTCGAAATCGCTCCCAAATGTGCTCCTATACTGGCTGAACGAGACACAGCAGTCCCCATCGGATTCCGGTGGAATTTGTATTTTTGGTGAATATTTTAGTGAAAAGGGACAATGTTTCATGAGACTGGCTTAAGGCTGCAGTTAGGGTTAGGGTTATGGGGCTAGGGTTAGGGTTACGGTCGTCTTTTGACCGATTGACTCGAATTTCGGCACGAATGTGGTCCTCTACTGGCTGAACGAGACACAGCAGTCCCCATCGGATTCCGGTGGAATTTGTATTTTTGGTGAATATTTTAGTGAAAAAAGTGGCCCATTTTTTCAATAGCTTCCAGGTCTTTGGACCGATTGACTCAAAATCGCTCCCAAATGTGCTCCTATACTGGCTGAACGAGACACAGCAGTCGCCATCGGATTCCGGTGGAATTTGTATTTTTGGTGAATATTTTAGTGAAAAGGGACAATGTTTCATGAGACTGGCTTAAGGCTGCAGTTAGGGTTAGGGTTATGGGGCTAGGGTTAGGGTTACGGTCGTCTTTTGACCGATTGACTCGAATTTCGGCACGAATGTGGTCCTCTACTGGCTGAACGAGACACAGCAGTCCCCATCGGATTCCGGTGGAATTTGTATTTTTGGTGAATATTTTAGTGAAAAAAGTGGCCCATTTTTTCAATAGCTTCCAGGTCTTTGGACCGATTGACTCAAAATCGCTCCCAAATGTGCTCCTATACTGGCTGAACGAGACACAGCAGTCGCCATCGGATTCCGGTGGAATTTGTATTTTTGGTGAATATTTTAGTGAAAAGGGACAATGTTTCATGAGACTGGCTTAAGGCTGCAGTTAGGGTTAGGGTTATGGGGCTAGGGTTAGGGTTACGGTCGTCTTTTGACCGATTGACTCGAAATTCGGCACGAATGTGGTCCTCTACTGGCTGAACGAGACACAGCAGTCCCAATCGGATTCCGGTGGAATTTGTATTTTTGGTGAATATTTTAGTGAAAAAAGTGGCCCATTTTTTCAATAGCTTCCAGGTCTTTGGACCGATTGACTCGAAATCGCTGCCAAATGTGCTCCTATACGGGCTGAACGAGACACAGCAGTCCCCATCGGATTCCGGTGGAATTTGTATTTTTGGTGAATATTTTAGTGAAAAAAGTGGCCCATTTTTTCAATAGCTTCCAGGTCTTTGGACCGATTGACTCGAAATCGCTCCCAAATGTGCTCCTATACGGGCTGAACGAGACACAGCAGTCCCCATCGGATTCCGGTGGAATTTGTATTTTTGGTGAATATTTTAGTGAAAAGGGACAATGTTTCATGAGACTGGCTTAAGGCTGCAGTTAGGGTTAGGGTTATGGGGCTAGGGTTAGGATTACGGTCGTCTTTTGACCGATTGACTCGAATTTCGGCACGAATGTGGTCCTCTACTGGCTGAACGAGACACAGCAGTCCCCATCGGATTCCGGTGGAATTTGTATTTTTGGTGAATATTTTAGTGAAAAAAGTGGCCCATTTTTTCAATAGCTTCCAGGTCTTTGGACCGATTGACTCGAAATCGCTCCCAAATGTGCTCCTGTACGGGCTGAACGAGACACAGCAGTCCCCATCGGATTCCGGTGGAATTTGTATTTTTGGTGAATATTTTAGTGAAAAAAGTGGCCCATTTTTTCAATAGCTTCCAGGTCTTTGGACCGATTGACTCGAAATCGCTCCCAAATGTGCTCCTATACTGGCTGAACGAGACACAGCAGTCCCCATCGGATTCCGGTGGAATTTGTATTTTTGGTGAATATTTTAGTGAAAAGGGACAATGTTTCATGAGACTGGCTTAAGGCTGCAGTTAGGGTTAGGGTTATGGGGCTAGGGTTAGGGTTACGGTCGTCTTTTGACCGATTGACTCGAATTTCGGCACGAATGTGGTCCTCTACTGGCTGAACGAGACACAGCAGTCCCCATCGGATTCCGGTGGAATTTGTATTTTTGGTGAATATTTTAGTGAAAAAAGTGGCCCATTTTTTCAATAGCTTCCAGGTCTTTGGACCGATTGACTCAAAATCGCTCCCAAATGTGCTCCTATACTGGCTGAACGAGACACAGCAGTCGCCATCGGATTCCGGTGGAATTTGTATTTTTGGTGAATATTTTAGTGAAAAGGGACAATGTTTCATGAGACTGGCTTAAGGCTGCAGTTAGGGTTAGGGTTATGGGGCTAGGGTTAGGGTTACGGTCGTCTTTTGACCGATTGACTCGAAATTCGGCACGAATGTGGTCCTCTACTGGCTGAACGAGACACAGCAGTCCCAATCGGATTCCGGTGGAATTTGTATTTTTGGTGAATATTTTAGTGAAAAAAGTGGCCCATTTTTTCAATAGCTTCCAGGTCTTTGGACCGATTGACTCAAAATCGCTCCCAAATGTGCTCCTATACTGGCTGAACGAGACACAGCAGTCCCCATCGGATTCCGGTGGAATTTGTATTTTTGGTGAATATTTTAGTGAAAAGGGACAATGTTTCATGAGACTGGCTTAAGGCTGCAGTTAGGGTTAGGGTTATGGGGCTAGGGTTAGGGTTACGGTCGTCTTTTGACCGATTGACTCGAAATTCGGCACGAATGTGGTCCTCTACTGGCTGAACGAGACACAGCAGTCCCCATCGGATTCCGGTGGAATTTGTATTTTTGGTGAATATTTTAGTGAAAAGGGACAATGTTTCATGAGACTGGCTTAAGGCTGCAGTTAGGGTTAGGGTTATGGGGCTAGGGTTAGGGTTACGGTCGTCTTTTGACCGATTGACTCGAAATTCGGCACGAATGTGGTCCTCTACTGGCTGAACGAGACACAGCAGTCCCAATCGGATTCCGGTGGAATTTGTATTTTTGGTGAATATTTTAGTGAAAAAAGTGGCCCATTTTTTCAATAGCTTCCAGGTCTTTGGACCGATTGACTCGAAATCGCTGCCAAATGTGCTCCTATACGGGCTGAACGAGACACAGCAGTCCCCATCGGATTCCGGTGGAATTTGTATTTTTGGTGAATATTTTAGTGAAAAAAGTGGCCCATTTTTTCAATAGCTTCCAGGTCTTTGGACCGATTGACTCGAAATCGCTCCCAAATGTGCTCCTATACGGGCTGAACGAGACACAGCAGTCCCCATCGGATTCCGGTGGAATTTGTATTTTTGGTGAATATTTTAGTGAAAAGGGACAATGTTTCATGAGACTGGCTTAAGGCTGCAGTTAGGGTTAGGGTTATGGGGCTAGGGTTAGGGTTACGGTCGTCTTTTGACCGATTGACTCGAATTTCGGCACGAATGTGGTCCTCTACTGGCTGAACGAGACACAGCAGTCCCCATCGGATTCCGGTGGAATTTGTATTTTTGGTGAATATTTTAGTGAAAAAAGTGGCCCATTTTTTCAATAGCTTCCAGGTCTTTGGACCGATTGACTCGAAATCGCTCCCAAATGTGCTCCTATACGGGCTGAACGAGACACAGCAGTCCCCATCGGATTCCGGTGGAATTTGTATTTTTGGTGAATATTTTAGTGAAAAAAGTGGCCCATTTTTTCAATAGCTTCCAGGTCTTTGGACCGATTGACTCGAAATCGCTCCCAAATGTGCTCCTATACTGGCTGAACGAGACACAGCAGTCCCCATCGGATTCCGGTGGAATTTGTATTTTTGGTGAATATTTTAGTGAAAAGGGACAATGTTTCATGAGACTGGCTTAAGGCTGCAGTTAGGGTTAGGGTTATGGGGCTAGGGTTAGGGTTACGGTCGTCTTTTGACCGATTGACTCGAATTTCGGCACGAATGTGGTCCTCTACTGGCTGAACGAGACACAGCAGTCCCCATCGGATTCCGGTGGAATTTGTATTTTTGGTGAATATTTTAGTGAAAAAAGTGGCCCATTTTTTCAATAGCTTCCAGGTCTTTGGACCGATTGACTCAAAATCGCTCCCAAATGTGCTCCTATACTGGCTGAACGAGACACAGCAGTCGCCATCGGATTCCGGTGGAATTTGTATTTTTGGTGAATATTTTAGTGAAAAGGGACAATGTTTCATGAGACTGGCTTAAGGCTGCAGTTAGGGTTAGGGTTATGGGGCTAGGGTTAGGGTTACGGTCGTCTTTTGACCGATTGACTCGAAATTCGGCACGAATGTGGTCCTCTACTGGCTGAACGAGACACAGCAGTCCCAATCGGATTCCGGTGGAATTTGTATTTTTGGTGAATATTTTAGTGAAAAAAGTGGCCCATTTTTTCAATAGCTTCCAGGTCTTTGGACCGATTGACTCGAAATCGCTGCCAAATGTGCTCCTATACGGGCTGAACGAGACACAGCAGTCCCCATCGGATTCCGGTGGAATTTGTATTTTTGGTGAATATTTTAGTGAAAAAAGTGGCCCATTTTTTCAATAGCTTCCAGGTCTTTGGACCGATTGACTCGAAATCGCTCCCAAATGTGCTCCTATACGGGCTGAACGAGACACAGCAGTCCCCATCGGATTCCGGTGGAATTTGTATTTTTGGTGAATATTTTAGTGAAAAGGGACAATGTTTCATGAGACTGGCTTAAGGCTGCAGTTAGGGTTAGGGTTATGGGGCTAGGGTTAGGATTACGGTCGTCTTTTGACCGATTGACTCGAATTTCGGCACGAATGTGGTCCTCTACTGGCTGAACGAGACACAGCAGTCCCCATCGGATTCCGGTGGAATTTGTATTTTTGGTGAATATTTTAGTGAAAAAAGTGGCCCATTTTTTCAATAGCTTCCAGGTCTTTGGACCGATTGACTCGAAATCGCTCCCAAATGTGCTCCTATACGGGCTGAACGAGACACAGCAGTCCCCATCGGATTCCGGTGGAATTTGTATTTTTGGTGAATATTTTAGTGAAAAGGGACAATGTTTCATGAGACTGGCTTAAGGCTGCATTTAGGGTTAGTGTTATGGGGCTAGGGTTAGGGTTACGGTCGTCTTTTGACCGATTGACTCGAAATTCGGCACGAATGTGGTCCTCTACTGGCTGAACGAGACACAGCAGTCCCCATCGGATTCCGGTGGAATTTGTATTTTTGGTGAATATTTTAGTGAAAAAAGTGGCCCATTTTTTCAATAGCTTCCAGGTCTTTGGACCGATTGACTCAAAATCGCTCCCAAATGTGCTCCTATACTGGCTGAACGAGACACAGCAGTCCCCATCGGATTCCGGTGGAATTTGTATTTTTGGTGAATATTTTAGTGAAAAGGGACAATGTTTCATGAGACTGGCTTAAGGCTGCAGTTAGGGTTAGGGTTATGGGGCTAGGGTTAGGGTTACGGTCGTCTTTTGACCGATTGACTCGAAATTCGGCACGAATGTGGTCCTCTACTGGCTGAACGAGACACAGCAGTCCCAATCGGATTCCGGTGGAATTTGTATTTTTGGTGAATATTTTAGTGAAAAAAGTGGCCCATTTTTTCAATAGCTTCCAGGTCTTTGGACCGATTGACTCGAAATCGCTCCCAAATGTGCTCCTATACTGGCTGAACGAGACACAGCAGGCCCCATCGGATTCCGGTGGAATTTGTATTTTTGGTGAATATTTTAGTGAAAAGGGACAATGTTTCATGAGACTGGCTTAAGGCTGCAGTTAGGGTTAGGGTTATGGGGCTAGGGTTAGGGTTACGGTCGTCTTTTGACCGATTGACTCGAAATTCGGCACGAATGTGGTCCTCTACTGGCTGAACGAGGGACAGCAGTTCCCATTGGATTCCGGTGAAATTTGTATTTTTGGTGAATATTTTAGTGAAAAAAGTGGCCCATTTTTTCAATAGCTTCCAGGTCTTTGAACCGATTGACTCGAAATCGCTGCCAAATGTGCTCCTATACGGGCTGAACGAGACACAGCAGTCCCCATCGGATTCCGGTGGAATTTGTATTTTTGGTGAATATTTTAGTGAAAAAAGTGGCCCATTTTTTCAATAGCTTCCAGGTCTTTGGACCGATTGACTCGAAATCGCTCCCAAATGTGCTCCTATACGGGCTGAACGAGACACAGCAGTCCCCATCGGATTCCGGTGGAATTTGTATTTTTGGTGAATATTTTAGTGAAAAGGGACAATGTTTCATGAGACTGGCTTAAGGCTGCAGTTAGGGTTAGTGTTATGGGGCTAGGGTTAGGGTTACGGTCGTCTTTTGACCGATTGACTCGAAATTCGGCACGAATGTGGTCCTCTACTGGCTGAACGAGACACAGCAGTCCCCATCGGATTCCGGTGGAATTTGTATTTTTGGTAAATATTTTAGTGAAAAGGGACAATGTTTCATGAGACTGGCTTAAGGCTGCAGTTAGGGTTAGGGTTATGGGGCTAGGGTTAGGGTTACGGTCGTCTTTTGACCGATTGACTCGAAATTCGGCACGAATGTGGTCCTCTACTGGCTGAACGAGACACAGCAGTCCCAATCGGATTCCGGTGGAATTTGTATTTTTGGTGAATATTTTAGTGAAAAAAGTGGCCCATTTTTTCAATAGCTTCCAGGTCTTTGGACCGATTGACTCTAAATCGCTCCCAAATGTGCTCCTATACGGGCTGAACGAGACACAGCAGTCCCCATCGGATTCCGGTGGAATTTGTATTTTTGGTGAATATTTTAGTGAAAAGGGACAATGTTTCATGAGACTGGCTTAAGGCTGCAGTTAGGATTAGGGTTATGGGGCTAGGGTTAGGGTTACGGTCGTCTTTTGACCGATTGACTCGAAATTCGGCACGAATGTGGTCCTCTACTGGCTGAACGAGGGACAGCAGTTCCCATTGGATTCCTGTGAAATTTGTATTTTTGGTGAATATTTTAGTGAAAAAAGTGGCCCATTTTTTCAATAGCTTCCAGGTCTTTGAACCGATTGACTCGAAATCACTGCCAAATGTGCTCCTATACGGGCTGAACGAGACACAGCAGTCCCCATCGGATTCCGGTGGAATTTGTATTTTTGGTGAATATTTTAGTGAAAAAAGTGGCCCATTTTTTCAATAGCTTCCAGGTCTTTGGACCGATTGACTCGAAATCGCTCCCAAATGTGCTCCTATACGGGCTGAACGAGACACAGCAGTCCCCATCGGATTCCGGTGGACTTTGTATTTTTGGTGAATATTTTAGTGAAAAGGGACAATGTTTCATGAGACTGGCTTAAGGCTGCAGTTAGGGTTAGGTTTATGGGGCTAGGGTTAGGGTTACGGTCGTCTTTTGACCGATTGACTCGAAATTCGGCACGAATGTGGTCCTCTACTGGCTGAACGAGACACAGCAGTCCCCATCGGATTCCGGTGGAATTTGTATTTTTGGTGAATATTTTAGTGAAAAAAGTGGCCCATTTTTTCAATAGCTTCCAGGTCTTTGGACCGATTGACTCAAAATCGCTCCCAAATGTGCTCCTATACTGGCTGAACGAGACACAGCAGTCCCCATCGGATTCCGGTGGAATTTGTATTTTTGGTAAATATTTTAGTGAAAAGGGACAATGTTTCATGAGACTGGCTTAAGGCTGCAGTTAGGGTTAGGGTTATGGGGCTAGGGTTAGGGTTACGGTCGTCTTTTGACCGATTGACTCGAAATTCGGCACGAATGTGGTCCTCTACTGGCTGAACGAGGGACAGCAGTTCCCATTGGATTCCGGTGAAATTTGTATTTTTGGTGAATATTTTAGTGAAAAAAGTGGCCCATTTTTTCAATAGCTTCCAGGTCTTTGGACCGATTGACTCGAAATCGCTGCCAAATGTGCTCCTATACTGGCTGAACGAGACACCGCAGTCTCCATCGGAATCTGGTGGAATTTGTATTTTTGGTGAATATTTTAGTGAAAAAAGTGGCCCATTTTTTCAATAGCTTCCAGGTCTTTGGACCGATTGACTGGAAATCGCTCCCAAATGTGGTCCTATACTGGCTGAACGAGACACAGCAGTCCCCATCGGATTCCGGTGAAATTTGTATTTTTGGTGAATATTTTAGTGAAAAGGGACAATGTTTCCTGAGACTGGCTTAAGGCTACAGTTAGGGTTAGGATTATGGGGCTAGGGTTAGGGTTACGGTCGTCTTTTGACCGATTGACTCGAAATTCGGCACGAATGTGGTCCTCTACTGGCTGAACGAGGGACAGCAGGTCCCATTGGATTCCGGTGAAATTTGTATTTTTGGTGAATATTTTAGTGAAAAAAGTGGCCCATTTTTTCAATAGCTTCCAGGTCTTTGGACCGATTGACTCGAAATCGCTCCCAAATGTGCTCCTATACGGGCTGAACGAGACACAGCAGTCCCCATCGGATTCCGGTGGAATTTGTATTTTTGGTGAATATTTTAGTGAAAAGGGACAATGTTTCATGAGACTGGCTTAAGGCTGCAGTTAGGGTTAGGGTTATGGGGCTAGGGTTAGGGTTACGGTCGTCTTTTGACCGATTGACTCGAATTTCGGCACGAATGTGGTCCTCTACTGGCTGAACGAGACACAGCAGTCCCCATCGGATTCCGGTGGAATTTGTATTTTTGGTGAATATTTTAGTGAAAAAAGTGGCCCATTTTTTCAATAGCTTCCAGGTCTTTGGACCGATTGACTCGAAATCGCTCCCAAATGTGCTCCTATACGGGCTGAACGAGACACAGCAGTCCCCATCGGATTCCGGTGGAATTTGTATTTTTGGTGAATATTTTAGTGAAAAAAGTGGCCCATTTTTTCAATAGCTTCCAGGTCTTTGGACCGATTGACTCGAAATCGCTCCCAAATGTGCTCCTATACTGGCTGAACGAGACACAGCAGTCCCCATCGGATTCCGGTGGAATTTGTATTTTTGGTGAATATTTTAGTGAAAAGGGACAATGTTTCATGAGACTGGCTTAAGGCTGCAGTTAGGGTTAGGGTTATGGGGCTAGGGTTAGGGTTACGGTCGTCTTTTGACCGATTGACTCGAATTTCGGCACGAATGTGGTCCTCTACTGGCTGAACGAGACACAGCAGTCCCCATCGGATTCCGGTGGAATTTGTATTTTTGGTGAATATTTTAGTGAAAAAAGTGGCCCATTTTTTCAATAGCTTCCAGGTCTTTGGACCGATTGACTCAAAATCGCTCCCAAATGTGCTCCTATACTGGCTGAACGAGACACAGCAGTCGCCATCGGATTCCGGTGGAATTTGTATTTTTGGTGAATATTTTAGTGAAAAGGGACAATGTTTCATGAGACTGGCTTAAGGCTGCAGTTAGGGTTAGGGTTATGGGGCTAGGGTTAGGGTTACGGTCGTCTTTTGACCGATTGACTCGAAATTCGGCACGAATGTGGTCCTCTACTGGCTGAACGAGACACAGCAGTCCCAATCGGATTCCGGTGGAATTTGTATTTTTGGTGAATATTTTAGTGAAAAAAGTGGCCCATTTTTTCAATAGCTTCCAGGTCTTTGGACCGATTGACTCGAAATCGCTGCCAAATGTGCTCCTATACGGGCTGAACGAGACACAGCAGTCCCCATCGGATTCCGGTGGAATTTGTATTTTTGGTGAATATTTTAGTGAAAAGGGACAATGTTTCATGAGACTGGCTTAAGGCTGCAGTTAGGGTTAGGGTTATGGGGCTAGGGTTAGGATTACGGTCGTCTTTTGACCGTTTGACTCGAATTTCGGCACGAATGTGGTCCTCTACTGGCTGAACGAGACACAGCAGTCCCCATCGGATTCCGGTGGAATTTGTATTTTTGGTGAATATTTTAGTGAAAAAAGTGGCCCATTTTTTCAATAGCTTCCAGGTCTTTGGACCGATTGACTCGAAATCGCTCCCAAATGTGCTCCTATACGGGCTGAACGAGACACAGCAGTCCCCATCGGATTCCGGTGGAATTTGTATTTTTGGTGAATATTTTAGTGAAAAGGGACAATGTTTCATGAGACTGGCTTAAGGCTGCATTTAGGGTTAGTGTTATGGGGCTAGGGTTAGGGTTACGGTCGTCTTTTGACCGATTGACTCGAAATTCGGCACGAATGTGGTCCTCTACTGGCTGAACGAGACACAGCAGTCCCCATCGGTTTCCGGTGGAATTTGTATTTTTGGTGAATATTTTAGTGAAAAAAGTGGCCCATTTTTTCAATAGCTTCCAGGTCTTTGGACCGATTGACTCAAAATCGCTCCCAAATGTGCTCCTATACTGGCTGAACGAGACACAGCAGTCCCCATCGGATTCCGGTGGAATTTGTATTTTTGGTGAATATTTTAGTGAAAAGGGACAATGTTTCATGAGACTGGCTTAAGGCTGCAGTTAGGGTTAGGGTTATGGGGCTAGGGTTAGGGTTACGGTCGTCTTTTGACCGATTGACTCGAAATTCGGCACGAATGTGGTCCTCTACTGGCTGAACGAGACACAGCAGTCCCAATCGGATTCCGGTGGAATTTGTATTTTTGGTGAATATTTTAGTGAAAAAAGTGGCCCATTTTTTCAATAGCTTCCAGGTCTTTGGACCGATTGACTCGAAATCGCTCCCAAATGTGCTCCTATACTGGCTGAACGAGACACAGCAGGCCCCATCGGATTCCGGTGGAATTTGTATTTTTGGTGAATATTTTAGTGAAAAGGGACAATGTTTCATGAGACTGGCTTAAGGCTGCAGTTAGGGTTAGGGTTATGGGGCTAGGGTTAGGGTTACGGTCGTCTTTTGACCGATTGACTCGAAATTCGGCACGAATGTGGTCCTCTACTGGCTGAACGAGGGACAGCAGTTCCCATTGGATTCCGGTGAAATTTGTATTTTTGGTGAATATTTTAGTGAAAAAAGTGGCCCATTTTTTCAATAGCTTCCAGGTCTTTGAACCGATTGACTCGAAATCGCTGCCAAATGTGCTCCTATACGGGCTGAACGAGACACAGCAGTCCCCATCGGATTCCGGTGGAATTTGTATTTTTGGTGAATATTTTAGTGAAAAAAGTGGCCCATTTTTTCAATAGCTTCCAGGTCTTTGGACCGATTGACTCAAAATCGCTCCCAAATGTGCTCCTATACTGGCTGAACGAGACACAGCAGTCCCCATCGGATTCCGGTGGAATTTGTATTTTTGGTAAATATTTTAGTGAAAAGGGGCAATGTTTCATGAGACTGGCTTAAGGCTGCAGTTAGGGTTAGGGTTATGGGGCTAGGGTTAGGGTTACGGTCGTCTTTTGACCGATTGACTCGAAATTCGGCACGAATGTGGTCCTCTACTGGCTGAACGAGACACAGCAGTCCCAATCGGATTCCGGTGGAATTTGTATTTTTGGTGAATATTTTAGTGAAAAAAGTGGCCCATTTTTTCAATAGCTTCCAGGTCTTTGGACCGATTGACTCAAAATCGCTCCCAAATGTGCTCCTATACGGGCTGAACGAGACACAGCAGTCCCCATCGGATTCCGGTGGAATTTGTATTTTTGGTGAATATTTTAGTGAAAAGGGACAATGTTTCATGAGACTGGCTTAAGGCTGCAGTTAGGGTTAGGGTTATGGGGCTAGGGTTAGGGTTACGGTCGTCTTTTGACCGATTGACTCGAAATTCGGCACGAATGTGGTCCTCTACTGGCTGAACGAGGGACAGCAGTTCCCATTGGATTCCGGTGAAATTTGTATTTTTGGTGAATATTTTAGTGAAAAAAGTGGCCCATTTTTTCAATAGCTTCCAGGTCTTTGAACCGATTGACTCGAAATCACTGCCAAATGTGCTGCTATACTGGCTGAACGAGACACAGCAGTCCCCATCGGATTCCGGTGGAATTTGTATTTTTGGTGAATATTTTAGTGAAAAAAGTGGCCCATTTTTTCAATAGCTTCCAGGTCTTTGGACCGATTGACTCGAAATCGCTCCCAAATGTGCTCCTATACGGGCTGAACGAGACACAGCAGTCCCCATCGGATTCCGGTGGAATTTGTATTTTTGGTGAATATTTTAGTGAAAAGGGACAATGTTTCATGAGACTGGCTTAAGGCTGCAGTTAGGGTTAGTGTTATGGGGCTAGGGTTAGGGTTACGGTCGTCTTTTGACCGATTGACTCGAAATTCGGCACGAATGTGGTCCTCTACTGGCTGAACGAGACACAGCAGTCCCCATCGGATTCCGGTGGAATTTGTATTTTTGGTGAATATTTTAGTGAAAAAAGTGGCCCATTTTTTCAATAACTTCCAGGTCTTTGGACCGATTGACTCAAAATCGCTCCCAAATGTGCTCCTATACTGGCTGAACGAGACACAGCAGTCCCCATCGGATTCCGGTGGAATTTGTATTTTTGGTAAATATTTTAGTGAAAAGGGACAATGTTTCATGAGACTGGCTTAAGGCTGCAGTTAGGGTTAGGGTTATGGGGCTAGGGTTAGGGTTACGGTCGTCTTTTGACCGATTGACTCGAAATTCGGCACGAATGTGGTCCTCTACTGGCTGAACGAGACACAGCAGTCCCAATCGGATTCCGGTGGAATTTGTATTTTTGGTGAATATTTTAGTGAAAAAAGTGGCCCATTTTTTCAATAGCTTCCAGGTCTTTGGACCGATTGACTCAAAATCGCTCCCAAATGTGCTCCTATACGGGCTGAACGAGACACAGCAGTCCCCATCGGATTCCGGTGGAATTTGTATTTTTGGTAAATATTTTAGTGAAAAGGGGCAATGTTTCATGAGACTGGCTTAAGGCTGCAGTTAGGGTTAGGGTTATGGGGCTAGGGTTAGGGTTACGGTCGTCTTTTGACCGATTGACTCGAAATTCGGCACGAATGTGGTCCTCTACTGGCTGAACGAGACACAGCAGTCCCAATCGGATTCCGGTGGAATTTGTATTTTTGGTGAATATTTTAGTGAAAAAAGTGGCCCATTTTTTCAATAGCTTCCAGGTCTTTGGACCGATTGACTCAAAATCGCTCCCAAATGTGCTCCTATACGGGCTGAACGAGACACAGCAGTCCCCATCGGATTCCGGTGGAATTTGTATTTTTGGTGAATATTTTAGTGAAAAGGGACAATGTTTCATGAGACTGGCTTAAGGCTGCAGTTAGGGTTAGGGTTATGGGGCTAGGGTTAGGGTTACGGTCGTCTTTTGACCGATTGACTCGAAATTCGGCACGAATGTGGTCCTCTACTGGCTGAACGAGGGACAGCAGTTCCCATTGGATTCCGGTGAAATTTGTATTTTTGGTGAATATTTTAGTGAAAAAAGTGGCCCATTTTTTCAATAGCTTCCAGGTCTTTGAACCGATTGACTCGAAATCACTGCCAAATGTGCTGCTATACTGGCTGAACGAGACACAGCAGTCCCCATCGGATTCCGGTGGAATTTGTATTTTTGGTGAATATTTTAGTGAAAAAAGTGGCCCATTTTTTCAATAGCTTCCAGGTCTTTGGACCGATTGACTCGAAATCGCTCCCAAATGTGCTCCTATACGGGCTGAACGAGACACAGCAGTCCCCATCGGATTCCGGTGGAATTTGTATTTTTGGTGAATATTTTAGTGAAAAGGGACAATGTTTCATGAGACTGGCTTAAGGCTGCAGTTAGGGTTAGTGTTATGGGGCTAGGGTTAGGGTTACGGTCGTCTTTTGACCGATTGACTCGAAATTCGGCACGAATGTGGTCCTCTACTGGCTGAACGAGACACAGCAGTCCCCATCGGATTCCGGTGGAATTTGTATTTTTGGTGAATATTTTAGTGAAAAAAGTGGCCCATTTTTTCAATAGCTTCCAGGTCTTTGGACCGATTGACTCAAAATCGCTCCCAAATGTGCTCCTATACTGGCTGAACGAGACACAGCAGTCCCCATCGGATTCCGGTGGAATTTGTATTTTTGGTAAATATTTTAGTGAAAAGGGACAATGTTTCATGAGACTGGCTTAAGGCTGCAGTTAGGGTTAGGGTTATGGGGCTAGGGTTAGGGTTACGGTCGTCTTTTGACCGATTGACTCGAAATTCGGCACGAATGTGGTCCTCTACTGGCTGAACGAGGGACAGCAGTTCCCATTGGATTCCGGTGAAATTTGTATTTTTGGTGAATATTTTAGTGAAAAAAGTGGCCCATTTTTTCAATAGCTTCCAGGTCTTTGAACCGATTGACTCGAAATCACTGCCAAATGTGCTGCTATACTGGCTGAACGAGACACAGCAGTCCCCATCGGATTCCGGTGGAATTTGTATTTTTGGTGAATATTTTAGTGAAAAAAGTGGCCCATTTTTTCAATAGCTTCCAGGTCTTTGGACCGATTGACTCGAAATCGCTCCCAAATGTGCTCCTATACGGGCTGAACGAGACACAGCAGTCCCCATCGGATTCCGGTGGAATTTGTATTTTTGGTGAATATTTTAGTGAAAAGGGACAATGTTTCATGAGACTGGCTTAAGGCTGCAGTTAGGGTTAGTGTTATGGGGCTAGGGTTAGGGTTACGGTCGTCTTTTGACCGATTGACTCGAAATTCGGCACGAATGTGGTCCTCTACTGGCTGAACGAGACACAGCAGTCCCCATCGGATTCCGGTGGAATTTGTATTTTTGGTGAATATTTTAGTGAAAAAAGTGGCCCATTTTTTCAATAGCTTCCAGGTCTTTGGACCGATTGACTCAAAATCGCTCCCAAATGTGCTCCTATACTGGCTGAACGAGACACAGCAGTCCCCATCGGATTCCGGTGGAATTTGTATTTTTGGTAAATATTTTAGTGAAAAGGGACAATGTTTCATGAGACTGGCTTAAGGCTGCAGTTAGGGTTAGGGTTATGGGGCTAGGGTTAGGGTTACGGTCGTCTTTTGACCGATTGACTCGAAATTCGGCACGAATGTGGTCCTCTACTGGCTGAACGAGACACAGCAGTCCCAATCGGATTCCGGTGGAATTTGTATTTTTGGTGAATATTTTAGTGAAAAAAGTGGCCCATTTTTTCAATAGCTTCCAGGTCTTTGGACCGATTGACTCAAAATCGCTCCCAAATGTGCTCCTATACGGGCTGAACGAGACACAGCAGTCCCCATCGGATTCCGGTGGAATTTGTATTTTTGGTGAATATTTTAGTGAAAAGGGACAATGTTTCATGAGACTGGCTTAAGGCTGCAGTTAGGGTTAGGGTTATGGGGCTAGGGTTAGGGTTACGGTCGTCTTTTGACCGATTGACTCGAAATTCGGCACGAATGTGGTCCTCTACTGGCTGAACGAGGGACAGCAGTTCCCATTGGATTCCGGTGAAATTTGTATTTTTGGTGAATATTTTAGTGAAAAAAGTGGCCCATTTTTTCAATAGCTTCCAGGTCTTTGAACCGATTGACTCGAAATCACTGCCAAATGTGCTCCTATACTGGCTGAACGAGACACAGCAGTCCCCATCGGATTCCGGTGGAATTTGTATTTTTGGTGAATATTTTAGTGAAAAAAGTGGCCCATTTTTTCAATAGCTTCCAGGTCTTTGGACCGATTGACTCGAAATCGCTCCCAAATGTGCTCCTATACGGGCTGAACGAGACACAGCAGTCCCCATCGGATTCCGGTGGAATTTGTATTTTTGGTGAATATTTTAGTGAAAAAAGTGGCCCATTTTTTCAATAGCTTCCAGGTCTTTGGACCGATTGACTCGAAATCGCTCCCAAATGTGCTCCTATACGGGCTGAACGAGACACAGCAGTCCCCATCGGATTCCGGTGGAATTTGTATTTTTGGTGAATATTTTAGTGAAAAAAGTGGCCCATTTTTTCAATAGCTTCCAGGTCTTTGGACCGATTGACTCAAAATCGCTCCCAAATGTGCCTCTATACTGGCTGAACGAGACACAGCAGTCCCCATCGGATTCCGGTGGAATTTGTATTTTTGGTGAATATTTTAGTGAAAAGGGACAATGTTTCATGAGACTGGCTTAAGGCTGCAGTTAGGATTAGGGTTATGGGGCTAGGGTTAGGGTTACGGTCGTCTTTTGACCGATTGACTCGAAATTCGGCACGAATGTGGTCCTCTACTGGCTGAACGAGGGACAGCAGTTCCCATTGGATTCCTGTGAAATTTGTATTTTTGGTGAATATTTTAGTGAAAAAAGTGGCCCATTTTTTCAATAGCTTCCAGGTCTTTGAACCGATTGACTCGAAATCACTGCCAAATGTGCTCCTATACGGGCTGAACGAGACACAGCAGTCCCCATCGGATTCCGGTGGAATTTGTATTTTTGGTGAATATTTTAGTGAAAAAAGTGGCCCATTTTTTCAATAGCTTCCAGGTCTTTGGACCGATTGACTCGAAATCGCTCCCAAATGTGCTCCTATACGGGCTGAACGAGACACAGCAGTCCCCATCGGATTCCGGTGGACTTTGTATTTTTGGTGAATATTTTAGTGAAAAGGGACAATGTTTCATGAGACTGGCTTAAGGCTGCAGTTAGGGTTAGGTTTATGGGGCTAGGGTTAGGGTTACGGTCGTCTTTTGACCGATTGACTCGAAATTCGGCACGAATGTGGTCCTCTACTGGCTGAACGAGACACAGCAGTCCCCATCGGATTCCGGTGGAATTTGTATTTTTGGTGAATATTTTAGTGAAAAAAGTGGCCCATTTTTTCAATAGCTTCCAGGTCTTTGGACCGATTGACTCAAAATCGCTCCCAAATGTGCTCCTATACTGGCTGAACGAGACACAGCAGTCCCCATCGGATTCCGGTGGAATTTGTATTTTTGGTAAATATTTTAGTGAAAAGGGACAATGTTTCATGAGACTGGCTTAAGGCTGCAGTTAGGGTTAGGGTTATGGGGCTAGGGTTAGGGTTACGGTCGTCTTTTGACCGATTGACTCGAAATTCGGCACGAATGTGGTCCTCTACTGGCTGAACGAGGGACAGCAGTTCCCATTGGATTCCGGTGAAATTTGTATTTTTGGTGAATATTTTAGTGAAAAAAGTGGCCCATTTTTTCAATAGCTTCCAGGTCTTTGAACCGATTGACTCGAAATCACTGCCAAATGTGCTGCTATACTGGCTGAACGAGACACAGCAGTCCCCATCGGATTCCGGTGGAATTTGTATTTTTGGTGAATATTTTAGTGAAAAAAGTGGCCCATTTTTTCAATAGCTTCCAGGTCTTTGGACCGATTGACTCGAAATCGCTCCCAAATGTGCTCCTATACGGGCTGAACGAGACACAGCAGTCCCCATCGGATTCCGGTGGAATTTGTATTTTTGGTGAATATTTTAGTGAAAAGGGACAATGTTTCATGAGACTGGCTTAAGGCTGCAGTTAGGGTTAGTGTTATGGGGCTAGGGTTAGGGTTACGGTCGTCTTTTGACCGATTGACTCGAAATTCGGCACGAATGTGGTCCTCTACTGGCTGAACGAGACACAGCAGTCCCCATCGGATTCCGGTGGAATTTGTATTTTTGGTGAATATTTTAGTGAAAAAAGTGGCCCATTTTTTCAATAGCTTCCAGGTCTTTGGACCGATTGACTCAAAATCGCTCCCAAATGTGCTCCTATACTGGCTGAACGAGACACAGCAGTCCCCATCGGATTCCGGTGGAATTTGTATTTTTGGTAAATATTTTAGTGAAAAGGGACAATGTTTCATGAGACTGGCTTAAGGCTGCAGTTAGGGTTAGGGTTATGGGGCTAGGGTTAGGGTTACGGTCGTCTTTTGACCGATTGACTCGAAATTCGGCACGAATGTGGTCCTCTACTGGCTGAACGAGACACAGCAGTCCCAATCGGATTCCGGTGGAATTTGTATTTTTGGTGAATATTTTAGTGAAAAAAGTGGCCCATTTTTTCAATAGCTTCCAGGTCTTTGGACCGATTGACTCAAAATCGCTCCCAAATGTGCTCCTATACGGGCTGAACGAGACACAGCAGTCCCCATCGGATTCCGGTGGAATTTGTATTTTTGGTGAATATTTTAGTGAAAAGGGACAATGTTTCATGAGACTGGCTTAAGGCTGCAGTTAGGGTTAGGGTTATGGGGCTAGGGTTAGGGTTACGGTCGTCTTTTGACCGATTGACTCGAAATTCGGCACGAATGTGGTCCTCTACTGGCTGAACGAGGGACAGCAGTTCCCATTGGATTCCGGTGAAATTTGTATTTTTGGTGAATATTTTAGTGAAAAAAGTGGCCCATTTTTTCAATAGCTTCCAGGTCTTTGAACCGATTGACTCGAAATCACTGCCAAATGTGCTCCTATACTGGCTGAACGAGACACAGCAGTCCCCATCGGATTCCGGTGGAATTTGTATTTTTGGTGAATATTTTAGTGAAAAAAGTGGCCCATTTTTTCAATAGCTTCCAGGTCTTTGGACCGATTGACTCGAAATCGCTCCCAAATGTGCTCCTATACGGGCTGAACGAGACACAGCAGTCCCCATCGGATTCCGGTGGAATTTGTATTTTTGGTGAATATTTTAGTGAAAAGGGACAATGTTTCATGAGACTGGCTTAAGGCTGCAGTTAGGGTTATTGTTATGGGGCTAGGGTTAGGGTTACGGTCGTCTTTTGACCGATTGACTCGAAATTCGGCACGAATGTGGTCCTCTACTGGCTGAACGAGACACAGCAGTCCCCATCGGATTCCGGTGGAATTTGTATTTTTGGTGAATATTTTAGTGAAAAAAGTGGCCCATTTTTTCAATAGCTTCCAGGTCTTTGGACCGATTGACTCAAAATCGCTCCCAAATGTGCCTCTATACTGGCTGAACGAGACACAGCAGTCCCCATCGGATTCCGGTGGAATTTGTATTTTTGGTGAATATTTTAGTGAAAAGGGACAATGTTTCATGAGACTGGCTTAAGGCTGCAGTTAGGATTAGGGTTATGGGGCTAGGGTTAGGGTTACGGTCGTCTTTTGACCGATTGACTCGAAATTCGGCACGAATGTGGTCCTCTACTGGCTGAACGAGGGACAGCAGTTCCCATTGGATTCCTGTGAAATTTGTATTTTTGGTGAATATTTTAGTGAAAAAAGTGGCCCATTTTTTCAATAGCTTCCAGGTCTTTGAACCGATTGACTCGAAATCACTGCCAAATGTGCTCCTATACGGGCTGAACGAGACACAGCAGTCCCCATCGGATTCCGGTGGAATTTGTATTTTTGGTGAATATTTTAGTGAAAAAAGTGGCCCATTTTTTCAATAGCTTCCAGGTCTTTGGACCGATTGACTCGAAATCGCTCCCAAATGTGCTCCTATACGGGCTGAACGAGACACAGCAGTCCCCATCGGATTCCGGTGGACTTTGTATTTTTGGTGAATATTTTAGTGAAAAGGGACAATGTTTCATGAGACTGGCTTAAGGCTGCAGTTAGGGTTAGGTTTATGGGGCTAGGGTTAGGGTTACGGTCGTCTTTTGACCGATTGACTCGAAATTCGGCACGAATGTGGTCCTCTACTGGCTGAACGAGACACAGCAGTCCCCATCGGATTCCGGTGGAATTTGTATTTTTGGTGAATATTTTAGTGAAAAAAGTGGCCCATTTTTTCAATAGCTTCCAGGTCTTTGGACCGATTGACTCAAAATCGCTCCCAAATGTGCTCCTATACTGGCTGAACGAGACACAGCAGTCCCCATCGGATTCCGGTGGAATTTGTATTTTTGGTAAATATTTTAGTGAAAAGGGACAATGTTTCATGAGACTGGCTTAAGGCTGCAGTTAGGGTTAGGGTTATGGGGCTAGGGTTAGGGTTACGGTCGTCTTTTGACCGATTGACTCGAAATTCGGCACGAATGTGGTCCTCTACTGGCTGAACGAGGGACAGCAGTTCCCATTGGATTCCGGTGAAATTTGTATTTTTGGTGAATATTTTAGTGAAAAAAGTGGCCCATTTTTTCAATAGCTTCCAGGTCTTTGGACCGATTGACTCGAAATCGCTGCCAAATGTGCTCCTATACTGGCTGAACGAGACACCGCAGTCTCCATCGGAATCTGGTGGAATTTGTATTTTTGGTGAATATTTTAGTGAAAAAAGTGGCCCATTTTTTCAATAGCTTCCAGGTCTTTGGACCGATTGACTGGAAATCGCTCCCAAATGTGGTCCTATACTGGCTGAACGAGACACAGCAGTCCCCATCGGATTCCGGTGAAATTTGTATTTTTGGTGAATATTTTAGTGAAAAGGGACAATGTTTCCTGAGACTGGCTTAAGGCTACAGTTAGGGTTAGGATTATGGGGCTAGGGTTAGGGTTACGGTCGTCTTTTGACCGATTGACTCGAAATTCGGCACGAATGTGGTCCTCTACTGGCTGAACGAGGGACAGCAGTTCCCATTGGATTCCGGTGAAATTTGTATTTTTGGTGAATATTTTAGTGAAAAAAGTGGCCCATTTTTTCAATAGCTTCCAGGTCTTTGAACCGATTGACTCGAAATCGCTCCCAAATGTGCTCCTATACGGGCTGAACGAGACACAGCAGTCCCCATTGGATTCCGGTGGAATTTGTATTTTTGGTGAATATTTTAGTGAAAAGGGACAATGTTTCATGAGACTGGCTTAAGGCTGCAGTTAAGGTTAGGGTTATGGGGCTAGGGTTAGGGTTACGGTCGTCTTTTGACCGATTGACTCGAAATTCGGCACGAATGTGGTCCTCTACTGGCTGAACGAGGGACAGCAGTTCCCATTGGATTCCGGTGGAATTTGTATTTTTGGTGAATATTTTAGTGAAAAAAGTGGCCCATTTTTTCAATAGCTTCCAGGTCTTTGGACCGATTGACTCAAAATCGCTCCCAAATGTGCTCCTATACGGGCTGAACGAGACACAGCAGTCCCCATCGGATTCCGGTGGAATTTGTATTTTTGGTGAATATTTTAGTGAAAAGGGACAATGTTTCATGAGACTGGCTTAAGGCTGCAGTTAGGGTTAGGGTTATGGGGCTAGGGTTAGGGTTACGGTCGTCTTTTGACCGATTGACTCGAAATTCGGCACGAATGTGGTCCTCTACTGGCTGAACGAGGGACAGCAGTTCCCATTGGATTCCTGTGAAATTTGTATTTTTGGTGAATATTTTAGTGAAAAAAGTGGCCCATTTTTTCAATAGCTTCCAGGTCTTTGAACCGATTGACTCGAAATCACTGCCAAATGTGCTCCTATACGGGCTGAACGAGACACAGCAGTCCCCATCGGATTCCGGTGGAATTTGTATTTTTGGTGAATATTTTAGTGAAAAAAGTGGCCCATTTTTTCAATAGCTTCCAGGTCTTTGGACCGATTGACTCGAAATCGCTCCCAAATGTGCTCCTATACGGGCTGAACGAGACACAGCAGTCCCCATCGGATTCCGGTGGACTTTGTATTTTTGGTGAATATTTTAGTGAAAAGGGACAATGTTTCATGAGACTGGCTTAAGGCTGCAGTTAGGGTTAGGTTTATGGGGCTAGGGTTAGGGTTACGGTCGTCTTTTGACCGATTGACTCGAAATTCAGCACGAATGTGGTCCTCTACTGGCTGAACGAGACACAGCAGTCCCCATCGGATTCCGGTGGAATTTGTATTTTTGGTGAATATTTTAGTGAAAAAAGTGGCCCATTTTTTCAATAGCTTCCAGGTCTTTGGACCGATTGACTCAAAATCGCTCCCAAATGTGCTCCTATACGGGCTGAACGAGACACAGCAGTCCCCATCGGATTCCGGTGGAATTTGTATTTTTGGTAAATATTTTAGTGAAAAGGGACAATGTTTCATGAGACTGGCTTAAGGCTGCAGTTAGGGTTAGGGTTATGGGGCTAGGGTTAGGGTTACGGTCGTCTTTTGACCGATTGACTCGAAATTCGGCACGAATGTGGTCCTCTACTGGCTGAACGAGGGACAGCAGTTCCCATTGGATTCCGGTGAAATTTGTATTTTTGGTGAATATTTTAGTGAAAAAAGTGGCCCATTTTTTCAATAGCTTCCAGGTCTTTGGACCGATTGACTCGAAATCGCTGCCAAATGTGCTCCTATACTGGCTGAACGAGACACCGCAGTCTCCATCGGAATCTGGTGGAATTTGTATTTTTGGTGAATATTTTAGTGAAAAAAGTGGCCCATTTTTTCAATAGCTTCCAGGTCTTTGGACCGATTGACTGGAAATCGCTCCCAAATGTGGTCCTATACTGGCTGAACGAGACACAGCAGTCCCCATCGGATTCCGGTGAAATTTGTATTTTTGGTGAATATTTTAGTGAAAAGGGACAATGTTTCCTGAGACTGGCTTAAGGCTACAGTTAGGGTTAGGATTATGGGGCTAGGGTTAGGGTTACGGTCGTCTTTTGACCGATTGACTCGAAATTCGGCACGAATGTGGTCCTCTACTGGCTGAACGAGGGACAGCAGTTCCCATTGGATTCCGGTGAAATTTGTATTTTTGGTGAATATTTTAGTGAAAAAAGTGGCCCATTTTTTCAATAGCTTCCAGGTCTTTGAACCGATTGACTCGAAATCGCTCCCAAATGTGCTCCTATACGGGCTGAACGAGACACAGCAGTCCCCATTGGATTCCGGTGGAATTTGTATTTTTGGTGAATATTTTAGTGAAAAGGGACAATGTTTCATGAGACTGGCTTAAGGCTGCAGTTAAGGTTAGGGTTATGGGGCTAGGGTTAGGGTTACGGTCGTCTTTTGACCGATTGACTCGAAATTCGGCACGAATGTGGTCCTCTACTGGCTGAACGAGGGACAGCAGTTCCCATTGGATTCCGGTGGAATTTGTATTTTTGGTGAATATTTTAGTGAAAAAAGTGGCCCATTTTTTCAATAGCTTCCAGGTCTTTGGACCGATTGACTCAAAATCGCTCCCAAATGTGCTCCTATACGGGCTGAACGAGACACAGCAGTCCCCATCGGATTCCGGTGGAATTTGTATTTTTGGTGAATATTTTAGTGAAAAGGGACAATGTTTCATGAGACTGGCTTAAGGCTGCAGTTAGGGTTAGGGTTATGGGGCTAGGGTTAGGGTTACGGTCGTCTTTTGACCGATTGACTCGAAATTCGGCACGAATGTGGTCCTCTACTGGCTGAACGAGGGACAGCAGTTCCCATTGGATTCCTGTGAAATTTGTATTTTTGGTGAATATTTTAGTGAAAAAAGTGGCCCATTTTTTCAATAGCTTCCAGGTCTTTGAACCGATTGACTCGAAATCACTGCCAAATGTGCTCCTATACGGGCTGAACGAGACACAGCAGTCCCCATCGGATTCCGGTGGAATTTGTATTTTTGGTGAATATTTTAGTGAAAAAAGTGGCCCATTTTTTCAATAGCTTCCAGGTCTTTGGACCGATTGACTCGAAATCGCTCCCAAATGTGCTCCTATACGGGCTGAACGAGACACAGCAGTCCCCATCGGATTCCGGTGGACTTTGTATTTTTGGTGAATATTTTAGTGAAAAGGGACAATGTTTCATGAGACTGGCTTAAGGCTGCAGTTAGGGTTAGGTTTATGGGGCTAGGGTTAGGGTTACGGTCGTCTTTTGACCGATTGACTCGAAATTCAGCACGAATGTGGTCCTCTACTGGCTGAACGAGACACAGCAGTCCCCATCGGATTCCGGTGGAATTTGTATTTTTGGTGAATATTTTAGTGAAAAAAGTGGCCCATTTTTTCAATAGCTTCCAGGTCTTTGGACCGATTGACTCAAAATCGCTCCCAAATGTGCTCCTATACGGGCTGAACGAGACACAGCAGTCCCCATCGGATTCCGGTGGAATTTGTATTTTTGGTAAATATTTTAGTGAAAAGGGACAATGTTTCATGAGACTGGCTTAAGGCTGCAGTTAGGGTTAGGGTTATGGGGCTAGGGTTAGGGTTACGGTCGTCTTTTGACCGATTGACTCGAAATTCGGCACGAATGTGGTCCTCTACTGGCTGAACGAGGGACAGCAGTTCCCATTGGATTCCGGTGAAATTTGTATTTTTGGTGAATATTTTAGTGAAAAAAGTGGCCCATTTTTTCAATAGCTTCCAGGTCTTTGGACCGATTGACTCGAAATCGCTGCCAAATGTGCTCCTATACTGGCTGAACGAGACACCGCAGTCTCCATCGGAATCTGGTGGAATTTGTATTTTTGGTGAATATTTTAGTGAAAAAAGTGGCCCATTTTTTCAATAGCTTCCAGGTCTTTGGACCGATTGACTGGAAATCGCTCCCAAATGTGGTCCTATACTGGCTGAACGAGACACAGCAGTCCCCATCGGATTCCGGTGAAATTTGTATTTTTGGTGAATATTTTAGTGAAAAGGGACAATGTTTCCTGAGACTGGCTTAAGGCTACAGTTAGGGTTAGGATTATGGGGCTAGGGTTAGGGTTACGGTCGTCTTTTGACCGATTGACTCGAAATTCGGCACGAATGTGGTCCTCTACTGGCTGAACGAGGGACAGCAGTTCCCATTGGATTCCGGTGAAATTTGTATTTTTGGTGAATATTTTAGTGAAAAAAGTGGCCCATTTTTTCAATAGCTTCCAGGTCTTTGAACCGATTGACTCGAAATCGCTCCCAAATGTGCTCCTATATGGGCTGAACGAGACACAGCAGTCCCCATCGGATTCCGGTGGAATTTGTATTTTTGGTGAATATTTTAGTGAAAAGGGACAATGTTTCATGAGACTGGCTTAAGGCTGCAGTTAAGGTTAGGGTTATGGGGCTAGGGTTAGGGTTACGGTCGTCTTTTGACCGATTGACTCGAAATTCGGCACGAATGTGGTCCTCTACTGGCTGAACGAGGGACAGCAGTTCCCATTGGATTCCGGTGGAATTTGTATTTTTGGTGAATATTTTAGTGAAAAAAGTGGCCCATTTTTTCAATAGCTTCCAGGTCTTTGGACCGATTGACTCGAAATCGCTCCCAAATGTGCTCCTATACGGCCTGAACGAGACACAGCAGTCCCCATCGGATTCCGGTGAAATTTGTATTTTTGGTGAATATTTTAGTGAAAAAAGTGGCCCATTTTTTCAATAGCTTCCAGGTCTTTGAACCGATTGACTCGAAATCGCTGCCAAATGTGCTCCTATATGGGCTTAACGAGACACAGCAGTCCCCATCGGATTCCGGTGGAATTTGTATTTTTGGTGAATATTTTAGTGAAAAAAGTGGCCCATTTTTTCAATAGCTTCCAGGTCTTTGGACCGATTGACTCGAAATCGCTGCCAAATGTGCTCCTATACTGGCTGAACGAGACACAGCAGTCTCCATCGGAATCTGGTGGAATTTGTATTTTTGGTGAATATTTTAGTGAAAAAAGTGGCCCATTTTTTCAATAGCTTCCAGGTCTTTGAACCGATTGACTCGAAATCGCTGCCAAATGTGCTCCTATACGGGCTGAACGAGACACAGCAGTCCCCATCGGATTCCGGTGGAATTTGTATTTTTGGTGAATATTTTAGTGAAAAAAGTGGCCCATTTTTTCAATAGCTTCCAGGTCTTTGGACCGATTGACTCGAAATCGCTCCCAAATGTGCTCCTATACGGGCTGAACGAGACACAGCAGTCCCCATCGGATTCCGGTGGACTTTGTATTTTTGGTGAATATTTTAGTGAAAAGGGACAATGTTTCATGAGACTGGCTTAAGGCTGCAGTTAGGGTTAGGTTTATGGGGCTAGGGTTAGGGTTACGGTCGTCTTTTGACCGATTGACTCGAATTTCGGCACGAATGTGGTCCTCTACTGGCTGAACGAGACACAGCAGTCCCCATCGGATTCCGGTGGAATTTGTATTTTTGGTGAATATTTTAGTGAAAAAAGTGGCCCATTTTTTCAATAGCTTCCAGGTCTTTGGACCGATTGACTCGAAATCGCTCCCAAATGTGCTCCTATACGGGCTGAACGAGACACAGCAGTCCCCATCGGATTCCGGTGGAATTTGTATTTTTGGTGAATATTTTAGTGAAAAGGGACAATGTTTCATGAGACTGGCTTAAGGCTGCAGTTAGGGTTAGGGTTATGGGGCTAGGGTTAGGATTACGGTCGTCTTTTGACCGATTGACTCGAATTTCGGCACGAATGTGGTCCTCTACTGGCTGAACGAGACACAGCAGTCCCCATCGGATTCCGGTGGAATTTGTATTTTTGGTGAATATTTTAGTGAAAAAAGTGGCCCATTTTTTCAATAGCTTCCAGGTCTTTGGACCGATTGACTCGAAATCGCTCCCAAATGTGCTCCTATACGGGCTGAACGAGACACAGCAGTCCCCATCGGATTCCGGTGGAATTTGTATTTTTGGTGAATATTTTAGTGAAAAGGGACAATGTTTCATGAGACTGGCTTAAGGCTGCATTTAGGGTTAGTGTTATGGGGCTAGGGTTAGGGTTACGGTCGTCTTTTGACCGATTGACTCGAAATTCGGCACGAATGTGGTCCTCTACTGGCTGAACGAGACACAGCAGTCCCCATCGGATTCCGGTGGAATTTGTATTTTTGGTGAATATTTTAGTGAAAAAAGTGGCCCATTTTTTCAATAGCTTCCAGGTCTTTGGACCGATTGACTCAAAATCGCTCCCAAATGTGCTCCTATACTGGCTGAACGAGACACAGCAGTCCCCATCGGATTCCGGTGGAATTTGTATTTTTGGTGAATATTTTAGTGAAAAGGGACAATGTTTCATGAGACTGGCTTAAGGCTGCAGTTAGGGTTAGGGTTATGGGGCTAGGGTTAGGGTTACGGTCGTCTTTTGACCGATTGACTCGAAATTCGGCACGAATGTGGTCCTCTACTGGCTGAACGAGACACAGCAGTCCCAATCGGATTCCGGTGGAATTCGTATTTTTGGTGAATATTTTAGTGAAAAAAGTGGCCCATTTTTTCAATAGCTTCCAGGTCTTTGGACCGATTGACTCGAAATCGCTCCCAAATGTGCTCCTATACGGGCTGAACGAGACACAGCAGTCCCCATCGGATTCCGGTGGACTTTGTATTTTTGGTGAATATTTTAGTGAAAAGGGACAATGTTTCATGAGACTGGCTTAAGGCTGCAGTTAGGGTTAGGTTTATGGGGCTAGGGTTAGGGTTACGGTCGTCTTTTGACCGATTGACTCGAATTTCGGCACGAATGTGGTCCTCTACTGGCTGAACGAGACACAGCAGTCCCCATCGGATTCCGGTGGAATTTGTATTTTTGGTGAATATTTTAGTGAAAAAAGTGGCCCATTTTTTCAATAGCTTCCAGGTCTTTGGACCGATTGACTCGAAATCGCTCCCAAATGTGCTCCTATACGGGCTGAACGAGACACAGCAGTCCCCATCGGATTCCGGTGGAATTTGTATTTTTGGTGAATATTTTAGTGAAAAGGGACAATGTTTCATGAGACTGGCTTAAGGCTGCAGTTAGGGTTAGGGTTATGGGGCTAGGGTTAGGATTACGGTCGTCTTTTGACCGATTGACTCGAATTTCGGCACGAATGTGGTCCTCTACTGGCTGAACGAGACACAGCAGTCCCCATCGGATTCCGGTGGAATTTGTATTTTTGGTGAATATTTTAGTGAAAAAAGTGGCCCATTTTTTCAATAGCTTCCAGGTCTTTGGACCGATTGACTCGAAATCGCTCCCAAATGTGCTCCTATACGGGCTGAACGAGACACAGCAGTCCCCATCGGATTCCGGTGGAATTTGTATTTTTGGTGAATATTTTAGTGAAAAGGGACAATGTTTCATGAGACTGGCTTAAGGCTGCATTTAGGGTTAGTGTTATGGGGCTAGGGTTAGGGTTACGGTCGTCTTTTGACCGATTGACTCGAAATTCGGCACGAATGTGGTCCTCTACTGGCTGAACGAGACACAGCAGTCCCCATCGGATTCCGGTGGAATTTGTATTTTTGGTGAATATTTTAGTGAAAAAAGTGGCCCATTTTTTCAATAGCTTCCAGGTCTTTGGACCGATTGACTCAAAATCGCTCCCAAATGTGCTCCTATACTGGCTGAACGAGACACAGCAGTCCCCATCGGATTCCGGTGGAATTTGTATTTTTGGTGAATATTTTAGTGAAAAGGGACAATGTTTCATGAGACTGGCTTAAGGCTGCAGTTAGGGTTAGGGTTATGGGGCTAGGGTTAGGGTTACGGTCGTCTTTTGACCGATTGACTCGAAATTCGGCACGAATGTGGTCCTCTACTGGCTGAACGAGACACAGCAGTCCCAATCGGATTCCGGTGGAATTTGTATTTTTGGTGAATATTTTAGTGAAAAAAGTGGCCCATTTTTTCAATAGCTTCCAGGTCTTTGGACCGATTGACTCGAAATCGCTCCCAAATGTGCTCCTATACTGGCTGAACGAGACACAGCAGGCCCCATCGGATTCCGGTGGAATTTGTATTTTTGGTGAATATTTTAGTGAAAAGGGACAATGTTTCATGAGACTGGCTTAAGGCTGCAGTTAGGGTTAGGGTTATGGGGCTAGGGTTAGGGTTACGGTCGTCTTTTGACCGATTGACTCGAAATTCGGCACGAATGTGGTCCTCTACTGGCTGAACGAGGGACAGCAGTTCCCATTGGATTCCGGTGAAATTTGTATTTTTGGTGAATATTTTAGTGAAAAAAGTGGCCCATTTTTTCAATAGCTTCCAGGTCTTTGAACCGATTGACTCGAAATTGCTGCCAAATGTGCTCCTATACGGGCTGAACGAGACACAGCAGTCCCCATCGGATTCCGGTGGAATTTGTATTTTTGGTGAATATTTTAGTGAAAAAAGTGGCCCATTTTTTCAATAGCTTCCAGGTCTTTGGACCGATTGACTCAAAATCGCTCCCAAATGTGCTCCTATACGGGCTGAACGAGACACAGCAGTCCCCATCGGATTCCGGTGGAATTTGTATTTTTGGTGAATATTTTAGTGAAAAGGGACAATGTTTCATGAGACTGGCTTAAGGCTGCAGTTAGGGTTAGGGTTATGGGGCTAGGGTTAGGGTTACGGTCGTCTTTTGACCGATTGACTCGAAATTCGGCACGAATGTGGTCCTCTACTGGCTGAACGAGGGACAGCAGTTCCCATTGGATTCCGGTGAAATTTGTATTTTTGGTGAATATTTTAGTGAAAAAAGTGGCCCATTTTTTCAATAGCTTCCAGGTCTTTGAACCGATTGACTCGAAATCACTGCCAAATGTGCTGCTATATTGGCTGAACGAGACACAGCAGTCCCCATCGGATTCCGGTGGAATTTGTATTTTTGGTGAATATTTTAGTGAAAAAAGTGGCCCATTTTTTCAATAGCTTCCAGGTCTTTGGACCGATTGACTCGAAATCGCTCCCAAATGTGCTCCTATACGGGCTGAACGAGACACAGCAGTCCCCATCGGATTCCGGTGGAATTTATATTTTTGGTGAATATTTTAGTGAAAAGGGACAATGTTTCATGAGACTGGCTTAAGGCTGCAGTTAGGGTTAGTGTTATGGGGCTAGGGTTAGGGTTACGGTCGTCTTTTGACCGATTGACTCGAAATTCGGCACGAATGTGGTCCTCTACTGGCTGAACGAGACACAGCAGTCCCCATCGGATTCCGGTGGAATTTGTATTTTTGGTGAATATTTTAGTGAAAAAAGTGGCCCATTTTTTCAATAGCTTCCAGGTCTTTGGACCGATTGACTCAAAATCGCTCCCAAATGTGCTCCCATACTGGCTGAACGAGACACAGCAGTCCCCATCGGATTCCGGTGGAATTTGTATTTTTGGTAAATATTTTAGTGAAAAGGGACAATGTTTCATGAGACTGGCTTAAGGCTGCAGTTAGGGTTAGGGTTATGGGGCTAGGGTTAGGGTTACGGTCGTCTTTTGACCGATTGACTCGAAATTTGGCACGAATGTGGTCCTCTACTGGCTGAACGAGACACAGCAGTCCCAATCGGATTCCGGTGGAATTTGTATTTTTGGTGAATATTTTAGTGAAAAAAGTGGCCCATTTTTTCAATAGCTTCCAGGTCTTTGGACCGATTGACTCAAAATCGCTCCCAAATGTGCTCCTATACGGGCTGAACGAGACACAGCAGTCCCCATCGGATTCCGGTGGAATTTGTATTTTTGGTGAATATTTTAGTGAAAAGGGACAATGTTTCATGAGACTGGCTTAAGGCTGCAGTTAGGGTTAGGGTTATGGGGCTAGGGTTAGGGTTACGGTCGTCTTTTGACCGATTGACTCGAAATTCGGCACGAATGTGGTCCTCTACTGGCTGAACGAGGGACAGCAGTTCCCATTGGATTCCGGTGAAATTTGTATTTTTGGTGAATATTTTAGTGAAAAAAGTGGCCCATTTTTTCAATAGCTTCCAGGTCTTTGAACCGATTGACTCGAAATCACTGCCAAATGTGCTCCTATATTGGCTGAACGAGACACAGCAGTCCCCATCGGATTCCGGTGGAATTTGTATTTTTGGTGAATATTTTAGTGAAAAAAGTGGCCCATTTTTTCAATAGCTTCCAGGTCTTTGGACCGATTGACTCGAAATCGCTCCCAAATGTGCTCCTATACGGGCTGAACGAGACACAGCAGTCCCCATCGGATTCCGGTGGAATTTGTATTTTTGGTGAATATTTTAGTGAAAAAAGTGGCCCATTTTTTCAATAGCTTCCAGGTCTTTGGACCGATTGACTCGAAATCGCTCCCAAATGTGCTCCTATACGGGCTGAACGAGACACAGCAGTCCCCATCGGATTCCGGTGGAATTTGTATTTTTGGTGAATATTTTAGTGAAAAGGGACAATGTTTCATGAGACTGGCTTAAGGCTGCAGTTAGGGTTATTGTTATGGGGCTAGGGTTAGGGTTACGGTCGTCTTTTGACCGATTGACTCGAAATTCGGCACGAATGTGGTCCTCTACTGGCTGAACGAGACACAGCAGTCCCCATCGGATTCCGGTGGAATTTGTATTTTTGGTGAATATTTTAGTGAAAAAAGTGGCCCATTTTTTCAATAGCTTCCAGGTCTTTGGACCGATTGACTCAAAATCGCTCCCAAATGTGCCTCTATAATGGCTGAACGAGACACAGCAGTCCCCATCGGATTCCGGTGGAATTTGTATTTTTGGTGAATATTTTAGTGAAAAGGGACAATGTTTCATGAGACTGGCTTAAGGCTGCAGTTAGGATTAGGGTTATGGGGCTAGGGTTAGGGTTACGGTCGTCTTTTGACCGATTGACTCGAAATTCGGCACGAATGTGGTCCTCTACTGGCTGAACGAGGGACAGCAGTTCCCATCGGATTCCGGTGGAATTTGTATTTTTGGTGAATATTTTAGTGAAAAAAGTGGCCCATTTTTTCAATAGCTTCCAGGTCTTTGGACCGATTGACTCGAAATCGCTCCCAAATGTGCTCCTATACGGGCTGAACGAGACACAGCAGTCCCCATCGGATTCCGGTGGACTTTGTATTTTTGGTGAATATTTTAGTGAAAAGGGACAATGTTTCATGAGACTGGCTTAAGGCTGCAGTTAGGGTTAGGTTTATGGGGCTAGGGTTAGGGTTACGGTCGTCTTTTGACCGATTGACTCGAAATTCGGCACGAATGTGGTCCTCTACTGGCTGAACGAGACACAGCAGTCCCCATCGGATTCCGGTGGAATTTGTATTTTTGGTGAATATTTTAGTGAAAAAAGTGGCCCATTTTTTCAATAGCTTCCAGGTCTTTGAACCGATTGACTCGAAATCACTGCCAAATGTGCTGCTATATTGGCTGAACGAGACACAGCAGTCCCCATCGGATTCCGGTGGAATTTGTATTTTTGGTGAATATTTTAGTGAAAAAAGTGGCCCATTTTTTCAATAGCTTCCAGGTCTTTGGACCGATTGACTCGAAATCGCTCCCAAATGTGCTCCTATACGGGCTGAACGAGACACAGCAGTCCCCATCGGATTCCGGTGGAATTTATATTTTTGGTGAATATTTTAGTGAAAAGGGACAATGTTTCATGAGACTGGCTTAAGGCTGCAGTTAGGGTTAGTGTTATGGGGCTAGGGTTAGGGTTACGGTCGTCTTTTGACCGATTGACTCGAAATTCGGCACGAATGTGGTCCTCTACTGGCTGAACGAGACACAGCAGTCCCCATCGGATTCCGGTGGAATTTGTATTTTTGGTGAATATTTTAGTGAAAAAAGTGGCCCATTTTTTCAATAGCTTCCAGGTCTTTGGACCGATTGACTCAAAATCGCTCCCAAATGTGCTCCCATACTGGCTGAACGAGACACAGCAGTCCCCATCGGATTCCGGTGGAATTTGTATTTTTGGTAAATATTTTAGTGAAAAGGGACAATGTTTCATGAGACTGGCTTAAGGCTGCAGTTAGGGTTAGGGTTATGGGGCTAGGGTTAGGGTTACGGTCGTCTTTTGACCGATTGACTCGAAATTTGGCACGAATGTGGTCCTCTACTGGCTGAACGAGACACAGCAGTCCCAATCGGATTCCGGTGGAATTTGTATTTTTGGTGAATATTTTAGTGAAAAAAGTGGCCCATTTTTTCAATAGCTTCCAGGTCTTTGGACCGATTGACTCAAAATCGCTCCCAAATGTGCTCCTATACGGGCTGAACGAGACACAGCAGTCCCCATCGGATTCCGGTGGAATTTGTATTTTTGGTGAATATTTTAGTGAAAAGGGACAATGTTTCATGAGACTGGCTTAAGGCTGCAGTTAGGGTTAGGGTTATGGGGCTAGGGTTAGGGTTACGGTCGTCTTTTGACCGATTGACTCGAAATTCGGCACGAATGTGGTCCTCTACTGGCTGAACGAGGGACAGCAGTTCCCATTGGATTCCGGTGAAATTTGTATTTTTGGTGAATATTTTAGTGAAAAAAGTGGCCCATTTTTTCAATAGCTTCCAGGTCTTTGAACCGATTGACTCGAAATCACTGCCAAATGTGCTCCTATATTGGCTGAACGAGACACAGCAGTCCCCATCGGATTCCGGTGGAATTTGTATTTTTGGTGAATATTTTAGTGAAAAAAGTGGCCCATTTTTTCAATAGCTTCCAGGTCTTTGGACCGATTGACTCGAAATCGCTCCCAAATGTGCTCCTATACGGGCTGAACGAGACACAGCAGTCCCCATCGGATTCCGGTGGAATTTGTATTTTTGGTGAATATTTTAGTGAAAAAAGTGGCCCATTTTTTCAATAGCTTCCAGGTCTTTGGACCGATTGACTCGAAATCGCTCCCAAATGTGCTCCTATACGGGCTGAACGAGACACAGCAGTCCCCATCGGATTCCGGTGGAATTTGTATTTTTGGTGAATATTTTAGTGAAAAGGGACAATGTTTCATGAGACTGGCTTAAGGCTGCAGTTAGGGTTATTGTTATGGGGCTAGGGTTAGGGTTACGGTCGTCTTTTGACCGATTGACTCGAAATTCGGCACG
The DNA here is from genome assembly GCF_040436345.1 of Pagrus major. Classification (NCBI taxonomy): domain Eukaryota; kingdom Metazoa; phylum Chordata; class Actinopteri; order Spariformes; family Sparidae; genus Pagrus; species Pagrus major. The sequence continues at coordinate 8,827,883 of NC_133224.1, forward strand.
AATGTGGTCCTCTACTGGCTGAACGAGACACAGCAGTCCCCATCGGATTCCGGTGGAATTTGTATTTTTGGTGAATATTTTAGTGAAAAAAGTGGCCCATTTTTTCAATAGCTTCCAGGTCTTTGGACCGATTGACTCAAAATCGCTCCCAAATGTGCCTCTATAATGGCTGAACGAGACACAGCAGTCCCCATCGGATTCCGGTGGAATTTGTATTTTTGGTGAATATTTTAGTGAAAAGGGACAATGTTTCATGAGACTGGCTTAAGGCTGCAGTTAGGATTAGGGTTATGGGGCTAGGGTTAGGGTTACGGTCGTCTTTTGACCGATTGACTCGAAATTCGGCACGAATGTGGTCCTCTACTGGCTGAACGAGGGACAGCAGTTCCCATCGGATTCCGGTGGAATTTGTATTTTTGGTGAATATTTTAGTGAAAAAAGTGGCCCATTTTTTCAATAGCTTCCAGGTCTTTGGACCGATTGACTCGAAATCGCTCCCAAATGTGCTCCTATACGGGCTGAACGAGACACAGCAGTCCCCATCGGATTCCGGTGGACTTTGTATTTTTGGTGAATATTTTAGTGAAAAGGGACAATGTTTCATGAGACTGGCTTAAGGCTGCAGTTAGGGTTAGGTTTATGGGGCTAGGGTTAGGGTTACGGTCGTCTTTTGACCGATTGACTCGAAATTCGGCACGAATGTGGTCCTCTACTGGCTGAACGAGACACAGCAGTCCCCATCGGATTCCGGTGGAATTTGTATTTTTGGTGAATATTTTAGTGAAAAAAGTGGCCCATTTTTTCAATAGCTTCCAGGTCTTTGGACCGATTGACTCAAAATCGCTCCCAAATGTGCTCCTATACTGGCTGAACGAGACACAGCAGTCCCCATCGGATTCCGGTGGAATTTGTATTTTTGGTAAATATTTTAGTGAAAAGGGACAATGTTTCATGAGACTGGCTTAAGGCTGCAGTTAGGGTTAGGGTTATGGGGCTAGGGTTAGGGTTACGGTCGTCTTTTGACCGATTGACTCGAAATTCGGCACGAATGTGGTCCTCTACTGGCTGAACGAGGGACAGCAGTTCCCATTGGATTCCGGTGAAATTTGTATTTTTGGTGAATATTTTAGTGAAAAAAGTGGCCCATTTTTTCAATAGCTTCCAGGTCTTTGGACCGATTGACTCGAAATCGCTGCCAAATGTGCTCCTATACTGGCTGAACGAGACACCGCAGTCTCCATCGGAATCTGGTGGAATTTGTATTTTTGGTGAATATTTTAGTGAAAAAAGTGGCCCATTTTTTCAATAGCTTCCAGGTCTTTGGACCGATTGACTGGAAATCGCTCCCAAATGTGGTCCTATACTGGCTGAACGAGACACAGCAGTCCCCATCGGATTCCGGTGAAATTTGTATTTTTGGTGAATATTTTAGTGAAAAGGGACAATGTTTCCTGAGACTGGCTTAAGGCTACAGTTAGGGTTAGGATTATGGGGCTAGGGTTAGGGTTACGGTCGTCTTTTGACCGATTGACTCGAAATTCGGCACGAATGTGGTCCTCTACTGGCTGAACGAGGGACAGCAGTTCCCATTGGATTCCGGTGAAATTTGTATTTTTGGTGAATATTTTAGTGAAAAAAGTGGCCCATTTTTTCAATAGCTTCCAGGTCTTTGAACCGATTGACTCGAAATCGCTCCCAAATGTGCTCCTATACGGGCTGAACGAGACACAGCAGTCCCCATCGGATTCCGGTGGAATTTGTATTTTTGGTGAATATTTTAGTGAAAAGGGACAATGTTTCATGAGACTGGCTTAAGGCTGCAGTTAAGGTTAGGGTTATGGGGCTAGGGTTAGGGTTACGGTCGTCTTTTGACCGATTGACTCGAAATTCGGCACGAATGTGGTCCTCTACTGGCTGAACGAGGGACAGCAGTTCCCATTGGATTCCGGTGGAATTTGTATTTTTGGTGAATATTTTAGTGAAAAAAGTGGCCCATTTTTTCAATAGCTTCCAGGTCTTTGGACCGATTGACTCAAAATCGCTCCCAAATGTGCTCCTATACGGGCTGAACGAGACACAGCAGTCCCCATCGGATTCCGGTGGAATTTGTATTTTTGGTGAATATTTTAGTGAAAAGGGACAATGTTTCATGAGACTGGCTTAAGGCTGCAGTTAGGGTTAGGGTTATGGGGCTAGGGTTAGGGTTACGGTCGTCTTTTGACCGATTGACTCGAAATTCGGCACGAATGTGGTCCTCTACTGGCTAAACGAGGGACAGCAGTTCCCATTGGATTCCTGTGAAATTTGTATTTTTGGTGAATATTTTAGTGAAAAAAGTGGCCCATTTTTTCAATAGCTTCCAGGTCTTTGAACCGATTGACTCGAAATCACTGCCAAATGTGCTCCTATACGGGCTGAACGAGACACAGCAGTCCCCATCGGATTCCGGTGGAATTTGTATTTTTGGTGAATATTTTAGTGAAAAAAGTGGCCCATTTTTTCAATAGCTTCCAGGTCTTTGGACCGATTGACTCGAAATCGCTCCCAAATGTGCTCCTATACGGGCTGAACGAGACACAGCAGTCCCCATCGGATTCCGGTGGACTTTGTATTTTTGGTGAATATTTTAGTGAAAAGGGACAATGTTTCATGAGACTGGCTTAAGGCTGCAGTTAGGGTTAGGTTTATGGGGCTAGGGTTAGGGTTACGGTCGTCTTTTGACCGATTGACTCGAAATTCGGCACGAATGTGGTCCTCTACTGGCTGAACGAGACACAGCAGTCCCCATCGGATTCCGGTGGAATTTGTATTTTTGGTGAATATTTTAGTGAAAAAAGTGGCCCATTTTTTCAATAGCTTCCAGGTCTTTGGACCGATTGACTCAAAATCGCTCCCAAATGTGCTCCTATACGGGCTGAACGAGACACAGCAGTCCCCATCGGATTCCGGTGGAATTTGTATTTTTGGTAAATATTTTAGTGAAAAGGGACAATGTTTCATGAGACTGGCTTAAGGCTGCAGTTAGGGTTAGGGTTATGGGGCTAGGGTTAGGGTTACGGTCGTCTTTTGACCGATTGACTCGAAATTCGGCACGAATGTGGTCCTCTACTGGCTGAACGAGGGACAGCAGTTCCCATTGGATTCCGGTGAAATTTGTATTTTTGGTGAATATTTTAGTGAAAAAAGTGGCCCATTTTTTCAATAGCTTCCAGGTCTTTGGACCGATTGACTCGAAATCGCTGCCAAATGTGCTCCTATACTGGCTGAACGAGACACCGCAGTCTCCATCGGAATCTGGTGGAATTTGTATTTTTGGTGAATATTTTAGTGAAAAAAGTGGCCCATTTTTTCAATAGCTTCCAGGTCTTTGGACCGATTGACTGGAAATCGCTCCCAAATGTGGTCCTATACTGGCTGAACGAGACACAGCAGTCCCCATCGGATTCCGGTGAAATTTGTATTTTTGGTGAATATTTTAGTGAAAAGGGACAATGTTTCCTGAGACTGGCTTAAGGCTACAGTTAGGGTTAGGATTATGGGGCTAGGGTTAGGGTTACGGTCGTCTTTTGACCGATTGACTCGAAATTCGGCACGAATGTGGTCCTCTACTGGCTGAACGAGACACAGCAGTCCCAATCGGATTCCGGTGGAATTTGTATTTTTGGTGAATATTTTAGTGAAAAAAGTGGCCCATTTTTTCAATAGCTTCCAGGTCTTTGGACCGATTGACTCGAAATCGCTCCCAAATGTGCTCCTATACTGGCTGAACGAGACACAGCAGGCCCCATCGGATTCCGGTGGAATTTGTATTTTTGGTGAATATTTTAGTGAAAAGGGACAATGTTTCATGAGACTGGCTTAAGGCTGCAGTTAGGGTTAGGGTTATGGGGCTAGGGTTAGGGTTACGGTCGTCTTTTGACCGATTGACTCGAAATTCGGCACGAATGTGGTCCTCTACTGGCTGAACGAGGGACAGCAGTTCCCATTGGATTCCGGTGAAATTTGTATTTTTGGTGAATATTTTAGTGAAAAAAGTGGCCCATTTTTTCAATAGCTTCCAGGTCTTTGAACCGATTGACTCGAAATCGCTGCCAAATGTGCTCCTATACGGGCTGAACGAGACACAGCAGTCCCCATCGGATTCCGGTGGAATTTGTATTTTTGGTGAATATTTTAGTGAAAAAAGTGGCCCATTTTTTCAATAGCTTCCAGGTCTTTGGACCGATTGACTCGAAATCGCTCCCAAATGTGCTCCTATACGGGCTGAACGAGACACAGCAGTCCCCATCGGATTCCGGTGGAATTTGTATTTTTGGTGAATATTTTAGTGAAAAGGGACAATGTTTCATGAGACTGGCTTAAGGCTGCAGTTGGGGTAGTGTTATGGGGCTAGGGTTAGGGTTACGGTCGTCTTTTGACCGATTGACTCGAAATTCTGCACGAATGTGGTCCTCTACTGGCTGAACGAGACACAGCTGTCCCAATCGGATTCCGGTGGAATTTGTATTTTTGGTGAATATTTTAGTGAAAAAAGTGGCCCATTTTTTCAATAGCTTCCAGGTCTTTGGACCGATTGACTCAAAATCGCTCCCAAATGTGCTCCTATACTGGCTGAACGAGACACAGCAGTCCCCATCGGATTCCGGTGGAATTTGTATTTTTGGTGAATATTTTAGTGAAAAAAGTGGCCCATTTTTTCAATAGCTTCCAGGTCTTTGGACCGATTGACTCGAAATCGCTCCCAAATGTGCTCCTATACGGGCTGAACGAGACACAGCAGTCCCCATCGGATTCCGGTGGAATTTGTATTTTTGGTGAATATTTTAGTGAAAAGGGACAATGTTTCATGAGACTGGCTTAAGGCTGCAGTTAGGGTTAGTGTTATGGGGCTAGGGTTAGGGTTACGGTCGTCTTTTGACCGATTGACTCGAAATTCGGCACGAATGTGGTCCTCTACTGGCTGAACGAGACACAGCAGTCCCAATCAGATTCCGGTGGAATTTGTATTTTTGGTGAATATTTTAGTGAAAAAAGTGGCCCATTTTTTCAATAGCTTCCAGGTCTTTGGACCGATTGACTCAAAATCGCTCCCAAATGTGCTCCTATATTGGCTGAACGAGACACAGCAGTCCCCATCGGATTCCGGTGGAATTTGTATTTTTGGTGAATATTTTAGTGAAAAAAGTGGCCCATTTTTTCAATAGCTTCCAGGTCTTTGGACCGATTGACTCGAAATCGCTCCCAAATGTGCTCCTATACTGGCTGAACGAGACACAGCAGTCCCCATCGGATTCCGGTGGAATTTGTATTTTTGGTGAATATTTTAGTGAAAAAAGTGGCCCATTTTGTCAATAGCTTCCAGGTCTTTGGACCGATTGACTCGAAATCGCTCCCAAATGTGCTCCTATACGGGCTGAACGAGACACAGCAGTCCCCATCGGATTCCGGTGGAATTTGTATTTTTGGTGAATATTTTAGTGAAAAGGGACAATGTTTCATGAGACTGGCTTAAGGCTGCAGTTAGGGTTAGTGTTATGGGGCTAGGGTTAGGTTTACGGTCGTCTTTTGACCGATTGACTCGAAATTCGGCACGAATGTGGTCCTCTACTGGCTGAACGAGACACAGCAGTCCCAATCGGATTCCGGTGGAATTTGTATTTTTGGTGAATATTTTAGTGAAAAAAGTGGCCCATTTTTTCAATAGCTTCCAGGTCTTTGAACCGATTGACTCGAAATCGCTCCCAAATGTGCTCCTATACGGGCTGAACGAGACACAGCAGTCCCCATCGGATTCCGGTGGAATTTGTATTTTTGGTGAATATTTTAGTGAAAAGGGACAATGTTTCATGAGGCTGGCTTAAGGCTGCAGTTAGGGTTAGTGTTATGGGGCTAGGGTTAGGGTTACGGTCGTCTTTTGACCGATTGACTCGAAATTCGGCACGAATGTGGTCCTCTACTGGCTGAACGAGACACAGCAGTCCCAATCAGATTCCGGTGGAATTTGTATTTTTGGTGAATATTTTAGTGAAAAAAGTGGCCCATTTTTTCAATAGCTTCCAGGTCTTTGGACCGATTGACTCAAAATCGCTCCCAAATGTGCTCCTATACTGGCTGAACGAGACACAGCAGTCCCCATCGGATTCCGGTGGAATTTGTATTTTTGGTGAATATTTTAGTGAAAAGGGACAATGTTTCATGAGACTGGCTTAAGGCTGCAGTTAGGGTTAGGGTTATCGGGCTAGGGTTAGGGTTACGGTCGTCTTTTGACCGATTGACTCGAAATTCGGCACGAATGTGGTCCTCTACTGGCTGAACGAGACACAGCAGTCCCCATCGGATTCCGGTGGAATTTGTATTTTTGGTGAATATTTTAGTGAAAAAAGTGGCCCATTTTTTCAATAGCTTCCAGGTCTTTGGACCGATTGACTCAAAATCGCTCCCAAATGTCTCCTATACTGGCTGAACGAGACACAGCAGTCCCCATCGGATTCCGGTGGAATTTGTATTTTTGGTGAATATTTTAGTGAAAAGGGACAATGTTTCATGAGACTGGCTTAAGGCTGCAGTTAGGGTTAGGGTTATGGGGCTAGGGTTAGGGTTACGGTCGTCTTTTGACCGATTGACTCGAAATTCGGCACGAATGTGGTCCTCTACTGGCTGAACGAGGGACAGCAGTTCCCATTGGATTCCGGTGAAATTTGTATTTTTGGTGAATATTTTAGTGAAAAAAGTGGCCCATTTTTTCAATAGCTTCCAGGTCTTTGAACCGATTGACTCGAAATCGCTGCCAAATGTGCTCCTATACGGGCTGAACGAGACACAGCAGTCCCCATCGGATTCCGGTGGAATTTGTATTTTTGGTGAATATTTTAGTGAAAAAAGTGGCCCATTTTTTCAATAGCTTCCAGGTCTTTGGACCGATTGACTCGAAATCGCTCCCAAATGTGCTCCTATACGGGCTGAACGAGACACAGCAGTCCCCATCGGATTCCGGTGGAATTTGTATTTTTGGTGAATATTTTAGTGAAAAAAGTGGCCCATTTTTTCAATAGCTTCCAGGTCTTTGGACCGATTGACTCAAAATCGCTCCCAAATGTGCTCCTATACTGGCTGAACGAGACACAGCAGTCCCCATCGGATTCCGGTGGAATTTGTATTTTTGGTGAATATTTTAGTGAAAAGGGACAATGTTTCATGAGACTGGCTTAAGGCTGCAGTTAGGGTTAGGGTTATGGGGCTAGGGTTAGGGTTACGGTCGTCTTTTGACCGATTGACTCGAAATTCGGCACGAATGTGGTCCTCTACTGGCTGAACGAGACACAGCAGTCCCAATCGGATTCCGGTGGAATTTGTATTTTTGGTGAATATTTTAGTGAAAAAAGTGGCCCATTTTTTCAATAGCTTCCAGGTCTTTGAACCGATTGACTCGAAATCGCTGCCAAATGTGCTCCTATACGGGCTGAACGAGACACAGCAGTCCCCATCGGATTCCGGTGGAATTTGTATTTTTGGTGAATATTTTAGTGAAAAAAGTGGCCCATTTTTTCAATAGCTTCCAGGTCTTTGGACCGATTGACTCGAAATCGCTCCCAAATGTGCTCCTATACGGGCTGAACGAGACACAGCAGTCCCCATCGGATTCCGGTGGAATTTGTATTTTTGGTGAATATTTTAGTGAAAAGGGACAATGTTTCATGAGACTGGCTTAAGGCTGCAGTTAGGGTTAGTGTTATGGGGCTAGGGTTAGGGTTACGGTCGTCTTTTGACCGATTGACTCGAAATTCTGCACGAATGTGGTCCTCTACTGGCTGAACGAGACACAGCAGTCCCAATCGGATTCCGGTGGAATTTGTATTTTTGGTGAATATTTTAGTGAAAAAAGTGGCCCATTTTTTCAATAGCTTCCAGGTCTTTGGACCGATTGACTCAAAATCGCTCCCAAATGTGCTCCTATACGGGCTGAACGAGACACAGCAGTCCCCATCGGATTCCGGTGGAATTTGTATTTTTGGTGAATATTTTAGTGAAAAAAGTGGCCCATTTTTTCAATAGCTTCCAGGTCTTTGGACCGATTGACTCGAAATCGCTCCCAAATGTGCTCCTATACGGGCTGAACGAGACACAGCAGTCCCCATCGGATTCCGGTGGAATTTGTATTTTTGGTGAATATTTTAGTGAAAAGGGACAATGTTTCATGAGACTGGCTTAAGGCTGCAGTTAGGGTTAGTGTTATGGGGCTAGGGTTAGGGTTACGGTCGTCTTTTGACCGATTGACTCGAAATTCTGCACGAATGTGGTCCTCTACTGGCTGAACGAGACACAGCAGTCCCAATCGGATTCCGGTGGAATTTGTATTTTTGGTGAATATTTTAGTGAAAAAAGTGGCCCATTTTTTCAATAGCTTCCAGGTCTTTGGACCGATTGACTCAAAATCGCTCCCAAATGTGCTCCTATACTGGCTGAACGAGACACAGCAGTCCCCATCGGATTCCGGTGGAATTTGTATTTTTGGTGAATATTTTAGTGAAAAAAGTGGCCCATTTTTTCAATAGCTTCCAGGTCTTTGGACCGATTGACTCGAAATCGCTCCCAAATGTGCTCCTATACGGGCTGAACGAGACACAGCAGTCCCCATCGGATTCCGGTGGAATTTGTATTTTTGGTGAATATTTTAGTGAAAAGGGACAATGTTTCATGAGACTGGCTTAAGGCTGCAGTTAGGGTTAGGGTTATCGGGCTAGGGTAGGGGTTACGGTCGTCTTTTGACAGATTGACTCGAAATTCGGCACGAATGTGGTCCTCTACTGGCTGAACGAGACACAGCAGTCCCCATCGGATTCCGGTGGAATTTGTATTTTTGGTGAATATTTTAGTGAAAAAAGTGGCCCATTTTTTCAATAGCTTCCAGGTCTTTGGACCGATTGACTCGAAATCGCTGCCAAATGTGCTCCTATACTGGCTGAACGAGACACACCAGTCCCCATCGGATTCCGGTGGAATTTGTATTTTTGGTGAATATTTTAGTGAAAAAAGTGGCCCATTTTTTCAATAGCTTCCAGGTCTTTGGACCGATTGACTCAAAATCGCTCCCAAATGTGCTCCTATACTGGCTGAACGAGACACAGCAGTCCCCATCGGATTCCGGTGGAATTTGTATTTTTGGTGAATATTTTAGTGAAAAGGGACAATGTTTCATGAGACTGGCTTAAGGCTGCAGTTAGGGTTAGGGTTATGGGGCTAGGGTTAGGGTTACGGTCGTCTTTTGACCGATTGACTCGAAATTCGGCACGAATGTGGTCCTCTACTGGCTGAACGAGGGACAGCAGTTCCCATTGGATTCCGGTGAAATTTGTATTTTTGGTGAATATTTTAGTGAAAAAAGTGGCCCATTTTTTCAATAGCTTCCAGGTCTTTGGACCGATTGACTCGAAATCGCTCCCAAATGTGCTCCTATACGGGCTGAACGAGACACAGCAGTCCCCATCGGATTCCGGTGGAATTTGTATTTTTGGTGAATATTTTAGTGAAAAAAGTGGCCCATTTTTTCAATAGCTTCCAGGTCTTTGGACCGATTGACTCAAAATCGCTCCCAAATGTGCTCCTATACTGGCTGAACGAGACACAGCAGTCCCCATCGGATTCCGGTGGAATTTGTATTTTTGGTGAATATTTTAGTGAAAAGGGACAATGTTTCATGAGACTGGCTTAAGGCTGCAGTTAGGGTTAGGGTTATGGGGCTAGGGTTAGGGTTACGGTCGTCTTTTGACCGATTGACTCGAAATTCGGCACGAATGTGGTCCTCTACTGGCTGAACGAGACACAGCAGTCCCAATCGGATTCCGGTGGAATTTGTATTTTTGGTGAATATTTTAGTGAAAAAAGTGGCCCATTTTTTCAATAGCTTCCAGGTCTTTGAACCGATTGACTCGAAATCGCTGCCAAATGTGCTCCTATACGGGCTGAACGAGACACAGCAGTCCCCATCGGATTCCGGTGGAATTTGTATTTTTGGTGAATATTTTAGTGAAAAAAGTGGCCCATTTTTTCAATAGCTTCCAGGTCTTTGGACCGATTGACTCAAAATCGCTCCCAAATGTGCTCCTATACTGGCTGAACGAGACACAGCAGTCCCCATCGGATTCCGGTGGAATTTGTATTTTTGGTGAATATTTTAGTGAAAAGGGACAATGTTTCATGAGACTGGCTTAAGGCTGCAGTTAGGGTTAGGGTTATGGGGCTAGGGTTAGGGTTACGGTCGTCTTTTGACCGATTGACTCGAAATTCGGCACGAATGTGGTCCTCTACTGGCTGAACGAGACACAGCAGTCCCAATCGGATTCCGGTGGAATTTGTATTTTTGGTGAATATTTTAGTGAAAAAAGTGGCCCATTTTTTCAATAGCTTCCAGGTCTTTGAACCGATTGACTCGAAATCGCTGCCAAATGTGCTCCTATACGGGCTGAACGAGACACAGCAGTCCCCATCGGATTCCGGTGGAATTTGTATTTTTGGTGAATATTTTAGTGAAAAAAGTGGCCCATTTTTTCAATAGCTTCCAGGTCTTTGGACCGATTGACTCGAAATCGCTCCCAAATGTGCTCCTATACGGGCTGAACGAGACACAGCAGTCCCCATCGGATTCCGGTGGAATTTGTATTTTTGGTGAATATTTTAGTGAAAAGGGACAATGTTTCATGAGACTGGCTTAAGGCTGCAGTTAGGGTTAGTGTTATGGGGCTAGGGTTAGGGTTACGGTCGTCTTTTGACCGATTGACTCGAAATTCTGCACGAATGTGGTCCTCTACTGGCTGAACGAGACACAGCAGTCCCAATCGGATTCCGGTGGAATTTGTATTTTTGGTGAATATTTTAGTGAAAAAAGTGGCCCATTTTTTCAATAGCTTCCAGGTCTTTGGACCGATTGACTCAAAATCGCTCCCAAATGTGCTCCTATACTGGCTGAACGAGACACAGCAGTCCCCATCGGATTCCGGTGGAATTTGTATTTTTGGTGAATATTTTAGTGAAAAAAGTGGCCCATTTTTTCAATAGCTTCCAGGTCTTTGGACCGATTGACTCGAAATCGCTCCCAAATGTGCTCCTATACGGGCTGAACGAGACACAGCAGTCCCCATCGGATTCCGGTGGAATTTGTATTTTTGGTGAATATTTTAGTGAAAAGGGACAATGTTTCATGAGACTGGCTTAAGGCTGCAGTTAGGGTTAGGGTTATCGGGCTAGGGTAGGGGTTACGGTCGTCTTTTGACAGATTGACTCGAAATTCGGCACGAATGTGGTCCTCTACTGGCTGAACGAGACACAGCAGTCCCCATCGGATTCCGGTGGAATTTGTATTTTTGGTGAATATTTTAGTGAAAAAAGTGGTCCATTTTTTCAATAGCTTCCAGGTCTTTGGACCGATTGACTCGAAATCGCTGCCAAATGTGCTCCTATACTGGCTGAACGAGACACACCAGTCCCCATCGGATTCCGGTGGAATTTGTATTTTTGGTGAATATTTTAGTGAAAAAAGTGGCCCATTTTTTCAATAGCTTCCAGGTCTTTGGACCGATTGACTCAAAATCGCTCCCAAATGTGCTCCTATACTGGCTGAACGAGACACAGCAGTCCCCATCGGATTCCGGTGGAATTTGTATTTTTGGTGAATATTTTAGTGAAAAGGGACAATGTTTCATGAGACTGGCTTAAGGCTGCAGTTAGGGTTAGGGTTATGGGGCTAGGGTTAGGGTTACGGTCGTCTTTTGACCGATTGACTCGAAATTCGGCACGAATGTGGTCCTCTACTGGCTGAACGAGGGACAGCAGTTCCCATTGGATTCCGGTGAAATTTGTATTTTTGGTGAATATTTTAGTGAAAAAAGTGGCCCATTTTTTCAATAGCTTCCAGGTCTTTGGACCGATTGACTCGAAATCGCTCCCAAATGTGCTCCTATACGGGCTGAACGAGACACAGCAGTCCCCATCGGATTCCGGTGGAATTTGTATTTTTGGTGAATATTTTAGTGAAAAAAGTGGCCCATTTTTTCAATAGCTTCCAGGTCTTTGGACCGATTGACTCAAAATCGCTCCCAAATGTGCTCCTATACTGGCTGAACGAGACACAGCAGTCCCCATCGGATTCCGGTGGAATTTGTATTTTTGGTGAATATTTTAGTGAAAAGGGACAATGTTTCATGAGACTGGCTTAAGGCTGCAGTTAGGGTTAGGGTTATGGGGCTAGGGTTAGGGTTACGGTCGTCTTTTGACCGATTGACTCGAAATTCGGCACGAATGTGGTCCTCTACTGGCTGAACGAGACACAGCAGTCCCAATCGGATTCCGGTGGAATTTGTATTTTTGGTGAATATTTTAGTGAAAAAAGTGGCCCATTTTTTCAATAGCTTCCAGGTCTTTGAACCGATTGACTCGAAATCGCTGCCAAATGTGCTCCTATACGGGCTGAACGAGACACAGCAGTCCCCATCGGATTCCGGTGGAATTTGTATTTTTGGTGAATATTTTAAGTGAAAAAAGTGGCCCATTTTTTCAATAGCTTCCAGGTCTTTGGACCGATTGACTCAAAATCGCTCCCAAATGTGCTCCTATACTGGCTGAACGAGACACAGCAGTCCCCATCGGATTCCGGTGGAATTTGTATTTTTGGTGAATATTTTAGTGAAAAGGGACAATGTTTCATGAGACTGGCTTAAGGCTGCAGTTAGGGTTAGGGTTATGGGGCTAGGGTTAGGGTTACGGTCGTCTTTTGACCGATTGACTCGAAATTCGGCACGAATGTGGTCCTCTACTGGCTGAACGAGACCACAGCAGTCCCAATCGGATTCCGGTGGAATTGTATTTTTGGTGAATATTTTAGTGAAAAAAGTGGCCCATTTTTTCAATAGCTTCCAGGTCTTTGAACCGATTGACTCGAAATCGCTGCCAAATGTGCTCCTATACGGGGCTGAACGAGACACAGCAGTCCCCATCGGATTCCGGTGGAATTTGTATTTTTGGTGAATATTTTAGTGAAAAAGTGGCCCATTTTTTCAATAGCTTCCAGGTCTTTGGACCGATTGACTCGAAATCGCTCCCAAATGTGCTCCTATACGGGCTGAACGAGACACAGCAGTCCCCATCGGATTCCGGTGGAATTTGTATTTTGGTGAATATTTTAGTGAAAAGGGACAATGTTTCATGAGACTGGCTTAAGGCTGCAGTTAGGGTTAGTGTTATGGGGCTAGGGTTAGGGTTACGGTCGTCTTTTGACCGATTGACTCGAAATTCTGCACGAATGTGGTCCTCTACTGAGCTGAACGAGACACAGCAGTCCCAATCGGATTCCGGTGGAATTTGTATTTTTGGTGAATATTTTAGTGAAAAAAGTGGCCCATTTTTTCAATAGCTTCCAGGTCTTTGGACCGATTGACTCAAAATCGCTCCCAAATGTGCTCCTATACGGGCTGAACGAGACACAGCAGTCCCCATCGGATTCCGGTGGAATTTGTATTTTTGGTGAATATTTTAGTGAAAAAAGTGGCCCATTTTTTCAATAGCTTCCAGGTCTTTGGACCGATTGACTCGAAATCGCTCCCAAATGTGCTCCTATACGGGCTGAACGAGACACAGCAGTCCCCATCGGATTCCGGTGGAATTTGTATTTTTGGTGAATATTTTAGTGAAAAGGGACAATGTTTCATGAGACTGGCTTAAGGCTGCAGTTAGGGTTAGGGTTATGGGGCTAGGGTTAGGGTTACGGTCGTCTTTTGACCGATTGACTCGAAATTCGGCACGAATGTGGTCCTCTACTGGCTGAACGAGACACAGCAGTCCCAATCGGATTCCGGTGGAATTTGTATTTTTGGTGAATATTTTAGTGAAAAAAGTGGCCCATTTTTTCAATAGCTTCCAGGTCTTTGAACCGATTGACTCGAAATCGCTGCCAAATGTGCTCCTATACGGGCTGAACGAGACACAGCAGTCCCCATCGGATTCCGGTGGAATTTGTATTTTTGGTGAATATTTTAGTGAAAAAAGTGGCCCATTTTTTCAATAGCTTCCAGGTCTTTGGACCGATTGACTCAAAATCGCTCCCAAATGTGCTCCTATACTGGCTGAACGAGACACAGCAGTCCCCATCGGATTCCGGTGGAATTTGTATTTTTGGTGAATATTTTAGTGAAAAGGGACAATGTTTCATGAGACTGGCTTAAGGCTGCAGTTAGGGTTAGGGTTATGGGGCTAGGGTTAGGGTTACGGTCGTCTTTTGACCGATTGACTCGAAATTCGGCACGAATGTGGTCCTCTACTGGCTGAACGAGACACAGCAGTCCCAATCGGATTCCGGTGGAATTTGTATTTTTGGTGAATATTTTAGTGAAAAAAGTGGCCCATTTTTTCAATAGCTTCCAGGTCTTTGAACCGATTGACTCGAAATCGCTGCCAAATGTGCTCCTATACGGGCTGAACGAGACACAGCAGTCCCCATCGGATTCCGGTGGAATTTGTATTTTTGGTGAATATTTTAGTGAAAAAAGTGGCCCATTTTTTCAATAGCTTCCAGGTCTTTGGACCGATTGACTCGAAATCGCTCCCAAATGTGCTCCTATACGGGCTGAACGAGACACAGCAGTCCCCATCGGATTCCGGTGGAATTTGTATTTTTGGTGAATATTTTAGTGAAAAGGGACAATGTTTCATGAGACTGGCTTAAGGCTGCAGTTAGGGTTAGTGTTATGGGGCTAGGGTTAGGGTTACGGTCGTCTTTTGACCGATTGACTCGAAATTCTGCACGAATGTGGTCCTCTACTGGCTGAACGAGACACAGCAGTCCAATCGGATTCCGGTGGAATTTGTATTTTGGTGAATATTTTAGTGAAAAAAGTGGCCATTTTTTCAATAGCTTCCAGGTCTTTGGACCGATTGACTCAAAATCGCTCCCAAATGTGCTCCTATACTGGCTGAACGAGACACAGCAGTCCCCATCGGATTCCGGTGGAATTTGTATTTTTGGTGAATATTTTAGTGAAAAAAGTGGCCCATTTTTTCAATAGCTTCCAGGTCTTTGGACCGATTGACTCGAAATCGCTCCCAAATGTGCTCCTATACGGGCTGAACGAGACACAGCAGTCCCCATCGGATTCCGGTGGAATTTGTATTTTTGGTGAATATTTTAGTGAAAAGGGACAATGTTTCATGAGACTGGCTTAAGGCTGCAGTTAGGGTTAGGGTTATCGGGCTAGGGTAGGGGTTACGGTCGTCTTTTGACAGATTGACTCGAAATTCGGCACGAATGTGGTCCTCTACTGGCTGAACGAGACACAGCAGTCCCCATCGGATTCCGGTGGAATTTGTATTTTTGGTGAATATTTTAGTGAAAAAAGTGGCCCATTTTTTCAATAGCTTCCAGGTCTTTGGACCGATTGACTCGAAATCGCTGCCAAATGTGCTCCTATACTGGCTGAACGAGACACAGCAGTCCCCATCGGATTCCGGTGGAATTTGTATTTTTGGTGAATATTTTAGTGAAAAAAGTGGCCCATTTTTTCAATAGCTTCCAGGTCTTTGGACCGATTGACTCAAAATCGCTCCCAAATGTGCTCCTATACTGGCTGAACGAGACACAGCAGTCCCCATCGGATTCCGGTGGAATTTGTATTTTTGGTGAATATTTTAGTGAAAAGGGACAATGTTTCATGAGACTGGCTTAAGGCTGCAGTTAGGGTTAGGGTTATGGGGCTAGGGTTAGGGTTACGGTCGTCTTTTGACCGATTGACTCGAAATTCGGCACGAATGTGGTCCTCTACTGGCTGAACGAGGGACAGCAGTTCCCATTGGATTCCGGTGAAATTTGTATTTTTGGTGAATATTTTAGTGAAAAAAGTGGCCCATTTTTTCAATAGCTTCCAGGTCTTTGGACCGATTGACTCGAAATCGCTGCCAAATGTGCTCCTATACGGGCTGAACGAGACACAGCAGTCCCCATCGGATTCCGGTGGAATTTGTATTTTTGGTGAATATTTTAGTGAAAAAAGTGGCCCATTTTTTCAATAGCTTCCAGGTCTTTGGACCGATTGACTCAAAATCGCTCCCAAATGTGCTCCTATACTGGCTGAACGAGACACAGCAGTCCCAATCGGATTCCGGTGGAATTTGTATTTTTGGTGAATATTTTAGTGAAAAGGGACAATGTTTCATGAGACTGGCTTAAGGCTGCAGTTAGGGTTAGGGTTATGGGGCTAGGGTTAGGGTTACGGTCGTCTTTTGACCGATTGACTCGAAATTCGGCACGAATGTGGTCCTCTACTGGCTGAACGAGGGACAGCAGTTCCCATTGGATTCCGGTGAAATTTGTATTTTTGGTGAATATTTTAGTGAAAAAAGTGGCCCATTTTTTCAATAGCTTCCAGGTCTTTGAACCGATTGACTCAAAATCGCTCCCAAATGTGCTCCTATACTGGCTGAACGAGACACAGCAGTCCCCATCGGATTCCGGTGGAATTTGTATTTTTGGTGAATATTTTAGTGAAAAGGGACAATGTTTCATGAGACTGGCTTAAGGCTGGAGTTAGGGTTAGGGTTATGGGGCTAGGGTTAGGGTTATGGTCGTCTTTTGACCGATTGACTCGAAATTCGGCACGAATGTGGTCCTCTACTGGCTGAACGAGACACAGCAGTCCCCATCGGATTCCGGTGGAATTTGTATTTTTGGTGAATATTTTAGTGAAAAAAGTGGCCCATTTTTTCAATAGCTTCCAGGTCTTTGGACCGATTGACTCGAAATCGCTGCCAAATGTGCTCCTATACTGGCTGAACGAGACACAGCAGTCTCCATCGGAATCTGGTGGAATTTGTATTTTTGGTGAATATTTTAGTGAAAAAAGTGGCCCATTTTTTCAATAGCTTCCTGGTCTTTGGACCGATTGACTCGAAATCGCTCCCAAATGTGCTCCTATACTGGCTGAACGAGACACAGCAGTCCCCATCGGATTCCGGTGAAATTTGTATTTTTGGTGAATATTTTAGTGAAAAGGGACAATGTTTCCTGAGACTGGCTTAAGACTGGAGTTAGGGTTAGGGTTATGGGGCTAGGGTTAGGGTTACGGTCGTCTTTTGACCGATTGACTCGAAATTCGGCACGAATGTGGTCCTCTACTGGCTGAACGAGGGACAGCAGTCCCCATCGGATTCCGGTGGAATTTGTATTTTTGGTGAATATTTTAGTGAAAAAAGTGGCCCATTTTTTCAATAGCTTCCAGGTCTTTGGACCGATTGACTCAAAATCGCTCCCAAATGTGCTCCTATACTGGCTGAACGAGACACAGCAGTCCCCATCGGATTCCGGTGGAATTTGTATTTTTGGTGAATATTTTAGTGAAAAGGGACAATGTTTCATGAGACTGGCTTAAGGCTGCAGTTAGGTTTAGGGTTATGGGGCTAGGGTTAGGGTTACGGTCGTCTTTTGACCGATTGACTCGAAATTCGGCACGAATGTGGTCCTCTACTGGCTGAACGAGACACAGCAGTCCCCATCGGATTCCGGTGAAATTTGTATTTTTGGTGAATATTTTAGTGAAAAAAGTGGCCCATTTTTTCAATAGCTTCCAGGTCTTTGAACCGATTGACTCGAAATCGCTGCCAAATGTGCTCCTATACGGGCTGAACGAGACACAGCAGTCCCCATCGGATTCCGGTGGAATTTGTATTTTTGGTGAATATTTTAGTGAAAAGGGACAATGTTTCATGAGACTGGCTTAAGGCTGCAGTTAGGGTTAGGGTTATGGGGCTAGGGTTAGGGTTACGGTCGTCTTTTGACCGATTGACTCGAAATTCGGCACGAATGTGGTCCTCTACTGGCTGAACGAGGGACAGCAGTTCCCATTGGATTCCGGTGAAATTTGTATTTTTGGTGAATATTTTAGTGAAAAAAGAGGCCCATTTTTTCAATAGCTTCCAGGTCTTTGGACCGATTGACTCAAAATCGCTGCCAAATGTGCTCCTATACTGGCTGAACGAGACACAGCAGTCCCCATCGGATTCCGGTGGAATTTGTATTTTTGGTGAATATTTTAGTGAAAAAAGTGGCCCATTTTTTCAATAGCTTCCAGGTCTTTGGACCGATTGACTCGAAATCGCTCCCAAATGTGCTCCTATACGGGCTGAACGAGACACAGCAGTCCCCATCGGATTCCGGTGGAATTTGTATTTTTGGTGAATATTTTAGTGAAAAGGGACAATGTTTCATGAGACTGGCTTAAGGCTGCAGTTAGGGTTAGTGTTATGGGGCTAGGGTTAGGGTTACGGTCGTCTTTTGACCGATTGACTCGAAATTCGGCACGAATGTGGTTCTCTACTGGCTGAACGAGACACAGCAGTCCCCATCGGATTCCGGTGGAATTTGTATTTTTGGTGAATATTTTAGTGAAAAAAGTGGCCCATTTTTTCAATAGCTTCCAGGTCTTTGGACCGATTGACTCAAAATCGCTCCCAAATGTGCTCCTATACTGGCTGAACGAGACACAGCAGTCCCCATCGGATTCCGGTGGAATTTGTATTTTTGGTGAATATTTTAGTGAAAAGGGACAATGTTTCATGAGACTGGCTTAAGGCTGGAGTTAGGGTTAGGGTTATGGGGCTAGGGTTAGGGTTATGGTCGTCTTTTGACCGATTGACTCGAAATTCGGCACGAATGTGGTCCTCTACTGGCTGAACGAGGGACAGCAGTTCCCATTGGATTCCGGTGAAATTTGTATTTTTGGTGAATATTTTAGTGAAAAAAGTGGCCCATTTTTTCAATAGCTTCCAGGTCTTTGAACCGATTGACTCGAAATCGCTGCCAAATGTGCTCCTATACGGGCTGAACGAGACACAGCAGTCTCCATCGGAATCTGGTGGAATTTGTATTTTTGGTGAATATTTTAGTGAAAAAAGTGGCCCATTTTTTCAATAGCTTCCTGGTCTTTGGACCGATTGACTCGAAATCGCTCCCAAATGTGCTCCTATACTGGCTGAACGAGACACAGCAGTCCCCATCGGATTCCGGTGAAATTTGTATTTTTGGTGAATATTTTAGTGAAAAGGGACAATGTTTCCTGAGACTGGCTTAAGACTGGAGTTAGGGTTAGGGTTATGGGGCTAGGGTTAGGGTTACGGTCGTCTTTTGACCGATTGACTCGAAATTTGGCACGAATGTGGTCCTCTACTGGCTGAACGAGACACAGCAGTCCCCATCGGATTCCGGTGGAATTTGTATTTTTGGTGAATATTTTAGTGAAAAAAGTGGCCCATTTTTTCAATAGCTTCCAGGTCTTTGGACCGATTGACTCGAAATCGCTGCCAAATGTGCTCCTATACTGGCTGAACGAGACACAGCAGTCTCCATCGGAATCTGGTGGAATTTGTATTTTTGGTGAATATTTTAGTGAAAAAAGTGGCCCATTTTTTCAATAGCTTCCTGGTCTTTGGACCGATTGACTCGAAATCGCTCCCAAATGTGCTCCTATACTGGCTGAACGAGACACAGCAGTCCCCATCGGATTCCGGTGAAATTTGTATTTTTGGTGAATATTTTAGTGAAAAGGGACAATGTTTCCTGAGACTGGCTTAAGACTGGAGTTAGGGTTAGGGTTATGGGGCTAGGGTTAGGGTTACGGTCGTCTTTTGACCGATTGACTCGAAATTTGGCACGAATGTGGTCCTCTACTGGCTGAACGAGGGACAGCAGTCCCCATCGGATTCCGGTGGAATTTGTATTTTTGGTGAATATTTTAGTGAAAAAAGTGGCCCATTTTTTCAATAGCTTCCAGGTCTTTGGACCGATTGACTCGAAATCGCTCCCAAATGTGCTCCTATACGGGCTGAACGAGACACAGCAGTCCCCATCGGATTCCGGTGGAATTTGTATTTTTGGTGAATATTTTAGTGAAAAGGGACAATGTTTCATGAGACTGGCTTAAGGCTGCAGTTAGGGTTAGTGTTATGGGGCTAGGGTTAGGGTTACGGTCGTCTTTTGACCGATTGACTCGAAATTCGGCACGAATGTGGTCCTCTACTGGCTGAACGAGGGACAGCAGTTCCCATCGGATTCCGGTGAAATTTGTATTTTTGGTGAATATTTTAGTGAAAAAAGTGGCCCATTTTTTCAATAGCTTCCAGGTCTTTGGACCGATTGACTCAAAATCGCTCCCAAATGTGCTCCTATACTGGCTGAACGAGACACAGCAGTCCCCATCGGATTCCGGTGGAATTTGTATTTTTGGTGAATATTTTAGTGAAAAGGGACAATGTTTCATGAGACTGGCTTAAGGCTGCAGTTAGGTTTAGGGTTATGGGGCTAGGGTTAGGGTTACGGTCGTCTTTTGACCGATTGACTCGAAATTCGGCACGAATGTGGTCCTCTACTGGCTGAACGAGACACAGCAGTCCCCATCGGATTCCGGTGAAATTTGTATTTTTGGTGAATATTTTAGTGAAAAAAGTGGCCCATTTTTTCAATAGCTTCCAGGTCTTTGAACCGATTGACTCGAAATCGCTGCCAAATGTGCTCCTATACGGGCTGAACGAGACACAGCAGTCCCCATCGGATTCCGGTGGAATTTGTATTTTTGGTGAATATTTTAGTGAAAAGGGACAATGTTTCATGAGACTGGCTTAAGGCTGCAGTTAGGGTTAGGGTTATGGGGCTAGGGTTAGGGTTACGGTCGTCTTTTGACCGATTGACTCGAAATTCGGCACGAATGTGGTCCTCTACTGGCTGAACGAGGGACAGCAGTTCCCATTGGATTCCGGTGAAATTTGTATTTTTGGTGAATATTTTAGTGAAAAAAGAGGCCCATTTTTTCAATAGCTTCCAGGTCTTTGGACCGATTGACTCAAAATCGCTGCCAAATGTGCTCCTATACTGGCTGAACGAGACACAGCAGTCCCCATCGGATTCCGGTGGAATTTGTATTTTTGGTGAATATTTTAGTGAAAAAAGTGGCCCATTTTTTCAATAGCTTCCAGGTCTTTGGACCGATTGACTCGAAATCGCTCCCAAATGTGCTCCTATACGGGCTGAACGAGACACAGCAGTCCCCATCGGATTCCGGTGGAATTTGTATTTTTGGTGAATATTTTAGTGAAAAGGGACAATGTTTCATGAGACTGGCTTAAGGCTGCAGTTAGGGTTAGTGTTATGGGGCTAGGGTTAGGGTTACGGTCGTCTTTTGACCGATTGACTCGAAATTCGGCACGAATGTGGTTCTCTACTGGCTGAACGAGACACAGCAGTCCCCATCGGATTCCGGTGGAATTTGTATTTTTGGTGAATATTTTAGTGAAAAAAGTGGCCCATTTTTTCAATAGCTTCCAGGTCTTTGGACCGATTGACTCAAAATCGCTCCCAAATGTGCTCCTATACTGGCTGAACGAGACACAGCAGTCCCCATCGGATTCCGGTGGAATTTGTATTTTTGGTGAATATTTTAGTGAAAAGGGACAATGTTTCATGAGACTGGCTTAAGGCTGCAGTTAGCGTTAGGGTTATGGGGCTAGGGTTAGGGTTACGATCGTCTTTTGACCGATTGACTCGAAATTCGGCACGAATGTGGTCCTCTACTGGCTGAACGAGGGACAGCAGTTCCCATTGGATTCCGGTGAAATTTGTATTTTTGGTGAATATTTTAGTGAACAAAGTGGCCCATTTTTTCAATAGCTTCCAGGTCTTTGAACCGATTGACTCAAAATCGCTCCCAAATGTGCTCCTATACTGGCTGAACGAGACACAGCAGTCCCCATCGGATTCCTGTGGAATTTGTATTTTTGGTGAATATTTTAGTGAAAAGGGACAATGTTTCATGAGACTGGCTTAAGGCTGGAGTTAGGGTTAGGGTTATGGGGCTAGGGTTAGGGTTATGGTCGTCTTTTGACCGATTGACTCGAAATTCGGCACGAATGTGGTCCTCTACTGGCTGAACGAGGGACAGCAGTTCCCATTGGATTCTGGTGAAATTTGTATTTTTGGTGAATATTTTAGTGAAAAAAGTGGCCCATTTTTTCAATAGCTTCCAGGTCTTTGGACCGATTGACTCGAAATCGCTCCCAAATGTGCTCCTATACTGCCTGAACGAGACACAGCAGTCCCCATCGGATTCTGGTGGAATTTGTATTTTTGGTGAATATTTTAGTGAAAAAAGTGGCCCATTTTTTCAATAGCTTCCAGGTCTTTGGACCGATTGACTCGAAATCGCTGCCAAATGTGCTCCTATACTGGCTGAACGAGACACAGCAGTCCCCATCGGATTCCGGTGAAATTTGTATTTTTGGTGAATATTTTAGTGAAAAGGGACAATGTTTCCTGAGACTGGCTTAAGACTGGAGTTAGGGTTAGGGTTATGGGGCTAGGGTTAGGGTTACGGTCGTCTTTTGACCGATTGACTCGAAATTCGGCACGAATGTGGTCCTCTACTGGCTGAACGAGGGACAGCAGTTCCCATTGGATTCCGGTGAAATTTGTATTTTTGGTGAATATTTTAGTGAAAAAAGTGGCCCATTTTTTCAATAGGTTCCAGGTCTTTGAACCGATTGACTCGAAATCGCTGCCAAATGTGCTCCTATACGGGCTGAACGAGACACAGCAGTCCCCATCGGATTCCGGTGGAATTTGTATTTTTGGTGAATATTTTAGTGAAAAAAGTGGCCCATTTTTTCAATAGCTTCCAGGTCTTTGGACCGATTGACTCGAAATCGCTCCCAAATGTGCTCCTATACAGGCTGAACGAGACACAGCAGTCCCCATCGGATTCCGGTGGAATTTGTATTTTTGGTGAATATTTTAGTGAAAAGGGACAATGTTTCATGAGACTGGCTTAAGGCTGCAGTTAGGGTTAGTGTTATGGGGCTAGGGTTAGGGTTACGGTCGTCTTTTGACCGATTGACTCGAAATTCGGCACGAATGTGGTCCTCTACTGGCTGAACGAGACACAGCAGTCCCCATCGGATTCCGGTGGAATTTGTATTTTTGGTGAATATTTTAGTGAAAAAAGTGGCCCATTTTTTCAATAGCTTCCAGGTCTTTGGACCGATTGACTCAAAATCGCTCCCAAATGTGCTCCTATACTGGCTGAACGAGACACAGCAGTCCCCGTCGGATTCCGGTGGAATTTGTATTTTTGGTGAATATTTTAGTGAAAAGGGACAATGTTTCATGAGACTGGCTTAAGGCTGCAGTTAGGGTTAGGGTTATGGGGCTAGGGTTAGGGTTACGGTCGTCTTTTGACCGATTGACTCGAAATTCGGCACGAATGTGGTCCTCTACTGGCTGAACGTGGGACAGCAGTTCCCATTGGATTCCGGTGAAATTTGTATTTTTGGTGAATATTTTAGTGAAAAAAGTGGCCCACTTTTTTCAATAGCTTCCAGGTCTTTGGACCGATTGACTCGAAATCGCTCCCAAATGTGCTCCTATACGGCCTGAACGAGACACAGCAGTCCCCATCGGATTCTGGTGGAATTTGTATTTTTGGTGAATATTTTAGTGAAAAAAGTGGCCCATTTTTTCAATAGCTTCCAGGTCTTTGGACCGATTGACTCGAAATCGCTGCCAAATGTGCTCCTATACTGGCTGAACGAGACACAGCAGTCTCCATCGGAATCTGGTGGAATTTGTATTTTTGGTGAATATTTTAGTGAAAAAAGTGGCCCATTTTTTCAATAGCTTCCTGGTCTTTGGACCGATTGACTCGAAATCGCTCCCAAATGTGCTCCTATACTGGCTGAATGAGACACAGCAGTCCCCATCGGATTCCGGTGAAATTTGTATTTTTGGTGAATATTTTAGTGAAAAGGGACAATGTTTCCTGAGACTGGCTTAAGACTGGAGTTAGGGTTAGGGTTATGGGGCTAGGGTTAGGGTTACGGTCGTCTTTTGACCGATTGACTCGAAATTCGGCACGAATGTGGTCCTCTACTGGCTGAACGAGGGACAGCAGTTCCCATTGGATTCCGGTGAAATTTGTATTTTTGGTGAATATTTTAGTGAAAAAAGTGGCCCATTTTTTCAATAGGTTCCAGGTCTTTGAACCGATTGACTCGAAATCGCTGCCAAATGTGCTCCTATACGGGCTGAACGAGACACAGCAGTCCCCATCGGATTCCGGTGGAATTTGTATTTTTGGTGAATATTTTAGTGAAAAAAGTGGCCCATTTTTTCAATAGCTTCCAGGTCTTTGGACCGATTGACTCGAAATCGCTCCCAAATGTGCTCCTATACAGGCTGAACGAGACACAGCAGTCCCCATCGGATTCCGGTGGAATTTGTATTTTTGGTGAATATTTTAGTGAAAAGGGACAATGTTTCATGAGACTGGCTTAAGGCTGCAGTTAGGGTTAGTGTTATGGGGCTAGGGTTAGGGTTACGGTCGTCTTTTGACCGATTGACTCGAAATTCGGCACGAATGTGGTCCTCTACTGGCTGAACGAGACACAGCAGTCCCCATCGGATTCCGGTGGAATTTGTATTTTTGGTGAATATTTTAGTGAAAAAAGTGGCCCATTTTTTCAATAGCTTCCAGGTCTTTGGACCGATTGACTCAAAATCGCTCCCAAATGTGCTCCTATACTGGCTGAACGAGACACAGCAGTCCCCGTCGGATTCCGGTGGAATTTGTATTTTTGGTGAATATTTTAGTGAAAAGGGACAATGTTTCATGAGACTGGCTTAAGGCTGCAGTTAGGGTTAGGGTTATGGGGCTAGGGTTAGGGTTACGGTCGTCTTTTGACCGATTGACTCGAAATTCGGCACGAATGTGGTCCTCTACTGGCTGAACGAGACACAGCAGTCCCCATCGGATTCCGGTGGAATTTGTATTTTTGGTGAATATTTTAGTGAAAAGGGACAATGTTTCATGAGACTGGCTTAAGGCTGCAGTTAGGGTTAGGGTTATGGGGCTAGGGTTAGGGTTACGGTCGTCTTTTGACCGATTGACTCGAAATTCGGCACGAATGTGGTCCTCTACTGGCTGAACGTGGGACAGCAGTTCCCATTGGATTCCGGTGAAATTTGTATTTTTGGTGAATATTTTAGTGAAAAAAGTGGCCCACTTTTTCAATAGCTTCCAGGTCTTTGGACCGATTGACTCGAAATCGCTGCCAAATGTGCTCCTATACTGGCTGAACGAGACACAGCAGTCTCCATCGGAATCTGGTGGAATTTGTATTTTTGGTGAATATTTTAGTGAAAAAAGTGGCCCATTTTTTCAATAGCTTCCTGGTCTTTGGACCGATTGACTCGAAATCGCTCCCAAATGTGCTCCTATACTGGCTGAACGAGACACAGCAGTCCCCATCGGATTCCGGTGAAATTTGTATTTTTGGTGAATATTTTAGTGAAAAGGGACAATGTTTCCTGAGACTGGCTTAAGACTGGAGTTAGGGTTAGGGTTATGGGGCTAGGGTTAGGGTTACGGTCGTCTTTTGACCGATTGACTCGAAATTTGGCACGAATGTGGTCCTCTACTGGCTGAACGAGGGACAGCAGTCCCCATCGGATTCCGGTGGAATTTGTATTTTTGGTGAATATTTTAGTGAAAAAAGTGGCCCATTTTTTCAATAGCTTCCAGGTCTTTGGACCGATTGACTCGAAATCGCTCCCAAATGTGCTCCTATACGGGCTGAACGAGACACAGCAGTCCCCATCGGATTCCGGTGGAATTTGTATTTTTGGTGAATATTTTAGTGAAAAGGGACAATGTTTCATGAGACTGGCTTAAGGCTGCAGTTAGGGTTAGTGTTATGGGGCTAGGGTTAGGGTTACGGTCGTCTTTTGACCGATTGACTCGAAATTCGGCACGAATGTGGTCCTCTACTGGCTGAACGAGGGACAGCAGTTCCCATCGGATTCCGGTGAAATTTGTATTTTTGGTGAATATTTTAGTGAAAAAAGTGGCCCATTTTTTCAATAGCTTCCAGGTCTTTGGACCGATTGACTCAAAATCGCTCCCAAATGTGCTCCTATACTGGCTGAACGAGACACAGCAGTCCCCATCGGATTCCGGTGGAATTTGTATTTTTGGTGAATATTTTAGTGAAAAGGGACAATGTTTCATGAGACTGGCTTAAGGCTGCAGTTAGGTTTAGGGTTATGGGGCTAGGGTTAGGGTTACGGTCGTCTTTTGACCGATTGACTCGAAATTCGGCACGAATGTGGTCCTCTACTGGCTGAACGAGACACAGCAGTCCCCATCGGATTCCGGTGAAATTTGTATTTTTGGTGAATATTTTAGTGAAAAAAGTGGCCCATTTTTTCAATAGCTTCCAGGTCTTTGAACCGATTGACTCGAAATCGCTGCCAAATGTGCTCCTATACGGGCTGAACGAGACACAGCAGTCCCCATCGGATTCCGGTGGAATTTGTATTTTTGGTGAATATTTTAGTGAAAAGGGACAATGTTTCATGAGACTGGCTTAAGGCTGCAGTTAGGGTTAGGGTTATGGGGCTAGGGTTAGGGTTACGGTCGTCTTTTGACCGATTGACTCGAAATTCGGCACGAATGTGGTCCTCTACTGGCTGAACGAGGGACAGCAGTTCCCATTGGATTCCGGTGAAATTTGTATTTTTGGTGAATATTTTAGTGAAAAAAGAGGCCCATTTTTTCAATAGCTTCCAGGTCTTTGGACCGATTGACTCAAAATCGCTGCCAAATGTGCTCCTATACTGGCTGAACGAGACACAGCAGTCCCCATCGGATTCCGGTGGAATTTGTATTTTTGGTGAATATTTTAGTGAAAAAAGTGGCCCATTTTTTCAATAGCTTCCAGGTCTTTGGACCGATTGACTCGAAATCGCTCCCAAATGTGCTCCTATACGGGCTGAACGAGACACAGCAGTCCCCATCGGATTCCGGTGGAATTTGTATTTTTGGTGAATATTTTAGTGAAAAGGGACAATGTTTCATGAGACTGGCTTAAGGCTGCAGTTAGGGTTAGTGTTATGGGGCTAGGGTTAGGGTTACGGTCGTCTTTTGACCGATTGACTCGAAATTCGGCACGAATGTGGTTCTCTACTGGCTGAACGAGACACAGCAGTCCCCATCGGATTCCGGTGGAATTTGTATTTTTGGTGAATATTTTAGTGAAAAAAGTGGCCCATTTTTTCAATAGCTTCCAGGTCTTTGGACCGATTGACTCAAAATCGCTCCCAAATGTGCTCCTATACTGGCTGAACGAGACACAGCAGTCCCCATCGGATTCCGGTGGAATTTGTATTTTTGGTGAATATTTTAGTGAAAAGGGACAATGTTTCATGAGACTGGCTTAAGGCTGCAGTTAGCGTTAGGGTTATGGGGCTAGGGTTAGGGTTACGATCGTCTTTTGACCGATTGACTCGAAATTCGGCACGAATGTGGTCCTCTACTGGCTGAACGAGGGACAGCAGTTCCCATTGGATTCCGGTGAAATTTGTATTTTTGGTGAATATTTTAGTGAACAAAGTGGCCCATTTTTTCAATAGCTTCCAGGTCTTTGAACCGATTGACTCAAAATCGCTCCCAAATGTGCTCCTATACTGGCTGAACGAGACACAGCAGTCCCCATCGGATTCCTGTGGAATTTGTATTTTTGGTGAATATTTTAGTGAAAAGGGACAATGTTTCATGAGACTGGCTTAAGGCTGGAGTTAGGGTTAGGGTTATGGGGCTAGGGTTAGGGTTATGGTCGTCTTTTGACCGATTGACTCGAAATTCGGCACGAATGTGGTCCTCTACTGGCTGAACGAGGGACAGCAGTTCCCATTGGATTCTGGTGAAATTTGTATTTTTGGTGAATATTTTAGTGAAAAAAGTGGCCCATTTTTTCAATAGCTTCCAGGTCTTTGGACCGATTGACTCGAAATCGCTCCCAAATGTGCTCCTATACTGCCTGAACGAGACACAGCAGTCCCCATCGGATTCTGGTGGAATTTGTATTTTTGGTGAATATTTTAGTGAAAAAAGTGGCCCATTTTTTCAATAGCTTCCAGGTCTTTGGACCGATTGACTCGAAATCGCTGCCAAATGTGCTCCTATACTGGCTGAACGAGACACAGCAGTCCCCATCGGATTCCGGTGAAATTTGTATTTTTGGTGAATATTTTAGTGAAAAGGGACAATGTTTCCTGAGACTGGCTTAAGACTGGAGTTAGGGTTAGGGTTATGGGGCTAGGGTTAGGGTTACGGTCGTCTTTTGACCGATTGACTCGAAATTCGGCACGAATGTGGTCCTCTACTGGCTGAACGTGGGACAGCAGTTCCCATCGGATTCCGGTGGAATTTGTATTTTTGGTGAATATTTTAGTGAAAAAAGTGGCCCATTTTTTCAATAGCTTCCAGGTCTTTGGACCGATTGACTCGAAATCGCTCCCAAATGTGCTCCTATACAGGCTGAACGAGACACAGCAGTCCCCATCGGATTCCGGTGGAATTTGTATTTTTGGTGAATATTTTAGTGAAAAGGGACAATGTTTCATGAGACTGGCTTAAGGCTGCAGTTAGGGTTAGTGTTATGGGGCTAGGGTTAGGGTTACGGTCGTCTTTTGACCGATTGACTCGAAATTCGGCACGAATGTGGTCCTCTACTGGCTGAACGAGACACAGCAGTCCCCATCGGATTCCGGTGGAATTTGTATTTTTGGTGAATATTTTAGTGAAAAAAGTGGCCCATTTTTTCAATAGCTTCCAGGTCTTTGGACCGATTGACTCAAAATCGCTCCCAAATGTGCTCCTATACTGGCTGAACGAGACACAGCAGTCCCCGTCGGATTCCGGTGGAATTTGTATTTTTGGTGAATATTTTAGTGAAAAGGGACAATGTTTCATGAGACTGGCTTAAGGCTGCAGTTAGGGTTAGGGTTATGGGGCTAGGGTTAGGGTTACGGTCGTCTTTTGACCGATTGACTCGAAATTCGGCACGAATGTGGTCCTCTACTGGCTGAACGTGGGACAGCAGTTCCCATTGGATTCCGGTGAAATTTGTATTTTTGGTGAATATTTTAGTGAAAAAAGTGGCCCACTTTTTTCAATAGCTTCCAGGTCTTTGGACCGATTGACTCGAAATCGCTCCCAAATGTGCTCCTATACGGCC
Source organism: Pagrus major (assembly GCF_040436345.1). NCBI lineage: Eukaryota > Metazoa > Chordata > Actinopteri > Spariformes > Sparidae > Pagrus > Pagrus major. Next base: position 8,856,974 of record NC_133224.1, read on the forward strand.
TGAACGAGACACAGCAGTCCCCATCGGATTCTGGTGGAATTTGTATTTTTGGTGAATATTTTAGTGAAAAAAGTGGCCCATTTTTTCAATAGCTTCCAGGTCTTTGGACCGATTGACTCGAAATCGCTGCCAAATGTGCTCCTATACTGGCTGAACGAGACACAGCAGTCTCCATCGGAATCTGGTGGAATTTGTATTTTTGGTGAATATTTTAGTGAAAAAAGTGGCCCATTTTTTCAATAGCTTCCTGGTCTTTGGACCGATTGACTCGAAATCGCTCCCAAATGTGCTCCTATACTGGCTGAATGAGACACAGCAGTCCCCATCGGATTCCGGTGAAATTTGTATTTTTGGTGAATATTTTAGTGAAAAGGGACAATGTTTCCTGAGACTGGCTTAAGACTGGAGTTAGGGTTAGGGTTATGGGGCTAGGGTTAGGGTTACGGTCGTCTTTTGACCGATTGACTCGAAATTCGGCACGAATGTGGTCCTCTACTGGCTGAACGAGGGACAGCAGTTCCCATTGGATTCCGGTGAAATTTGTATTTTTGGTGAATATTTTAGTGAAAAAAGTGGCCCATTTTTTCAATAGGTTCCAGGTCTTTGAACCGATTGACTCGAAATCGCTGCCAAATGTGCTCCTATACGGGCTGAACGAGACACAGCAGTCCCCATCGGATTCCGGTGGAATTTGTATTTTTGGTGAATATTTTAGTGAAAAAAGTGGCCCATTTTTTCAATAGCTTCCAGGTCTTTGGACCGATTGACTCGAAATCGCTCCCAAATGTGCTCCTATACAGGCTGAACGAGACACAGCAGTCCCCATCGGATTCCGGTGGAATTTGTATTTTTGGTGAATATTTTAGTGAAAAGGGACAATGTTTCATGAGACTGGCTTAAGGCTGCAGTTAGGGTTAGTGTTATGGGGCTAGGGTTAGGGTTACGGTCGTCTTTTGACCGATTGACTCGAAATTCGGCACGAATGTGGTCCTCTACTGGCTGAACGAGACACAGCAGTCCCCATCGGATTCCGGTGGAATTTGTATTTTTGGTGAATATTTTAGTGAAAAAAGTGGCCCATTTTTTCAATAGCTTCCAGGTCTTTGGACCGATTGACTCAAAATCGCTCCCAAATGTGCTCCTATACTGGCTGAACGAGACACAGCAGTCCCCGTCGGATTCCGGTGGAATTTGTATTTTTGGTGAATATTTTAGTGAAAAGGGACAATGTTTCATGAGACTGGCTTAAGGCTGCAGTTAGGGTTAGGGTTATGGGGCTAGGGTTAGGGTTACGGTCGTCTTTTGACCGATTGACTCGAAATTCGGCACGAATGTGGTCCTCTACTGGCTGAACGAGACACAGCAGTCCCCATCGGATTCCGGTGGAATTTGTATTTTTGGTGAATATTTTAGTGAAAAGGGACAATGTTTCATGAGACTGGCTTAAGGCTGCAGTTAGGGTTAGGGTTATGGGGCTAGGGTTAGGGTTACGGTCGTCTTTTGACCGATTGACTCGAAATTCGGCACGAATGTGGTCCTCTACTGGCTGAACGTGGGACAGCAGTTCCCATTGGATTCCGGTGAAATTTGTATTTTTGGTGAATATTTTAGTGAAAAAAGTGGCCCACTTTTTTCAATAGCTTCCAGGTCTTTGGACCGATTGACTCGAAATCGCTCCCAAATGTGCTCCTATACGGCCTGAACGAGACACAGCAGTCCCCATCGGATTCCGGTGAAATTTGTATTTTTGGTGAATATTTTAGTGAAAAAAGTGGCCCATTTTTTCAATAGCTTCCAGGTCTTTGAACCGATTGACTCGAAATCGCTGCCAAATGTGCTCCTATACGGGCTGAACGAGACACAGCAGTCCCCATCGGATTCCAGTGGAATTTGTATTTTTGGTGAATATTTTAGTGAAAAAAGTGGCCCAGTTTTTCAATAGCTTCCAGGTCTTTGGACCGATTGACTCGAAATCGCTCCCAAATGTGCTCCTATACGGGCTGAACGAGACACAGCAGTCCCCATCGGATTCCGGTGGAATTTGTATTTTTGGTGAATATTTTAGTGAAAAGGGACAATGTTTCATGAGACTGGCTTAAGGCTGCAGTTAGGGTTAGTGTTATGGGGCTAGGGTTAGGGTTACGGTCGTCTTTTGACCGATTGACTCGAAATTCGGCACGAATGTGGTCCTCTACTGGCTGAACGAGGGACAGCAGTTCCCATTGGATTCCGGTGAAATTTGTATTTTTGGTGAATATTTTAGTGAAAAAAGTGGCCCATTTTTTCAATAGGTTCCAGGTCTTTGAACCGATTGACTCGAAATCGCTGCCAAATGTGCTCCTATACGGGCTGAACGAGACACAGCAGTCCCCATCGGATTCCGGTGGAATTTGTATTTTTGGTGAATATTTTAGTGAAAAAAGTGGCCCATTTTTTCAATAGCTTCCAGGTCTTTGGACCGATTGACTCGAAATCGCTCCCAAATGTGCTCCTATACAGGCTGAACGAGACACAGCAGTCCCCATCGGATTCCGGTGGAATTTGTATTTTTGGTGAATATTTTAGTGAAAAGGGACAATGTTTCATGAGACTGGCTTAAGGCTGCAGTTAGGGTTAGTGTTATGGGGCTAGGGTTAGGGTTACGGTCGTCTTTTGACCGATTGACTCGAAATTCGGCACGAATGTGGTCCTCTACTGGCTGAACGAGACACAGCAGTCCCCATCGGATTCCGGTGGAATTTGTATTTTTGGTGAATATTTTAGTGAAAAAAGTGGCCCATTTTTTCAATAGCTTCCAGGTCTTTGGACCGATTGACTCAAAATCGCTCCCAAATGTGCTCCTATACTGGCTGAACGAGACACAGCAGTCCCCGTCGGATTCCGGTGGAATTTGTATTTTTGGTGAATATTTTAGTGAAAAGGGACAATGTTTCATGAGACTGGCTTAAGGCTGCAGTTAGGGTTAGGGTTATGGGGCTAGGGTTAGGGTTACGGTCGTCTTTTGACCGATTGACTCGAAATTCGGCACGAATGTGGTCCTCTACTGGCTGAACGAGACACAGCAGTCCCCATCGGATTCCGGTGGAATTTGTATTTTTGGTGAATATTTTAGTGAAAAGGGACAATGTTTCATGAGACTGGCTTAAGGCTGCAGTTAGGGTTAGGGTTATGGGGCTAGGGTTAGGGTTACGGTCGTCTTTTGACCGATTGACTCGAAATTCGGCACGAATGTGGTCCTCTACTGGCTGAACGTGGGACAGCAGTTCCCATTGGATTCCGGTGAAATTTGTATTTTTGGTGAATATTTTAGTGAAAAAAGTGGCCCACTTTTTTCAATAGCTTCCAGGTCTTTGGACCGATTGACTCGAAATCGCTCCCAAATGTGCTCCTATACGGCCTGAACGAGACACAGCAGTCCCCATCGGATTCCGGTGAAATTTGTATTTTTGGTGAATATTTTAGTGAAAAAAGTGGCCCATTTTTTCAATAGCTTCCAGGTCTTTGAACCGATTGACTCGAAATCGCTGCCAAATGTGCTCCTATACGGGCTGAACGAGACACAGCAGTCCCCATCGGATTCCAGTGGAATTTGTATTTTTGGTGAATATTTTAGTGAAAAAAGTGGCCCAGTTTTTCAATAGCTTCCAGGTCTTTGGACCGATTGACTCGAAATCGCTCCCAAATGTGCTCCTATACGGGCTGAACGAGACACAGCAGTCCCCATCGGATTCCGGTGGAATTTGTATTTTTGGTGAATATTTTAGTGAAAAGGGACAATGTTTCATGAGACTGGCTTAAGGCTGCAGTTAGGGTTAGTGTTATGGGGCTAGGGTTAGGGTTACGGTCGTCTTTTGACCGATTGACTCGAAATTCGGCACGAATGTGGTCCTCTACTGGCTGAACGAGGGACAGCAGTTCCCATTGGATTCCGGTGAAATTTGTATTTTTGGTGAATATTTTAGTGAAAAAAGTGGCCCATTTTTTCAATAGGTTCCAGGTCTTTGAACCGATTGACTCGAAATCGCTGCCAAATGTGCTCCTATACGGGCTGAACGAGACACAGCAGTCCCCATCGGATTCCGGTGGAATTTGTATTTTTGGTGAATATTTTAGTGAAAAAAGTGGCCCATTTTTTCAATAGCTTCCAGGTCTTTGGACCGATTGACTCGAAATCGCTCCCAAATGTGCTCCTATACAGGCTGAACGAGACACAGCAGTCCCCATCGGATTCCGGTGGAATTTGTATTTTTGGTGAATATTTTAGTGAAAAGGGACAATGTTTCATGAGACTGGCTTAAGGCTGCAGTTAGGGTTAGTGTTATGGGGCTAGGGTTAGGGTTACGGTCGTCTTTTGACCGATTGACTCGAAATTCGGCACGAATGTGGTCCTCTACTGGCTGAACGAGACACAGCAGTCCCCATCGGATTCCGGTGGAATTTGTATTTTTGGTGAATATTTTAGTGAAAAAAGTGGCCCATTTTTTCAATAGCTTCCAGGTCTTTGAACCGATTGACTCAAAATCGCTCCCAAATGTGCTCCTATACTGGCTGAACGAGACACAGCAGTCCCCATCGGATTCCGGTGGAATTTGTATTTTTGGTGAATATTTTAGTGAAAAGGGACAATGTTTCATGAGACTGGCTTAAGGCTGGAGTTAGGGTTAGGGTTATGGGGCTAGGGTTAGGGTTATGGTCGTCTTTTGACCGATTGACTCGAAATTCGGCATGAATGTGGTCCTCTACTGGCTGAACGAGGGACAACAGTTCCCATTGGATTCTGGTGAAATTTGTATTTTTGGTGAATATTTTAGTGAAAAAAGTGGCCCATTTTTTCAATAGCTTCCAGGCCTTTGGACCGATTGACTCGAAATCGCTCCCAAATGTGCTCCTATACTGCCTGAACGAGACACAGCAGTCCCCATCGGATTCCGGTGGAATTTGTATTTTTGGTGAATATTTTAGTGAAAAAAGTGGCCCATTTTTTCAATAGCTTCCAGGTCTTTGGACCGATTGACTCGAAATCGCTGCCAAATGTGCTTCTATACTGGCTGAACGAGACACAGCAGTCTCCATCGGAATCTGGTGGAATTTGTATTTTTGGTGAATATTTTAGTGAAAAAAGTGGCCCATTTTTTCAATAGCTTCCTGGTCTTTGGACCGATTGACTCGAAATCGCTCCCAAATGTGCTCCTATACTGGCTGAACGAGACACAGCAGTCCCCATCGGATTCCGGTGAAATTTGTATTTTTGGTGAATATTTTAGTGAAAAGGGACAATGTTTCCTGAGACTGGCTTAAGACTGGAGTTAGGGTTAGGGTTATGGGGCTAGGGTTAGGGTTACGGTCGTCTTTTGACCGATTGACTCGAAATTCGGCACGAATGTGGTCCTCTACTGGCTGAACGAGGGACAGCAGTTCCCATTGGATTCCGGTGAAATTTGTATTTTTGGTGAATATTTTAGTGAAAAAAGTGGCCCATTTTTTCAATAGGTTCCAGGTCTTTGAACCGATTGACTCGAAATCGCTGCCAAATGTGCTCCTATACGGGCTGAACGAGACACAGCAGTCCCCATCGGATTCCGGTGGAATTTGTATTTTTGGTGAATATTTTAGTGAAAAAAGTGGCCCATTTTTTCAATAGCTTCCAGGTCTTTGGACCGATTGACTCGAAATCGCTCCCAAATGTGCTCCTATACAGGCTGAACGAGACACAGCAGTCCCCATCGGATTCCGGTGGAATTTGTATTTTTGGTGAATATTTTAGTGAAAAGGGACAATGTTTCATGAGACTGGCTTAAGGCTGCAGTTAGGGTTAGTGTTATGGGGCTAGGGTTAGGGTTACGGTCGTCTTTTGACCGATTGACTCGAAATTCGGCACGAATGTGGTCCTCTACTGGCTGAACGAGACACAGCAGTCCCCATCGGATTCTGGTGGAATTTGTATTTTTGGTGAATATTTTAGTGAAAAAAGTGGCCCATTTTTTCAATAGCTTCCAGGTCTTTGGACCGATTGACTCAAAATCGCTCCCAAATGTGCTCCTATACTGGCTGAACGAGACACAGCAGTCCCCATCGGATTCCGGTGGAATTTGTATTTTTGGTGAATATTTTAGTGAAAAGGGACAATGTTTCATGAGACTGGCTTAAGGCTGCAGTTAGGGTTAGGGTTATGGGGCTAGGGTTAGGGTTACGGTCGTCTTTTGACCGATTGACTCGAAATTCGGCACGAATGTGGTCCTCTACTGGCTGAACGAGACACAGCAGTCCCCATCGGATTCCGGTGGAATTTGTATTTTTGGTGAATATTTTAGTGAAAAAAGTGGCCCATTTTTTCAATAGCTTCCAGGTCTTTGAACCGATTGACTCAAAATCGCTCCCAAATGTGCTCCTATACTGGCTGAACGAGACACAGCAGTCCCCATCGGATTCCGGTGGAATTTGTATTTTTGGTGAATATTTTAGTGAAAAGGGACAATGTTTCATGAGACTGGCTTAAGGCTGGAGTTAGGGTTAGGGTTATGGGGCTAGGGTTAGGGTTATGGTCGTCTTTTGACCGATTGACTCGAAATTCGGCACGAATGTGGTCCTCTACTGGCTGAACGAGGGACAACAGTTCCCATTGGATTCTGGTGAAATTTGTATTTTTGGTGAATATTTTAGTGAAAAAAGTGGCCCATTTTTTCAATAGCTTCCAGGCCTTTGGACCGATTGACTCGAAATCGCTCCCAAATGTGCTCCTATACTGCCTGAACGAGACACAGCAGTCCCCATCGGATTCCGGTGGAATTTGTATTTTTGGTGAATATTTTAGTGAAAAAAGTGGCCCATTTTTTCAATAGCTTCCAGGTCTTTGGACCGATTGACTCGAAATCGCTGCCAAATGTGCTTCTATACTGGCTGAACGAGACACAGCAGTCTCCATCGGAATCTGGTGGAATTTGTATTTTTGGTGAATATTTTAGTGAAAAAAGTGGCCCATTTTTTCAATAGCTTCCTGGTCTTTGGACCGATTGACTCGAAATCGCTCCCAAATGTGCTCCTATACTGGCTGAACGAGACACAGCAGTCCCCATCGGATTCCGGTGAAATTTGTATTTTTGGTGAATATTTTAGTGAAAAGGGACAATGTTTCCTGAGACTGGCTTAAGACTGGAGTTAGGGTTAGGGTTATGGGGCTAGGGTTAGGGTTACGGTCGTCTTTTGACCGATTGACTCGAAATTCGGCACGAATGTGGTCCTCTACTGGCTGAACGAGGGACAGCAGTTCCCATTGGATTCCGGTGAAATTTGTATTTTTGGTGAATATTTTAGTGAAAAAAGTGGCCCATTTTTTCAATAGGTTCCAGGTCTTTGAACCGATTGACTCGAAATCGCTGCCAAATGTGCTCCTATACGGGCTGAACGAGACACAGCAGTCCCCATCGGATTCCGGTGGAATTTGTATTTTTGGTGAATATTTTAGTGAAAAAAGTGGCCCATTTTTTCAATAGCTTCCAGGTCTTTGGACCGATTGACTCGAAATCGCTGCCAAATGTGCTTCTATACTGGCTGAACGAGACACAGCAGTCTCCATCGGAATCTGGTGGAATTTGTATTTTTGGTGAATATTTTAGTGAAAAAAGTGGCCCATTTTTTCAATAGCTTCCTGGTCTTTGGACCGATTGACTCGAAATCGCTCCCAAATGTGCTCCTATACTGGCTGAACGAGACACAGCAGTCCCCATCGGATTCCGGTGAAATTTGTATTTTTGGTGAATATTTTAGTGAAAAGGGACAATGTTTCCTGAGACTGGCTTAAGACTGGAGTTAGGGTTAGGGTTATGGGGCTAGGGTTAGGGTTACGGTCGTCTTTTGACCGATTGACTCGAAATTCGGCACGAATGTGGTCCTCTACTGGCTGAACGAGGGACAGCAGTTCCCATTGGATTCCGGTGAAATTTGTATTTTTGGTGAATATTTTAGTGAAAAAAGTGGCCCATTTTTTCAATAGGTTCCAGGTCTTTGAACCGATTGACTCGAAATCGCTGCCAAATGTGCTCCTATACGGGCTGAACGAGACACAGCAGTCCCCATCGGATTCCGGTGGAATTTGTATTTTTGGTGAATATTTTAGTGAAAAAAGTGGCCCATTTTTTCAATAGCTTCCAGGTCTTTGGACCGATTGACTCAAAATCGCTCCCAAATGTGCTCCTATACTGGCTGAACGAGACACAGCAGTCCCCATCGGATTCCGGTGGAATTTGTATTTTTGGTGAATATTTTAGTGAAAAGGGACAATGTTTCATGAGACTGGCTTAAGGCTGCAGTTAGGGTTAGTGTTATGGGGCTAGGGTTAGGGTTACGGTCGTCTTTTGACCGATTGACTCGAAATTCGGCACGAATGTGGTCCTCTACTGGCTGAACGAGACACAGCAGTCCCCATCGGATTCCGGTGGAATTTGTATTTTTGGTGAATATTTTAGTGAAAAAAGTGGCCCATTTTTTCAATAGCTTCCAGGTCTTTGGACCGATTGACTCAAAATCGCTCCCAAATGTGCTCCTATACTGGCTGAACGAGACACAGCAGTCCCCGTCGGATTCCGGTGGAATTTGTATTTTTGGTGAATATTTTAGTGAAAAGGGACAATGTTTCATGAGACTGGCTTAAGGCTGCAGTTAGGGTTAGGGTTATGGGGCTAGGGTTAGGGTTACGGTCGTCTTTTGACCGATTGACTCGAAATTCGGCACGAATGTGGTCCTCTACTGGCTGAACGAGACACAGCAGTCCCCATCGGATTCCGGTGGAATTTGTATTTTTGGTGAATATTTTAGTGAAAAAAGTGGCCCATTTTTTCAATAGCTTCCAGGTCTTTGGACCGATTGACTCAAAATCGCTCCCAAATGTGCTCCTATACTGGCTGAACGAGACACAGCAGTCCCCGTCGGATTCCGGTGGAATTTGTATTTTTGGTGAATATTTTAGTGAAAAGGGACAATGTTTCATGAGACTGGCTTAAGGCTGCAGTTAGGGTTAGGGTTATGGGGCTAGGGTTAGGGTTACGGTCGTCTTTTGACCGATTGACTCGAAATTCGGCACGAATGTGGTCCTCTACTGGCTGAACGAGACACAGCAGTCCCCATCGGATTCCGGTGGAATTTGTATTTTTGGTGAATATTTTAGTGAAAAGGGACAATGTTTCATGAGACTGGCTTAAGGCTGCAGTTAGGGTTAGGGTTATGGGGCTAGGGTTAGGGTTACGGTCGTCTTTTGACCGATTGACTCGAAATTCGGCACGAATGTGGTCCTCTACTGGCTGAACGTGGGACAGCAGTTCCCATTGGATTCCGGTGAAATTTGTATTTTTGGTGAATATTTTAGTGAAAAAAGTGGCCCACTTTTTTCAATAGCTTCCAGGTCTTTGGACCGATTGACTCGAAATCGCTCCCAAATGTGCTCCTATACGGCCTGAACGAGACACAGCAGTCCCCATCGGATTCCGGTGAAATTTGTATTTTTGGTGAATATTTTAGTGAAAAAAGTGGCCCATTTTTTCAATAGCTTCCAGGTCTTTGGACCGATTGACTCAAAATCGCTCCCAAATGTGCTCCTATACTGGCTGAACGAGACACAGCAGTCCCCATCGGATTCCAGTGGAATTTGTATTTTTGGTGAATATTTTAGTGAAAAAAGTGGCCCAGTTTTTCAATAGCTTCCAGGTCTTTGGACCGATTGACTCGAAATCGCTCCCAAATGTGCTCCTATACGGGCTGAACGAGACACAGCAGTCCCCATCGGATTCCGGTGGAATTTGTATTTTTGGTGAATATTTTAGTGAAAAGGGACAATGTTTCATGAGACTGGCTTAAGGCTGCAGTTAGGGTTAGTGTTATGGGGCTAGGGTTAGGGTTACGGTCGTCTTTTGACCGATTGACTCGAAATTCGGCACGAATGTGGTCCTCTACTGGCTGAACGAGGGACAGCAGTTCCCATTGGATTCCGGTGAAATTTGTATTTTTGGTGAATATTTTAGTGAAAAAAGTGGCCCATTTTTTCAATAGGTTCCAGGTCTTTGAACCGATTGACTCGAAATCGCTGCCAAATGTGCTCCTATACGGGCTGAACGAGACACAGCAGTCCCCATCGGATTCCGGTGGAATTTGTATTTTTGGTGAATATTTTAGTGAAAAAAGTGGCCCATTTTTTCAATAGCTTCCAGGTCTTTGGACCGATTGACTCGAAATCGCTCCCAAATGTGCTCCTATACAGGCTGAACGAGACACAGCAGACCCCATCGGATTCCGGTGGAATTTGTATTTTTGGTGAATATTTTAGTGAAAAGGGACAATGTTTCATGAGACTGGCTTAAGGCTGCAGTTAGGGTTAGGGTTATGGGGCTAGGGTTAGGGTTACGGTCGTCTTTTGACCGATTGACTCGAAATTCGGCACGAATGTGGTCCTCTACTGGCTGAACGAGACACAGCAGTCCCCATCGGATTCCGGTGGAATTTGTATTTTTGGTGAATATTTTAGTGAAAAAAGTGGCCCATTTTTTCAATAGCTTCCAGGTCTTTGGACCGATTGACTCAAAATCGCTCCCAAATGTGCTCCTATACTGGCTGAACGAGACACAGCAGTCCCCGTCGGATTCCGGTGGAATTTGTATTTTTGGTGAATATTTTAGTGAAAAGGGACAATGTTTCATGAGACTGGCTTAAGGCTGCAGTTAGGGTTAGGGTTATGGGGCTAGGGTTAGGGTTACGGTCGTCTTTTGACCGATTGACTCGAAATTCGGCACGAATGTGGTCCTCTACTGGCTGAACGAGACACAGCAGTCCCCATCGGATTCCGGTGGAATTTGTATTTTTGGTGAATATTTTAGTGAAAAGGGACAATGTTTCATGAGACTGGCTTAAGGCTGCAGTTAGGGTTAGGGTTATGGGGCTAGGGTTAGGGTTACGGTCGTCTTTTGACCGATTGACTCGAAATTCGGCACGAATGTGGTCCTCTACTGGCTGAACGTGGGACAGCAGTTCCCATTGGATTCTGGTGAAATTTGTATTTTTGGTGAATATTTTAGTGAAAAAAGTGGCCCACTTTTTTCAATAGCTTCCAGGTCTTTGGACCGATTGACTCGAAATCGCTCCCAAATGTGCTCCTATACGGCCTGAACGAGACACAGCAGTCCCCATCGGATTCCGGTGAAATTTGTATTTTTGGTGAATATTTTAGTGAAAAAAGTGGCCCATTTTTTCAATAGCTTCCAGGTCTTTGAACCGATTGACTCGAAATCGCTGCCAAATGTGCTCCTGTACGGGCTGAACGAGACACAGCAGTCCCCATCGGATTCCAGTGGAATTTGTATTTTTGGTGAATATTTTAGTGAAAAAAGTGGCCCAGTTTTTCAATAGCTTCCAGGTCTTTGGACCGATTGACTCGAAATCGCTCCCAAATGTGCTCCTATACGGGCTGAACGAGACACAGCAGTCCCCATCGGATTCCGGTGGAATTTGTATTTTTGGTGAATATTTTAGTGAAAAGGGACAATGTTTCATGAGACTGGCTTAAGGCTGCAGTTAGGGTTAGTGTTATGGGGCTAGGGTTAGGGTTACGGTCGTCTTTTGACCGATTGACTCGAAATTCGGCACGAATGTGGTCCTCTACTGGCTGAACGAGGGACAGCAGTTCCCATTGGATTCCGGTGAAATTTGTATTTTTGGTGAATATTTTAGTGAAAAAAGTGGCCCATTTTTTCAATAGGTTCCAGGTCTTTGAACCGATTGACTCGAAATCGCTGCCAAATGTGCTCCTATACGGGCTGAACGAGACACAGCAGTCCCCATCGGATTCCGGTGGAATTTGTATTTTTGGTGAATATTTTAGTGAAAAAAGTGGCCCATTTTTTCAATAGCTTCCAGGTCTTTGGACCGATTGACTCGAAATCGCTCCCAAATGTGCTCCTATACAGGCTGAACGAGACACAGCAGTCCCCATCGGATTCCGGTGGAATTTGTATTTTTGGTGAATATTTTAGTGAAAAGGGACAATGTTTCATGAGACTGGCTTAAGGCTGCAGTTAGGGTTAGTGTTATGGGGCTAGGGTTAGGGTTACGGTCGTCTTTTGACCGATTGACTCGAAATTCGGCACGAATGTGGTCCTCTACTGGCTGAACGAGACACAGCAGTCCCCATCGGATTCCGGTGGAATTTGTATTTTTGGTGAATATTTTAGTGAAAAAAGTGGCCCATTTTTTCAATAGCTTCCAGGTCTTTGAACCGATTGACTCAAAATCGCTCCCAAATGTGCTCCTATACTGGCTGAACGAGACACAGCAGTCCCCATCGGATTCCGGTGGAATTTGTATTTTTGGTGAATATTTTAGTGAAAAGGGACAATGTTTCATGAGACTGGCTTAAGGCTGCAGTTAGGGTTAGGGTTATGGGGCTAGGGTTAGGGTTACGGTCGTCTTTTGACCGATTGACTCGAAATTCGGCACGAATGTGGTCCTCTACTGGCTGAACGAGACACAGCAGTCCCCATCGGATTCCGGTGGAATTTGTATTTTTGGTGAATATTTTAGTGAAAAGGGACAATGTTTCATGAGACTGGCTTAAGGCTGCAGTTAGGGTTAGGGTTATGGGGCTAGGGTTAGGGTTACGGTCGTCTTTTGACCGATTGACTCGAAATTCGGCACGAATGTGGTCCTCTACTGGCTGAACGTGGGACAGCAGTTCCCATTGGATTCTGGTGAAATTTGTATTTTTGGTGAATATTTTAGTGAAAAAAGTGGCCCACTTTTTTCAATAGCTTCCAGGTCTTTGGACCGATTGACTCGAAATCGCTCCCAAATGTGCTCCTATACGGCCTGAACGAGACACAGCAGTCCCCATCGGATTCCGGTGAAATTTGTATTTTTGGTGAATATTTTAGTGAAAAAAGTGGCCCATTTTTTCAATAGCTTCCAGGTCTTTGAACCGATTGACTCGAAATCGCTGCCAAATGTGCTCCTGTACGGGCTGAACGAGACACAGCAGTCCCCATCGGATTCCAGTGGAATTTGTATTTTTGGTGAATATTTTAGTGAAAAAAGTGGCCCAGTTTTTCAATAGCTTCCAGGTCTTTGGACCGATTGACTCGAAATCGCTCCCAAATGTGCTCCTATACGGGCTGAACGAGACACAGCAGTCCCCATCGGATTCCGGTGGAATTTGTATTTTTGGTGAATATTTTAGTGAAAAGGGACAATGTTTCATGAGACTGGCTTAAGGCTGCAGTTAGGGTTAGTGTTATGGGGCTAGGGTTAGGGTTACGGTCGTCTTTTGACCGATTGACTCGAAATTCGGCACGAATGTGGTCCTCTACTGGCTGAACGAGGGACAGCAGTTCCCATTGGATTCCGGTGAAATTTGTATTTTTGGTGAATATTTTAGTGAAAAAAGTGGCCCATTTTTTCAATAGGTTCCAGGTCTTTGAACCGATTGACTCGAAATCGCTGCCAAATGTGCTCCTATACGGGCTGAACGAGACACAGCAGTCCCCATCGGATTCCGGTGGAATTTGTATTTTTGGTGAATATTTTAGTGAAAAAAGTGGCCCATTTTTTCAATAGCTTCCAGGTCTTTGAACCGATTGACTCAAAATCGCTCCCAAATGTGCTCCTATACTGGCTGAACGAGACACAGCAGTCCCCATCGGATTCCGGTGGAATTTGTATTTTTGGTGAATATTTTAGTGAAAAGGGACAATGTTTCATGAGACTGGCTTAAGGCTGGAGTTAGGGTTAGGGTTATGGGGCTAGGGTTAGGGTTATGGTCGTCTTTTGACCGATTGACTCGAAATTCGGCACGAATGTGGTCCTCTACTGGCTGAACGAGGGACAACAGTTCCCATTGGATTCTGGTGAAATTTGTATTTTTGGTGAATATTTTAGTGAAAAAAGTGGCCCATTTTTTCAATAGCTTCCAGGCCTTTGGACCGATTGACTCGAAATCGCTCCCAAATGTGCTCCTATACTGCCTGAACGAGACACAGCAGTCCCCATCGGATTCCGGTGGAATTTGTATTTTTGGTGAATATTTTAGTGAAAAAAGTGGCCCATTTTTTCAATAGCTTCCAGGTCTTTGGACCGATTGACTCGAAATCGCTGCCAAATGTGCTTCTATACTGGCTGAACGAGACACAGCAGTCTCCATCGGAATCTGGTGGAATTTGTATTTTTGGTGAATATTTTAGTGAAAAAAGTGGCCCATTTTTTCAATAGCTTCCTGGTCTTTGGACCGATTGACTCGAAATCGCTCCCAAATGTGCTCCTATACTGGCTGAACGAGACACAGCAGTCCCCATCGGATTCCGGTGAAATTTGTATTTTTGGTGAATATTTTAGTGAAAAGGGACAATGTTTCCTGAGACTGGCTTAAGACTGGAGTTAGGGTTAGGGTTATGGGGCTAGGGTTAGGGTTACGGTCGTCTTTTGACCGATTGACTCGAAATTCGGCACGAATGTGGTCCTCTACTGGCTGAAAGAGGGACAGCAGTTCCCATTGGATTCCGGTGAAATTTGTATTTTTGGTGAATATTTTAGTGAAAAAAGTGGCCCATTTTTTCAATAGGTTCCAGGTCTTTGAACCGATTGACTCGAAATCGCTGCCAAATGTGCTCCTATACGGGCTGAACGAGACACAGCAGTCCCCATCGGATTCCGGTGGAATTTGTATTTTTGGTGAATATTTTAGTGAAAAAAGTGGCCCATTTTTTCAATAGCTTCCAGGTCTTTGGACCGATTGACTCGAAATCGCTCCCAAATGTGCTCCTATACAGGCTGAACGAGACACAGCAGTCCCCATCGGATTCCGGTGGAATTTGTATTTTTGGTGAATATTTTAGTGAAAAGGGACAATGTTTCATGAGACTGGCTTAAGGCTGCAGTTAGGGTTAGTGTTATGGGGCTAGGGTTAGGGTTACGGTCGTCTTTTGACCGATTGACTCGAAATTCGGCACGAATGTGGTCCTCTACTGGCTGAACGAGACACAGCAGTCCCCATCGGATTCCGGTGGAATTTGTATTTTTGGTGAATATTTTAGTGAAAAAAGTGGCCCATTTTTTCAATAGCTTCCAGGTCTTTGGACCGATTGACTCAAAATCGCTCCCAAATGTGCTCCTATACTGGCTGAACGAGACACAGCAGTCCCCATCGGATTCCGGTGGAATTTGTATTTTTGGTGAATATTTTAGTGAAAAGGGACAATGTTTCATGAGACTGGCTTAAGGCTGCAGTTAGGGTTAGGGTTATGGGGCTAGGGTTAGGGTTACGGTCGTCTTTTGACCGATTGACTCGAAATTCGGCACGAATGTGGTCCTCTACTGGCTGAACGAGACACAGCAGTCCCCATCGGATTCCGGTGGAATTTGTATTTTTGGTGAATATTTTAGTGAAAAAAGTGGCCCATTTTTTCAATAGCTTCCAGGTCTTTGAACCGATTGACTCAAAATCGCTCCCAAATGTGCTCCTATACTGGCTGAACGAGACACAGCAGTCCCCATCGGATTCCGGTGGAATTTGTATTTTTGGTGAATATTTTAGTGAAAAGGGACAATGTTTCATGAGACTGGCTTAAGGCTGGAGTTAGGGTTAGGGTTATGGGGCTAGGGTTAGGGTTATGGTCGTCTTTTGACCGATTGACTCGAAATTCGGCACGAATGTGGTCCTCTACTGGCTGAACGAGGGACAACAGTTCCCATTGGATTCTGGTGAAATTTTTATTTTTGGTGAATATTTTAGTGAAAAAAGTGGCCCATTTTTTCAATAGCTTCCAGGCCTTTGGACCGATTGACTCGAAATCGCTCCCAAATGTGCTCCTATACTGCCTGAACGAGACACAGCAGTCCCCATCGGATTCCGGTGGAATTTGTATTTTTGGTGAATATTTTAGTGAAAAAAGTGGCCCATTTTTTCAATAGCTTCCAGGTCTTTGGACCGATTGACTCGAAATCGCTCCCAAATGTGCTCCTATACAGGCTGAACGAGACACAGCAGTCCCCATCGGATTCCGGTGGAATTTGTATTTTTGGTGAATATTTTAGTGAAAAGGGACAATGTTTCATGAGACTGGCTTAAGGCTGCAGTTAGGGTTAGTGTTATGGGGCTAGGGTTAGGGTTACGGTCGTCTTTTGACCGATTGACTCGAAATTCGGCACGAATGTGGTCCTCTACTGGCTGAACGAGACACAGCAGTCCCCATCGGATTCCGGTGGAATTTGTATTTTTGGTGAATATTTTAGTGAAAAAAGTGGCCCATTTTTTCAATAGCTTCCAGGTCTTTGGACCGATTGACTCAAAATCGCTGCCAAATGTGCTCCTATACGGGCTGAACGAGACACAGCAGTCCCCATCGGATTCCAGTGGAATTTGTATTTTTGGTGAATATTTTAGTGAAAAAAGTGGCCCAGTTTTTCAATAGCTTCCAGGTCTTTGGACCGATTGACTCGAAATCGCTCCCAAATGTGCTCCTATACGGGCTGAACGAGACACAGCAGTCCCCATCGGATTCCGGTGGAATTTGTATTTTTGGTGAATATTTTAGTGAAAAGGGACAATGTTTCATGAGACTGGCTTAAGGCTGCAGTTAGGGTTAGTGTTATGGGGCTAGGGTTAGGGTTACGGTCGTCTTTTGACCGATTGACTCGAAATTCGGCACGAATGTGGTCCTCTACTGGCTGAACGAGGGACAGCAGTTCCCATTGGATTCCGGTGAAATTTGTATTTTTGGTGAATATTTTAGTGAAAAAAGTGGCCCATTTTTTCAATAGGTTCCAGGTCTTTGAACCGATTGACTCGAAATCGCTGCCAAATGTGCTCCTATACGGGCTGAACGAGACACAGCAGTCCCCATCGGATTCCGGTGGAATTTGTATTTTTGGTGAATATTTTAGTGAAAAAAGTGGCCCATTTTTTCAATAGCTTCCAGGTCTTTGGACCGATTGACTCGAAATCGCTCCCAAATGTGCTCCTATACAGGCTGAACGAGACACAGCAGACCCCATCGGATTCCGGTGGAATTTGTATTTTTGGTGAATATTTTAGTGAAAAGGGACAATGTTTCATGAGACTGGCTTAAGGCTGCAGTTAGGGTTAGGGTTATGGGGCTAGGGTTAGGGTTACGGTCGTCTTTTGACCGATTGACTCGAAATTCGGCACGAATGTGGTCCTCTACTGGCTGAACGAGACACAGCAGTCCCCATCGGATTCCGGTGGAATTTGTATTTTTGGTGAATATTTTAGTGAAAAAAGTGGCCCATTTTTTCAATAGCTTCCAGGTCTTTGGACCGATTGACTCAAAATCGCTCCCAAATGTGCTCCTATACTGGCTGAACGAGACACAGCAGTCCCCGTCGGATTCCGGTGGAATTTGTATTTTTGGTGAATATTTTAGTGAAAAGGGACAATGTTTCATGAGACTGGCTTAAGGCTGCAGTTAGGGTTAGGGTTATGGGGCTAGGGTTAGGGTTACGGTCGTCTTTTGACCGATTGACTCGAAATTCGGCACGAATGTGGTCCTCTACTGGCTGAACGAGACACAGCAGTCCCCATCGGATTCCGGTGGAATTTGTATTTTTGGTGAATATTTTAGTGAAAAGGGACAATGTTTCATGAGACTGGCTTAAGGCTGCAGTTAGGGTTAGGGTTATGGGGCTAGGGTTAGGGTTACGGTCGTCTTTTGACCGATTGACTCGAAATTCGGCACGAATGTGGTCCTCTACTGGCTGAACGTGGGACAGCAGTTCCCATTGGATTCTGGTGAAATTTGTATTTTTGGTGAATATTTTAGTGAAAAAAGTGGCCCACTTTTTTCAATAGCTTCCAGGTCTTTGGACCGATTGACTCGAAATCGCTCCCAAATGTGCTCCTATACGGCCTGAACGAGACACAGCAGTCCCCATCGGATTCCGGTGAAATTTGTATTTTTGGTGAATATTTTAGTGAAAAAAGTGGCCCATTTTTTCAATAGCTTCCAGGTCTTTGAACCGATTGACTCGAAATCGCTGCCAAATGTGCTCCTGTACGGGCTGAACGAGACACAGCAGTCCCCATCGGATTCCAGTGGAATTTGTATTTTTGGTGAATATTTTAGTGAAAAAAGTGGCCCAGTTTTTCAATAGCTTCCAGGTCTTTGGACCGATTGACTCGAAATCGCTCCCAAATGTGCTCCTATACGGGCTGAACGAGACACAGCAGTCCCCATCGGATTCCGGTGGAATTTGTATTTTTGGTGAATATTTTAGTGAAAAGGGACAATGTTTCATGAGACTGGCTTAAGGCTGCAGTTAGGGTTAGTGTTATGGGGCTAGGGTTAGGGTTACGGTCGTCTTTTGACCGATTGACTCGAAATTCGGCACGAATGTGGTCCTCTACTGGCTGAACGAGGGACAGCAGTTCCCATTGGATTCCGGTGAAATTTGTATTTTTGGTGAATATTTTAGTGAAAAAAGTGGCCCATTTTTTCAATAGGTTCCAGGTCTTTGAACCGATTGACTCGAAATCGCTGCCAAATGTGCTCCTATACGGGCTGAACGAGACACAGCAGTCCCCATCGGATTCCGGTGGAATTTGTATTTTTGGTGAATATTTTAGTGAAAAAAGTGGCCCATTTTTTCAATAGCTTCCAGGTCTTTGGACCGATTGACTCGAAATCGCTCCCAAATGTGCTCCTATACAGGCTGAACGAGACACAGCAGTCCCCATCGGATTCCGGTGGAATTTGTATTTTTGGTGAATATTTTAGTGAAAAGGGACAATGTTTCATGAGACTGGCTTAAGGCTGCAGTTAGGGTTAGTGTTATGGGGCTAGGGTTAGGGTTACGGTCGTCTTTTGACCGATTGACTCGAAATTCGGCACGAATGTGGTCCTCTACTGGCTGAACGAGACACAGCAGTCCCCATCGGATTCCGGTGGAATTTGTATTTTTGGTGAATATTTTAGTGAAAAAAGTGGCCCATTTTTTCAATAGCTTCCAGGTCTTTGAACCGATTGACTCAAAATCGCTCCCAAATGTGCTCCTATACTGGCTGAACGAGACACAGCAGTCCCCATCGGATTCCGGTGGAATTTGTATTTTTGGTGAATATTTTAGTGAAAAGGGACAATGTTTCATGAGACTGGCTTAAGGCTGGAGTTAGGGTTAGGGTTATGGGGCTAGGGTTAGGGTTATGGTCGTCTTTTGACCGATTGACTCGAAATTCGGCACGAATGTGGTCCTCTACTGGCTGAACGAGGGACAACAGTTCCCATTGGATTCTGGTGAAATTTGTATTTTTGGTGAATATTTTAGTGAAAAAAGTGGCCCATTTTTTCAATAGCTTCCAGGCCTTTGGACCGATTGACTCGAAATCGCTCCCAAATGTGCTCCTATACTGCCTGAACGAGACACAGCAGTCCCCATCGGATTCCGGTGGAATTTGTATTTTTGGTGAATATTTTAGTGAAAAAAGTGGCCCATTTTTTCAATAGCTTCCAGGTCTTTGGACCGATTGACTCGAAATCGCTGCCAAATGTGCTTCTATACTGGCTGAACGAGACACAGCAGTCTCCATCGGAATCTGGTGGAATTTGTATTTTTGGTGAATATTTTAGTGAAAAAAGTGGCCCATTTTTTCAATAGCTTCCTGGTCTTTGGACCGATTGACTCGAAATCGCTCCCAAATGTGCTCCTATACTGGCTGAACGAGACACAGCAGTCCCCATCGGATTCCGGTGAAATTTGTATTTTTGGTGAATATTTTAGTGAAAAGGGACAATGTTTCCTGAGACTGGCTTAAGACTGGAGTTAGGGTTAGGGTTATGGGGCTAGGGTTAGGGTTACGGTCGTCTTTTGACCGATTGACTCGAAATTCGGCACGAATGTGGTCCTCTACTGGCTGAACGAGGGACAGCAGTTCCCATTGGATTCCGGTGAAATTTGTATTTTTGGTGAATATTTTAGTGAAAAAAGTGGCCCATTTTTTCAATAGGTTCCAGGTCTTTGAACCGATTGACTCGAAATCGCTGCCAAATGTGCTCCTATACGGGCTGAACGAGACACAGCAGTCCCCATCGGATTCCGGTGGAATTTGTATTTTTGGTGAATATTTTAGTGAAAAAAGTGGCCCATTTTTTCAATAGCTTCCAGGTCTTTGGACCGATTGACTCGAAATCGCTCCCAAATGTGCTCCTATACAGGCTGAACGAGACACAGCAGTCCCCATCGGATTCCGGTGGAATTTGTATTTTTGGTGAATATTTTAGTGAAAAGGGACAATGTTTCATGAGACTGGCTTAAGGCTGCAGTTAGGGTTAGTGTTATGGGGCTAGGGTTAGGGTTACGGTCGTCTTTTGACCGATTGACTCGAAATTCGGCACGAATGTGGTCCTCTACTGGCTGAACGAGACACAGCAGTCCCCATCGGATTCCGGTGGAATTTGTATTTTTGGTGAATATTTTAGTGAAAAAAGTGGCCCATTTTTTCAATAGCTTCCAGGTCTTTGGACCGATTGACTCAAAATCGCTCCCAAATGTGCTCCTATACTGGCTGAACGAGACACAGCAGTCCCCATCGGATTCCGGTGGAATTTGTATTTTTGGTGAATATTTTAGTGAAAAGGGACAATGTTTCATGAGACTGGCTTAAGGCTGCAGTTAGGGTTAGGGTTATGGGGCTAGGGTTAGGGTTACGGTCGTCTTTTGACCGATTGACTCGAAATTCGGCACGAATGTGGTCCTCTACTGGCTGAACGAGACACAGCAGTCCCCATCGGATTCCGGTGGAATTTGTATTTTTGGTGAATATTTTAGTGAAAAAAGTGGCCCATTTTTTCAATAGCTTCCAGGTCTTTGAACCGATTGACTCAAAATCGCTCCCAAATGTGCTCCTATACTGGCTGAACGAGACACAGCAGTCCCCATCGGATTCCGGTGGAATTTGTATTTTTGGTGAATATTTTAGTGAAAAGGGACAATGTTTCATGAGACTGGCTTAAGGCTGGAGTTAGGGTTAGGGTTATGGGGCTAGGGTTAGGGTTATGGTCGTCTTTTGACCGATTGACTCGAAATTCGGCACGAATGTGGTCCTCTACTGGCTGAACGAGGGACAACAGTTCCCATTGGATTCTGGTGAAATTTGTATTTTTGGTGAATATTTTAGTGAAAAAAGTGGCCCATTTTTTCAATAGCTTCCAGGCCTTTGGACCGATTGACTCGAAATCGCTCCCAAATGTGCTCCTATACTGCCTGAACGAGACACAGCAGTCCCCATCGGATTCCGGTGGAATTTGTATTTTTGGTGAATATTTTAGTGAAAAAAGTGGCCCATTTTTTCAATAGCTTCCAGGTCTTTGGACCGATTGACTCGAAATCGCTCCCAAATGTGCTCCTATACAGGCTGAACGAGACACAGCAGTCCCCATCGGATTCCGGTGGAATTTGTATTTTTGGTGAATATTTTAGTGAAAAGGGACAATGTTTCATGAGACTGGCTTAAGGCTGCAGTTAGGGTTAGTGTTATGGGGCTAGGGTTAGGGTTACGGTCGTCTTTTGACCGATTGACTCGAAATTCGGCACGAATGTGGTCCTCTACTGGCTGAACGAGACACAGCAGTCCCCATCGGATTCCGGTGGAATTTGTATTTTTGGTGAATATTTTAGTGAAAAAAGTGGCCCATTTTTTCAATAGCTTCCAGGTCTTTGGACCGATTGACTCAAAATCGCTCCCAAATGTGCTCCTATACTGGCTGAACGAGACACAGCAGTCCCCATCGGATTCCGGTGGAATTTGTATTTTTGGTGAATATTTTAGTGAAAAGGGACAATGTTTCATGAGACTGGCTTAAGGCTGCAGTTAGGGTTAGGGTTATGGGGCTAGGGTTAGGGTTACGGTCGTCTTTTGACCGATTGACTCGAAATTCGGCACGAATGTGGTCCTCTACTGGCTGAACGAGACACAGCAGTCCCCATCGGATTCCGGTGGAATTTGTATTTTTGGTGAATATTTTAGTGAAAAAAGTGGCCCATTTTTTCAATAGCTTCCAGGTCTTTGAACCGATTGACTCAAAATTGCTCCCAAATGTGCTCCTATACTGGCTGAACGAGACACAGCAGTCCCCATCGGATTCCGGTGGAATTTGTATTTTTGGTGAATATTTTAGTGAAAAGGGACAATGTTTCATGAGACTGGCTTAAGGCTGGAGTTAGGGTTAGGGTTATGGGGCTAGGGTTAGGGT
The DNA here is from genome assembly GCF_040436345.1 of Pagrus major. Classification (NCBI taxonomy): domain Eukaryota; kingdom Metazoa; phylum Chordata; class Actinopteri; order Spariformes; family Sparidae; genus Pagrus; species Pagrus major. The sequence goes on from NC_133224.1 coordinate 8,879,203, forward strand.
TATGGTCGTCTTTTGACCGATTGACTCGAAATTCGGCACGAATGTGGTCCTCTACTGGCTGAACGAGGGACAACAGTTCCCATTGGATTCTGGTGAAATTTGTATTTTTGGTGAATATTTTAGTGAAAAAAGTGGCCCATTTTTTCAATAGCTTCCAGGCCTTTGGACCGATTGACTCGAAATCGCTCCCAAATGTGCTCCTATACTGCCTGAACGAGACACAGCAGTCCCCATCGGATTCCGGTGGAATTTGTATTTTTGGTGAATATTTTAGTGAAAAAAGTGGCCCATTTTTTCAATAGCTTCCAGGTCTTTGGACCGATTGACTCGAAATCGCTGCCAAATGTGCTTCTATACTGGCTGAACGAGACACAGCAGTCTCCATCGGAATCTGGTGGAATTTGTATTTTTGGTGAATATTTTAGTGAAAAAAGTGGCCCAGTTTTTTCAATAGCTTCCTGGTCTTTGGACCGATTGACTCGAAATCGCTCCCAAATGTGCTCCTATACTGGCTGAACGAGACACAGCAGTCCCCATCGGATTCCGGTGAAATTTGTATTTTTGGTGAATATTTTAGTGAAAAGGGACAATGTTTCCTGAGACTGGCTTAAGACTGGAGTTAGGGTTAGGGTTATGGGGCTAGGGTTAGGGTTACGGTCGTCTTTTGACCGATTGACTCGAAATTCGGCACGAATGTGGTCCTCTACTGGCTGAACGAGGGACAGCAGTTCCCATTGGATTCCGGTGAAATTTGTATTTTTGGTGAATATTTTAGTGAAAAAAGTGGCCCATTTTTTCAATAGGTTCCAGGTCTTTGAACCGATTGACTCGAAATCGCTGCCAAATGTGCTCCTATACGGGCTGAACGAGACACAGCAGTCCCCATCGGATTCCGGTGGAATTTGTATTTTTGGTGAATATTTTAGTGAAAAAAGTGGCCCATTTTTTCAATAGCTTCCAGGTCTTTGGACCGATTGACTCGAAATCGCTCCCAAATGTGCTCCTATACAGGCTGAACGAGACACAGCAGTCCCCATCGGATTCCGGTGGAATTTGTATTTTTGGTGAATATTTTAGTGAAAAGGGACAATGTTTCATGAGACTGGCTTAAGGCTGCAGTTAGGGTTAGTGTTATGGGGCTAGGGTTAGGGTTACGGTCGTCTTTTGACCGATTGACTCGAAATTCGGCACGAATGTGGTCCTCTACTGGCTGAACGAGACACAGCAGTCCCCATCGGATTCCGGTGGAATTTGTATTTTTGGTGAATATTTTAGTGAAAAAAGTGGCCCATTTTTTCAATAGCTTCCAGGTCTTTGGACCGATTGACTCAAAATCGCTCCCAAATGTGCTCCTATACTGGCTGAACGAGACACAGCAGTCCCCATCGGATTCCGGTGGAATTTGTATTTTTGGTGAATATTTTAGTGAAAAAAGTGGCCCAATTTTTCAATAGCTTCCAGGTCTTTGGACCGATTGACTCGAAATCGCTGCCAAATGTGCTCCTATACTGGCTGAACGAGACACAGCAGTCTCCATCGGAATCTGGTGGAATTTGTATTTTTGGTGAATATTTTAGTGAAAAAAGTGGCCCATTTTTTCAATAGCTTCCTGGTCTTTGGACCGATTGACTCGAAATCGCTCCCAAATGTGCTCCTATACTGGCTGAACGAGACACAGCAGTCCCCATCGGATTCCGGTGGAATTTGTATTTTTGGTGAATATTTTAGTGAAAAGGGACAATGTTTCATGAGACTGGCTTAAGGCTGCAGTTAGGGTTAGTGTTATGGGGCTAGGGTTAGGGTTACGGTCGTCTTTTGACCGATTGACTCGAAATTCGGCACGAATGTGGTCCGCTACTGGCTGAACGAGACACAGCAGTCCCCATCGGATTCCGGTGGAATTTGTATTTTTGGTGAATATTTTAGTGAAAAAAGTGGCCCATTTTTTCAATAGCTTCCAGGTCTTTGGACCGATTGACTCGAAATCGCTCCCAAATGTGCTCCTATACGGGCTGAACGAGACACAGCAGTCCCCATCGGATTCCGGTGGAATTTGTATTTTTGGTGAATATTTTAGTGAAAAGGGACAATGTTTCATGAGACTGGCTTAAGGCTGCAGTTAGGGTTAGGGTTATGGGGCTAGGGTTAGGGTTACGGTCGTCTTTTGACCGATTGACTCGAAATTCGGCACGAATGTGGTCCTCTACTGGCTGAACGAGACACAGCAGTCCCCATCGGATTCCGGTGGAATTTGTATTTTTGGTGAATATTTTAGTGAAAAAAGTGGCCCATTTTTTCAATAGCTTCCAGGTCTTTGGACCGATTGACTCAAAATCGCTCCCAAATGTGCTCCTATACTGGCTGAACGAGACACAGCAGTCCCCATCGGATTCCGGTGGAATTTGTATTTTTGGTGAATATTTTAGTGAAAAGGGACAATGTTTCATGAGACTGGCTTAAGGCTGCAGTTAGGGTTAGGTTTATGGGGCTAGGGTTAGGGTTACGGTCGTCTTTTGACCGATTGACTCGAAATTCGGCACGAATGTGGTCCTCTACTGGCTGAACGTGGGACAGCAGTTCCCATTGGATTCCGGTGAAATTTGTATTTTTGGTGAATATTTTAGTGAAAAAAGTGGCCCACTTTTTTCAATAGCTTCCAGGTCTTTGGACCGATTGACTCGAAATCGCTACCAAATGTGCTCCTATACGGCCTGAACGAAACACAGCAGTCCCCATCGGATTCCGGTGAAATTTGTATTTTTGGTGAATATTTTAGTGAAAAAAGTGGCCCATTTTTTCAATAGCTTCCAGGTCTTTGAACCGATTGACTCGAACTCGCTCCCAAATGTGCTCCTATACGGCCTGAACGAGACACAGCAGTCCCCATCGGATTCCGGTGAAATTTGTATTTTTGGTGAATATTTTAGTGAAAAAAGTGGCCCATTTTTTCAATAGTTTCCAGGTCTTTGGACCGATTGACTCGAAATCGCTGCCAAATGTGCTCCTATATGGCCTGAACGAGACACAGCAGTCCCCATCGGATTCCGGTGGAATTTGTATTTTTGGTGAATATTTTAGTGAATAAAGTGGCCCATTTTTTCAATAGCTTCCAGGTCTTTGGACCGATTGACTCAAAATCGCTCCCAAATGTGCTCCTATACTGGCTGAACGAGACACAGCAGTCCCCATCGGATTCCGGTGGAATTTGTATTTTTGGTGAATATTTTAGTGAAAAGGGACAATGTTTCATGAGACTGGCTTAAGGCTGCAGTTAGGGTTAGGGTTATGGGGCTAGGGTTAGGGTTACGTTCGTCTTTTGACCGATTGACTCGAAATTCGGCACGAATGTGGTCCTCTACTGGCTGAACGAGGGACAGCAGTTCCCATTGGATTCCGGTGAAATTTGTATTTTTGGTGAATATTTTAGTGAAAAAAGTGGCCCATTTTTTCAATAGCTTCCAGGTCTTTGAACCGATTGACTCGAAATCGCTGCCAAATGTGCTCCTATACGGGCTGAACGAGACACAGCAGTCCCCATCGGATTCCGGTGGAATTTGTATTTTTGGTGAATATTTTAGTGAAAAAAGTGGCCCATTTTTTCAATAGCTTCCAGGTCTTTGGACCGATTGACTCGAAATCGCTCCCAAATGTGCTCCTATACGGGCTGAACGAGACACAGCAGTCCCCATCGGATTCCGGTGGAATTTGTATTTTTGGTGAATATTTTAGTGAAAAGGGACAATGTTTCATGAGACTGGCTTAAGGCTGCAGTTAGGGTTAGTGTTATGGGGCTAGGGTTAGGGTTACGGTCGTCTTTTGACCGATTGACTCGAAATTCGGCACGAATGTGGTCCTCTACTGGCTGAACGAGACACAGCAGTCCCAATCGGATTCCGGTTGAATTTGTATTTTTGGTGAATATTTTAGTGAAAAAAGTGGCCCACTTTTTTCAATAGCTTCCAGGTCTTTGGACCGATTGACTCGAACTCGCTCCCAAATGTGCTCCTATACGGCCTGAACGAGACACAGCAGTCCCCATCGGATTCCGGTGAAATTTGTATTTTTGGTGAATATTTTAGTGAAAAAAGTGGCCCATTTTTTCAATAGCTTCCAGGTCTTTGGACCGATTGACTCGAAATCGCTGCCCAATGTGCTCCTATACGGCCTGAACGAGACACAGCAGTCCCCATCGGATTCCGGTGGAATTTGTATTTTTGGTGAATATTTTAGTGAAAAAAGTGGCCCATTTTTTCAATAGCTTCCAGGTCTTTGGACCGATTGACTCGAAATCGCTCCCAAATGTGCTCCTATAGGGCTGAACGAGACACAGCAGTCCCCATCGGATTCCGGTGGAATTTGTATTTTTGGTGAATATTTTAGTGAAAAGGGACAATGTTTCATGAGACTGGCTTAAGGCTGCAGTTAGGGTTAGTGTTATGGGGCTAGGGTTAGGGTTACGGTCGTCTTTTGACCGATTGACTCGAAATTCGGCACGAATGTGGTCCTCTACTGGCTGAACGAGACACAGCAGTCCCCATCGGATTCCGGTGGAATTTGTATTTTTGGTGAATATTTTAGTGAAAAAAGTGGCCCATTTTTTCAATAGCTTCCAGGTCTTTGGACCGATTGACTCAAAATCGCTCCCAAATGTGCTCCTATACTGGCTGAACGAGACACAGCAGTCCCCATCGGATTCCGGTGGAATTTGTATTTTTGGTGAATATTTTAGTGAAAAGGGACAATGTTTCATGAGACTGGCTTAAGGCTGCAGTTAGGGTTAGGGTTATGGGGCTAGGGTTAGGGTTACGGTCGTCTTTTGACCGATTGACTCGAAATTCGGCACGAATGTGGTCCTCTACTGGCTGAACGAGACACAGCAGTCCCCATCGGATTCCGGTGGAATTTGTATTTTTGGTGAATATTTTAGTGAAAAAAGTGGCCCATTTTTTCAATAGCTTCCAGGTCTTTGAACCGATTGACTCAAAATTGCTCCCAAATGTGCTCCTATACTGGCTGAACGAGACACAGCAGTCCCCATCGGATTCCGGTGGAATTTGTATTTTTGGTGAATATTTTAGTGAAAAGGGACAATGTTTCATGAGACTGGCTTAAGGCTGGAGTTAGGGTTAGGGTTATGGGGCTAGGGTTAGGGTTATGGTCGTCTTTTGACCGATTGACTCGAAATTCGGCACGAATGTGGTCCTCTACTGGCTGAACGAGGGACAACAGTTCCCATTGGATTCTGGTGAAATTTGTATTTTTGGTGAATATTTTAGTGAAAAAAGTGGCCCATTTTTTCAATAGCTTCCAGGCCTTTGGACCGATTGACTCGAAATCGCTCCCAAATGTGCTCCTATACTGCCTGAACGAGACACAGCAGTCCCCATCGGATTCCGGTGGAATTTGTATTTTTGGTGAATATTTTAGTGAAAAAAGTGGCCCATTTTTTCAATAGCTTCCAGGTCTTTGGACCGATTGACTCGAAATCGCTGCCAAATGTGCTTCTATACTGGCTGAACGAGACACAGCAGTCTCCATCGGAATCTGGTGGAATTTGTATTTTTGGTGAATATTTTAGTGAAAAAAGTGGCCCAGTTTTTTCAATAGCTTCCTGGTCTTTGGACCGATTGACTCGAAATCGCTCCCAAATGTGCTCCTATACTGGCTGAACGAGACACAGCAGTCCCCATCGGATTCCGGTGAAATTTGTATTTTTGGTGAATATTTTAGTGAAAAGGGACAATGTTTCCTGAGACTGGCTTAAGACTGGAGTTAGGGTTAGGGTTATGGGGCTAGGGTTAGGGTTACGGTCGTCTTTTGACCGATTGACTCGAAATTCGGCACGAATGTGGTCCTCTACTGGCTGAACGAGGGACAGCAGTTCCCATTGGATTCCGGTGAAATTTGTATTTTTGGTGAATATTTTAGTGAAAAAAGTGGCCCATTTTTTCAATAGGTTCCAGGTCTTTGAACCGATTGACTCGAAATCGCTGCCAAATGTGCTCCTATACGGGCTGAACGAGACACAGCAGTCCCCATCGGATTCCGGTGGAATTTGTATTTTTGGTGAATATTTTAGTGAAAAAAGTGGCCCATTTTTTCAATAGCTTCCAGGTCTTTGGACCGATTGACTCGAAATCGCTCCCAAATGTGCTCCTATACAGGCTGAACGAGACACAGCAGTCCCCATCGGATTCCGGTGGAATTTGTATTTTTGGTGAATATTTTAGTGAAAAGGGACAATGTTTCATGAGACTGGCTTAAGGCTGCAGTTAGGGTTAGTGTTATGGGGCTAGGGTTAGGGTTACGGTCGTCTTTTGACCGATTGACTCGAAATTCGGCACGAATGTGGTCCTCTACTGGCTGAACGAGACACAGCAGTCCCCATCGGATTCCGGTGGAATTTGTATTTTTGGTGAATATTTTAGTGAAAAAAGTGGCCCATTTTTTCAATAGCTTCCAGGTCTTTGGACCGATTGACTCAAAATCGCTCCCAAATGTGCTCCTATACTGGCTGAACGAGACACAGCAGTCCCCATCGGATTCCGGTGGAATTTGTATTTTTGGTGAATATTTTAGTGAAAAAAGTGGCCCAATTTTTCAATAGCTTCCAGGTCTTTGGACCGATTGACTCGAAATCGCTGCCAAATGTGCTCCTATACTGGCTGAACGAGACACAGCAGTCCCCATCGGAATCTGGTGGAATTTGTATTTTTGGTGAATATTTTAGTGAAAAAAGTGGCCCATTTTTTCAATAGCTTCCTGGTCTTTGGACCGATTGACTCGAAATCGCTCCCAAATGTGCTCCTATACTGGCTGAACGAGACACAGCAGTCCCCATCGGATTCCGGTGGAATTTGTATTTTTGGTGAATATTTTAGTGAAAAGGGACAATGTTTCATGAGACTGGCTTAAGGCTGCAGTTAGGGTTAGTGTTATGGGGCTAGGGTTAGGGTTACGGTCGTCTTTTGACCGATTGACTCGAAATTCGGCACGAATGTGGTCCGCTACTGGCTGAACGAGACACAGCAGTCCCCATCGGATTCCGGTGGAATTTGTATTTTTGGTGAATATTTTAGTGAAAAAAGTGGCCCATTTTTTCAATAGCTTCCAGGTCTTTGGACCGATTGACTCGAAATCGCTCCCAAATGTGCTCCTATACGGGCTGAACGAGACACAGCAGTCCCCATCGGATTCCGGTGGAATTTGTATTTTTGGTGAATATTTTAGTGAAAAGGGACAATGTTTCATGAGACTGGCTTAAGGCTGCAGTTAGGGTTAGGGTTATGGGGCTAGGGTTAGGGTTACGGTCGTCTTTTGACCGATTGACTCGAAATTCGGCACGAATGTGGTCCTCTACTGGCTGAACGAGACACAGCAGTCCCCATCGGATTCCGGTGGAATTTGTATTTTTGGTGAATATTTTAGTGAAAAAAGTGGCCCATTTTTTCAATAGCTTCCAGGTCTTTGGACCGATTGACTCAAAATCGCTCCCAAATGTGCTCCTATACTGGCTGAACGAGACACAGCAGTCCCCATCGGATTCCGGTGGAATTTGTATTTTTGGTGAATATTTTAGTGAAAAGGGACAATGTTTCATGAGACTGGCTTAAGGCTGCAGTTAGGGTTAGGTTTATGGGGCTAGGGTTAGGGTTACGGTCGTCTTTTGACCGATTGACTCGAAATTCGGCACGAATGTGGTCCTCTACTGGCTGAACGTGGGACAGCAGTTCCCATTGGATTCCGGTGAAATTTGTATTTTTGGTGAATATTTTAGTGAAAAAAGTGGCCCACTTTTTTCAATAGCTTCCAGGTCTTTGGACCGATTGACTCGAAATCGCTACCAAATGTGCTCCTATACGGCCTGAACGAAACACAGCAGTCCCCATCGGATTCCGGTGAAATTTGTATTTTTGGTGAATATTTTAGTGAAAAAAGTGGCCCATTTTTTCAATAGCTTCCAGGTCTTTGAACCGATTGACTCGAACTCGCTCCCAAATGTGCTCCTATACGGCCTGAACGAGACACAGCAGTCCCCATCGGATTCCGGTGAAATTTGTATTTTTGGTGAATATTTTAGTGAAAAAAGTGGCCCATTTTTTCAATAGTTTCCAGGTCTTTGGACCGATTGACTCGAAATCGCTGCCAAATGTGCTCCTATATGGCCTGAACGAGACACAGCAGTCCCCATCGGATTCCGGTGGAATTTGTATTTTTGGTGAATATTTTAGTGAATAAAGTGGCCCATTTTTTCAATAGCTTCCAGGTCTTTGGACCGATTGACTCAAAATCGCTCCCAAATGTGCTCCTATACTGGCTGAACGAGACACAGCAGTCCCCATCGGATTCCGGTGGAATTTGTATTTTTGGTGAATATTTTAGTGAAAAGGGACAATGTTTCATGAGACTGGCTTAAGGCTGCAGTTAGGGTTAGGGTTATGGGGCTAGGGTTAGGGTTACGTTCGTCTTTTGACCGATTGACTCGAAATTCGGCACGAATGTGGTCCTCTACTGGCTGAACGAGGGACAGCAGTTCCCATTGGATTCCGGTGAAATTTGTATTTTTGGTGAATATTTTAGTGAAAAAAGTGGCCCATTTTTTCAATAGCTTCCAGGTCTTTGAACCGATTGACTCGAAATCGCTGCCAAATGTGCTCCTATACGGGCTGAACGAGACACAGCAGTCCCCATCGGATTCCGGTGGAATTTGTATTTTTGGTGAATATTTTAGTGAAAAAAGTGGCCCATTTTTTCAATAGCTTCCAGGTCTTTGGACCGATTGACTCGAAATCGCTCCCAAATGTGCTCCTATACGGGCTGAACGAGACACAGCAGTCCCCATCGGATTCCGGTGGAATTTGTATTTTTGGTGAATATTTTAGTGAAAAGGGACAATGTTTCATGAGACTGGCTTAAGGCTGCAGTTAGGGTTAGTGTTATGGGGCTAGGGTTAGGGTTACGGTCGTCTTTTGACCGATTGACTCGAAATTCGGCACGAATGTGGTCCTCTACTGGCTGAACGAGACACAGCAGTCCCAATCGGATTCCGGTTGAATTTGTATTTTTGGTGAATATTTTAGTGAAAAAAGTGGCCCACTTTTTTCAATAGCTTCCAGGTCTTTGGACCGATTGACTCGAACTCGCTCCCAAATGTGCTCCTATACGGCCTGAACGAGACACAGCAGTCCCCATCGGATTCCGGTGAAATTTGTATTTTTGGTGAATATTTTAGTGAAAAAAGTGGCCCATTTTTTCGATAGCTTCCAGGTCTTTGGACCGATTGACTCGAAATCGCTGCCCAATGTGCTCCTATACGGCCTGAACGAGACACAGCAGTCCCCATCGGATTCCGGTGGAATTTGTATTTTTGGTGAATATTTTAGTGAAAAAAGTGGCCCATTTTTTCAATAGCTTCCAGGTCTTTGGACCGATTGACTCGAAATCGCTCCCAAATGTGCTCCTATAGGGCTGAACGAGACACAGCAGTCCCCATCGGATTCCGGTGGAATTTGTATTTTTGGTGAATATTTTAGTGAAAAGGGACAATGTTTCATGAGACTGGCTTAAGGCTGCAGTTAGGGTTAGTGTTATGGGGCTAGGGTTAGGGTTACGGTCGTCTTTTGACCGATTGACTCGAAATTCGGCACGAATGTGGTCCTCTACTGGCTGAACGAGACACAGCAGTCCCCATCGGATTCCGGTGGAATTTGTATTTTTGGTGAATATTTTAGTGAAAAAAGTGGCCCATTTTTTCAATAGCTTCCAGGTCTTTGGACCGATTGACTCAAAATCGCTCCCAAATGTGCTCCTATACTGGCTGAACGAGACACAGCAGTCCCCATCGGATTCCGGTGGAATTTGTATTTTTGGTGAATATTTTAGTGAAAAGGGACAATGTTTCATGAGACTGGCTTAAGGCTGCAGTTAGGGTTAGGGTTATGGGGCTAGGGTTAGGGTTACGGTCGTCTTTTGACCGATTGACTCGAAATTTGGCACGAATGTGGTCCTCTACTGGCTGAACGAGGGACAGCAGTTCCCATTGGATTCCGGTGAAATTTGTATTTTTGGTGAATATTTTAGTGAAAAAAGTGGCCCATTTTATCAATAGCTTCCAGGTCTTTGAACCGATTGACTCAAAATCGCTCACAAATGTGCTCCTATACTGGCTGAACGAGACACAGCAGTCCCCATCGGATTCCTGTGGAATTTGTATTTTTGGTGAATATTTTAGTGAAAAGGGACAATGTTTCATGAGACTGGCTTAAGGCTGCAGTTAGGGTTAGGGTTATGGGGCTAGGGTTAGGGTTACGGTCGTCTTTTGACCGATTGACTCGAAATTCGGCACGAATGTGGTCCTCTACTGGCTGAACGAGGGACAGCAGTTCCCATTGGATTCTGGTGAAATTTGTATTTTTGGTGAATATTTTAGTGAAAAAAGTGGCCCATTTTTTCAATAGCTTCCAGGTCTTTGGACCGATTGACTCGAAATCGCTCCCAAATGTGCTCCTATACTGCCTGAACGAGACACAGCAGTCCCCATCGGATTCCGGTGGAATTTGTATTTTTGGTGAATATTTTAGTGAAAAGGGACAATGTTTCATGAGACTGGCTTAAGGCTGCAGTTAGGGTTAGGGTTATGGGGCTAGGGTTAGGGTTACGGTCGTCTTTGGACCGATTGACTCAAAATCGCTCCCAAATGTGCTCCTATACTGGCTGAACGAGACACAGCAGTCCCCATCGGATTCCGGTGAAATTTGTATTTTTGGTGAATATTTTAGTGAAAAAAGTGGCCCATTTTTTCAATAGCTTCCAGGTCTTTGGACCGATTGACTCGAAATCGCTCCCAAATGTGCTCCTATACGGGCTGAACGAGACACAGCAGTCCCCATCGGATTCCGGTGAAATTTGTATTTTTGGTGAATATTTTAGTGAAAAAAGTGGCCCATTTTTTCAATAGCTTCCAGGTCTTTGGACCGATTGACTCGAAATCGCTGCCCAATGTGCTCCTATACGGGCTGAACGAGACACAGCAGTCCCCATCGGATTCCGGTGGAATTTGTATTTTTGGTGAATATTTTAGTGAAAAGGGAAAATGTTTCATGAGACTGGCTTAAGGCTGCAGTTAGGGTTAGGGTTATGGGGCTAGGGTTAGGGTTACGGTCGTCTTTTCACCGATTGACTCGAAATTCGGCACGAATGTGGTCCTCTACTGGCTGAAAGAGACACAGCAGTCCCCATCGGATTCCGGTGGAATTTGTATTTTTGGTGTATATTTTAGTGAAAAAAGTGGCCCATTTTTTCAATAGCTTCCAGGTCTTTGAACCGATTGACTCAAAATCGCTCCCAAATGTGCTCCTATACTGGCTGAATGAGACACAGCAGTCCCCATCGGATTCCGGTGGAATTTGTATTTTTGGTGAATATTTTAGTGAAAAGGGACAATGTTTCATGAGACTGGCTTAAGGCTGCAGTTAGGGTTAGGTTTATGGGGCTAGGGTTAGGGTTACGGTCATCTTTTGACCGATTGACTCGAAATTCGGCACGAATGTGGTCCTCTACTGGCTGAACGAGGGACAGCAGTTCCCATTGGATTCCGGTGAAATTTGTATTTTTGGTGAATATTTTAGTGAAAAAAGTGGCCCATTTTTTCAATAGCTTCCAGGTCTTTGAACCGATTGACTCGAAATCGCTGCCAAATGTGCTCCTATATGGGCTGAACGAGACACAGCAGTCCCCATCGGATTCCGGTGGAATTTGTATTTTTGGTGAATATTTTAGTGAAAAAAGTGGCCCATTTTTTCAATAGCTTCCAGGTCTTTGGACCGATTGACTCGAAATCGCTCCCAAATGTGCTCCTATACGGGCTGAACGAGACACAGCAGTCCCCATCGGATTCCGGTGGAATTTGTATTTTTGGTGAATATTTTAGTGAAAAGGGACAATGTTTCATGAGACTGGCTTAAGACTGGAGTTAGGGTTAGGGTTATGGGGCTAGGGTTAGGGTTACGGTCGTCTTTTGACCGATTGACTCGAAATTCGGCACGAATGTGGTCCTCTACTGGCTGAACGAGGGACAGCAGTTCCCATTGGATTCCGGTGAAATTTGTATTTTTGGTGAATATTTTAGTGAAAAAAGTGGCCCATTTTTTCAATAGGTTCCAGGTCTTTGAACCGATTGACTCGAAATCGCTGCCAAATATGCTCCTATATGGGCTGAACGAGACACAGCAGTCCCCATCGGATTCCGGTGGAATTTGTATTTTTGGTGAATATTTTAGTGAAAAAAGTGGCCCATTTTTTCAATAGCTTCCAGGTCTTTGGACCGATTGACTCGAAATCGCTCCCAAATGTGCTCCTATACTGGCTGAACGAGACACAGCAGTCCCCATCGGATTCCGGTGGAATTTGTATTTTTGGTGAATATTTTAGTGAAAAGGGACAATGTTTCATGAGACTGGCTTAAGGCTGCAGTTAGGGTTAGGGTTATGGGGCTAGGGTTAGGGTTACGGTCGTCTTTTGACCGATTGACTCGAAATTCGGCACGAATGTGGTCCTCTACTGGCTGAACGAGGGACAGCAGTTCCCATTGGATTCCGGTGAAATTTGTATTTTTGGTGAATATTTTAGTGAAAAAAGTGGCCCATTTTTTCAATAGGTTCCAGGTCTTTGAACCGATTGACTCAAAATCGCTGCCAAATATGCTCCTATACGGGCTGAACGAGACACAGCAGTCCCCATCGGATTCCGGTGGAATTTGTATTTTTGGTGAATATTTTAGTGAAAAAAGTGGCCCATTTTTTCAATAGCTTCCAGGTCTTTTGACCGATTGACTCGAAATCGCTCCCAAATGTGCTCCTATACGGGCTGAACGAGACACAGCAGTCCCCATCGGATTCCGGTGGAATTTGTATTTTTGGTGAATATTTTAGTGAAAAGGGACAATGTTTCATGAGACTGGCTTAAGGCTGCAGTTAGGGTTAGTGTTATGGGGCTAGGGTTAGGGTTACGGTCGTCTTTTGACCGATTGACTCGAAATTCGGCACGAATGTGGTCCGCTACTGGCTGAACGAGACACAGCAGTCCCCATCGGATTCCGGTGGAATTTGTATTTTTGGTGAATATTTTAGTGAAAAAAGTGGCCCATTTTTTCAATAGCTTCCAGGTCTTTGGACCGATTGACTCGAAATCGCTCCCAAATGTGCTCCTATACTGGCTGAACGAGACACAGCAGTCCCCATCGGATTCCGGTGGAATTTGTATTTTTGGTGAATATTTTAGTGAAAAGGGACAATGTTTCATGAGACTGGCTTAAGGCTGCAGTTAGGGTTAGGGTTATGGGGCTAGGGTTAGGGTTACGGTCGTCTTTTGACCGATTGACTCGAAATTCGGCACGAATGTGGTCCTCTACTGGCTGAACGAGACACAGCAGTCCCCATCGGATTCCGGTGAAATTTGTATTTTTGGTGAATATTTTAGTGAAAAAAGTGGCCCATTTTTTCAATAGCTTCCAGGTCTTTGGACCGATTGACTCAAAATCGCTCCCAAATGTGCTCCTATACTGGCTGAACGAGACACAGCAGTCCCCATCGGATTCCGGTGGAATTTGTATTTTTGGTGAATATTTTAGTGAAAAGGGACAATGTTTCATGAGACTGGCTTAAGGCTGCAGTTAGGGTTAGTGTTATGGGGCTAGGGTTAGGGTTACGGTCGTCTTTTGACCGATTGACTCGAAATTCGGCACGAATGTGGTCCGCTACTGGCTGAACGAGACACAGCAGTCCCCATCGGATTCCGGTGGAATTTGTATTTTTGGTGAATATTTTAGTGAAAAAAGTGGCCCATTTTTTCAATAGCTTCCAGGTCTTTGGACCGATTGACTCGAAATCGCTCCCAAATGTGCTCCTATACTGGCTGAACGAGACACAGCAGTCCCCATCGGATTCCGGTGGAATTTGTATTTTTGGTGAATATTTTAGTGAAAAGGGACAATGTTTCATGAGACTGGCTTAAGGCTGCAGTTAGGGTTAGGGTTATGGGGCTAGGGTTAGGGTTACGGTCGTCTTTTGACCGATTGACTCGAAATTCGGCACGAATGTGGTCCTCTACTGGCTGAACGAGACACAGCAGTCCCCATCGGATTCCGGTGAAATTTGTATTTTTGGTGAATATTTTAGTGAAAAAAGTGGCCCATTTTTTCAATAGCTTCCAGGTCTTTGGACCGATTGACTCAAAATCGCTCCCAAATGTGCTCCTATACTGGCTGAACGAGACACAGCAGTCCCCATCGGATTCCGGTGGAATTTGTATTTTTGGTGAATATTTTAGTGAAAAGGGACAATGTTTCATGAGACTGGCTTAAGGCTGCAGTTAGGGTTAGGGTTATGGGGCTAGGGTTAGGGTTACGGTCGTCTTTTGACCGATTGACTCGAAATTCGGCACGAATGTGGTCCTCTACTGGCTGAACGTGGGACAGCAGTTCCCATTGGATTCCGGTGAAATTTGTATTTTTGGTGAATATTTTAGTGAAAAAAGTGGCCCACTTTTTTCAATAGCTTCCAGGTCTTTGGACCGATTGACTCGAAATCGCTCCCAAATGTGCTCCTATACGGCCTGAACGAAACACAGCAGTCCCCATCGGATTCCGGTGAAATTTGTATTTTTGGTGAATATTTTAGTGAAAAAAGTCGCCCATTTTTTCAATAGCTTCCAGGTCTTTGAACCGATTGACTCGAACTCGCTCCCAAATGTGCTCCTATACGGCCTGAACGAGACACAGCAGTCCCCATCGGATTCCGGTGAAATTTGTATTTTTGGTGAATATTTTAGTGAAAAAAGTGGCCCATTTTTTCAATAGCTTCCAGGTCTTTGGACCGATTGACTCGAAATCGCTGCCAAATGTGCTCCTATATGGCCTGAACGAGACACAGCAGTCCCCATCGGATTCCGGTGGAATTTGTATTTTTGGTGAATATTTTAGTGAAAAGGGACAATGTTTCATGAGACTGGCTTAAGGCTGCAGTTAGGGTTAGGGTTATGGGGCTAGGGTTAGGGTTACGGTCGTCTTTTGACCGATTGACTCGAAATTCGGCACGAATGTGGTCCTCTACTGGCTGAACGAGACACAGCAGTCCCCATCGGATTCCGGTGGAATTTGTATTTTTGGTGAATATTTTAGTGAAAAAAGTGGCCCATTTTTTCAATAGCTTCCAGGTCTTTGGACCGATTGACTCAAAATCGCTCCCAAATGTGCTCCTATACTGGCTGAACGAGACACAGCAGTCCCCATCGGATTCCGGTGGAATTTGTATTTTTGGTGAATATTTTAGTGAAAAGGGACAATGTTTCATGAGACTGGCTTAAGGCTGCAGTTAGGGTTAGGTTTATGGGGCTAGGGTTAGGGTTACGGTCGTCTTTTGACCGATTGACTCGAAATTCGGCACGAATGTGGTCCTCTACTGGCTGAACGTGGGACAGCAGTTCCCATTGGATTCCGGTGAAATTTGTATTTTTGGTGAATATTTTAGTGAAAAAAGTGGCCCACTTTTTTCAATAGCTTCCAGGTCTTTGGACCGATTGACTCGAAATCGCTCCCAAATGTGCTCCTATACGGCCTGAACGAAACACAGCAGTCCCCATCGGATTCCGGTGAAATTTGTATTTTTGGTGAATATTTTAGTGAAAAAAGTGGCCCATTTTTTCAATAGCTTCCAGGTCTTTGGACCGATTGACTCGAAATCGCTCCCAAATGTGCTCCTATACGGGCTGAACGAGACACAGCAGTCCCCATCGGATTCCGGTGGAATTTGTATTTTTGGTGAATATTTTAGTGAAAAGGGACAATGTTTCATGAGACTCGCTTAAGGCTGCAGTTAGGGTTAGTGTTATGGGGCTAGGGTTAGGGTTACGGTCGTCTTTTGACCGATTGACTCGAAATTCGGCACGAATGTGGTCCTCTACTGGCTGAACGAGACACAGCAGTCCCAATCGGATTCCGGTGGAATTTGTATTTTTGGTGAATATTTTAGTGAAAAAAGTGGCCCACTTTTTTCAATAGCTTCCAGGTCTTTGGACCGATTGACTCGAAATCGCTCCCAAATGTGCTCCTATACGGCCTGAACGAGACACAGCAGTCCCCATCGGATTCCAGTGGAATTTGTATTTTTGGTGTATATTTTAGTGAAAAAAGTGGCCCATTTTTTCAATAGCTTCCAGGTCTTTGAACCGATTGACTCAAAATCGCTCCCAAATGTGCTCCTATACTGGCTGAACGAGACACAGCAGTCCCCATCGGATTCCGGTGGAATTTGTATTTTTGGTGAATATTTTAGTGAAAAGGGACAATGTTTCATGAGACTGGCTTAAGGCTGCAGTTAGGGTTAGGGTTATGGGGCTAGGGTTAGGGTTACGGTCGTCTTTTGACCGATTGACTCGAAATTCGGCACGAATGTGGTCCTCTACTGGCTGAACGAGACAAAGCAGTTCCCATTGGATTCCGGTGAAATTTGTATTTTTGGTGAATATTTTAGTGAAAAAAGTGGCCCATTTTTTCAATAGCTTCCAGGTCTTTGAACCGATTGACTCGAAATCGCTGCCAAATGTGCTCCTATACGGGCTGAACGAGACACAGCAGTCCCCATCGGATTCCGGTGGAATTTGTATTTTTGGTGAATATTTTAGTGAAAAAAGTGGCCCATTTTTTCAATAGCTTCCAGGTCTTTGGACCGATTGACTCGAAATCGCTCCCAAATGTGCTCCTATACGGGCTGAACGAGACACAGCAGTCCCCATCGGATTCCGGTGGAATTTGTATTTTTGGTGAATATTTTAGTGAAAAGGGACAATGTTTCATGAGACTGGCTTAAGGCTGCAGTTAGGGTTAGTGTTATGGGGCTAGGGTTAGGGTTACGGTCGTCTTTTGACCGATTGACTCGAAATTCGGCACGAATGTGGTCCTCTACTGGCTGAACGAGACACAGCAGTCCCCATCGGATTCCGGTGGAATTTGTATTTTTGGTGAATATTTTAGTGAAAAAAGTGGCCCATTTTTTCAATAGCTTCCAGGTCTTTGAACCGATTGACTCGAAATCGCTGCCAAATGTGCTCCTATACGGGCTGAACGAGACACAGCAGTCCCCATCGGATTCCGGTGGAATTTGTATTTTTGGTGAATATTTTAGTGAAAAAAGTGGCCCATTTTTTCAATAGCTTCCAGGTCTTTGGACCGATTGACTCGAAATCGCTCCCAAATGTGCTCCTATACGGGCTGAACGAGACACAGCAGTCCCCATTGGATTCCGGTGGAATTTGTATTTTTGGTGAATATTTTAGTGAAAAGGGACAATGTTTCATGAGACTGGCTTAAGGCTGCAGTTAGGGTTAGGGTTATGGGGCTAGGGTTAGGGTTACGGTCGTCTTTTGACCGATTGACTGGAAATTCGGCACGAATGTGGTCCTCTACTGGCTGAACGAGGGACAGCAGTTCCCATTGGATTCCGGTGAAATTTGTATTTTTGGTGAATATTTTAGTGAAAAAAGTGGCCCATTTTTTCAATAGCTTCCAGGTCTTTGGACCGATTGACTCGAAATCGCTGCCAAATGTGCTCCTATACGGGCTGAACGAGACACAGCAGTCCCCATCGGATTCCGGTGGAATTTGTATTTTTGGTGAATATTTTAGTGAAAAGGGACAATGTTTCATGAGACTGGCTTAAGGCTGCAGTTAGGGTTAGGGTTATGGGGCTAGGGTTAGGGTTACGGTCGTCTTTTGACCGATTGACTCGAAATTCGGCACGAATGTGGTCCTCTACTGGCTGAACGAGACAAAGCAGTTCCCATTGGATTCCGGTGAAATTTGTATTGTTGGTGAATATTTTAGTGAAAAAAGTGGCCCATTTTTTCAATAGCTTCCAGGTCTTTGAACCGATTGACTCGAAATCGCTGCCAAATGTGCTCCTATACGGGCTGAACGAGACACAGCAGTCCCCATCGGATTCCGGTGGAATTTGTATTTTTGGTGAATATTTTAGTGAAAAAAGTGGCCCATTTTTTCAATAGCTTCCAGGTCTTTGGACCGATTGACTCGAAATCGCTCCCAAATGTGCTCCTATACGGGCTGAACGAGACACAGCAGTCCCCATCGGATTCCGGTGGAATTTGTATTTTTGGTGAATATTTTAGTGAAAAGGGACAATGTTTCATGAGACTGGCTTAAGGCTGCAGTTAGGGTTAGTGTTATGGGGCTAGGGTTAGGGTTACGGTCGTCTTTTGACCGATTGACTCGAAATTCGGCACGAATGTGGTCCTCTACTGGCTGAACGAGACACAGCAGTCCCCATCGGATTCCGGTGGAATTTGTATTTTTGGTGAATATTTTAGTGAAAAAAGTGGCCCATTTTTTCAATAGCTTCCAGGTCTTTGAACCGATTGACTCGAAATCGCTGCCAAATGTGCTCCTATACGGGCTGAACGAGACACAGCAGTCCCCATCGGATTCCGGTGGAATTTGTATTTTTGGTGAATATTTTAGTGAAAAAAGTGGCCCATTTTTTCAATAGCTTCCAGGTCTTTGGACCGATTGACTCGAAATCGCTCCCAAATGTGCTCCTATACGGGCTGAACGAGACACAGCAGTCCCCATTGGATTCCGGTGGAATTTGTATTTTTGGTGAATATTTTAGTGAAAAGGGACAATGTTTCATGAGACTGGCTTAAGGCTGCAGTTAGGGTTAGGGTTATGGGGCTAGGGTTAGGGTTACGGTCGTCTTTTGACCGATTGACTGGAAATTCGGCACGAATGTGGTCCTCTACTGGCTGAACGAGGGACAGCAGTTCCCATTGGATTCCGGTGAAATTTGTATTTTTGGTGAATATTTTAGTGAAAAAAGTGGCCCATTTTTTCAATAGCTTCCAGGTCTTTGGACCGATTGACTCGAAATCGCTCCCAAATGTGCTCCTATACTGGCTGAACTAGACACAGCAGTCCCCATCGGATTCCGGTGGAATTTGTATTTTTGGTGAATATTTTAGTGAAAAGGGACAATGTTTCATGAGACTGGCTTAAGGCTGCAGTTAGGGTTAGGGTTATGGGGCTAGGGTTAGGGTTACGGTCGTCTTTTGACCGATTGACTCGAAATTCGGCACGAATGTGGTCCTCTACTGGCTGAACGAGGGACAGCAGTTCCCATTGGATTCCGGTGAAATTTGTATTTTTGGTGAATATTTTAGTGAAAAAAGTGGCCCATTTTTTCAATAGGTTCCAGGTCTTTGAACCGATTGACTCAAAATCGCTGCCAAATATGCTCCTATACGGGCTGAACGAGACACAGCAGTCCCCATCGGATTCCGGTGGAATTTGTATTTTTGGTGAATATTTTAGTGAAAAAAGTGGCCCATTTTTTCAATAGCTTCCAGGTCTTTTGACCGATTGACTCGAAATCGCTCCCAAATGTGCTCCTATACGGGCTGAACGAGACACAGCAGTCCCCATCGGATTCCGGTGGAATTTGTATTTTTGGTGAATATTTTAGTGAAAAGGGACAATGTTTCATGAGACTGGCTTAAGGCTGCAGTTAGGGTTAGTGTTATGGGGCTAGGGTTAGGGTTACGGTCGTCTTTTGACCGATTGACTCGAAATTCGGCACGAATGTGGTCCGCTACTGGCTGAACGAGACACAGCAGTCCCCATCGGATTCCGGTGGAATTTGTATTTTTGGTGAATATTTTAGTGAAAAAAGTGGCCCATTTTTTCAATAGCTTCCAGGTCTTTGGACCGATTGACTCGAAATCGCTCCCAAATGTGCTCCTATACTGGCTGAACGAGACACAGCAGTCCCCATCGGATTCCGGTGGAATTTGTATTTTTGGTGAATATTTTAGTGAAAAGGGACAATGTTTCATGAGACTGGCTTAAGGCTGCAGTCAGGGTTAGGGTTATGGGGCTAGGGTTAGGGTTACGGTCGTCTTTTGACCGATTGACTCGAAATTCGGCACGAATGTGGTCCTCTACTGGCTGAACGAGACACAGCAGTCCCCATCGGATTCCGGTGAAATTTGTATTTTTGGTGAATATTTTAGTGAAAAAAGTGGCCCATTTTTTCAATAGCTTCCAGGTCTTTGGACCGATTGACTCAAAATCGCTCCCAAATGTGCTCCTATACTGGCTGAACGAGACACAGCAGTCCCCATCGGATTCCGGTGGAATTTGTATTTTTGGTGAATATTTTAGTGAAAAGGGACAATGTTTCATGAGACTGGCTTAAGGCTGCAGTTAGGGTTAGTGTTATGGGGCTAGGGTTAGGGTTACGGTCGTCTTTTGACCGATTGACTCGAAATTCGGCACGAATGTGGTCCGCTACTGGCTGAACGAGACACAGCAGTCCCCATCGGATTCCGGTGGAATTTGTATTTTTGGTGAATATTTTAGTGAAAAAAGTGGCCCATTTTTTCAATAGCTTCCAGGTCTTTGGACCGATTGACTCGAAATCGCTCCCAAATGTGCTCCTATACTGGCTGAACGAGACACAGCAGTCCCCATCGGATTCCGGTGGAATTTGTATTTTTGGTGAATATTTTAGTGAAAAGGGACAATGTTTCATGAGACTGGCTTAAGGCTGCAGTTAGGGTTAGGGTTATGGGGCTAGGGTTAGGGTTACGGTCGTCTTTTGACCGATTGACTCGAAATTCGGCACGAATGTGGTCCTCTACTGGCTGAACGAGACACAGCAGTCCCCATCGGATTCCGGTGAAATTTGTATTTTTGGTGAATATTTTAGTGAAAAAAGTGGCCCATTTTTTCAATAGCTTCCAGGTCTTTGGACCGATTGACTCAAAATCGCTCCCAAATGTGCTCCTATACTGGCTGAACGAGACACAGCAGTCCCCATCGGATTCCGGTGGAATTTGTATTTTTGGTGAATATTTTAGTGAAAAGGGACAATGTTTCATGAGACTGGCTTAAGGCTGCAGTTAGGGTTAGGGTTATGGGGCTAGGGTTAGGGTTACGGTCGTCTTTTGACCGATTGACTCGAAATTCGGCACGAATGTGGTCCTCTACTGGCTGAACGTGGGACAGCAGTTCCCATTGGATTCCGGTGAAATTTGTATTTTTGGTGAATATTTTAGTGAAAAAAGTGGCCCACTTTTTTCAATAGCTTCCAGGTCTTTGGACCGATTGACTCGAAATCGCTCCCAAATGTGCTCCTATACGGCCTGAACGAAACACAGCAGTCCCCATCGGATTCCGGTGAAATTTGTATTTTTGGTGAATATTTTAGTGAAAAAAGTCGCCCATTTTTTCAATAGCTTCCAGGTCTTTGAACCGATTGACTCGAACTCGCTCCCAAATGTGCTCCTATACGGCCTGAACGAGACACAGCAGTCCCCATCGGATTCCGGTGAAATTTGTATTTTTGGTGAATATTTTAGTGAAAAAAGTGGCCCATTTTTTCAATAGCTTCCAGGTCTTTGGACCGATTGACTCGAAATCGCTGCCAAATGTGCTCCTATATGGCCTGAACGAGACACAGCAGTCCCCATCGGATTCCGGTGGAATTTGTATTTTTGGTGAATATTTTAGTGAAAAGGGACAATGTTTCATGAGACTGGCTTAAGGCTGCAGTTAGGGTTAGGGTTATGGGGCTAGGGTTAGGGTTACGGTCGTCTTTTGACCGATTGACTCGAAATTCGGCACGAATGTGGTCCTCTACTGGCTGAACGAGACACAGCAGTCCCCATCGGATTCCGGTGGAATTTGTATTTTTGGTGAATATTTTAGTGAAAAAAGTGGCCCATTTTTTCAATAGCTTCCAGGTCTTTGGACCGATTGACTCAAAATCGCTCCCAAATGTGCTCCTATACTGGCTGAACGAGACACAGCAGTCCCCATCGGATTCCGGTGGAATTTGTATTTTTGGTGAATATTTTAGTGAAAAGGGACAATGTTTCATGAGACTGGCTTAAGGCTGCAGTTAGGGTTAGGGTTATGGGGCTAGGGTTAGGGTTACAGTCGTCTTTTGACCGATTGACTCGAAATTCGGCACGAATGTGGTCCTCTACTGGCTGAACGTGGGACAGCAGTTCCCATTGGATTCCGGTGAAATTTGTATTTTTGGTGAATATTTTAGTGAAAAAAGTGGCCCACTTTTTTCAATAGCTTCCAGGTCTTTGGACCGATTGACTCGAAATCGCTCCCAAATGTGCTCCTATACGGCCTGAACGAAACACAGCAGTCCCCATCGGATTCCGGTGAAATTTGTATTTTTGGTGAATATTTTAGTGAAAAAAGTGGCCCATTTTTTCAATAGCTTCCAGGTCTTTGGACCGATTGACTCGAAATCGCTCCCAAATGTGCTCCTATACGGGCTGAACGAGACACAGCAGTCCCCATCGGATTCCGGTGGAATTTGTATTTTTGGTGAATATTTTAGTGAAAAGGGACAATGTTTCATGAGACTGGCTTAAGGCTGCAGTTAGGGTTAGTGTTATGGGGCTAGGGTTAGGGTTACGGTCGTCTTTTGACCGATTGACTCGAAATTCGGCACGAATGTTGTCCTCTACTGGCTGAACGAGACACAGCAGTCCCAATCGGATTCCGGTGGAATTTGTATTTTTGGTGAATATTTTAGTGAAAAAAGTGGCCCACTTTTTTCAATAGCTTCCAGGTCTTTGGACCGATTGACTCGAAATCGCTCCCAAATGTGCTCCTATACGGCCTGAACGAGACACAGCAGTCCCCATCGGATTCCAGTGGAATTTGTATTTTTGGTGTATATTTTAGTGAAAAAAGTGGCCCATTTTTTCAATAGCTTCCAGGTCTTTGAACCGATTGACTCAAAATCGCTCCCAAATGTGCTCCTATACTGGCTGAACGAGACACAGCAGTCCCCATCGGATTCCGGTGGAATTTGTATTTTTGGTGAATATTTTAGTGAAAAGGGACAATGTTTCATGAGACTGGCTTAAGGCTGCAGTTAGGGTTAGGGTTATGGGGCTAGGGTTAGGGTTACGGTCGTCTTTTGACCGATTGACTCGAAATTCGGCACGAATGTGGTCCTCTACTGGCTGAACGAGACAAAGCAGTTCCCATTGGATTCCGGTGAAATTTGTATTTTTGGTGAATATTTTAGTGAAAAAAGTGGCCCATTTTTTCAATAGCTTCCAGGTCTTTGAACCGATTGACTCGAAATCGCTGCCAAATGTGCTCCTATACGGGCTGAACGAGACACAGCAGTCCCCATCGGATTCCGGTGGAATTTGTATTTTTGGTGAATATTTTAGTGAAAAAAGTGGCCCATTTTTTCAATAGCTTCCAGGTCTTTGGACCGATTGACTCGAAATCGCTCCCAAATGTGCTCCTATACGGGCTGAACGAGACACAGCAGTCCCCATCGGATTCCGGTGGAATTTGTATTTTTGGTGAATATTTTAGTGAAAAGGGACAATGTTTCATGAGACTGGCTTAAGGCTGCAGTTAGGGTTAGTGTTATGGGGCTAGGGTTAGGGTTACGGTCGTCTTTTGACCGATTGACTCGAAATTCGGCACGAATGTGGTCCTCTACTGGCTGAACGAGACACAGCAGTCCCCATCGGATTCCGGTGGAATTTGTATTTTTGGTGAATATTTTAGTGAAAAAAGTGGCCCATTTTTTCAATAGCTTCCAGGTCTTTGAACCGATTGACTCGAAATCGCTGCCAAATGTGCTCCTATACGGGCTGAACGAGACACAGCAGTCCCCATCGGATTCCGGTGGAATTTGTATTTTTGGTGAATATTTTAGTGAAAAAAGTGGCCCATTTTTTCAATAGCTTCCAGGTCTTTGGACCGATTGACTCGAAATCGCTCCCAAATGTGCTCCTATACGGGCTGAACGAGACACAGCAGTCCCCATTGGATTCCGGTGGAATTTGTATTTTTGGTGAATATTTTAGTGAAAAGGGACAATGTTTCATGAGACTGGCTTAAGGCTGCAGTTAGGGTTAGGGTTATGGGGCTAGGGTTAGGGTTACGGTCGTCTTTTGACCGATTGACTGGAAATTCGGCACGAATGTGGTCCTCTACTGGCTGAACGAGGGACAGCAGTTCCCATTGGATTCCGGTGAAATTTGTATTTTTGGTGAATATTTTAGTGAAAAAAGTGGCCCATTTTTTCAATAGCTTCCAGGTCTTTGAACCGATTGACTCGAAATCGCTGCCAAATGTGCTCCTATACGGGCTGAACGAGACACAGCAGTCCCCATCGGATTCCGGTGGAATTTGTATTTTTGGTGAATATTTTAGTGAAAAGGGACAATGTTTCATGAGACTGGCTTAAGGCTGCAGTTAGGGTTAGGGTTATGGGGCTAGGGTTAGGGTTACGGTCGTCTTTTGACCGATTGACTCGAAATTCGGCACGAATGTGGTCCTCTACTGGCTGAACGAGACAAAGCAGTTCCCATTGGATTCCGGTGAAATTTGTATTGTTGGTGAATATTTTAGTGAAAAAAGTGGCCCATTTTTTCAATAGCTTCCAGGTCTTTGAACCGATTGACTCGAAATCGCTGCCAAATGTGCTCCTATACGGGCTGAACGAGACACAGTAGTCCCCATCGGATTCCGGTGGAATTTGTATTTTTGGTGAATATTTTAGTGAAAAAAGTGGCCCATTTTTTCAATAGCTTCCAGGTCTTTGGACCGATTGACTCGAAATCGCTCCCAAATGTGCTCCTATACGGGCTGAACGAGACACAGCAGTCCCCATCGGATTCCGGTGGAATTTGTATTTTTGGTGAATATTTTAGTGAAAAGGGACAATGTTTCATGAGACTGGCTTAAGGCTGCAGTTAGGGTTAGTGTTATGGGGCTAGGGTTAGGGTTACGGTCGTCTTTTGACCGATTGACTCGAAATTCGGCACGAATGTGGTCCTCTACTGGCTGAACGAGACACAGCAGTCCCCATCGGATTCCGGTGGAATTTGTATTTTTGGTGAATATTTTAGTGAAAAAAGTGGCCCATTTTTTCAATAGCTTCCAGGTCTTTGAACCGATTGACTCGAAATCGCTGCCAAATGTGCTCCTATACGGGCTGAACGAGACACAGCAGTCCCCATCGGATTCCGGTGGAATTTGTATTTTTGGTGAATATTTTAGTGAAAAAAGTGGCCCATTTTTTCAATAGCTTCCAGGTCTTTGGACCGATTGACTCGAAATCGCTCCCAAATGTGCTCCTATACGGGCTGAACGAGACACAGCAGTCCCCATTGGATTCCGGTGGAATTTGTATTTTTGGTGAATATTTTAGTGAAAAGGGACAATGTTTCATGAGACTGGCTTAAGGCTGCAGTTAGGGTTAGGGTTATGGGGCTAGGGTTAGGGTTACGGTCGTCTTTTGACCGATTGACTGGAAATTCGGCACGAATGTGGTCCTCTACTGGCTGAACGAGGGACAGCAGTTCCCATTGGATTCCGGTGAAATTTGTATTTTTGGTGAATATTTTAGTGAAAAAAGTGGCCCATTTTTTCAATAGCTTCCAGGTCTTTGGACCGATTGACTCGAAATCGCTCCCAAATGTGCTCCTATACTGGCTGAACTAGACACAGCAGTCCCCATCGGATTCCGGTGGAATTTGTATTTTTGGTGAATATTTTAGTGAAAAGGGACAATGTTTCATGAGACTGGCTTAAGGCTGCAGTTAGGGTTAGGGTTATGGGGCTAGGGTTAGGGTTACGGTCGTCTTTTGACCGATTGACTCGAAATTCGGCACGAATGTGGTCCTCTACTGGCTGAACAAGGGACAGCAGTTCCCATTGGATTCCGGTGAAATTTGTATTTTTGGTGAATATTTTAGTGAAAAAAGTGGCCCATTTTTTCAATAGCTTCCAGGTCTTTGGACCGATTGACTCGAAATCGCTCCCAAATGTGCTCCTATACTGGCTGAACAAGGGACAGCAGTTCCCATTGGATTCCGGTGAAATTTGTATTTTTGGTGAATATTTTAGTGAAAAAAGTGGCCCATTTTTTCAATAGCTTCCAGAACTTTGGACCGATTGACTCGAAATCGCTCCCAAATGTGCTCCTATACTGGCTGAACGAGACACAGCAGTCCCCATTGGATTCCGGTGGAATTTGTATTTTTGGTGAATATTTTAGTGAAAAGGGACAATGTTTCATGAGACTGGCTTAAGGCTGCAGTTAGGGTTAGGGTTATGGGGCTAGGGTTAGGGTTACGGTCGTCTTTTGACCGATTGACTGGAAATTCGGCACGAATGTGGTCCTCTACTGGCTGAACGAGGGACAGCAGTTCCCATTGGATTCCGGTGAAATTTGTATTTTTGGTGAATATTTTAGTGAAAAAAGTGGCCCATTTTTTCAATACCTTCCAGGTCTTTGAACCGATTGACTCGAAATCGCTGCCAAATGTGCTCCTATACGGGCTGAACGAGACACAGCAGTCCCCATCGGATTCCGGTGGAATTTGTATTTTTGGTGAATATTTTAGTGAAAAAAGTGGCCCATTTTTTCAATAGCTTCCAGGTCTTTGGACCGATTGACTCGAAATCGCTCCCAAATGTGCTCCTATACTGGCTGAACGAGACACAGCAGTCCCCATCGGATTCCGGTGGAATTTGTATTTTTGGTGAATATTTTAGTGAAAAGGGACAATGTTTCATGAGACTGGCTTAAGGCTGCAGTTAGGGTTAGGGTTATGGGGCTAGCGGTTAGGGTTACGGTCGTCTTTTGACCGATTGACTGGAAATTCGGCACGAATGTGGTCCTCTACTGGCTGAACGAGGGACAGCAGTTCCCATTGGATTCCGGTGAAATTTGTATTTTTGGTGAATATTTTAGTGAAAAAAGTGGCCCATTTTTTCAATACCTTCCAGGTCTTTGAACCGATTGACTCGAAATCGCTGCCAAATGTGCTCCTATACGGGCTGAACGAGACACAGCAGTCCCCATCGGATTCCGGTGGAATTTGTATTTTTGGTGAATATTTTAGTGAAAAAAGTGGCCCATTTTTTCAATAGCTTCCAGGTCTTTGGACCGATTGACTCGAAATCGCTCCCAAATGTGCTCCTATACTGGCTGAACGAGACACAGCAGTCCCCATCGGATTCCGGTGGAATTTGTATTTTTGGTGAATATTTTAGTGAAAAGGGACAATGTTTCATGAGACTGGCTTAAGGCTGCAGTTAGGGTTAGGGTTATGGGGCTAGGGTTAGGGTTACGGTCGTCTTTCGACCGATTGACTCGAAATTCGGCACGAATGTGGTCCTCTACTGGCTGAACGAGGGACAGCAGTTCCCATTGGATTCCGGTGAAATTTGTATTTTTGGTGAATATTTTAGTGAAAAAAGTGGCCCATTTTTTCAATAGCTTCCAGGTCTTTGAACCGATTGACTCGAAATCGCTGCCAAATGTGCTCCTATACGGGCTGAACGAGACACAGCAGTCCCCATCGGATTCCGGTGGAATTTGTATTTTTGGTGAATATTTTAGTGAAAAAAGTGGCCCATTTTTTCAATAGCTTCCAGGTCTTTGGACCGATTGACTCGAAATCGCTCCCAAATGTGCTCCTATACTGGCTGAACTAGACACAGCAGTCCCCATCGGATTCCGGTGGAATTTGTATTTTTGGTGAATATTTTAGTGAAAAGGGACAATGTTTCATGAGACTGGCTTAAGGCTGCAGTTAGGGTTAGGGTTATGGGGCTAGGGTTAGGGTTACGGTCGTCTTTTGACCGATTGACTCGAAATTCGGCACGAATGTGGTCCTCTACTGGCTGAACGAGGGACAGCAGTTCCCATTGGATTCCGGTGAAATTTGTATTTTTGGTGAATATTTTAGTGAAAAAAGTGGCCCATTTTTTCAATAGCTTCCAGGTCTTTGAACCGATTGACTCGAAATCGCTGCCAAATGTGCTCCTATACGGGCTGAACGAGACACAGCAGTCCCCATCGGATTCCGGTGGAATTTGTATTTTTGGTGAATATTTTAGTGAAAAAAGTGGCCCATTTTTTCAATAGCTTCCAGGTCTTTGGACCGATTGACTCGAAATCGCTCCCAAATGTGCTCCTATACTGGCTGAACGAGACACAGCAGTCCCCATCGGATTCCGGTGGAATTTGTATTTTTGGTGAATATTTTAGTGAAAAGGGACAATGTTTCATGAGACTGGCTTAAGGCTGCAGTTAGGGTTAGGGTTATGGGGCTAGGGTTAGGGTTACGGTCGTCTTTCGACCGATTGACTCGAAATTCGGCACGAATGTGGTCCTCTACTGGCTGAACGAGGGACAGCAGTTCCCATTGGATTCCGGTGAAATTTGTATTTTTGGTGAATATTTTAGTGAAAAAAGTGGCCCATTTTTTCAATAGCTTCCAGGTCTTTGGACCGATTGACTCGAAATCGCTCCCAAATGTGCTCCTATACTGGCTGAACGAGACACAGCAGTTTTTATTGGATTTTAGTGGAATTTGGATTTTTCATGAATATTTTTAAGAAAAGTCGCCATTTTTAGCCAATACACCACCTGATTTTTTCAATAGCTCCCAGGTCGTTTGGCCGATTGACTCGAAATCGATCAGAAATGTGGTCCTATACTGGTAGAATGAGACACAGCAGTTTTTATTGGATTTTAGTGGAATTTGGATTTTTCATGAATATTTTAAAGAAAAGTCACCATTTTTAGCCAATACACCACCCGATTTTTTCAATAGCTCCCAGGTTGTTTGGCTGTTTGACTCGAAATCGATCAGAAATGTGGTCCTATACTGGTAGAATGAGACACAGCAGTTTTTATTGGATTTTAGTGGAATTTGGATTTTTCATGAATATTTTAAAGAAAAGTCGCCATTTTTAGCCAATACACCATCCGATTTTTTCAATAGCTCCAGGGTCGTTTGCCCGATTGACTCGAAATCGATCAGAAATGTGGTCCTATACTGGCAGAATGAGACACAGCAGTTTTTATTGGATTTTAGTGGAATTTCGATTTTTCATGAATATTTTAAAGAAAAGTCGCCATTTTTAGCCAGTACACCACCCGATTTTTTTCAATAGCTCCCAGGTCGTTTGGCTGTTTGACTCGAAATTGATCAGAAATGTGGTCCTATACTGGTAGAATGAGACACAGCAGTTTTTATTGGATTTTAGTGGAATTTGGATTTTTCATGAATATTTTAAAGAAAAGTGACCATTTTTAGCCAATACACCACCCGATTTTTTCAATAGCTCCCAGGTCGTTTGGCCGATTGACTCAAAATCGATCAGAAATTTGGTCCTATACTGGTAGAATGAGACACAGCAGTTTTTATTGGATTTTAGTGGAATTTGGATTTTTCATGAATATTTTAAAGAAAAGTCGTCATTTTTCATAAAAACATCAGACGATGTTTTCAATAGCTCCCAGGTCGTTTGGCCGATTCAATCGAAATCAATCAGAAATGTGGTCCTATACTGGTAGAATGAGACACAGCAGTTTTTATTGGATTTTAGTGGAATTTGGATTCTTCATGAATATTTTAAAGAAAAGTCGCCATTTTTAGCCAATACACCACCTGATTTTTTCAATAGCTCCCAGGTCGTTTGGCCGATTGACTCGAAATCGATCAGAAATGTGGTCCTATACTGGTAGAATGAGACACAGCAGTTTTTATTGGATTTTAGTGGAATTTGGATTTTTCATGAATATTTTAAAGAAAAGTCACCATTTTTAGCCAATACACCACCCGATTTTTTCAATAGCTCCCAGGTTGTTTGGCTGTTTGACTCGAAATCGATCAGAAATGTGGTCCTATACTGGTAGAATGAGACACAGCAGTTTTTATTGGATTTTAGTGGAATTTGGATTTTTCATGAATATTTTAAAGAAAAGTCGCCATTTTTAGCCAATACACCATCCGATTTTTTCAATAGCTCCAGGGTCGTTTGCCCGATTGACTCGAAATCGATCAGAAATGTGGTCCTATACTGGCAGAATGAGACACAGCAGTTTTTATTGGATTTTAGTGGAATTTCGATTTTTCATGAATATTTTAAAGAAAAGTCGCCATTTTTAGCCAGTACACCACCCGATTTTTTTCAATAGCTCCCAGGTCGTTTGGCTGTTTGACTCGAAATTGATCAGAAATGTGGTCCTATACTGGTAGAATGAGACACAGCAGTTTTTATTGGATTTTAGTGGAATTTGGATTTTTCATGAATATTTTAAAGAAAAGTGACCATTTTTAGCCAATACACCACCCGATTTTTTCAATAGCTCCCAGGTCGTTTGGCCGATTGACTCAAAATCGATCAGAAATTTGGTCCTATACTGGTAGAATGAGACACAGCAGTTTTTATTGGATTTTAGTGGAATTTGGATTTTTCATGAATATTTTAAAGAAAAGTCGTCATTTTTCATAAAAACATCAGACGATGTTTTCAATAGCTCCCAGGTCGTTTGGCCGATTCAATCGAAATCAATCAGAAATGTGGTCCTATACTGGTAGAATGAGACACAGCAGTTTTTATTGGATTTTAGTGGAATTTGGATTCTTCATGAATATTTTAAAGAAAAGTCGACATTTTTAGCCACTACACCACCCGATTTTTTCAATAGCTCCGACGTCTTTTGGCCGATTGACTCGAGATTGATCAGAAATGTGGTCCTATACTGGTCGAATGAGACACAGCAGTTTTTATTGGATTTTAGTGGAATTTGGGTTTTTCATGAATATTTTAAAGAAAAGTCGCCATTTTTAGCCAATACACCACCCGATTTTTTCAATAGCTCCCAGGTTGTTTGGCCGATTGACTCAAAATCGATCAGAAATGTGGTCCTATACTGGTAGAATGAGACACAGCAGTTTTTATTGGATTTTAGTGGAATTTGGATTTTTCATGAATATTTTAAAGAAAAGTCGCCATTTTTAGCCAATACACCACCTGATTTTTTCAATAGCTCCCAGGTCGTTTGGCCGATTGACTCGAAATCGATCAGAAATGTGGTCCTATACTGGTAGAATGAGACACAGCAGTTTTTATTGGATTTTAGTGGAATTTGGATTTTTCATGAATATTTTAAAGAAAAGTCGCCATTTTTAGCCAATACACCATCCGACTTTTTTCAATAGCTCCCAGGTCGTTTGGCCGATTGACTCGAAATCGATCAGAAATGTGGTCCTATACTGGTAGAATGAGACACAGCAGTTTTTATTGGATTTTAGTGGAATTTCGATTTTTCATGAATATTTTAAAGAAAAGTCGCCATTTTTTGCCAATACACCACCCGATTTTTTCAATAGCTCCCAGGTCGTTTGGCTGATTGACTCGAAATCGATCAGAAATGTGGTCCTATACTGGTAGAATGAGACACAGCAGTTTTTATTGGATTTTAGTGGAATTTGGATTTTTCATGAATATTTTAAAGAAAAGTCGCCATTTTTCATAAAAACATCAGACGATGTTTTCGATAGCTCCCAGGCGGTTTGGCCGATTCACTCGAAATCGATCAGAACTGTGGTCCTATACTTGTAGAATGAGACACAGCAGTTTTTATTGGATTTTAGTGGAATTTGGATTTTTCATGAATATTTTAAAGAAAAGTCGCCATTTTTAGCGAATACACCACCCGATTTTTTCAATAGCTCCCAGGTCGTTTGGCTGTTTGACTCGAAATCGATCAGAAATGTGGTCCTATACTGGTAGGATGAGACACCGCAGTTTCTATTAGATTTTAGTGGAATTTGGATTTTTCATGAATATTTTAAAGAAAAGTCGCCATTTTTCATAAAAACATCAGACGATGTTTTCAATAGCTCCCAGGCGGTTTGGCCGATTCACTCGAAATCGATCAGAACTGTGGTCCTATACTGGTAGAATGAGACACAGCAGTTTTTATTGGATTTTAGTGGAATTTGTATTTTTCATGAATATTTTATAGAAAAGTCGCCATTTTTAGCCAATACACCACCCGATTTTTTCAATAGCTCCCAGGTCGTTTGGCCGATTGACTCAAAATCGATCAGAAATGTGGTCCTATACTGGTAGAATGAGACACAGCAGTTTTTATTGGATTTTAGTGGAATTTGGATTTTTCATGAATATTTTAAAGAAAAGTCGCCATTTTTAGCCAATACACCATCCGACTTTTTTCAATAGCTCCCAGGTCGTTTGGCCGATTGACTCGAAATCGATCAGAAATGTGGTCCTATACTGGTAGAATGAGACACAGCAGTTTTTATTGGATTTTAGTGGAATTTCGATTTTTCATGAATATTTTAAAGAAAAGTCGCCATTTTTTGCCAATACACCACCCGATTTTTTCAATAGCTCCCAGGTCGTTTGGCCGATTGACTCGAAATCGATCAGAAATGTGGTCCTATACTGGTAGAATGAGACACAGCAGTTTTTATTGGATTTTAGTGGAATTTGGATTTTTCATGAATATTTTAAAGAAAAGTCGCCATTTTTCATAAAAACATCAGACGATGTTTTCGATAGCTCCCAGGCGGTTTGGCCGATTCACTCGAAATCGATCAGAACTGTGGTCCTATACTGGTAGAATGAGACACAGCAGTTTTTATTGGATTTTAGTGGAATTTGTATTTTTCATGAATATTTTAAAGAAAAGTCGCCATTTTTAGCCAATACACCACCCGATTTTTTCAATAGCTCCCAGGTCGTTTGGCTGATTGACTCGAAATTGATCAGAAATGTGGTCCTATACTGGTAGAATGAGACACAGCAGTTTTTATTGGATGTAAGTGGAATTTGGATTTTTCATGAATATTTTAAAGAAAAGTCGCCATTTTTAGCCAATACCCCACCCGATTTTTTCAATAGCTCCCAGGTCGTTTGGCCGATTGACTTGAAATCGATCAGAAATGTGGTCCTATACTGGTAGAATGAGACACAGCAGTTTTTATTGGATTTTAGTGGAATTTGGATTTTTCATGAATATTTTAAAGAAAAGTCGCCATTTTTAGCCACTACACCACCCGACTTTTTCAATAGCTCCCAGGTCGTTTGGCCGTTTGACTCGAAATCGCTTCAGAAATGTGGTCCTATACTTGTAGAATGAGACACAGCAGTTTTTATTGGATTTTAGTGGAATTTGGATTTTTCATGAATATTTTAAAGAAAAGTCGCCATTTTTAGCCAATACACCACCCGATTTTTTCAATAGCTCCGACGTCTTTTGGCCGATTGACTCGAGATTGATCAGAAATGTGGTCCTATACTGGTCGAATGAGACACAGCAGTTTTTATTGGATTTTAGTGGAATTTGGGTTTTTCATGAATATTTTAAAGAAAAGTCGCCATTTTTTGCCAATACACCACCCGATTTTTTCAATAGCTCCCAGGTCGTTTGGCTGTTTGACTCGAAATCGATCAGAAATGTGGTCCTATACTGGTAGAATGAGACACAGCAGTTTCTATTAGATTTTAGTGGAATTTGGATTTTTCATGAATATTTTAATGAAAAATGACCATTTTGGCCAATACACCGCCCGATTTTTTCAATAACTCCCAGGTCATTTGAGCCATCTACTCCAAATCAATGCCAACATGTCTTGTTATACTGGTAGAATGAGACACAGCAGTTTTTATTGGATTTTATTGGAATTTCTATTTTTCATGAATATTTTCATGAAAAATGACCATTTTTGGTGAATTCACCGCCCGATTTTTTCAATCGCTCGCAGGTGATTATATCCATCGACTCCAAATCAATGCCGACATGTCTTGTTATACTGGTAGAATGAACCACAGCAGTTTTTGTTGGATTTTAGTGGAATTTCTATTTTTCGTGAATATTTTAATGAAAAATCAGCATTTTTGGCGAATACACCGCCGATTTTTTCAATAGCTCCCAGGTCATTTGATCCATCAACTCCAAATCAATGCCGACATGTCTTGTTATACTGGTAGAATGAGACACAGCAGTTTTTATTGGATTTTAGTGGAATTTCTATTTTTCATGAATATTTTAATGAAAAATCAGGATATTTGGCAAATGCACCGCCCGATTTTTTCAATAGCTCCCAGGTCATTTGAGCCATCGACTCGAAATCAGTGCTGACATGTCTTGTTATACTGGTAGAATGAGACACAGCAGTTTTTATTGGATTTTAGTGAAATTTCTTTTTTTCATGAATATTTTAATGAAAAATGACCGTTTTTGGCAAATACACCGCCCGATTTTTTCCATAGCTCCCAGGTCATTTGAGCCATCGACTCCAAATCAATTGCCAAATGTCATGTTATACTGGTAGAATGAGGCACAGTTGCTTTTATTGGATTTTAGTGGAATTTCTATTTTTCATGAATATTTTTATCAAAAAATCACCATTTTTAATGAATACACCGCCCGATTTTTTCAATAGCTCCCAGGTCGTTTGAGCCATCGACTCAAAATCAATGGCCAAATGTCATGTTATACTGGTAGAATGAGACACATCAGTTTTTATTGGATTTTAGTGGAATTTCGTTTTTTCATGAATATTTTTATCAAAAAATCACAATTTTTAGCGAATACACCGCCCTATTTTTTCAATAGCTCCCAGGTCGTTTGAGCCATCGACTCAAAATCAATGGCCAAATGTCTTGTTATACTGGTAGAAGGAGACACAGTAGTTTTTATTGGATTTCAGTGGAATTTCTTTTTTTCATGCATATTTTAATGAAAAAGCTAAATGTTTTATTAATAAACCGGACGATTTCTTCAATAGCTCCAAGGTCATTTGAGCCATTGACTCGAAATCAATGCCAAAATGTCTTGTTATGCTGGTAGAATGAGACACACCTGTTTTTATTGGATTTTAGTGGAATTTCTATTTTTCATGGATATTTTAATGAAAAAGCACCATTTTTAGTGAATACACCAGACGTTTTCTTCTATAGCTTCGAGGTTATTTCAGCCATCGACTAGAAATCAATATCCAAATGTCTTGTTATATTGGTAGAACTAGACACAACTATCTGTACGGACACTTTCTCGGATCTGGGGTCAGGCTCGGAGGCAGGCCTGCAAAGTGAATGGGATTGATGGGAAGGTGAAATTTGACCGTGTCTATATCAACTTTCCAACACACTCCCTCCAAGGGGTGTTTAGGAGCATGTTTCGGGCCATTTGGAGTCGGCTGGCACCCCTCTGTACAGATACTTTTTCGGATCTGGGGTCGGGCTTGGAGGCAGGCCTGCAAAGTGAATGGAATGGATGGGAAGGTGAAATTTGACCGAGTGTCTATGTCAGCTTTCCAACATCCTCCCTCCAGGGGGTGTTTAGGAGTGAATGAGCAGAGATGTCTGCCAGACATTTCCAGATGCGTGTTGCAACGTGGGTATTGGAGGATGGGGGAAAGAGAGGAACAGTTGGGTGTCATCAGTGTAACAGTGGTAAGAGAATCCATGTGATGTGATTGCAGAGCCTAGTGATCCTGTGTATAGTGAAAACAGAAGTGGTCCTAGTACTGAGCTTTGAGGGACACCTTTTTCCAGAAAGCAGGGTTTGGACAAGGAGCCATTCCACGTGACCTGAAAGGTGCGATTCGTCAGGTATGGTGTGAACCAGGTTAGAGCAGAGTCAGCGATGCTAAGTTCGGCCAGAGTGGAGAGGAGGATTTGGTGGTTGACTGTGTCAAATGCAGAGGATAAGTCGAGGAGAATGAGGACTGACGAGTGAGACGAGTCTCTGGCGGCACGGAGTGACTCAGTCACTGTGAGGAGGGCCGTCTCAGTGGAGTGAGCAGTCCTGAAGCCTGACTGATTAGGGTCAAGGAGGTCGTTTTGTGAAAGGTAGGAGGACAGTTGGTTGTAGACGGTGTGTTCCAGTTTTTTAGAGAGGAATGAAAGAAGCGATACAGGTCTGTAGTTGCGGATGTCAGCTGAGTCTAGGGTGGGTTTCTTTAGGAGTGGCTTTACTGTAGCTGTCTTGAAAGAAGCTGGAATATGGCCTGAAGTGAGGGAGGAGTTGATCAGGGTGGTGAGGAAAGGCAAGATGTCGTGTGAGATGTTTTGTTTCTCTGCTCGTAAAACAATCTATTGGTTCACAGAGATTCAGACACCAGGGACCGGGGAAATGATCGTGCTGGTTGGGAGGCGAGGGGACAGAGAGTGTTTAAAGCGGAGGAGAGGGAGGATAACAGAGTGGAGGAGGCTTTCCTCAGTGGACATTAGAGAGAATTGTTCTGTAGATGGTAGTGAGGAAAGAACAGTTGAGGAGAGAGTGGTGGGAGAGAGGGATTTCCGGTTGCAGCGGGTGGTGACCGTGCGAGGTGTAGGGGCGAGGAAAGTGGTGGACTTCAAGGGGAGAGAGAAAGTGTCAAAGTGGTGCTCGGACATAGTGAGTGGGGTAACAGAGAGTGCCGAGGTACTACAGTACCAGTTAAAGAGCATCACAGTGCTGCAGCTGAAGAAGAAGATAGAGTTCATCTTTGGAGGTAGAATCACATGTATTCATACAATCTACACATAGCCACTTTACACCAATACACACACCCTTTACCATTAGATGGTTGCCAGTGTAGGACCATGTAGGAAGACAGTAGGTCCAAGAAAGGGGAATTAACATAAAATGAAAACAAACCCACTTTTTTTTAAGAATTAGATAAATAGGCTGTAAATATTAGGAAATATTAGGCCTATCTTCAGGATTTATTTTGAAGTAATGTTGTCAGTGCCTGATTTTGACTCTGTGTGTGTGTGTGTGTGACTGTGTGTGTGTAAGATACGGTGACCTGTGACTGGTCTTTGGATCCAAGCCTCTGGAGGAAGGTGCTCTGCTGTCTGATTATGGAATCCAACACATGTCAGAAATTTACATCATTTTAAAGTTACCAGGCGGAGGGGGTGATTCGGGAAAGGGATATGGTGGAATGGGTGACAAGGAGGGCAAACACAGAAGTATGGAAAAGATCTATTTTTTATAAACATACCCCGGATATATCTGTTGGGACCCTCACCACATGTTTCCGACAATAGAGCAGCCTGCATGTAGACCAAAGCTTAAATGCAGCCTCCTTGCACTAACAAAGCCTGGTAAGCAAAAGAAAGTGCACCGACCCTAATGTCCAGTAGGTGGCGCGTGCTTGTCACAGACCCCCGGGTTTGACTACTCCCATCTCCCATTCTCTGAACACATCGTCAGTTCAGCTTCGTTGTTTGTGAGTTTATGGCCGCCGAGTCCTTTTTATTGCCTGTTAGTTTTACACTGAAAACGTTGTTGTTTGTTTTTCTTTGTGCTCATCACGATCTGATTCGAGCCTCTCTACTCTGAGGAGCTAAAGTCTTAGCTTTGCCGTGTGAGCGTACAATAAGCCGCATTCAAGGCAAGGATCAGCGAAGGTGATTCGCCGGGTGAAGCAAAAAGCGACTTAGAGTGAGATGAAATATGACAAAATAAAAAAAATACTCATATTAAGTACAGTTATAAAGAAAGCAGGAAGCAGGTTTATTAAACTAACCCTGAGAAAGGAAACTCAGAGGAAGCTCAATCAATCACCAATTGAGGTCTGATACTACAATCCACTGTGGGAAGAGGTAAATAATGGACAAAAACTAAAATTTAATCCAGTGGAGACAGAATTATGAATGTATGACGCTGTGTATTTATCTTTAATGAAGAAGTCAATAATTTAACACCTCCTTGTGTCATGAATTACACTTCATTATCTATTATTTTTGGTTAAACAATAACATATTTCTGGAACAGACCCCTAAATAGTTATTCTGTTGGGGGTTTTTTTTTAAATGTTGTTTTGTTTCGGTTTTGTTATTGTGTTTTCTAAAATGTGCTGTGCTGTTTTTCATCTCAGCACTCCCGCTTCATGAGTGTATATCTATCCTTTAAAGACAAGGACCTGGATGAAGACTCCACGCTGCTGTCTGAATATGGAATCCAACACGTCAGCCATTCACGTAATCTCCATATCTCAGTGCAATAGCTGCCCATGTGACAGTAAGGAAGACGAGTCATTTTTAGACTGACTCAGGATATATTCTGGGCCCTTCTTGTTTTGTTCCTTATTTCATTATTAAGGAAAAGAGCTCAGAGTCACTAATGTTTACCATCCAGCTTCATCAAACTTCACTGACCTTTGTGCCCCAGACAGTGAAGTAACATGACCTGAAGTCTACTACTGCTACCTAGTGGTCTGTATGTTAAAAGCTGACTTCTTTTCATAACACCCCCTTTGCTTTGAGTTAAACTCAATTATAAGCAATTCAACAACAATTTCAAAGCAACAAACCAACACTGATAAACTGCTTACTTTAAGGAGAAAAAATGTTAATGTGGGCATCAGCGTTCTACCAAAACGCTACAGAATTACACATTTTAAAAATTATTTGAGGATGATCCTATCTCACTTGTCCTGTGTTTTATGACTTATGTTTGTCCACAATTTTTTCTGTTGTATCACCTGATGTGTGTCCTCCAGCAGGTCTGGCTCTGCACCCGACTCTACTCCAGAGCAGCTAGGCAGCGGTTCTGGTACCACCCAGCACTTGGCAAACATCTTTTGTTGTATATAACGCTCATTAATGCTTCAGTTCATCCTCCACGCAAATGACCACATTAATTTTTAAGTTGATTTATCATGTTAAATGTCGTAGTTGTAGTTGTATGAAATTGACCGAACGTGTCAAACTTAACTCTCACATGCTTTGCCTCAGATTAAACAGCCAGACATTCTCTAGCACATTGCCACAAAACCGGAAAACATTTCAACCGTCCCCACCTGATATTTTCCCCCTGCTCTCTGTTCCTACATCCCTAAATCTGAAAGTGTGTTTGTGTGGGAAATGTGAACACGTTGCTTGTTTGATATTACTTATTTCAGTTTTTGTTTCTGTTAATACCCCTTTCTATGCTTGCACTCATGAGACTTTTAAGGCTTTAGTATGAAATCAAAGCATTTTCTAAAGGCTTACTGAATGTGATCAGCCTGAGAAAGACGAGAATATATTTTTAAAATGTGTAATTTTGTTTGTAGGTCAAAGGGTTGTTCATTCAAAAATATGTGATTTTGTATATTTTTCTGACTATTGGATAATAAACCACGTTTCCATTTTCAAGAATTGTCCTCATTGTTCAGTGTTATTTTGGGATTGACCACCAGAGGGTGCTACAGCTCCTCCTGGGCCACTGCAAGATTGACTCAATCCTACAGGTATCAACATTTTTTTACACCTCCATACATATGAGTAAAATTGACCAATTTAACATAAGTATATGTAAAATATTATTTTATATTTTGAATGTTATGTTGCATTTGGACACATGTTGCTATTTTTTACTAATTTCCCAATTTGCACTAAGTCACTACTCAAGTTTAACGCTTCAATTCATTCAGTTTCTCCTGTGTAGCTTGCTCTGGTACATACACAATGACAGTAAAGGTATTTGTATGTAAAAGGGAAACTTTATTAAGTGTTACAGTTATTAATGATGAGCTGTTATTGAGCAGAGATCAACTGTAAAGGAGCAATCAATGTTGCAATGCAATAGTAAGAAAAGTACATTATACAACAATCAATCAGACATTGTGAGAACATACGGAAGAGATTTCAAATGCTGACAATGTGCATGAACAAATACCATTATAAGCTTAAATGTTTGGCTTAAGGTGCAGAGAGAATCTTACATTTAAATCCAACACAAATAGCACAGTAAAGTGTGACAGAAGAAGGCTGTAAGCGACATCATGAGTAGTGAATCTTAGTTTCTGTGCCACACAGGTATGGAGGTTTGTCTGGGAGCCACACCATCACTGCAGGGGATGAAGTAAGAGCTCGTCTTCAGGCACTCTTCAGTGAGCTTCAGGCACACGAAGCAGAACTCAACCTGACAGCGAGGGCAGATGATGTTCTTACAGCCCGTTTTGTCGTGCTCCACCCTCTGACCACAGGTGGGACAGGCTCGGATGGAGGGGCAGCCATCGACCCCCTGCACCTCAGGGAGGACGGTGTTCCTGCAGTTCTTGAGAAGCTCGAGGTCGTGATTGATGCAGCCGTCGTTGTCGCAGCGGTCGGAGCGTGGAGCTGGACCTTTCCACAGCTTCAGACACTGCCAGCAGAACTGATAACATTTCTTTTTGTCTGCTGTGCAGACTGTGCACTGCACGTTGAGGTTGGTCAGGTCCTCTCTCTCCACATAGGTTTTGCACCCAGGGCACTGTTGGAAAGGATGTGAGAAAGATTAAGGAAAAACTTCAACTTTTGAGCATTGATCTGATGTGCCAGATGGTTTGTTACACAGCTGAAGGCTTTTCTTGATGGAAAACATGTTTTTGCTCTCTCTAGGCAATAGACGGATGGTTCCTCCAATCACCTGCCCAGTATTTCTTTCAGAGTGCCCGCCCTTTTCTAAAGTTTCCAAGGAAGACTTCCCAGATGGTACCGTGTAACAAACCATCTGGCACAACAGGTCAGAAACAAACCATCTCTAATGATTGCTGAACTCGTAATCAAACCAGTCTGTAACTTTTTGAAGATAGAGACAACACAGAGACACTCACTGTTTTGAATTCACAGTATTCTATGGCAGCCATACGGGCGATGTTCTCCTCAAAGTACTGCATCTCTTCAGCTGTCAGCACGGCCAGCCTGCGCACCTCTTGATAAGGCCACACTGCATTACACTTTTGGACGGTGCCGTCCTCTAAAGCAGGGCACTTGAATTTGTACTGGCCCTGAAATTAACAGGAAAGATTGTATTAGATTGAGAATCAAAGATACGGTGAACCTTGCTGTGCTTCGTCTGACAATAGGCAGTTGAGAATCCAATAACTAACACCTGCAATACCTCACACATAACTTTAAGGCTTAGAGTTCGCATGATTAAGGGAGAGATTGCTTTGAAAGACAGCTAACCACGAGCTGCCTGCTTCACCTCAGTTATTTCTTGTCCCTGATCTTGACCCCTCGGCTGTGTTTGTGGCGTTGATGGGTTTTGGAGAATTTTAAATGCAGTTATTGTACACATTCTATGGCTTTCTCTGCGAACTGGAATAACAGACGGGAGCGGAGAGACAGACGTTGTTGTTATGGACTAAAGAGCGACCCTGTAATCGACAGACAGCAAGCTCTGCTGTTCAGCTCGGCTGAACTGGGGTGAAACGTACTTCATGAATGTACTGAGAAGATGGGAAAAATAAAAGACACTGCAGGATAACAAAGAGCCAGAGTCTCTGGTGAGTGATGACTTTGGTCCGAGGCTAACGTTAAATTGAACACAAAGACAGACACACGCTCGCTGTCCTCTAGTGGATCTGTGGGTCTAATACATGCTTTGCTGTGCATTTTTATCCTAAAATACAAATTATAGATGCTTTGAGAAAGGTTGAAAACAGAATAATAAAAATCAGCGTGACTGTTGCGATGTAGGTTAGGTCCTGATTCCACCTCGCAGAGAATGAAGCAAAACATAACTTTTACATGAAAGTGAGGTCAGAGGAAGGGAATCAGTGTGCCACTGTTAATCTGAAGGTTATAAGTGCATCAAGATTTGAAATAATCATTTAGCAAATAAGCTCCATTTTTATTGGTGGTATTGTGTGTCATAAACAGCAGGAAGGTAAATAAGGTTGTTAGTAAACAAGTTTTAAAGTAATTCACTTTTACAAGAATGAGTGGAGACACACCTTTGAGCCCTGTAAAAAAAAAAAAAAAAAAAAAATCAAATGGTGGAAAGTACCTGATCCAGCAGGCTGCGACACCACCCAGTGAGTGACTCTGGTGTAACGGCATGCCCGCAGGACATCTCTGCTCGGAGACACTTGTCTCCCTCCTCTGGGGCTGAGGAGCACAACAACAAGAGCAGACATTGAACTCATCACCACAGTGACAATGCAATACCTCACATCTAACACTGAGGAAAAGTGGAAGGAAAATGGTGTTTCACATCTCCACCTGTCTCTACATACCAACAAAGTGTCATGCATTACAGTAATAAAGCCATTACAGGAGGTAATTACATAGAGGGAAAGCTCACAAAGATCGTCAATACAATCGCTTTTCAATCAGTTTTTGGTGCTTACGTAGTGGATCCAGATCATCCGGCCTGTTGACAAACTTCAGGGTCGTGTCCTTCGGGTCGTATCTTTTCTCGTCCTGACCCTGGTCACTCATCTTGTCCCAGCTCCTCTGTCCTCCGTCGACACACTTCTTCTATGTGAACACTGCAAATGAGCAAAGGATAAATACCGTGTCGCCTTCACAGACTCCAGCAGTAGTTTTAAGTTTCACTTTCCCTTTTGGCAATTCTGAGAAGTCACGTGAATGCAGTGAATGCAATTTTTCCATGCTTGTTTT
The DNA here is from genome assembly GCF_040436345.1 of Pagrus major. NCBI lineage: Eukaryota > Metazoa > Chordata > Actinopteri > Spariformes > Sparidae > Pagrus > Pagrus major. Next base: position 8,921,474 of record NC_133224.1, read on the forward strand.
TATTTTTATTTTACTTTTAAAGGTGCACTATGTAGTTTTGGGGAAGCAACTTTAATCAGAAGAGAAAGATCTTCATTGACTGATTTGTTCATGCCTTAACTAAATAAACTAACTCTCTTTGTTTTCATGACTGAATCAACAAACTGACCTTAAAGGACAACACAGTTTCATGCTGTTTTATTTTGTTTATATGTGGCGGACCCTGCCACCTTTCTAGCTTCAAACAGTGTTCTGGGACCTTTTCTTCCTCTGAGAACAGCTTGTTTTTTTCAGTTATGGAGAAAATAAATATTCCTGAGTTTGTATTATTACCTCATTGATATTGTAAATATTAAATTTCAGAGTTTGAGTTTCTTCTCCAGAACTACATACTGCCCCTTTAAGAGACTTGAAAGCATACTTGTCTTTGACGGTGCTTAATTTGCTTTCTTACTCTGCTTATCATACTTGTGTAATTTGATTAAGTATTTTGTCATCATTTGATCCTGAAGAACGTTTTCAGTAAAAGAAGAACATGCACTATACTGAACTAAACTATATGCCTGGAGTCAAGAGCAAAAGTGGCCAGTTTTAAGAAAAATGTACAGTATTAACTTCCCCCAACAGTTCAGTATCATGGCTTGTTCAACCAAGGAGCAACCCGTTACCTGAGCAGTGTGCTGCAGGTGCTGTTCATGACCGAAGACTTCAGAGCAGCTGTGGAAAGGTTTGTTTTAAACACCTGTCATATAATGCACTTAAATTTGACTGTGTGCCTTTGAATCTCTCATGACCAGGTGTCTTTATTTAGGCACTACTGTGAAAATCCTGCCACTGAGTGCATTGATCGTCATCTCAAAGCCTTGTTTGATGATTTAAAAGAACGGACAGCATACACCTATAACATCACAAGGAAGCTGGGCACATTGAGAAGATTTTAAGTTTGACGAGTATGGAATAATGTTAATACACATAGATTTGACAGTCTGGTATTATTAAACTGTTTCACATCAGCATCTTATAAGACCATCAAAATGTGTAGCAGCTGGTAAACAAACACTGCCCTGGTAAGATGCCAAACCCTGTTGAAAATTACCGGTGCTTTCCAGCTGCCATTTCCGCACATTGTGTAGCTGAATAAGGAAATGCATTCACATATTGGTTGTTTTAGGCGAGTATATGAAATAGAGCGCAGAATTTGTTATGCAGACTACTTGACAAAGTCCTCAGTGTCCAAAATGTGTAAGCAGAAAAGCTCTTTTTAAAGACAGGATTAAGGAAATGATGTTTAAAAGTCATGCACCTGTAACTTATTTTACAGACAAAAGTGAAAGTATCTGTGTGACGTCAGATTCCGTTTATAAACCCCAGGCCTGACCCTCAAGTGACAGAACCACAGCTACAGAACCAAAAGGAGCACAGCAACAGAAGAAGAAACAGCACAGAAATGGGTAAGTAGAGGCTTTTTTTAAGGCAGGATTCAGGACCTGCATGTAATACACATCAAAACAACACCAACGAATAACTCCCTCTTTACAATTTAAAGCTGTTTTGATACTAAATACACACAAGAGATGAAGGAATAATAATAATAATAATAATTGTTATTATTTTGCAGACGAAAGTGAAAGTATCCTCAGGCCCACTCTGACGTCACATGGCGGTCATAAGCCTGAACAACACCCTCGGTCGATATTACCTCCCCGCGACAGAGCCAAGAGGAGCACAGCAACTCGCGCACCGACCAAAACAAGCACAGGAATGGGCAAAATCTACCAGGTCATAGTTCACGGACTGAGGGGGGAGAAGATGATGATCGACCTGTGCAACACAGAGGAGCAGATGAAGAGCATGACGGTCCAGCAGCTGAAGGAAAAGATCGCGCAAAAGCTTCCAGACACCGCAGGTGAGTGATCAAGAGCTGCGATTTAACGTCCTGACATACTTTTAATACACCCAGCGAGATGCTAGGACGTGTTTAGTCGACTTTGAATTTTGTTTCGATTTCTTATATAACGAGCGTGACCTTGTAGCCTGTTTGAACTTTATGCCAACAGGCACATACATGATATAGTTTGCAGTCATAGAAGAAGAAAACCTGCTCAGATTGTTCACTTAAGTTAGAAAACATCACTACAAGTGAAAGTCCTGCGTTAAACATATCAATGAAGTAAAGAGTTGACAGCAAAAACTACTTTTTATTAGTTTATTGTTGCTTTTATATGAGCAGATTTTAATGTTTAGTGTTTAATGTAGTTGGTTGACATGGAGGTACATCACACTGCTTTATATAGCCTATTGTTTTCAACAAAACTGCATTGTAAACTAGTATGAATTATAATGTAGCACAGACAGTAGCCTATCTAGAAGTTGTACTTTAAAAGGTCCAGTGTGCAGGATTTAAGGAGACTGAGGAGGATCTATTGGCAGAAATTGAATATAATACTCATAATCATGTTTTCATTTGTGTATAATCACTTGAAAATATAAAAACCATGCTTTTGTTCACTTAAAATGAGCCGTCAACAGAGCGACTACATCCTCTTTCACCATGGATGCATTAGGGATAAACTGGATGCAGTCCAGGTTAAAAATGTCCTCTTAGGCAGGTCTTGCCACTCGGCAGCCATCTTGGTATCGCCCCCGTAGGCTGTGATTTCAGGCTAACAAGACAGGGTATAAAATTATCCATATGTGCGCGCAGCTTCCACATTGTGGGGCCATACAATCAGTTTTAGTTATCAGAACAAATGAATCCATTTCTGGAAGAAAAAAAAAGTGAATGTCAATGGCTTTCACATTTTTAGCGGCCTAGTTGTCATTGAAATATCATTTTTCAACCAAGTTAGTCTTTCAACCTTCAGTCACCAAATCAATGCTTAGTGATGAATAAGACGTTCAGACTTGTAATTTCTACCACTGCTTTTTTACAACCAGCGGAAAAGAAACAGATTCCCAGTCCTAGTGTTACGTTACAAGCCCAAGAACGTATATTTGATCTTGACTTTAAAAGAAAAGTTACATTTAATGTGATATAAATCTGTGTGTTTGAGTGATTCTGTTAATTTCAGCCCTTTTATGTGTGTGTGTATACAGGACAGGACGCTCTGAGGTTGATCTTCACTGACAAGGCGCTGGACGATGACTCCGATCTGCTGTCTGGATATGGAATCCAGCACATGTCCGTCATCCAATTGGTGATAAAGGTTCCTGGAGGACTGACGGCTTGACAGAAACCCTCTCCTCCCGCCTCTCCTGCCACTCCTGTCACTCCTGCCACTGCTGCTGTTCTTAAATAATAGCTCAGAAAAATGTCTTATGTTGTTTACAATTTATTGTAATAATCCTTCAATGTTCCCATGTTGTCTCTAAAGATGTCCATTAATGTAAAAATAAAGCCAAGTTCCCTCTAGTGCCTCATGCTTGATTAAGTGTGCAGATTTTAAGTTGACAACACTAAAGCTTTTGTCACATCAGCAGGTGATGCTGAACACAGGCAAGAAGTCTCATTAATGTTTTCTGACAAATAATGAATGTTTATAACAAATTCAAACTCTGAAAGTTTGATATTAATAATATCAATGAGGTAATAATACAAACTCAGAAATATTTATTTTTTCCATAACTGAATAAACAAGCTGTTCTCAGAGGAAAATAAGGTCCCAGAACACTGTTTGAAGCTAGAAAGGTGGCAGGGTCCGCCATATATAAACAAAGTAATATAGTATGAAACTGTGTTGTCTTTAAGGTCAGGTTGTTGATTCAGTTTATTCAGTCACAAAATCAAAGAGAGATTGTTTATTTAGTTTGTTTAGACAAAAAACAGTCAATAAAGATCTTTCTCTTCTGATAAAAATGTCTTCACCAAAACTACACAGTGCACCTTTAAGTTCTCTGCATTCACGTGACTTCTCAGAAATGCCAAAGAGGAAACTGAAAGTTAAAACTGCTGCTGGAGTCCGTGATTTATTTAACAACTAAATCAGTAAAAAAAAGAATTAAAAAAAAGAAAAAAAATCTATTGGTGCAATAATATTCAAGTTTCTTGTTAGTTGTGTGTGTGTGTGTGTGTGTGTGTGTGTGTGTGTGTGTGTGTGTGTGTCGGTCACCCCACTATTTCCGATAGACCCTAAACGCATCATTCCGGCAGGCGCAGAGACCAGTGAAAGAGAAAGTGTACAGCGGGTTGCATTTTACAGGAGGCAGATCAATTTCTTGTAAATCGACAATAAGAACAGAAGAACTTGATTTCCAACAATCTGCTCGGATGTCTCTAAAACATTGATTTCACAACTGAAGGTAACGAGGCTCGTCACTTTCTGCATTTTGTCTTCGTTTCCGAAAACGTTTGCGATTAATTTATTGTCAACAATTGATCGTAAATTTAAATTCCTTTGCAGCTGAGAGAGGTGTAGAAATGAACTGATAAGATCGTCTACAAGGAAACAAAATGGATTACTTAAAGCAGACTGTCTCCAATTTTTTCTCCTCTCCAGGTAAATTGTGTTAAGCTGGTGTTACACCAAATTCTGTGACCCATTATTTATCGTATGTGATTTTCTAAAGGTAAGCAGTTCTATAGTTGCTGCACCTGATTAAGACTGCAGTCAGCCCCGGCTTCTGATTGGTTGAGAGGTATAACATGCTTGTTAGTTAAAGGTGCACTATGTAGTTTTGGGGAAGAAACTTTAATCAGAAGAGACTTTAATCTTCATTGACTGATTTTTTATGCCTAACCAAACTAAATAAACAAACTCTTTGTTTTCATGACTGAATAAACAAACTGACCTTAAAGGACAACACAGTTTCATACTATTTTACTTTGTTTATATTTGGCAGACCCCGCAACCTGTCTAGCTTCAAACAGTGTTCTGGACCTTATTTTCCTCTGAGAACAGCTTGTTTATTCAGTTATGGAGAAAATAAATATTCCTGAGTTTGTATTATTACCTCATTGATATTGTAAATATTAAAATTCAGAGTTTGAGTTTCTTCTCCAGAACTACATACTGCCCCTTTAAGAGACTTGAATGCATACTTGTTTTTGACGGTGCTTAATTTGCTTTCTTACTCTGCTTATCATACTTGTGTAATTTGATTAAGTATTTTGTCATCATTTGATCCTGACGAAGAAAAGTTTCAGTTTAAAGAAGAACATGAACTATACTATACTGAACTAAACTATATGCCTGGAGTCCACAGCATTAGTGGGCATTTTTAAGAAAAAGATGGAGCCACACTAACCTACAGTATTTACATCCTCCCCCAACAGTTCAGTATCATGGCTTGTGTAACCAAGGAGCGACCTGTTACCTGAACAGTGTGCTGCAGGTGCTGTTCATGACCGAAGACTTCAGAGCAGCTGTGGAAAGGTTTGTTTTAAAGACCAACTTCCTGTCATATAAATGCATTTAAATTTTACTGCGTGCCTTTGAATCTCTCATGACCAGGTGTCTTTATTTAGGCACGACAGTGACAATCCTGCCACTGAGTGCATTGATCGTCAACTCAAAGCCTTGTTTGATGATTTAAAAGAACGGACAGCATACACCTATAACATCACAAGGAAGCTGGGCATTGACAGAGGTACAGTATGTGTAAACACACAGAACAACTCCTTTCTCCTCCAACGCCTTTGAAAAGACTAACTGTGGACCAAACCTGCTTTAAAACACCTTACATTAAGGTTACTTGGAGTAATATCTTAAAATAATATCGGGATCTTTATCCTGTGCATTAGCCCTACAAATAGAGATAAGTAAATCAACAGACAATGATATAATTTTACCACTTGTTTTGTTAAAGCAACACACATTTATTTCTGCTGTTCCCTCTCCTCAGTGTGTGAACAGCGTGATGCTGCCGAGTACTATGAGAAGATTTTAAGTCTAACGAGTCCTGATGCTTCACAGGTAAAGACAAAGTCAATGTCAAAGAAAATCTGTAAATTAAAGGAAAAATTCTAGTTAACGAAAGTCTGTATTTTGTGCTTTCAGATCTTCCACGGATGGTTGACAGACAAGACCATATGTTCTGCATGTGGTAGAGAGACGGACGCTGATGGGGCATTTTGGCATCTTCCTCTTGCGTTGGTGGATTCATACAGTGAACACTACAGTGTGGTAAGGATCTGACAACCTGCGAACTTTGTAGCATTTTTTCTGTTCCAACGAGATATCAAGTAAACTAAATATGCCATTTGCACATCAGAATTTTAGGATTAAAGGATGTCATTAGGATGATGGTATTAAGTACAAGGTCTGAAGTGATCAAAAAATATATAAACTAACTGAAAGTTGTTGTGAAAAGATAAATCTAAAGTTTGGATTAAATAACTCAATAGATGCTTTCTCATTGGATTGAACAATATGGCAGGCAAAAAATCATCACTATCATTTTGACAGATATTATGATTTGCAAAACGATTCACAACTAGTGGGAATGATCATATTCGCATCACAAATTTCATTTTCACTGACAAAACATTTTAAATTCTGAAAATGTGTTTGCGTCTGTACCAAACAGGTATCTTCTCTCACATCTTACATTGATAAAGCTGATTTACTTGCACGATTCTTCTGATTCTTGTATTCACATAGTTTTTAATTATTTTTATTAATCCTATATATTGCTTCATTGTTGGTTGTCTGCCGTTTTTTTTAGGTGGATGGCATTAAGGAGCATTTTAGAGCCTCAGATTTCAGCGGGGAAAACCAGATGTACTGTGAGCAGTGTGACGCCAAATCTGATGCTACAATTGTGAGTAAAGAGAAAACCTGAACTGATCTGTCTACATTAACTCCAATATTTTATTACAGCTTTAATTGTATTATAAGTGCATGATAACTACATGATAATACATGTTGAAGATTTGTGCTATTCATGCAGAAATGTGTAATGAAGCATCACCCAGAGGTTTTGATGCTGCTGTTGAAGAGGTTTGACTTTGACTACCGTTACATGACATATGTCAAGATCAACCAGACTGTGGATGTTCCCTGCACCCTACAGATACCAGAGGTATATAAAATATACACTTTCTTATCAAAAGACATTTCTTTTTTATTCATGGTCCTAATTTTATCACTGTGATCAGAATCAGACATATGAACTGTACGCGGTTGTGGACCACTTTGGAGATCTTAGAAGTGGACATTACACTGCAACTATCAGGGATGATGAGAACTGGTTTAACTTCAATGACACCAGGGTCACATTGGTAAGACTGAACACAACTCCAACGTTTCAGTACCTCTGTTATAGTTACGTATTACACTGATTTTACACTGAAACTGATTTTACCATGTTGTGTTTGTTTTTTCTTTTATCAACAGGCTGATTACCAGCCATTCCAGGAAGATAACTTTGAGAAGTAAGTTTTAATCGTTTTTTTTAACCCCACCATACATTTGTGATTATTTCTTAGTTTGTGTCCCGATGAGTACATCCACATATGGATGTAAACCCCTTTACTTCATTATAGCACATAATCATTCTGAAGGATAGGATAGATTACACGAAGCAGACTGTGTTTTTTGGGCCACATGATTGTTATTATACTCATTAATTTGTGTAGGTATATATTTTAGCTTAACTATTTGCAGAAAAAAATGTAAAAATGATTACATTCATATATATATATATATATATATATATATATATATAGAAGTTAAGTTTTTGATCTGAAATTCTTTTCAAATGTTTATATTTTTCCCTTCATATGCATGTGTGTTCACATGCATGAAAGACAGCACCTGTGTTAAACACAAGCCCGACATTTGGCTTTATTTGAAACTCTACGTTCTCTTTGCTTTTCTCTCACTAGATCCTGCAGTGCTTATCTCCTTTTTTACAGGAAAATGAATGGTAAGAAGGCAAACATTTACATTATTCTTACTGATGTGTTGAGTAAATTACCACCTCAATTAGGTTGTAACTGTGCATTAAGTGACTGTTTATGTTACCTCCTGCTCCAGCTACTCAAACCACCAGTGAGGTGTCTGCTCCTGGAGGCTACCTGCCTGCTACCAGCGATTATGACCAGTGTCAAGATGCTGGGAAGAAGAGAGAGAGAGAGGAGGGTCTAGACACAGATGAAGAAACAGAGAGAGCTAGGTCTAGAGGAGTTGAGCTACAGCCTAACCCTCACTATAATGAAAGTTATCAGCACACCATACCATGCATTCCTCAGACTGAAAAACACAGAGATCAGGTGGAAATACTAACAGGTGATAAGGAGGACATGGGAGGAAATGCAGAGGCTGAAAACCAGCCAGAAGAGAGAGGAACCTTATGTAGAGTAACTCAATGTGAAGAGAGTGTCGATGAGAATCAGGACAGTGGAAAAGAGAGCACACCAGATGTTAGCAATGATTTCAAACCAGAAATCAGTGGCAGGCTTGCAAAAGATGCTCATCTTAGCAAAGAAGATGAGATAAGTGATGAAGAGAGGGGAGTAATGGATGTAAAGATAGGAGAGGATAAACAGTCAGAGAAGGACGGAAAATCCTTGACGAAATATCCTGAAGACAATGCTAGAGAGAACATGGATGGAAATCTGGGGGGCACACAGGAAGATGGACATGACCTCAAACCTGTCAGTGAGGATGAACAGAGAGATGAGAGAGGAGTGGGAATAGATGACAAGGAAGGAAAAACTGAAGCTGATGTAAGAGGGATCACATCAGAGATAGGAAATATGAAACATGACTTATGCTCTCGTGAGATTCAAGACTATGGAAGAGGTGGTAACAGTAAACAGAACATGCCGAAATATGACCATCAACAAAGAGAGGAGAAGATGGATGTGCCGGAAGTCGAGGAACAAAAGAGTGGAGATGATAAACATGCACAGTCGACAGACACATCAGTGACAGAACCTTATCCTAGTGAAGGTGTCCAGGCTCAGGACAGTGACAGTGGAAGACGAGCTGATGTTAGTGGGAGGACACATGTGCATCCTGAGCAGAAAATCAGTATTACACCTACAATACAGAAAGATGCTGAGTTAGACAAGAAAGGAAGTACTAGAGTGGATGTAAGAGGGACGGGATCAGGGCCAACAAAGCTCTTGAAAATATATGACCTCTGCCAATCTAATGAGAATCAGGACGATAGAAGAGTTGACGACAATAAACAGAAAATGCCGAAAGATGACCAGAGGTGTAAAGAGGGAGGCAGTAGCAGGTATAACAGACATGAGCAAGAGAGAGGGGTGAAGAGGGATGTTAAGGGAGTCATGGAGCAAAAGAGGGGAGACAGTGAACATCCGCAGGTTGGTCAGGATGTAGAGGATCAGAACATTGTAGGATTAGATGATCAACAAAGGAGATCAGAGCAGAAAATCAGTCTTACATGTACAAGCCCGAAAGATGTGGGTGCAGAGAGACAAAGCAAACATATTCAAAACAGATCAGACTCCTCTCGTAGACGAGCAGGATCTGCAGGAAGCAGAAAACCAACAGAGAATCAGGAATCTACAGTGAAAGAAAGGCCTGGCTCAAAAAATATTGAAATTAAGATAATTGATGAAGAAATCCACACTGAAACTGTACCAAGATCCTCAGTATTCAGCAATTTGTCTAAGAGACTTCGCCATTTAAAACGACCAAGATCTGCAGGAAGCAGAAAACCAACAGAGAATCAGGGAGCTGGCCATGGTGAAAAGATGAGACAGAGTAATTCTCAGCCAAAAGCAACACTTGAATTTCCTGAATCTACAGTGAAAGAAAGGCCTGGCTCACAAAATATTGAAATTAAGATAATTGAGAAAGAAATCCGCAGTGAAACTGTAGCAGGATCCTCAGTAAAGGGCAATTTGTCCAAGAGATTTGACAATTTAACAGTGAGTGAGACAAACAGTACAATTCAGTCAAAGGCCTCAAAAAAGCGAAAACTCTTTGACACAGAGGATCAAGAAAAGAAAAAGAGTCGATGGTTTCGTCTGCCTGTCCGACGGAAGAAACGCAGAGAGAAGGAAAAAAAAAAGAAAACAACTACAGGGTGTTTCTCTTTTAAAAGGCAGGAAAATGCAGTTTCTGATTAAGACAAAATACACACTTGTTCAGAACGACACAAATGCTTATTTTGACTACAATTCACTGTGGTGATGATGAGATTGTGATTTCTACTTACAATATCAGTTAGTCATAAGACAGTGTGGCTAGTACTGTAATACTGTGTAGTGTCCCTTTGATCACCTCTACTGGTTTTTGCTGCGGTAAAATGCATCACTTCCTGTTTTCCACGGGATCAGTTCTGTGTAGACAGCGGCCAATGATACAGGATTAATGAGAGAGAAGGCTGTTTGAAATTAAAGTGCTGATTTCTTGCACCAGTCTGTAATAAACTTTAATATAATGTCAAGGTAAGAAAAGCAGTTCATTTGAAATTACATCCACAGACTGAATGATCATATTATTTTTGAATTTTCTCACTTTCTTCATATTTAAGGTTTACACTGATGAAAAGATGTTCTGATCTATTACATTGTGAAAATATTGTTAGATTGTTCAGAGAAATATAAATAGATGACACTGAATGGAACATGTAATGTTATTTCAGACAAGAGATTGTGAGGAAATGTATTTGTATAGATATTTTATTTTTACTTTTATTGTAATGTTATGGGTTTTTTTTACTGCTTCATTAGGATTTCTGGACACTCCATATGTTAATTCCTGTAGGATTGCTGCAGTGCTGACTGACAACTGTTTTAGAAGATTTTATGTTAATCACTTTGAACCAAACTATTGTGTTGTCATGTACCTTTGTGTCATTCCTACGATCAAATAAACTCAGTGTTTTGCAGAACGTCAAACTGTGCTTTACGATGGCAGGAGAGATTACCTCACAAGTCGGCTTTGTTTACATTGCCCAAAATATTTACAGGCAAAAAAAATATCTATTAACTTCAGGAGGTACAACAGGAGAGGGATTACTTTCAGATATTGTGTACAGAAATGTAATTAGTAGCATTGGACTATATATTAATGTGTCATTTTATGGATAATTGAATATTACATCTTTTTCATAATCACAAAGAAAATGTTCCATTTTGTGATCAGACTCTTGTATTGACAGTCATCCTCCCTCTCATTGTCATTTTCACATGATCAGTCTGATGTTTTTTACCCTTGTTCAACTGGTTAAACCTCACCTACGATCTGAGGACACTTTGTACCAGGAAATATTTGAGATATAAATACATCTGGCTCTAACTCAGACACATTTGGGTCAGACAGAGAATATCTGAGAGGATGAAGCCTCCACCCTGCAGTAAACAAAGCAGCCACTGAAACCAATCTCATAGTGTGTGTTGTGTAACTGTAAAATCGAGCTGAGCTTTAATTTTCACTTTCAGTTTCTCACACATTTACAGGAATTCACATTAATTGTAGCCTATTTTAAGGGTGCTGAAGCTATAAACTGATAGTCATCTGTTCTGCAAAAAAAGTTCCCAACCTTGTTTTTCTTTCTCTTACAAACTATTAGGGTGTCAAGATTTTGATGGAAACAAATACAGCCTTTGAAACATTGTTTTTGTAAGATAATCAGGCCACGATGGTTTGACAGATAAACAAATACATGAAAATATAAATGTGTTTCTCGATAGATATGCTTTATTTGTATTCCGTTTTCTATATTTTAGCATACATATGTTGTATTTAGCAAAAAATCTTTTCTTGAGCTTAATCAATGTGAGAATTTGATAGTCATAGTCATTTCTAAATAGTATAAAGTATTAGTTATTCTTAGTTACTAACAAGTACCTCAAACAATACTCGAGTAAATGTACTTATTTCAACACAGGTAATGAGTACTTATGTGTCTTGATGTCATGTTTTATTTGAACAGAAGACACTACACTGTTTATCTTGAAAACAAACATGAGCACCAAATATGAGCGAAGGTTGCTGCAGACAGCCACTAAAACTGACTCCTCGCGCTTTCCGTAGTAAATTTTCCAACATGGCTGCCATCAGGAGCGGGGTGACTCCGAGCTGCCTAGCAAGATGTCTCCTCAGACAGACTGGAAAACCGAGCCGAGGCAGCCATCCCCTTTCAGACATTTGGAACCACGTAGGTCTTCTCTACAGTTTCAGACCTCTTGCTTTACCTATGCTTCTCAAAAAAGGACGCAAACAGCGACTTTCCCCGGCTAACTCGCTAGCCGGCTAGCATCCTCACTGCGCAGTTATGGGTGCATGCCTTCTGTGTGACTTTGACAGGAGCACCCTCTCTAGTGAAGACAGCTCTCCGATATATAATATAACTGTGCTTTTAAACAAAAATAACGTGGACAGTTTAGCCAGAGTCACTGAAATATGTGCTTAAGACCACCAGGAGTTTGTTGACATTATTGAAGTGTATTTAGCTTCATCTGTGTGGCTCCACAGACTAGCAGGGCTCATGTTAGCACCTGCTAGCTGTGTCAACAACTACAACATAATTCCTCCTCAAGTAAAGAAAGTGGTGCTGTTACTCTGCCATCGACTTAACTGTGGTTTCAGAGTTTAAAGCTTAACTAGCTCACGTGTTGTATAGTCTGATCCTTGATGCTGTGTCTTGTTGAAATCGCCAAGCTATCTGCCTCGAGAGGTCACTGTATTTTAGGTTAAACCTGCTACACACCTGTTTTGTCAGAGCTTTGGGTCATCAGATGGTGGTTTTCTACACTTCAGATCATGTAATTAATCTTTTATCATGTATGTTCTTAGGAAAGCAACACTATCATAGGTATCAAATCAATATTACTGTGTAATAATAACATTTTATGATTGTCTCAGTTCAACTTTGACACAACAGAGAGGATTATCTGACTGACTTAAGAGCAACAGCTTTTTAATCAATGCACTTCTTCAAGTTTCTGTGGTAGTCAAAAGTGCAATTAGACTACAAATTATAAAACACAGACTGTATAATGTGCCAGCTGCATTTCTTAATTCTTCCCCTGCAGTTGATGTAGTTGGCTGAACTGGAAAATTTGAAATGTGAATTTCCATCAATGCCATCTACAAAGGAAAACAGGAAGAATTAACTCATGGCATTATTGTTCTGCTCCAGTCTGAATAAGGATAACTTAAAATACAATGCAATTTAGCTGAGCCTGTTCTAATTTTGACAAAGCAAACAGGTTTGGGGTTACAACTACTGGTAATTTTCATTTGATAAATCTTTGTTGTTTTTAAATTAGTTCATGTGAAAAGAAAAAAATAGCATCACTACTTTTCACTGACCATTTCTGAGTATGTCTAACACTTTTAAGTCTGATATTTTACCTTAAAATCATATTAAAAGAAGAAAATCAGAGATTCCTCATATTTGATAAAGCTTTAACCACAAACTTCAGCTTCTATGCTTAAGAAATGACTTTTCTGTCAAATAAGTGCTTATTAAACTTATTATTTCACCTCTAATCAGGTCAGATTTTGAAATTAGCAGCAATTTTTAAACCCCTGAAAGTTCCAGTTTAGCTGAAACCATTCTGAACCGCAGCTAAACAAAGCTATGTGACACCTCAACGGCCCTAACGTGTCATCAGGTTGTTGGTTATTGTGTAAAGTGTGCACCTGGCTGACACTCTTTGCCTCTTGTTCACAAACAGCGGTTGCTCCAGAAGTCCGGTCTGCACACAGTGTTTGAGTGTCGGAGTCCTGCCACAAGGACTCTGCTGGGCCGCAGACATCATGGGAAGTTCCTCTGGGTGAACGCCGTCGCAGTCAGACACAACAGCTCACAGGTGAGTTGATGTACACGTGATTAGTCTAATGGCAAAGCTGCTGTTGACCTCATTAGGAAAGAGTGAGGATCCCGTTAGAACTCGTTCCACAATTTGTTTTAGCCACATGATTAAAGATATATTCAGATATATATTTTAATAGCTTGACTTATAAATAAATAAATGACCAGGATTTAAAGAATGAGTCTGTTTTTACTGCTCAGTTTTGTACAATAATCTGTGATGTATAAAAACATTCCATGTTATTATAACTTAATTGTGGGAGTGACAACAGGCTCCACTTCTGTGTTATGAATTATCTTGGTTTGATTGCCCTTTTATTTACACTCGTATTGCTTATGTAGACTTGGAAAGATTTGTTTTGTTGTACTAGTATTAGTAAAGTAAATTGAATCATGTTCTGGCCAAATGTGAGATTTTACAATGCACCTAATCTTTGCTAAGATGTCAAAGGGGAATTGAACAGCTGTTTGATTGAGCTGTTACACCACTACCATGTTGATATTGATAATAGTGTTTACTTTCAGATCCCATTTGAGGATGGAAGCACGGCAGCTCCAGTGGCCGAAGCTTCTGATGGTTTTCCAGTCCTCCAGTCCTCTCCTGTCTCTCTGCCTGTGGACTCTACCCCGATCATCGCACAACCAATCACTGAACAGGTCTCTGAGACTACATATGAAGTTAAATCATCTGTCTGAGGTTTCTAGTTCCCTTCTTACTTGAATGACATGATTCCATTTTTGTTGATATTTCCAGATCCCAGTTTCCACAGCACCAGTAGTTGACATCTCTCCTCCTCCTCTCGTCTTGGATGCCTCCCCTGAGCTTCTGTCCGCCAACCCCACCCCTGTTTTAACGCAGCCAGTCATTGAGCAGGTGGCTGATGCTGCACCGACTGCAGTGGAAGTCCTGCAGGCTGCTGCGACCACAGAACAAAGTTTAGCAGAGCTGGGATTGGCCGGCTACACCCCAGTGGGACTGATCCAGCACTTGTTAGAGTTCATGCACGTGGATCTTGGTTTGCCCTGGTGGGGGGCCATTGTTATAGGTAAGCAAAGTCAAAAATGTGTTTTTCACCTTGTTCCTACAGTTGAATGTTTGAGCTTCACTGTGTAGAATGGTGTATGTGAAGTTTGACATATAAATTGCTCAAAGTGTAAATTTTCGCTATCCTCATTGAAGTTAGTTTTAATTATAAAGATTCTCAGTGTTGCAACAGTGATGAACTTTGATCTGTGCCTCAAACCATATTGTTTTGGGTCCTTGAATTCAAGAGAATTGGGCACAGAAAGTCATTGCAAATCCTTGAATATTGTGTTTAAGAAGGTTTGTGAACCCTCCTCTTTCCTGTTTCTGTTAATCTCTCGCCCTCGTGTAGGAACGGTGGTGGCTCGTATGGCCGTGTTTCCAGTCATAGTGAAGGGCCAGAGGGAGGCAGCCAAGCTGAACAACGTTCTGCCTGACATGACCAAACTCACCAACAGGATGAATGAGGCCAAACAGAGTGGAAACAAATTTGATTGTAAAAATTAACTTTTCTTCTCTCTTATTGCATTTCTTGTCTTTTCTGTCAAAATTAAGATCATGTTAATTATGTAATAAGCCTCATCAACTTCTCATGAGCTGTTGTTTGCCTGTTACAGTCGCCAAAGCCTACTCTGACCTGAACTTGTTCCAGAAGAAGCATGATGTAAATCCTCTGCGTGGCTTCCTAGTTCCCTTGGTGCAGGTCAGTTTATCTCTTTATAATAATTATTTATATTGTTATATCTCACTATGATGCCAGTACATTATTTCTGTGTTTTCGGATTTAATCAAATCATCAACCTGAACTTTTAGATAAAATAAAATGATGATATCTAATTCATTGAAGCAGAATTCATTTTCATGGCCGTCTTTCTGTACATTGTTTTTTTTGTGGATTCAAATTTGAATCAAATAAACTCAACTTTTCTCATGCACATGTAGGAAAACATTGAAAATGTTAAAAATGCAAACGTGCTTAAGCAGCTCTGAGAAGCTTTGACATGTATCAGCAGTATGAGTGTTTATTCATCAATATACTTCTTCAACATGGCTGCATCCTCACATCAACACCTGATGTTCACAGCCAATGTGCTACCTACACTTGTACAAGTAACATGTAGATGATTATACTGTTAAGAACTACTTTAATACCAGTTTAAAACTCCCAACAATTGTATATTATTTGTTGAATTGTGTTTTAACATTTGTAAGCTTGTTATTCAAAATTTCTGTATTCTGTTTTGTTCCCCCAGGCACCAGTCTTCATCTCTTTCTTCATTGCTCTAAGGAAGATGGCCTACCTGCCGGTGCCCAGTTTTCAGACAGGAGGCCTGTTCTGGTTTTCAGACCTGACAGCAGCAGATCCTTTTTATATCCTGCCTATCGCCGTCACTGGAACCATGTTCTTCATCCTGGAGGTCAGCCACCTTTTACCCAACAGAAAGTTATTGTTACTGAAAAATACCATCACCCAGGACTTTCACCGGACTGATGGAGTTTCGTGATGAATGATGTTATGATCTTGTTATAATCGGTTGAAAGTGTAATTTTCCTTAGTAATCACCACATGTCTTCTCTTTTAGTTGGGCGCAGAGTCCGGTATCGACAACCCCAACCTGCGAGCCATGAAGACAGTGTTCAGGATCATGCCTTTCGTCATCCTCCCCCTCACCATCAACTTCCCCACGGTCAGTCTGCCGACCACTTGCGTCATTTTTTTTTTCTAGTGGGTTATAAACATCCTTAACACACTGCAGAATTTGCTCTTTAAGTGTCTGAAATCCTTTTGTTCTCAATCAAACCTCAGGCGGTGTTCACCTACTGGCTGACCTCCAACTGCTTCTCCTTGGGTCAAGTCGCCCTGCTCAGACACCCTTTGATCAGGGATAAGCTGAATATCCCAGAGAGGATCACACACCCGGCCACTGCCCTGCCCCAAAACGACGGCTTCATCGAAAGCATGAAGAAGGGTACGTGTCTAGGACTTGAGGACTTTTGTTCGATTGATTTTTAACTAGTACTGACAACTCAATTTGCGTTTTTTGTCTTGGTTCAACTCTCTTTTGACCACCCAGGCTGGAAAAACGCTCAGCTGGCCCAGCAGCTGCAAGAGAGAGAGAGGAGAATCAAAAATCATTTGGACCTGGCGTCTAAAGGTCAGTCCCGACACTACATTATCAGCTTTACATAGACAGACTTTTTATTCCCTCCTTGGCTTTAATTCAGCTGTCTGCCACTGAGAAACAGCTGGCTGGAGTTGTTTCAAATGATGGACGACAAGGTGAATTTGAACAGGTGGAAAGATTTTTACTTTTGAAAAGCTTCATGAACCCTGTACTTTGTGTCTCAATGTATAAATGGAGAAGGTGCTCCCCCATGTGGCCAGGGTTAGTTTTTGCAAAAACAACACTTGAATAATAAAATGCTGATTGTTAACACCAAGGTATTTATGCAGATTGTTGCATCGCCATTAATCAAGGCAAACAGATTTAGTCATGGCCAAAAAAGGTCCCTCGTTCCAGCTCTTAATTATGTTTCTTTATCTTTTATCCTATTTGAAGTCCTGTGTCAGACAGACATGTTAATTGCTGCAACTGACGATTACTTTCCTTGTTGATCAGTCAATTTTTTTCTCATTTAACCGATTTGTTTGATCTTTAAAATGTCAGAAAATGTAGAAAAATGGCAATCAGTGTTTCCCAAAGCCCAAGATGACATCTTCAAATGTCTTATTTTGTCCACAACTTAAAGTTATTCAGTTTCCTGTCAAAATATTCACATATAAGATGCTGGAATCAGAGAATTAAAAAAAAAAAATCTTAAAAGATTACACAAAACGATTTATCAATTCTCAAAATAATTGGCGATTATTTTGGTAGTTGACCAAAAAAAATAGATTTATCATTACAGCTCTCGTCTCAAATATCCGGTGTGACTGGTGCTGCTGATGTAAAGTCACAAGACTTTTTTGTTTTCCATCTTATGTGTGCCATTTAGACTGCTTGCACAGTGTTTATAAAATAAACCTTCACATCCTGAAGGCTAGATGGAGGCGTTAGCGTGATGTCTCTGTGTTATCGGGCTTTGACACTCTGTGAATGTTGTAATTTTGGTTTTGTGCTAAATGTCCTGTCTTCATTCCTCTTTCTTTTTTTTTTAGGTCCACTGAGGCAGACTTTTAGCCACAATCCCATCCAGCAGACTCCACCCATCGCTGCAGCATCATCCAAAAACAAAGCAGATGGTGGCAAGACGAGGC
The DNA here is from genome assembly GCF_040436345.1 of Pagrus major. Taxonomy (NCBI): domain Eukaryota; kingdom Metazoa; phylum Chordata; class Actinopteri; order Spariformes; family Sparidae; genus Pagrus; species Pagrus major. The sequence goes on from NC_133224.1 coordinate 8,939,479, forward strand.
CATGGAAGGACACGTTGGGATAAATCAGATCAGGTTGATAACTTGAGAGTAAAATCATTTATGTACATATTTATGGATGGAAGAGAGGACAGGATGAGTGACAACATGAGTTGTCATTAGGTATTATTAAAATGTAAAATCTGCCTCAAAACAACTCTTTGGTGTCTTTTATTTGTGTGATTTTTGAGTACACAATGCATTAATTAACCTCCCCAGAAACATCCCTGGAGCAGGATGAAAGAAAAAAGTCAATTTATGTTGTCAACAAGTAATTTTTATTATAAATACATGTTTGCAGCTCAACTATCTCAAACTCTTTTACTCAAACTGCAGAAAAAAGAGTTAATTTGTGTAAAAATAGCCCTTTACTTCACTACACCTTGCCCCTGACAGTATAAAACTTCTTCCTCCACATTAGTGAACGTGGAAACATATTTTAATCTTTACTGCTAAATTTCCTTTGTTCTAATAGTAATATGATAAAAATAACAAGGTTTCTATGGTCAGCAGTGCTTTTAGTTTCAAAGATGTTCTCCTGTCCACTTAAACAATTTAACCATAAAAATAATAATTGCCACCTTGCAGTAAAATCAAAAAGGTATTACATGTATGTCATTTCACACAAAATACGTGTCTTTACATAATTAAATAATCATCTACTACAGCTCTGTAATAGAAACAGGTGTTCGTCAGGAGTGCATTAAAATGTTCCTCTAGGGTGAAATCTTGCCAACAAGCAGCCGGGCGCCATCATTCATGCATTCATTAACATTATGACTGGGTGATGATTGACAGGCCAGAGAGCTGGCTGGCGACGAGCTCAAGCCCAAATGTTTTCATCCACTGAGGCCTCGTGGTGGCAGCGACTGTCCAGGATGAGTTCAGATTCTACATTTGTGCGTTGTGAGTCTCCGGCAGGGTGTTGAAACCAATCGTCTACTGATTCTTGTCCATTTCAGTCAGAACAGAGTAGCACACCTTCTGGATCAGCACGCCGGATTTAGCTGAAAGAGGTGAAGACAGGAGGAAAGTTAGGGCAACCTGTTCATCTGTTATTATCCTGAATCCATCTGCAAACACTGAAAACAAATGAAATACAAGTTGACATCTGTAAAAAAAAAAAACAATAGCCTATTGTTGGGTCCAAGCCAGGTGTAGCTGTTATATCTAGTTAAAGAAATAGCTGTACTCTACCGGATTGAGCCATTTCTAGCACTCAGGAGCACACCTTTTTAGGTGGCTTACTACCAAGAAGTTAGATCAATTCATTTTACAAAAAAGTAGTATCTCATTCCATTTCACAGAAACAATGTAGATGTGATGATTTAGACTTAAAGAGTCTTGAAAGTTTTGGTTTAGTTACCTTAAAAGTGCCTGAAAAGTGCTTGAATTACCCAAAATATAAAAATAAATGATAATAATGATGATCCATAAAAAGGCTGAGATGTCAAACAAAGATAGAAAACATAAATAATTATAGATGTTTTAAATTTAGTTTTAGAGGGTTTACACAAAAAGTCCGATGACTTAGTAATTATTTTCAGAATCATGCTCCAATCGGTGCATTAGAGATGAAAATTGTGTTTTCTCAAGCATTTTTTCTTCACAAAACATTTTATTTTAATGGTTATAATATTATTTAATAGCACTTACAGTAACAATTGACATAGAATACAAAGTCTAATATAGATAGTTGTTAATAATAAATATGATGTAATTAACTGTAGGTTTGTTGATGTATCAGTATGTTTTTTTGACATTTTTTAGCTAATCAAACAAGAAGGGTGTACTTTTTACTTTAAATGGACTTCTCTGCTGTTTTCTTAAAGAAGTGTATCAGAAATATATTGCGTGTTTGTTGTTTGTGCCTAAAGGAACCAAAAAATCCCAAAAATTCTTTTTCCATTCCTTTTTTTCCCCAGTGGGGCCGTTAAATATAAAAATAAATGTCATCAAAGGTTCGGGGTTAGGCTCTTACCAATGAGGCTCCGTAGCCGCATTGGTCTCTTGTGGGCCGGAGTGTAGCAGCAGAGGAAGTAAACAGGCACTCCAGACAGGGCGATGCCGATACCGATCAGGGAGTTTGTGGTGTCACTGTAGAGCGGCACCACCACCAGGAAGACGGTGAGCAAACAGAAAATGATGGGGTAGATGAGACTGAGCTGTGGGATTAGAAGAGAGGAAAGAGAAATGAGGTGATGCTCTGAATTCCCACATTAACAATGAAATAAAGAAAGCAGGTCAAATTGATTTCCATAGCACCTTTCAAAGTCACAGTTACTTACAAATAAAATACAATCGCATTAAGTAGAACAACACTTAAAGGGAATATTCTAACAGAGAGGCTGTGCCATTTTTAACATCTGTTTGTCAGATGTTATTAATTTATAGCCTTATGATTGTTGATGTAGCAAAGCAATACACTTTGGAAAAAAGTGGAAAAAACGAAATACAATTCCTGTCCTTTACAGTTATTTTAGTATTAACAACTTCGGCACTTAAAGGGGAACTCCACTGTTTTCTAGTCTGCTGAATTTATATATATATATATATATATATATATATATATATATATATAGATATATATATATATATATATCTATATATATATATATATATATATATATATATATATATATATTAAAAAAAGCCATTTGTGGCTCCAGAGGGAACTGCGCAAAGTAAATAAATAAAAAGTTGCCTCAAGTGATGTCATCTGAGTCTGCGTTTATTTGTTCTGGAGACTACAAGTCCGAAATGAAAAAACGCTGGGGGTGTGGAGTTAAAAAGAAGTGAAGTTACTATTAGGTAGCGCTTGAGGCTACATTAGCCGCTACTAGCACAACACACCAGAATCTCAGACTTAACTGTGAGCAGTTGAGTTGCATTTTGGGTAATGTAGGCGCAAGGTTTTATTGGTATTCTCCTCCCTTTCGCTATCTGTACAGCAATAACAACCAGAGCTAGCAAGCTACAGGCTGAAAATGGCAAGTTAGCCTAACCCTTACATGGTCGCTAACAGTAAAAATGTAAACAAGCTAGTACGTTTTAGCAATTCTTTTCAGAGATTTAGCCAATTTAATGCAAAATACTGAGTGCTACAGAAGGTCGCTGCACCCAGTTAACACTGCCCAAGACAATTGTGATGGGTTAAAAGAAATCTAAACAAGCTAGAGCGTGTTTTCCCTTATAGCATTATGAGAATTGGTGTGGCCTGAACTTTCAACGCAAGACCAACTCCAAGCTGACAATGCGTTGTAGTAGAAGTGAGTTACCTTCAGTGGTCTCTTTCTGTCCGGCTGCTTCCAGCGCAGGTACAGTTGCCCCAAAATGGACAGACCGACAAAGAACCAGTAGCTGAAGCTGTAGTAGTTGATCAGCTTGAAGACGTCTTCAACACACAGGTATATCAGAGCCATGATGCCCTGCAGAGCCACACAAGAAAACATCGTAAGTCAAACTGAAATGTGGGGAGAGTTTTTCCTAAATATGCAACACATAGCAGCCAAATGGAACTTATAAGAGAACATCGAATAAAAGGTGATGAGTGTTGACTGACGTTGAAGAGCAGGGCGGGGATGGGAGTGTAGTGGGTGACATGGATCATGCACAGGTAATCAGGCAGGTGGCCCTCCCTGGAGCCCACGAAGAACAGCCTTTTTAGAGACAAAAATATGCAGCACAGCGGTGATGAGTGAAAACGAGGCAATAGGTGTTGATAGTACAGGAGTAAAAGACTAAAAACAAATATTAAATTGTGATCACTCACCTGGAGGACGCCAGGATGGAGGCGTTGAGTCCTCCGAAACAGGAAAGAGCCACAGCCAAGGGAATGGTCCAGTTCATTACACCAAACACCTGGTCCGCAAACGTCTGGAAGGAGAAGATTAAACGGTGAAAAGCTGCACTTGAAGAGCCAAAGTGAGGTGATGTATTAAGTATTATATGCACTTACCACTGCTACGGCGTCACTGTCTAAGATTGAATTGATGGGGAGGATGGTGTAGTAGGCCACGTTGGTCAGGATGTAGATCACTGTCACTATGGGCATGGATATAGCGATGGCCAGCGGCAGATTCCTGTAGTTCACACAAACAAACAGCAGAGGGAAGCAGAAGAGGTGAGATACAGATACAGGCTTCCTCAAGATTAGGGAGGCTGTGGGTCAAGATCAGCCTCGTGGGTGAGGGCAGGATGGGGATGGTCATAAGGTGGGGCTGTTTGTCACCTAATCTGCCTGGGAACTCTGGGAGAGGCGTGTGACCCAATCACATGTGTGGCCTTTGGTGGTGGAATGTAACTAAGTACATTTAATCAGGTGCAGAATCCGAGGTACTTTTTTGAGTATTTCTATGTTATGCAGGTTTATACCTCTACTCCACTACATCTCAGAGGCAAATATTGTACTTTTTACTCCATTACATTCGTCTGACAGCTTGAGTTACAACCTCAGACTTTCAAAAGTCTCAACCAGGTCAATTCGATCCAAATTAAAGACTCCTGCTTGCATTAGGTGTTTGCCGGCTTCTGTACTTTGAAAAATTGTATCTTAAAATATACTTTCCTCAGATATTACGCACTGGAACACGAAAAGTGATCTCCTCACCTCTCTGGGTTCTTGATCTCCTCTGTGACAAAGTTGAGGGTGTCCCATCCTGAGTAGGAGAACAGAGCTGAGTACAGAGCCAGAGCGATGTGTCCTGGATTCTGAGAGGAGCCCTCGAACAGGCCCTCGAAGTTCTGTGTGTGACCTGGAAAACAACAACACAACTGTTTCATTAAGAATCAGCTTCCTAATCTCAATCCAGTCATTTTAATCAGTAATTCAGATTGTAATTTAAAGCATTTAGGCGTTGGATTTGGTAAAATTTCAAGATATTATGGAGGGTTTAAAGGGGCAGTTCACCTCAAAATCAAACATACTATTTTTCCTGTAGTGCTACTTATCCATCTAGATTGTTTTTGGTTTGAGTTGCCAAATTTTGGAGATATTGGCCATAGAGATGTCTGCCTTCGATCAATGTAATGGAACTAGACAGCGCTCTGCTTGTGGTGCTCAAAGCACCAAAAAAACACTTTGAAAACTCAACTGTAATGTCTCTTTACAGAAATCAGGACCTGGAACGATCTAGATGGATAAATATCACAGGTAAGAGGAAAAAATAAATGTTTTTGAGGTGAACCGTCCCTTTAAGATGAAAATGAGGAGTGGTTTTAGCACCTTGTCCGATCTTCACCAGGCCGGTGATGATGACGGCGATGAGAGCAATGACTTTGGCGTATGTGAAGAAGTCCTGGACTCTGGTGCCCCACTTCACATAGGCGCAGTTTACAAAGGTCAGCAAACCTAAAAGGAAGCAACCAGAGCACATCCATGAATATTACTCACACACACACACACGCAGAAACAAATCATTGTACAGTCTCAGTGGGTGACATTGCTCTGTAGACTGTGAGTCTGTGCCAGCATGTTTTTCCGCGTCAGAGTTCGGTGGATTTGAGGAAACGCTGCTGCTGACTCAAGCAGACTGGTGTGTTGTTTTTCAGATGAGGAAACAGCTGAGTGCAGCACATACAACCTCACACACACACACACACACACACACACACACACACACACACACAGGTACCGTGGTGTCAGACTAACTTTTAAAGCAATAAAGGAGCGTTGTGAAACCGCCACTGATCAGATGACCTTCTATATTTCTGCTTGATGTTGACTTGTGACCCACAGCCCCAGTGACTGATAGTAAAAAGTCTAAACTGCTTCTTTCCTCATTGCCCTCCTTCACTTTGAGCAGCATTGATTGTTTCGGAAAACATGTTTTCATGCTTCTTTCTGTGACTTTCTCTGACCTCTTATCAGCACATGACCCCTAAAGACTTCCAATAATCATTATGTCAAAAACCTTTTCAAAATAAAAGCACTCATCGGCGTGTAGATCTTCCTCCTGTTTACACAAATTCACCTGCAAACCAGCTGAGTGCACATATTTTATCTACAGTAGCATGAAGTTCATTCAAAGGGGCTCCAGCTCACAGATTTATCTCTCCACACTGACCTCCACATCACCCAGAGGTCTAAAGAAGACACCAAAAGAGGATTACATCACCGCCCTCTCCTCCACGTTGACCACCAAAGCCGCGGTGAATCATAACACTATCATCTTCCAGCAAATTGACAGGTACAGGATCATAACAAGTCTGCTCACAACAGGAGGTCCGGTTCAAAGACAACAACACACAACGGGCCGGACGGAGGCGACCAGCAATGAGTGATGAAGACTGAGACTCTGCCACACAGAAGTAGAGGCGTGGTGTGTTGATAGTGAAAGTTTAGAAGGGTGGGAGGTGTGAGATCAGATTTAGGAGGCTGGCCGACTGGTAGTGGAGGTCGAATGTGGTCCAGCTGCGAAGTGAAATGGAGCTCCTCAAAGCTGTGAACTCACGTGCGGGTGGGAAGCTTTGACATCCAGGGCTCCAGATGTTGACGGCTAAAATTCGTTCAATTTATGTTATTGTTACATAAAGTAATTTGAGGAGGTCCTCAAAAATATTATGTATTTTTGGTCCCTTCCGGTTCTGTAATGCTGTTTTTCAGATTTCAGACTTTTAAGAATTTTTGTAAAATGTACAGTTTCCCCGCTTCATAATTCTACTACAAATGTCAGTCATGTAAAGTTTCAAAGTTTTAAAGTACTGACATTACAAGTTGGGCGAGAGGGTCAGTGTATGAGATACATTCAACCTGTTTTACACCAATAAAAGAAAAAAATTATTTAAAAAATGTGCTTAATCTAAACTTAAAGTATAAAAATATAAGACAGTAAGTGAAAAAATTTGACTTAGTAGGTCAAAGTTATGAGATTGGATGTCGACGTCATGATTATAAGATACTAAAAAATTAGTTAAGTCAAAGTTTTTAAAGATAGTAGGTCAGAATTATGATACAAGTAAAACAATTTGAGTTACTACGAAAACATTTTTTTTGTTAAGTTCAATTTATGAAGTTAAAACTTTGTCACTGTCAAACTGTCACTTTCAATTTTGCCTTATTATAAGTATATTTTATTTGTTTTATCATGCATACTTTTCATGTTTTGTTTTTTTATTCAAATTTGTTGTCATAAATGGTCATTTTGACCAACTTCAGACAAAATATACATTTTCATGACCAAAAATCTCATTTAAAAGAGGATAAAACTGAAGTACAGATGGAGCACAAAGTCTCCAGAGTGTAGATGTTTTTCAAAAAGTCCTTCAGGGACTGTGCGTTGACTCCTGTGCTGAGCTGTCAGTGGCCTTGTCAGCCTCTGAGGTCAGAGTCTCGCTGCAGGAAGGACTTTACCTCGCGACTATCAGCACTCTCAGTCATCCTCTGAGCACTGCTTATCGGTGCATGGCACAAGTGTTGTGTGTGTTCATTCAGACATGTCTTTCAGGCGGGTGGGAGGGTAAATTAGTTATTAAATTGCACCATAGGAGCACCATGTACTGTATATTTATCAGGGCTTGTCTGAGAGATATTCACTCTGTCTTCTGGCTTCTTGTCTGGTTGCCTGAGTGTTGGTATTTCTCGGCCTCTGGAGTTGTGCTTGGTTGCCTCGGTGAGCAGTTTTGTGAATTTCTTGGAGCGATCTTGTTAGTTTGATTAACTCGGTTTGTCAGCTTTGCTCTTTCTCAGAGCCATTGTGTTCTAGTTACCTCGGCAATCTGGGCCACATCCATAAATGAAGTTTACCTCCACACTTATGAGGAGTCTCTTGCTGTTGCTGACTCTGAAGCTCTGAGGTCGAGTCAAATATTTTCCGCTTACTTTTCCTAAATTGTCGCACAAGTTTTAAGGGTCGCCCAGTTCCTCTTTCGTCAAATGTCAGTGTGTCTTTCTGCTGACTTCAGCAGGTGTGTCACCATGTTTCACTTCTCTAGTCTACAAAGCTCACGTGCTCTCTTTAATATGGGTAACTAACTTGACTCCTTTCATCACTAACTCGCTTGTACACTGACTCATCCTTCTCTCGTCTCTGTCATTCTCTCATACACATTGCCACACACTCCAGATGTATACTTACATATACAAGCAGCAGCCAGCAGCCTGTTGGCCAGGTATGGAGGTATACAGGTGGGGAAGATGGGCTGCACCATGTAGTTGGAGAACGTGATGGCGATGACGGCCTGGCTGGTCGGCTCGATGATCAGCAGCGACGTCCACAATCGGATGAAGGCCAGGAAAGGCCCGAAGGCCTCCAGGATGTAGGCGTAAGAGGCCCCCGACTTGGTGATGGTGGTCCCCAGCTCGGCGTAGCACAGGGCCCCGAAGATGGAGAAGATCCCTCCGATGGTCCACAACACCAGAGAGAGGCCGTAGGAGGCGCTGTGCATGAGGACGCCCTTGGGCGAGACGAAGATCCCCGAGCCGATCATGTTCCCCACGATGAGGCAGACCCCATTCACAAGGGAGATCTCCTTCTTCAGCTTCATGGACTCGTTTGAGCCTTCAGATTTCACAGACGGGGGGCCACTGCTGGGCGCCTCTTGTGTCGGGGCCGGGCTGTAGGATGCCATTGTTCGTTGATTTATGAAATGGGAAAGCTATAAAATGTCTTCTGAGCAAGATTTCAGTCACAAACGCAGAGCTTTTTGCCTTGATGTGAGACTGAGGACTTCAACTTTTCTCCCAGTTATCTCTGATCATCTCCTGCCATCTGTGGAGAAAACACACACGAACACGCTCGTAAAGTGATGCCGTTACCATGGAGACTGATAACTCAATACTTGTGTTGTTTCAATCTGTTCAAATCTAGTCAAACAAAAGCATATTTCAATGCCTCAGGCGCTAACGTGGGAACAAACATGCAAAAAAAAACAAAAAAAACAACACAAAATACCACAGTAGCATACACGCTGTTCAATTTGAGGGCGGTTTAGTGGATTGGAGAGCCATTAGGCCGCTCGGCAAATGGCCTTTTAAGGTTGAGTGTATTGACAGAGAGGGGGAGACGAGCAAACACGCCACATGCCTGAAAACACCAGCTCTTCATTAGTAACCGTACGTCTTAGAATCACCGACTGAGACACACACACACACATTTTGAGTTCATAGCTTCCTAAGAATCCACCTACACACACACAGCAGGTGTCGGCACAGCGGCTGGTCACATGCTTTCTAAAGTTCACCATCCTCAGCATGAATGGAGTTTGGGGTATGTTGGGCGGCATGTTCATTCACCTTTCTGCCTGACCGGCTTCAATGAGTTAGAGTCACTCTGCGTTAATAGGCTCAAACTTGCCACAATCAGATGTACGACCTTAAATCCGGTAAAATGTTAATGGAGTTTTGAATGAGAAAGGGTGCGCTCTGTCAGGGACAAGATTGCAGTGATATTAAAGAGAGTTTTTTTTAATTAACACAGACATTTAAGCATCCAGAATTTAGTGGCTGGAAAATGAAAATTTAGATTGAACTGTTGTTTCAAGGTGATTTCAAGGACTTTCTTTGAGTTTTCCAGGTCCAAAAATATCTTCAGGAATGTAAAAGCATTCTCTGATGAGCAGAGATTGATCCAACAACCAAGTAAAGTACAAAAACACCTCTGAACCTATAGATAGAAAGAACAATGCGGCGCACAGATGTAAAAATTGATCCCAAGATAGTGAACAAAAGTCTTTAAGTAAGTAATTCAGCTGGCGAGATACAGAAGAGTCGGGCAAAGAAAAGATAACCTGATATCAACATGCACAATGACAGACTTTTACAAGAACTTAGAGGCAGATATGATGAAATGAAGGTAAGAGTGGCTGAGAAGTTCAGATACCTTCAGGCAGCAGCAGCAGCAGATCAGCAGCACGTGGGTTCAGGAAGTAGTGACTGCAAAAGGAGACAGTAAGACAGTAGATTGAGTCTTCCTGCATGTGATCAAACGCGTACCGCAGACACTGAGAGGCGAGGCTCTTCCAGAAAAGGGAGTGCAAGGTCCAAAAGGCTGCTGATAAGTAGCCCTTCGTGGGTTACTCAAGGTTATAAAAAAAATCCTGAAGTGCTGATTATTGAATCTGACATTGTATCATCATGAGGGTTCAGTTTCTTCTGTGTGAGTTTGAATTAGTTCTTATATCTATCTACCTCATTTATTATTTACTCATTTTGATTTGTTGAACCTCCCTTTCCCAGCAGACCTCAGTGTAAGCCTGGAAAAAAAGCCTCACAAGTTCAAGGAGGCAGATTAACAAGACAACCAGGCACACGTGGAATAATATTACAGGTTAATAAATGATAAATAGGCTCGACCCATGTGCTGTAAACCTGAGCGTATCAGTGCCTCACCTATGTGAACTATCAGTGTGAGCAGATACAGTGAGGCAGGCGGCAGCTGCTTTGGGGGAAACTCACCTTCTCCAAGACGCGCTCCTGTCTCCTCCTGCGTGTCCAGAGCGATCCCAAACTGTGTCCACCTCTTCTCTCCAGCTCGCACCCGTCGTTGCCTCTGTCTGTACAGCAGCCAATAAGAAGCCTCCTCATGCGTCTTCCTCCTCGCTTGTTTTGAACGCGCTCTGTTCCTCCTCTGCTGATGTTCATGTGGCTTTTACGCACTTCTGGTTTCTAACGCCTCACTAAGGAAACGACTCAGACGAGGGGAGGGAGGGAGGGAGGGAGGGGGGAGAGTAATTGCCTCGCATTGTGCCCCCTGAGTGAGTATAGCTGTGAGAATAAACGGTTTAATTAAATTATCGCGCACATCAAACAAACCATTTTAACCGTATTAAACTTTTACAGATAGACCTTTGATGAATGTTAAGGAAAAGAAGGTTCAACAAATCAAAGTAGATAATAAATGATTCAGATATAACAGCAAGGCAATGAGTTAAGGCTTTTATATGTATTATATCGTTATGATTAAAAGCAATGAGATGTAAACTCACACTTGTAAGCAGTGGCGTAAAGTAACTAAGTAAATACATGATACTAGTTACTTTACAGATTCAAACGTTCAGTGCAAAATACTATAAACAAATAATATAAGATATATTATCATTATTATTGATTAAGCTACACAGCAGTTGTGAAGGACTGAAACTGCCATATAAAAAATGGCTCAATAAATAAATGATATATTATATAAAATTATATTATATTTAAAAATGCGACATTTAATTCTGTTTCATTCAATGCTTCTGTATTTAATTATGTCTGACTGAATCCCCCCACCCATCCTTTTTACTTTCCCATGTAATTTTCCATCTAATTTATTAATTTATTAATTTTCTGAAATATATTTATTTATTAATCTCTTTTCTTTTTGCCTTTTGCAACATAATTGATAAATGAATGAATAAAAATGCATACATAAATGAAAAAAATAAAATAAAATGGTCCAACAATATAAAATACAGAAGCAAATTAAAACACAACTCTCAATTTTTAATAATTCATGCTCATATTTATTTATAGTATTATTTTTGGTGCATTTAATGGCATTTCTTTTTTTTCTTTTTTTAAATGTATTTTTGAGGTTGGCAGTTTCAGTCCTCCATACACAGTAGGCTATACAGTATAAGCAGTTAAAATCAGCCTTTTCCAGCTCCAACATTAAAATACCTATGTGTAACGATGACTAAAATGAAAGATTATAATCCAGTGGTATAATCTACATTATTCTGAAATGAGCCATTTTCCATTATGAGTATTTTTACTTTGATATTATAAGTATATTTTGATACAAATACTTCTGTACTTCAGTAAAGTTTTGAATGCAGGACTGCTACTTGTAACAGAGTATTCCTACATTGTGGTAGTCATACTTTTACTTAAATAAATGATTTGAGGACTTCTTTCACCGTTGACCACTGTGTATTATGTATGTTTTTAAGTAAGCCTCTGCTGATGTGAGAGTGTAGTCTGCATGTATAAATCTCTCTGAAATCACGGTGGAAAGACAGGATGCAAGGTACTTGCTCACATCTGCTTTAATCTGTCTCTACATAACAGGGAATTCAAATTTAATCAAATTGTAATATCAACCTATACCACCTGCATGAATGAAGTAAAATTAAATAAAAACACACAGGGGTCTGATATTCATTATATATGTACAGGATAAACAAAAACAATGATGTAATAATTGTGTCAGTGAAAAGTAGTGCAGAAAAATGCTGAACATGTGCTGTCATAGTATCTTACTTTGGTTGATGGATGATCAAACTATGGCCCATAGCTCCCTCTTGTGGATTAAAAAAGTGGAGTTTGTTCTGACTTCAGCATGCCTTCTTACCAACCCACCCATGATGATTTAACATCCCAAGTGTTTGAATTGGATTCAATGTGTAGTTTTATTTACTCTTGGAGTTTTAATTAGAGTCCTTTTCAAACTCATATTAGGGGAGTATCTGAAGTATAAGTACATGAAGGAGCTATTATCTTCTTTTAGTCTCCTCATAGTGGTTTTTCATAGTAGCTTGTTAAAGGATACCTACAGTATTTTGTCCACAAAAGCCACTTTCCTAACTGGTTTGTCCCACCAAAAGACTCAATACAATTTTTGTGACTTAGTTTAAAATGCTCGTGAATCTACATGTCAAATATTGGTAAAACTTTATCAGCATTCTTAAGTGATGTAGAAACATTTTCTTACCCTAACCTACAACCTACAGCATTATGTGTTTGTCATTTTAACTCTGTAGTGTCATTTTTGTTGTTGCTCTTTGCCTTTTAATCAGTTGCCCTCTGGAAAAGTTGAGATTCAACATTTAATAAATGGTTTATAACTCACTATTATAGTTTTATGTAGTTTTAATTGAATCGCAATTATGTTGTGAAATTTTCACATCGTACCATGCTTACTTGAATGCAGCTATAAGAATGTTTTAAGTGTTGATTAATGTACTGTATTTATCATCAATCATAGCTTGAAGACTTATTATTTTATTTGATTACAGTTGTGTTTTTGCAATATTATCATTAATTATCTGTTTGAAGGCTAAACAAGCCTCCACTAATGGTTGCCCACAGCAGGCGTTTTAGTTGTTGACAAATACTAAAATAATAAAAAATACTTATATCTGCTAACGACTAGATTATAAAGTGTTACAAAGAATTTATTAAATCTAACTCTATAACATTACGTTTTTTACTCTAAAAAGGAGGCCTAATGTTATTCTTTTATTGTGTATTTAACGCCCATTTCTACGTTTTACTGATTTTGCTTTATAAACAAATATAAAAAGTTTTTCATGAAACAAATCATCGAGCAAATCATGAAACAAAAAAAAAACAATTTATCTATATCTGGTCACATTGTGTGTGACAGCTATAATTACTAAAATCACTTTAATTAACGGCCAATGCTGGATGAACAACTTCTTTGTCTTCCAAATGGTTGTTGATTCTTCTTTAATTGTAGGCTAAATATGCACATCACATAACCTTTAACACCTCAAAATACTTTTGTCCTCTCTACTGAAGATGATTGATGTCTGCACAGAGTTAATTAATGCTCATTGATGAGTGATAAATGTGTTGCATGTGATAAAGCCTGCGACCATGAACATCATCACACCTGTGGACTATTCACCTCCACCTCCCTGCTTCTTTCTTAAACCGAAAAGTATTAAAATGACTTTCCTTTTTTCCTCCTCTTTCTTTTTTTTGATTGAGACACGTCCCTTGTCGCCCACAGACGCATGTGGACAAACTTCTCACACATGGCTCCTTTCACTTCTTTTGTCCCGCTCCCTGCCCTGAGCATTCTTTTCATTGGTTACCGGTTGTCCTGGTTTCGGGAGCCACTGTAGGCTAAAAACTGGAGGGATTAAAGGCGGCCATTTTGGGGACAGCTGGGCCAGGTTGGTCCCTGTTGCCCCCTGTCCCGCTCCCAGTCACTCTGGGGGGAAGAGGGGTGGTATTGTGTGAGGATTAGAGCTTCCTGTGTGTCAGCTCATTACATGGGGTGGGAAGAGGGGTAGGGTGGGGGGAGTACAGGGGTGAGGGGGTGAGCAGAAAGAGTGAGGGAGAGAAATGAAAGAGAAAATGAAAGAGAGTGCGTATGAAAGAGCGTATGACACAGAGAGGGGAGGGCAAGGCAGGGGGGAGGGAGGGAGGGAGGGAGGGAGGGAGGTGGCGGCCTCTACAGCTGCACCCTCAATCACACTCATACAGGCTCTGATTATCCTTTTCACACATACATACACACACACACATACACATACACACACACACACACACACAGTGCTGGGGAACTGAAACATATTAAAAGACATTGAGGGCAAAAAAGAGGCAGAATTAGGGGACAGCGAGCCCAGCGCCCCAGACAAAGGATCCAGACACACCGAGAGCTGGAACAAACAAGCCAAAACTGACCAGCGCACATGCAGGCGCACACAGAATAGAAGTCATGCAAACAGAATACTTAAACAGATAAATTAATTCACAGGGACAGCTTAAACTGAACCCAGACACAAAAAACCCTCACCCCAAGCCCGAAGAAACCACAGACAACCAACAAACAGGTCTCCTCTTCACATCCCCATTGTTTTATTTATCTTTTATACATCACATGGGAGGCATGGGAACATATTTTGTCATTGCTACAAAAAAGGGGTTACAAAGGGTAAAGCAAAGCACACAAATACTAAACTGGGCTAAGCAGGAATGCAGTGAGTGTAGATCATTTCTGCAGTAGCAGAAAACTCTCAAGTGCTTTGAGAGAGAGAGGAGAGCAGGGGGAAGAGGTGGGGGAAAGGAAAGACAAAGGAGGGGGAGTTACAACGGACAGGGCTCATCTTTGTTGTCAATTGAACTTGAAGATAACAACAAGAATAACCGTTTACAATCATCATTATGAATCATTTGCTGTGGGCAAAGTTTACAGCTATAAGTACAAGGACTGTTCGCGAAAGTACTGATAATCGAACACAATCATCGTCATCATCATAATCATCAACATCATCATGGTTATCGCTAACGTGTTTATTTAAGTCGATGTTTCGGTCGGAAGCACAGGACACAGTGCAACTCACAGTGCAACTCAGCACATCTGAAACATGCTTTCAGCAGCATGGCATTAAAAAAAGGAAAGAAGAAAGTAACAATAAAAAGGCATAAAAATTTAACCGCAGCTCATATTTACAAACATTGGCCATTACTAATTTTGGCCTGTTTTGGTATGGAGTTCATCTTGTAAGAATTCTGGACTGTCCTCTTATTCAAATCAGCTTATACAGTATGTGCTGAAACAGCTATCAGCCAAAAAGCGCCAACAATTAATTCTCATTTTGACAATGCTATGAAGTGTGTATGATAAGGCCTCACCGTGGTCTTTGAAATACAAAAATACATATCTAAAAACTACATTCACAAATCTCTTGTAATGTTACTACAATGTAACTACAATACAAACTATATCTGCCTACTGCAAAAGGTAAACATGAATTAGAACAAGTAATTCTAGAAAACAAATGTCATTCTATTAAAAAATACATTCCCTTGTCAGGACCCTTTAAATACTGACTGCAGTCAGTTTAACAATGCTAACTTGTCTACACAGTAGTGTCCATAGGCTCGTCCGCCACACTAGAAACAACACTTTTTTGTGGAGGATCTGTGCTGTCACCTTTCTCAAGGGATTTAGCCAATCCCTGCTTTTCCTCTTGCTGTCCTGGGTTTTTATTGGCTGAATGTGCACTGCGATCCTCCGCAATGTCATTGTCATTGGTTTGAGCCTTGGAGGGGGTGTTGGTCAACGCTCCAGGGTGAGTTTTCATATGGCCCTGTGGAAGACACCACATAATTAAGATTTACTCACAAGTCAAGAACGATGACATAATCAACTGTACCTATACTTTTGACTCAATCGATAACTTTTTCAACCCTTACCTTAAGTCCGCTACGGCTGGCGTATGCCTTTCCACACTGGGA
Source organism: Pagrus major (assembly GCF_040436345.1). NCBI lineage: Eukaryota > Metazoa > Chordata > Actinopteri > Spariformes > Sparidae > Pagrus > Pagrus major. Next base: position 8,955,389 of record NC_133224.1, read on the forward strand.
GCAGCTATAGGGTTTGTCAGGGCGAGGAGGCTGGGTGTGCAGTGCAGGTGCTGGGACAGAGGGCTCTGGGTCCTCTGAAGGCTTTTCTGGCCCGGTGTAACCATCCTCCATTGGGGTGTCCTTCTCCGGCGCTGGATCCAACACTGGAGGTGTGACAGTCTCACTCTTGCTTTTGCTTTGGGCAGCATCTCTCTCTTCAGCCTCCTGTGGTGCACTGCCACAGGCCTCCTCTACTTCAGGGGTAGCCTTCGGGCTGGCAGGTGGGGTGAGGGAAGGTAAGGGACTTGCAGCTGGGGGTTCAGGATTCGAATCAGGACCTGTTGTGGGTTCATCATTATTTACTCCTCTATGCGGGATATCATTTTCTACTTCAGGCTTCGAAACACAGAGAGAAAGAGGGGTGTCATCTGACTCTATGTCTCCATTCATGACAGCTGAATGAGAACTAGCTAAGGGTGCTTTGAAAGGGCTGGTACTGCCCAGGTCAGCATGGGTCTCCTCCTCAGAGTTCATGGGGCTACCATCAGCTTGGGCGTTGTCTCCCAGACACAGGGGGTCCTCAGCTCCTTCTGGGGGGGGATTACAGGTCAAGGGTGGGCTAACACTGGGTGTTGAGTGTTCGGATTCATCTGTCTTCGCAGACGTGGCATCAGCAGCTGTGGATTGCTTAGAAGTGGACCCTGAGTTGAGAGCATCCATTGGAGACTTGGAGCTTGTTGTTAATGCCAGAGGGAGGAGTTGTTGGGCGTTAGATGGGGAGCCTATGGAGTCATTCTCGCCATCATCAAAAATGGCATTCTGCGTTTCTGGGGCGTCTTCAGGAGGTATATCTTCGTCTGGTGGTATTTGCCCTCCAAGGTGCAAGCGGATATGATGCTGAAGAACCAAGGCATTTGTGAACTTGCGTGGGCACAGTGGGCAGGAGTTCAAAGCACGGGAGTTGGCCGGTCTTGCACGGTGAGTGGCCAGGTGGGCCCTCAGGCTGCCCTTTGTGGAGAAGGAACGACCACACAGCTTGCAAGGGAACGGGCGCTCTCCCAGATGTGTGGCCTGGTGCAAACGCAGAGCTCTGGGGCAGCTGAGGACACGCAGACACACTCCACACTGATTAGCAGCCTGGGCAGTGGGAAGAGAAGGGGTAGTACCAGAACCTGAGACTGCCTGGCTGGTCACCAGTCCAATAGCGTTGGCACTTGGGCTCAGGCCAAGAGCAGCCAACATTTCCCTGCGATAGGCACTGGAGGTGGTGGACAGGTCTTGGCCTTGTGTGTCCCCATTTGCTTCAGCAGGGGGTTGTGAGGAGGTGGAGGCACCTCCATGGGGCTGCTTTTCAAGTTTCTGTACCAGGCGCTGCAACTTGGAGGTGTCTGAGGTCTGGGTAGAGGTGGTGGGAGAGGATGAAGAGGTTGAGGAAGTTGATGGTTTAGGGAAAGGTGGGAAAGGGAAGGGTAGCTGATGAGGTGAAGTGAGGTGGGAGGTGGGGGGGTGGCCTGGGGGCCGGAGAAGTGCAAGGTGGTGAGGGGAGGCACCTCCGGGGAAGAGAATCTTGGGGAGGTGTGCGAGTTGAGAGTATGGGGAGGTTGTATGGAGGGCAGAGTGAGGGGGTGTGTTTTCATCAAATCTTTGCTGCTTTGCTCCTTTGAACTGGCTGCCCATGGAGGAGGATGAGGATGAAGAGGAGGATGGCAGTACAGTGCTAGATGCGCTGGCAGCAGCTGCAGCTGAGGCTCTGTTCAGCTGTAGCAGTGAATGGGCTGTGGACAGCAGTGCCATATCCACTGAGGGGGGCAGAGGTAGAGAGGAAGACGAGGGCCGAGAGGACGTGCCAGACAGGAATCCTAAAGCCATGTTCTCTGTCATCCCAGGAATGCTTCCTTTCACTCCAGTAAAGGACTCGTCATCATCAGCACGCCGTTTTCTCCTTCTCTGGATGGCACCAGTTGGAGAGCTACTCTGTGTTTGCTCCGACAGTGCTGGGGGCAGCAGGGAGAGGGACAACTCTGGGTTCTGCTCTCTGTGTCGCAGGAAATGGGCTTTGAGGTTCCCTCTGGTTGTAAAACGGCTCAAGCAGACTGGACACTGGTAGGGCCTTTCACCTGTATGCGACCTCAGATGGATCTGGAGTGATGAATCACTGCTTAACACCTTTCCACAAAAACGGCACACATGTTGAGGGCGTCCTGCTAAGGAGGCAGATCCCAGAGAGGAACTGGGCTGGAGATCCTGGGAATGGCTGGTGGTAGAAAGTGGAGGAGTTGGGAAACTGATACCATTGCTATGACCAAATGAGGAGGTGTTGGAGGATTTTTCATGGAGGTAGCGGTGCGGTAGGCCCAGTGACAAGGACAGAGGGTGTAGGGAGGCAACAGAGGAGCTGATAGTGGATGAAATAGATGAGGAAGGTAATGAGGAAGAGGTAGAGGAGGATGGAGGTCTGCTGCCATTCACGTGTGAAGCACCTGATTTGGAGACAGGTGGCTGGGGGAACAGGGAAGATGGAAGGCCAGTCAAAAGCGATGACGCTGTGGTGACTGGTGTGGCAGTAGAGGGGTGTGTTGGTGATGAAGATGCTGCACCATTAGACTTCTGGTTGTCTGCACCACTGGCCTGTGTATTACTATCTTGGCCAAAGACAGCTCCTCCAAGCCTTAGAACATGTCTACAGATCTCCTCAGTTATCTGCATCTGGTGGATTTGCCTCTGCTGTAAAACCCTCAGCTCCTCCAGGAGTACTGCCAGGGTCGGTGGTACCTGGATCTGTCCCTGCTGCCCCGGAGAGCTGGAGGTGTGCTGCTGACCTGGACTGGAGCTGTCACGATGAGGTGGCACACACTGAGAAGACGAGGAGGAGGAAGAGGAGGAGGAGGTAGTGGTGGTGGCTGAGCTGCCCATCGGTGGGGAGGTCATGGTGGAGTGAGAGTTTCCTTGGTGGGAGAGACTGTGGGAACCTGAGGTTTGACCCAGGGGAGGAGGTGAGTGAGTCTGGGATGACAGTGAGGGGTGAGGAAAGTCTGGGGAGAGGGAAGAGTGGGTGTTGGGGAGGGAGGTGGTGAAGGGGGCGATGTGGCTGGGCCAGTGAGGAGGAGGCGAGCTCTCGCTGGGTAAGGAGGGCGCGTGGAGCCCACCAGGGGATGGGCGAGGGGCCAGAGGTGGTTGGCAGTCTTGGAGAGAGGTGGGGGATGAGGAGGAGGACCCTGACGAAGTCACTTCTGAGCCAAGTGATGTGGACGGTGACTTCATGCCCAGGTGCTCATCTGTGGATTGACAAAAAAGAAGAACAAGAGCTTTAAGAGATTTAAACTTAATTTACTTTCAGCTTGTTTCTATGCATTATTAAGCCCAGATATCCAGGTATGTGAACAACGGGCTTCAGTTACAGAGTGTGTTTATTTCATTGCCTCCAGTTATTGTTTACTAATTAAGTTAGCAAATTTGTGTGCATACCAAAAGATCCTATTACGACTTCAAAAGAAATGGCCTTGAACAAAAAAATAAACAAGTGAAAGAAACTCGGCAGTCCATGAGTCTTTGTAATGTCTTGTCTCAATCTGTGCTCTCCGGAGCAAAACTCCTCAAACATCTTGCACACACAAAAAAGCTTACAGACCACCTTGCTGCTATGGCAACACATTTTAGAGGACAATGGGCATCACCAAGACAACCCATAACCCCTCTTAACCCACCCCCTCCCTACAGCAGTTACGTCTTTCATCTCCCCATTCACCCTTCCCCCCTTACGTCACAGTGGAGGTCAAGGGTCAGGCCACGCTAAGGGTTCTGGGCACTGTCCAGACACTGTGATTGGTCAACTAATCTGACCTCTGCTGCTCAGGGGTCAAATTCTTTCAGAATCTTGAGCACAGAGTGAGAAAGAGTAAAAAGAAAAAGAAGGGGGGAGGGTAACAACAATGGAGAGACAAACTAACTATTCCCTCCTGGAGAGATATAGTGATGGAATGAAAGACTGTACCTCTGTGAAATTCATTCCCTGTGACTTCTTAACAAACCTGAACGAGAAGGAAACTAAAAAATAACTTCCCACGCTTATAATTTTAATTTGTGGAAGTTTACCTGCAGAGACTCTTGGGAGCATGCACTTGGACATATAACCCATTGCAACGCACAACAAGTGCGAGAGCAATCTCTCTATCCCCTCTGAATCTTTTTTTTCTCATCCATCTGAGCACCCCCCTAAGTGTGGAGGGGTATACAGTCAATAGGGCTGGGGGGCGAGAAAGAGGGAGAAAGAGAGGGGAGGGAAGTATTGAGAAGGTGGAAAATGGGGGGAGAGGGGTGCATTAGGGAGAAAAGCATGGACGAGGAGCAAAAGAAGAAGAGAATAGAAGGGTGGAAGATTAATCTTTACCAAAAAACACTGCCTTCCCTTCCCCCCACCCATGCACCTTATTGTTAACAAATAAGAGAGTGCTCTATACTAATCAAAGACCTCCAGCAGTCAGCGCTGAGCAGCCTGTTGGTTTCCTAGAGGACGGACAGCACATGAAAATGGCCACAGATGTATGTTAGTTAATCCTCCTCTATTCACTTCACAGGGACAAGTTTATTGGCCCCGACCAAAGTGCCTCAGGCCTCCATTTAGTGGGGCCCATTACAGTGAATGACAAAGCAGGAGGGGTTTCTTTAGTTGACAAACTTAGATCTTAAACTTTTTTGTCTGCTAAATCAGGTGCGTTTGTTGGAATGTGGCCATGCATAAATAAATGTATGAACAAAATGGCACAAATCAACGAGAAAACACACAATAAATACACAAATCGTGTTAATCCAAATCCAGACTTTTAGCCTTTGAGGATTTAAAGTGAATTCCGCGTGCAGGGATGTGCGCCATTGGGTTGCAGGACGGTCGCCCTCTTTCAACAAATCCAAGACATAAATCGCATGCACACTTGTAAAAGATTTCTTTCTTTTCTCACCGTGAGATAGCAGCTTCGGGCCCCCTGGATCCGCGTTAACGAGATGCTGGGGTCGCTTCTGCTTCCGGCGTGACATGATTCACGGCGAGTCAGACAGAGAGGGGGGCATCGGTCGGTTGAATGGCACTAGGCACGTTTTTTGCGCACTTGGAAGCGCTCCTGAAACCATCCGAGCATCCAAAGTTTAAAAGTCGCGCAAATCCCGCAACGAAAGGGATGTCCAAAAAAAAAGTAAGATCGCTTCTGGATGTAAAAAAAAAATGAAGTTTGATGGAAGAAAGTAGAAATCAAAATAGGACATGTGTTTGGAAATCCGCAGGTCTGCGCCGTGTCATATGAAGCTGCCTGAGTGCGTGTGTGGCTGTTTTCTAAAGTCTCCTCTCCCCCAAAAAAAACTTGTCCAATTTGCGCCCCTCCTCTCCCACTGCTGCCCCGCTGCATGCACATACAGGGAACACACACACACATACAAACACACACACACACACACGCCATACACACTCACACACACAGAACCACTCCTTGTTCTTCAATGATATTTGCATTTCAATGGCGTGTAACACACAGCCTCCCTGGTTCTCTCTTTCTCTTTCTCCCCCAGCTTTATTTTTCTTTACACACTCGCGCAGCAGCTATAAACTTTCAATAAAACATGACAATTAGGTGTCAAAGCATGCGGATGCCTAAAAACAAATCTAAACAGATTAAACAGATAAAGATATATGTTTTCTTTTGGTCACCCTTCGAAGAGAATAAAATCACCACGAGTCAAATTAAGATGCAATAACATGTCCAAAAAGAATCAGGTGACTCATCAATCAGGTGACATCTGTTTGGGACCCCCAGGTGAACTGCTCCTACTGTATAATTCTCACTAAGGCGGGTTAATAATGTAATCATAGCCGTGATAATTGGCTGGCAGGTGGTTTCCGTCAGCAAGAGTCAAAAATCCGTCTTCCCAGCAGGACAAGGAGCGAGCAGGCGATATTTCTCCCCTTTGATTTTCATAGGGCCAATTATCAGCGACAGTGCAGTGAGTGGCTGTTGTGTACAAGTGGGGCCACACAGCCATTCCACATGCATGCATGTATTTCGTGTGTTATCACCAAGCGCATAATACCCCCCCTCCCCTACCTCCACCCCCCACCCCCCACCCCCAAAAAAAGCATCTTACACTGGAGCTCTATTTAAAAGGCAGAGAATAGATGGGAATCTTTGACAATGGCGTGCTGGACACAGTTGAGTGAGCATCTCCCCTCTCTCACTATGAACCCCCGGATCCACTGCAGCACAGCACAATGCCCCTCTTTCACCCCCCGCCTTTACTCCTGTACCACGTGGAGAAATGGATAAAAGAGAGAGAGAGGGAAAAAAGTGGGAGGAGGTGGTGGTGGTGGTGGTGGTGGTGGTGGTGGAGGAGGAGGACAAGGAAGAGGGGGGCTTTATTTAAGTAGGTGTCTCACATTATACACATATCCACTCAGGGGCCGTGTAAGAAAACATGGCATTATTTTTGATAGGGGAAGTCATTAAGTGTTTGACTTCATCCAGGTTCATTAGCATCACCTGGAAAATAAATGGGAAATGTCGATGTGAAGTCAAAGTCCAGCTTGTTTCAAGTGACTTCTCAGGTTCTTTACTTAACACTTTACTTAAGTACTAACACCACGCTGTTACAAGTGAAAGTCCTGTGTCAGAAATGTAAGTACTGTAAGTGTAATCATAAAATGGAATTAAAGTGATTAAATATGGAGGAGGAAAGGTTGTGTTAGGGGTATATGTAACACTGGTGGATAGTTGGATTGTAAATCAACTGGGATTGTTATTTATTTTTATTTGATTGGCTGGCAAAAAAAACTGGGGATAGTTGTTTGTATATTAGTTGTTAATGAATTTGAGATTTTGTTGAAATGATATATGAGTTAAAAGAAGAAAGGTGAGAAAGGCGTAGGGACATGTAAGTTTTTACTTCTACCTACTCCTGTTTCTTTTTGTTTTGTTTGTTTTTATTATGTTGTTTTAATTGTTTGTTCTAAATAAAGTCATTCATTCATTCATTCATGTAATTAGATTATTATGACTCATGCATTAAAGGTGCTATTTGTAAGAAAAGTTGAATTTTGAGTCTCATTCCCAACCCGTCAAATAATGATGTTTGGGATGGCGGCCGACCCGTCCTACAATCTCAAAACGTTGATGACGTTGAAAAAAATTTAAAGGGTGAGTTTACCCAAAAATAAGTTTCATAGTCCACAAAACATTTCTGGAGCTTCACAGCAAAACAGCGTTGCTACATTCTCCCGAACAACTAAGGACTTTTAAAATGTTTTAGAGTAAAATAATAATAATAATAAAATAAAATAAAGTAAAAACATAAAATGGCTCTATACAGCTCATCTGGTGTAACCCAAGTCTCCAGAAACCCTGGATTTGAAGAGGTGTTATTTACACCCTTTTTTAAATCTTCACCATGTGTCGAAGATGTAAATAATGTCTTTTCTCATCAATTCTGGATCTATGGGCTTCCAGAGACTTGGATAACACCAGACAAGCCATATGGATCCAGTTTAAGTTTTTTTTGTTGTTGATTTGTTTTGTTTTAAAACAAGTCCCCACCTACTTGAGCAGTTCGGGAGAACGCTGCAACACTGTTTTGCTGTGAAGCTCTGGTAGTGTTTTGTGGTCTACCCATTGGCATGGGGCTGAGAAGATAATGCATGAATATTCATTTTTGGGTGATTTTATCCTTTAATTTGAAAGTAGGATTAACTGTGCTTTTTGTCTAATCGATACTACAGAATTAAAATATTAAAATTGATTAACATTACTTAAATTATTAAAAGGGAAAAAAGCTGTGAAGCTGGAATCAGGAAATGTTTTTACATTGAAAATGATGATTATCAAAATAGTTGCTGATTAATATTAACTAATTGTTTCAGCTATATGTGTCGACTGTTTATGTATATAACAAAATATAACAGTTTCTTGTCTTCATACGTTTTGCAGGCAATAATCTTAATTTGTAAAACAACTAGTAACTAAAGCTGTCAAATAAATGTAGCTGAGAAAAAATAATAGAGGTATAAGTAGAGATATAAGTGGCATACAATGGAAATACTCAAGTAAGGTACAAGTACCTCACATTTGTAGCCTATTTAAGTACAGTACCTGAGTGCATAAAGCCTACTTTGTTTTATTCCACCACTGAAATAGCAGTACCACATTAAAAAATACTCCATTAAGTCAAAGTCCTGAATTCAAAACATCAGTAAAGTTTAGTAAAAGTAGTAATAATAATGAATAAATAATAATAATCAGCATGTACATACCAAAAACAAATAGTCCTACTGAATGTGATGTAAATGTTTTGTACCTGTCTTGAGATTTTGAGTGACAATCAGCCAATGAGATTACTGTATCCCTACAGCGTCACCTGTTGCCACCTGCTGAGTGAAGGACTAACTGGTAGGTTGTGTATTTTCCGAAACTAACGAGAAAAACGGGACAAAGGCGTTATCCCACTAAAGTTACGGTATCCGTTTAAGTTTAACAGAAAGTGGAGTTTTTAAAAGTCAAAGTTGTTTCTTTTAAAAGTAGCTGTTGAACAGAAAGAGGACGTGGCGGTTTAGCCTGAGAGCTCATCACTTTACTTGCTAGCCTGCTAGTGCTAACATTAAGCTAGCTACACCTAAACTGAAGCTAGCTCCTTCTTCATTCTGTACAACCAAGTTTTTTATAAGTAGCGTTATTTAATACGTATTTATCTAGTGTTTATCTCATTCATAATTTGAAATATATAAGAAGACAACATTAAAGGTAAGTGGAGGGTTAGCTAATATACCATTAACTACAGCGCTGCCAGTAAAAACTATGTGGGTTTATCAGCTAAACCACAGAAAACAAAAGCTTGAATGTTTTTGACAACCAGTTGTTGGCCTTGAAATTTGAAATTTAACTGGAATACAGCATCAAAATGTATCTGTTTGTTCCAGTTCTCAATTTTAGGATTAAAGAGGACTGTCAGCCTAGTATTGATGCGAACCTGAGAAGAGTGGTGGAAAAGGACATCTCTAGCAATTCATAAAATAGCTAAATACTTTCAGTACTCACACATACAAATTCAATTCTTTACCCCAGACTTGGTGACTTGGAGTCCAGAAATTTCACCAAATAGGACCTTGAATACTTGAAACCTCCAAAAATAGGATGTCCAATGGAGTCTAACCCCACACACAAGCTCGGCTTTGCGAAGAGAGACTCATTTAAAAGCCTCCTGGTCCCAGATTGATTTTTATTTGCTTTACACTGGCATAGTCAAGGTCTTTCAAAATCAAAATATGTGTGATTGCTCTATAGACTTGTGCTGATCTCCTATACTGAAATATGCCTGTGCTCTCCGCAGTCTAGGCCATGTCTCTCTGCGAGGACACACTCCTGTGTAACTTCCCAAAGTGTCGGACCAAGCTGAACGGATTCGCCTGGGTCACAGCCTGCTCGCATGTTTTCTGCGATCAGCACGGGTCCGGCGAGTTCAGCCGCTCTCCAGCCATCTGCCCGGCCTGCTCCTCTGCACTGTCTGGGAAGCTGGACATTGTAAGGACAGAGCTGTCACCCTCTGAGGAGTACAAAGCCATGGTGCTGGCAGGTCTGCGACCAGACATAGTACTGGACATCAGTGGCCGAGCTCTGGCCTTCTGGAGCTATCAGGTCGAATATCTTTCTGTCTGTATATGAACAGTGTCTTCTCTCTGTCTGTGTCTATGTAGTTGTCTTCACTTTTCCTATAAATCACCCAGCTTGTCAGTCTCTTTGTAAACAGGTCCATCAGGAGCGTATGTATCAAGAGTACAGTCTGTCACGGGCTGAGGCACAGCTGAAGCAGATGGAGAAGGTGTTGACTCAGCAGAACCAGTGCAGAGAACTGGAGCTCACCGCCATGAAGGGGGAAATCACCTCTCTGAAGAAAGTAAACCACAATTCTGAAAATCAAGTGTAGATTCATAGCGTCACATTTGAAATGAGACCCTGAGACTGTCATCAAGTCCCAAAATGATTTGCTGAGTCCTCTTTTAGGACAAAGAAAGAGGTCTGAAGTAAGATTGTAAAATGGGCTTTAGGGGGGAAGTGAGAAGGATAGGTCCATGCTCATCATCTCTATTTTTTTCTACACTGTAGATGATGAAGGAATAGAAATTGGGGCAGCAAACTTCAAGATGGTGTCAATCTTAATATGTGTTCATAATCTTCAAACTTACATGACGATTTAGAAAGTTAGAAACATGAGTTCAGGAGAACATGTAGCAATGTATAACACATTGTTTCTTTCAGGTGATGGAGGATTATAAAAGGAAGTACAGCGAGGTGTCCGAGAGGCTGATGGAGAGGAACAGGCAGTACCAGAAACTACAAGGGCTGTATGACTCTCTGAGGCTGCGCAACATGGTGGTGGGTGTGGGAGAAAAAGACATGCTGCCACAACCAGGACTACGTCACGACTTCAACACGGGTAAGAAAAACACGTTTAAATTTTCGTTTAATAACAGAGGCTCGGTCTCTACGTGCAGGATATTTCACAATAAGAGAAGTGGATGGGGATTGTTGAAATTTATGAATGTCCTTCCATACTCACCAACTTTTTGACAGTATTTAAAAATTGGACTTGAATAGGATGTATTATACTATATATATCATTTGTACAGGATTGTTGGCTTTTTCGGAAATGGGCTAACTTTTAAACACTAACTTGCTAACAAGGTTTTTTAATGCTGTAAAGTTGGATGTCATAAAACACTTTTCGTATTAGCAATTATTTTATCATTAAATACAGGAAAAGCTTATCATAATTGTTACATAACACACTGATAGTGACAGCAGATCCTTCAGCTAGTGTTGGAGAACAGCAGCTTGTCTTTAAAAATGATTAACCTTTGCTTATGCAGTAAAGTAGGAAGCTTTTCTGTTTGTCTGAGATCTGAATGTTTTTATTGAATCAGTTGTACCCACAGTGATTAATGACAATAGGAAGGAAGCACAGAGAGAGTAACGTTAAATAGCACAGAGGCACACACAGCTGTAGGTGTTTTGTCAATCAGAAGTAGTCATCAAGAAAGAACAGTGGGAGTAATGAGCTGATTGTCTATGTAAGGGAATTTTACTCAGTATAACAATGAGAGACATCCGTCAACCCCCTGCTTGTCACCCAGGGGTGGCTCGGCAGGCGACTCCCCAGAGAAGCCCTCAGTTCCTCTCCACGAGCCACGATGGGGACAGCAGATTCTTCTCCTGCCTGGAGGCCGACGGAGCCAAGACCTTCTTCCAGTTCAGCTCCCCCACCAAGGAGAGAGGCCAGCCCTTCATCAAGAAGCACTGAGATGGGAACAGCTTTCATAGTGACTGTAAAACACTAAATTAACAATATTTATTCATATACAGTACGTTAACAACATGTTCTGTTGTATTATTTAGTTGTCAGTGTTCGGTCTGAGTGCATTATAGTAGTATTTTATTGTCATTTTGAACTACAAATGTGTTTTTTGCTAAAAAATAACAAATACTGGACTGAAACTAGGAGTGAAATCGAATGTTCTACATTTAGTCATGGACTCATGAAGAAGTTCTTTGACAATGTAAAGACAGTAAACTCAGAGCAATGCTTTACAGTCTTCTCTCAATGCAGAGTAGAATGTATCAGATTCACCAAAATAAGAAGTATAAACTTCGTCATACATGCTGTATGAACAATTTGATTTGTGGTGTCATTCAAAGCAGAAAACTGTTAATGTGTTTATTGTACAGCCGTCTGGGCCATCCTCAGCAACTGTCTCATAAAATAAAGAATCAGTTTAAGGAGTGAGTGAGATATAATGCATAATTTCTGTTTGTGAATAAAAAACTTAGAATAATGAAATTAATCGGACAACATTTATGGCCATTTTCTGTGGACAAACAGAAAATGGGCATCAAGGGCTCAAAATGTCTGCAAGAGAGCCCTCATGCACTTAATGATTTGACAGTAAGATAGTAGAAAGTAAAGTCTGACTCTGTGAGAGTCAACATTGGGATTGGGCCAGAGTTTCTTTTGCACAGATATTTTAGCTATTTGATGAGTAACACCAAATAGACAATGTAATAAAACCTCTGATCAGTAGGTCTTTTATACAGAAGACATTTAGACATGTCACTGTAGGAAAAGCATAGGTGTAAATAATAAAATGAATGGCCTTTTTAGCTGCTTTAGTTTCAGGTCCCAGTATTGAGCATGCTGACTCACTGGTATAGTTTACTGGGACACCTGACTAGAGCATGTTGTCATGTTCTATTATTAGTAGCAGCTTTACTTTTTCTACCATGAAAGTTCACTTTTGGGGACCCCTGGCAGCTGATGACCTGATGATTTGAAAACAGCTGTTTTAAGACACCACACAGACAATAGGTTTAAGACAAAAGGTTTAAGAGTAAAGTCACAATTCTGACATCTCATTTTCATCATCATCACAGGATAGTTCATGTAGCAACAAACCCCATGTTATCCCCACAGAATACAAAAAAAGAACAAATTATAAATATAAACAAACGGGGGCTCTAAAGACAAAGTAACAGGGTAACATCTATTTACAAAACAACGTAAAACAGGCACAGACTTTGGAAACTTCAATAACTATCCAAACTCTTCTTCAAAATTCAGGGAAAAAACATTTGGTCCTTGTGTTTCTTGTTGAGCTCATTCACTCAGGGGCTTGTAGCTGACGGAGGCAGCGAGCTGACTTTGGACGTTTTGTTTCTTGCCGTTGACGATGAGGAGCAGAGGGGAGTCGACTCGTATACTTCTGAAGTCGAACGACTGCCAGAGAGAGAAGAAAAACCAAAGTCAGACCAGTAGAAAGACTAATGAGAGGAGATTATTGTACATGTTGAACTGCACATGAGAAACTGACCTCATCTTTATGTGTTATACTGTTTCGCTTGACCTGAGGTTCAGGAATGACTACAGAGTCTCCTATCAGGACGCCCCAGCTGTCTGCAGTGTTGTACACCATCACCACTATACATGTCTCTTCGCTGTCCACCATGCCAAACGTACTGCAGGGAAAAAGAGAATCCAGATTATTCTCTCAACTACCTCACCAACAATCAAGCCACAGCATCTGGATAAGGGAGCTGTCAATGATAAAACAAGCTGCACTCACAAGGCCATGCGACCCTCAGAGGCCAGGCTGAACACCACCTTGCCCAGGGCGGCCACCCCAGCGTTGTGGCCTTGCGTGAGGGAAGAAAGAGTTCGGGGCTCCAGGCTGCCTACACGGCCTGTCGGGGAACGAAACTGGGGGGAGGAGCAGGGACCCAAGGCCGACGTGCTGAGGTTAGAGAGCATCGTCCGTAACCGACGAGCCTTCACCTTCCCCTGAAGAGATGGAGAGACTAAAGGTTAAGAGCAGAACAAGAGATAAGGCCGTGCTTTGCTGCCACCTCGTGGTGAAAAATTATATTGTCTATCTGGATGACAAGATTTATGACTGTAAGCAAACAGATGCAAAGGTAAAATTTTCTTAACATAAACTTATGTTACAATTTTTAAAAACCATTAAAGACTTAACAGACTAAACCTGCAGACGTAGATATAACTTTTCCTCTAGCTTCTTTCTTTTCATTGTTCCCTCTTTACCTTTTGGCCATTATCTGAATTTTCCTTCTTTCCAGTGTTAAATCAGCAGTCCCTCTGTAACCGTAATTTAGTTTCATGTTGCGATACTGATTTTTTGAACAACAAATTAATATTCTACTTGAACAAAAATGCTTAATCGACCAGTCTGTTGACAGAAAATTGATTGGCAAACATTTTGTGTAAATCTGACTAAATCTTTAAAGCAAAAACTGGAGTCACCGTGCCCAGATTCTCATGTGCAAACCTTTTCTGGTTTTCTTATTCTTCTATGACAGAAATCTAAATATCTTTGTGTTTTGGATTGCTTATCTGATAAAACAAAATAGTTGAAGATGTCACTTTGGGGCACTGGGAACTTTTGACGGACATTTTACAGACCAAATGATTATTCAACTAATCAAAAAAATAATGTGTTAATTACCTTCCTAGTCACTTAATGAAAATAATCCAAAGCCCTTGATTTTACATTAACAATTCCAAGGTTCTTTTTCAATGTATTTATTTATTGACTTATTTACTGTTGTTCAACATTTTTCCTTCCATAATGGAAAGACTGTTTGTTATCGTATGTTATGTTATGTTATGTTATGTTATGTTATGTGAATAATTGCAATGAAACAGCTTCTCCCACCTTGTTCTGCAAGAGTTCCGTGACTTTCCTCAGATACTCCAGCAGCTGCTTTTCCCTCTCTAGAGGCTCCTCCCAGCCCGGGTCGAGCTCCGCCGCTCGGCTGTAGCCGCCGAGTGCTGAGCTGAACATCTCCTCATACTGGAACAGTGTGGACCGGTTGAAATGCAGTTCTGGGTAACAGGAGGCAGCTCTGTCAACTTTCTCCTACAAACAAAGAAGAGAGGAGTCAAATACTAGTACAATAGTGCAAATAGTGCTGATGGATAAACAGACATGTTCGGCGCTTAGTACTCACAGATTGTGCATAGGCACTTAAAGCTTGTTGAGACAACTGTGGATTCTGTCCACAGCTGAAAAACAGGGACACGTTGGCATTTCCCAGTATATCTGTAGAAACAATAACATGAAATGCAGTTTTAGGATATGGAAGTATATTGATGACAAAAGGTTTGAGAGAGCACAACTAAGTCTGTACACTTGTTTCTGTGTCTGTTCTTTCAATTTTCTCCTTTAGGACAACACGTGAGTGGCATATTTGATGTCTGTATGCCTCATCGTCCAGACTACAATTTACTCTTGACCAAATGTTGTTCTCTGCTTCCATCTGGTGGTTTAAAAACACAACTGTCTTGGCTTTTTCTAACAGGATGACCCTTCACTTCATGCTCAAATTGAACAGGTGATGCTCTGCTCGGAGTTTGAATTTTTCTCTCAGGCTACAACATCACAAAATTCATACAGTCACGGTTACTGACTCTAACTCAGTGCAACATCCAGAGAGAGAAAACAAAGGTTGACCACTTCTCCATGTCGCTGATAATCACATTTTCTGTTGCCATGTACACAGATGCTCTACTCACACCAAGATGTCCCGTCTGTGACATCCAGCTGGACAGCTTGTCGGGCCATGTCCACACTCTCCAGCACCTGCTTTCCATGTGCGGTGCTGTCCGCTGCCGGCAGCTGTCTCAGCACCATGGACAGGTTACGTAGAGACACTTTGTTCTTGCTCTACAGAGGTAGAAGTAAATGTATTAGTTATAGTATGAGTTAAAGTCCGGGATTTGTGTTTATTTTACCAGTACCATTCTGATCTGTTGAAAACTTGCCAAACCTTCTAATGGAAGCAGCTAGTACAATACCTTGTGTGTTACTATGTATCTAGGAATGTGGTTCTGAAATTATGGCTTTTAATGTGGAAGAGAATGCTTCACTGAGCTGATATAATATCCCTCTCTCTTCCTGTCCTCGTTGTACCTGTTGCAAAGCTCCAGTGAAGCAGTTCTTGGCACCGATCAGGTCTCCTTTTTTCCAGTACTGCTCCCCTAACGTGTTCCAGCCCTCCACCAGGCCAGGCTCCAGCTTCACAGCGCGGGAAAGGCACTCCTCTGCTACAGTACTGAAGTCAGGAGCGACGTTCAGACACCTGCCCTTCTGCAGCAGGAACTCTGCTTTGTGTTTAAAATGATCTGTGGGAAGCCAGAAACAGACAGACATACAGTTGGTGTGAGAGACATTATGCAAATTAAAGGCTGGAGTGCTGTTGTGTGAATACAACACTCACCTTCTTTCTCCTCCAGCTTCTTCAAAGTCTTTTCTATCTCCTGTGCGACATCGCTTTGTTTCCTCCCAGCTTCCTCCACACTGTGAGACTCAAAATAGCAATCTCGGAAATTATACAGTTCATCCACCAGCTCCTGTAATGGAAGGGAACGAGGAAGGAGGGGGGAGAAATGTGACTTTTTGATCTATTTTTAAATCTGTTAAGAATTCACCAAAAAACTGGGACAGCCATGTGCCATTTCCATCTTTGTCTACCATGTTTTCGCAGTCTATCATCAATTAAGATGATGAGGACAAGCTTTCCATGTCTGACAATTGACAATTGATTTCTTTTTAAAACACAGTGGTTCTCAGCAGACTGGCAGATTTTACAGAAGTCAGTTTATTAATCACAAATAGAATTAATCAGCCCATTTCTAAGGTGAGAAAAAAAACACCCTAGACTACCCTGGATTTTTTAACAGAAGGCAAACAAGGTGTATGGACTTTACCAGACAGAGAAGGTCTGTAATGAAAGAAACTATTGAGTTGCATTATGGAAAATGTATGATGAAATCTTATTGGTGCTTGACCCATTACTTGTGACTAAAAGTCAGGATTTTGGCGCCTCTGTTGCTTTGATTTTGTCCATTTTGCCCTTTTAAAACAACTGTGAAATCAGCAACAGGCTAAAATTCATATTTCAGAAAATTAAATACAGATTTATCTAAATCTGACAGGCTTTTCTGTAACGCTTAACCATCTATGCACCTGCATTTGTTCTCATAGCCTATAAAATCATGTAGGGCTATCAATTAAGGATGGTTTGAGTGCAAAAACATATATTGATGCATCATGCTTGGTGCATTTAAAAGTCTTCAAGCTAAATTGCAATCTGGTGACTCAGCAAGAAGAGGGATGGATGCAACCAGACATGCATGTTTAAAGTCATTTTTTTAGGCAGCTCAGTCTAGCACAATAAAAGAAAGGAGGCCGTTCACATAAAACAAGAGAAGTGCCACAGATGAATATCACATTATATCAAACATGACGACTAAAACCAAGAAAGGTCCGTTATTAGCGTAACAGTTGCACCCAGTTGTTATAGTAACGACTCTTCCAGCCAGCAAAGTAAGACAAAACACGACACTGGCTTCATGAAAGGTCAGCAAAACACGACAGCTCGGTGACTAGGTGGATACAAACGTAAGCATAATATAATTAGGAGCAAATACCTTCATAATTTCCAGTTCGTTTTTGTCTTTCACTGGCTCACTAGTCTTCTCCTCTTCCGCCATCTTTGCGCTAGCTTAGAGCACCAATAGCCTGTCAGCGAAGAAGACCGCCGCTGGAGTGGAGCAAAATGCGCCGAGTTAAGAATAAAGAATTAAAAGTAGAATTGTAATGTTAATATAATGTCAGAAAACAGCAATTTCTTATCTAAAATAGCACGAATGCAGTCATTTTAGCAAACCGGAAACAGGCTTTTAATTTCAGTGACGCCGGAAGTTGGAGTAGTCCGTACCCGAAATGATTCCGACAAAGAACCTCCTCACAAATTAACAAATGAGACTTTCATTGAGTAGTTTATCCTTCCAAAAATACAGCTTTCAGTACAGACTGATAAAAGTATGATAATCTATTCATATCATGTGATAAAATCGCCAGACTTACCCGTTTACACATCACGACTCAGCCGGAACGTCCAATCTCTCGATCAAGATGCTGCTCCGACACTTGCCGCCGTGTACCATACATTCTTGGCTCCAAACAAGGCGGACAGTGCGCAACTTTTTGTCTAAATACTGTTTACTGTGAGCGGTGTCGGTGTTGGCATCGCTGCTGACTCCCGCTCGTCATGTCGGACACATGGAGCAACATTCAGGCGCACAAGAAGCAGCTGGACTCCCTGCGGGAGAGGCTGCAGCGGCGGCGGAAAGATCCCACACAGCTGTCCGCGGGTAGGTTCAGACCAGGGAGCGGGGCCACTAGCTGGGCAGCAACCAACGAGTGTTTATGTAAGCGAGTGATCAATTGAGTGTGCAACCGATTATTCAGTAAAATTGTTGAATCGATACGTCGCGAAATATGAAGTCAAATGACTGGTTTTTTTTGTTACTCTCGGCCAAAGTGATGTCTCAAAATGCTGCTGATACGAGCAAATGTTGGAAATAATAACGTCGATCTGGCAGCTGTCAAACTTTCAAAACAGTAACTAATTGTTTTACTGAATGGGACAAATAATACAAACCTCTTTGCATTGGATTTTAATGCTTCTTCTATATTATATGAATATTTAATATGAAAATTCAGCATTTCTTTTCAAAAGCTTCCATGTCATGTGACCCAGTGACTCCTAACCAATGCCGAATTGTATTACTAAAAATAAGACACACCTCTTTTGATTACATTTTACTGCTTCTTCTATTTTATATGAATATTTTGAATTTTTGTTGTATTTATTTCTTCTTCATAATTCCCCTGACAATAAGCAAACATACCCATATTGTGCTTCTCAAAACTGTAAAAACATGTTCAGTTTGCTACAACCACTTTGCTATGTTGATGTGTCCTATGTGGCCTGTAGTGATGAAAAATATATTATTATAAAATAGAAGAAGCGGTAAAATTTAATAAAAAGAGATGTCTTATTTGTCCCATTTAGTAATACAATTTGGCATAGTTTGGACTCACTGGGTCACATGACATGGAAGCTATTGAAGAAAAAAAAAGCCATTGTCTTATAAAACATTTTTGCAAAGTAAATACATAACACAGTAGCGATCAAAATAAGTGTGCTACATGAAATCAGTTTGACAATGTTGTCATCTAATTCTTTGGCTTCACATTGTCATGATTGAAAATGATGCAAAGTATCCTGAAATTCGATCAAACAGGACTGTTAAGTTATGGTAAACATCTGATACCTAAATGATCAGAAAAGCCTCGTCAAGCCTTTTCAAATGAGGGTGTTAACCTCTGTTGTTTCCTCTCGGTCAGACGGTGGCAGCAGCACAGAGGGCTCCACAGCCAGGAGTGACAGCCCGGCTCCGTCTGCACCGTTTCAGCCTCAGGAAGAAACGGAAAAACCACCAGACCCCGAACTAGAGAAGAGGCTGCTGGGATATCTCTCTGATCTGAGTCTTTCGATGCCAACAGACTCTCTTGCCCTCACAAATGAACTCAACAGTGTGAGTCTTTGTCGTGAGCATAAATGCATAATGCTTGTGGCAAATTTGATATCATATTAAGAACTTCATATTTCTGTTTTTATAAATTCTCCCTCTTCTGCTTGATTCTCACTCACAGTCTGGGACCGATGTCAGTCATGGATGCATCCAGAGTCTGCTGCTAAAGTTCTCCGCTCAGGAGCTCATCGAGGTCCGTCAGCCCACTTCAGCCTCTTCCTCTACCGCTTCCTCCCCCTCAATTGTGGTATCAGTGGACCACACGAAACTGTGGGCCATGATCGGGTCCGGGGCCGGAGCCCAACGGACGGGAGTCAAGAGAAAAACAGAAGATCAAACCCACCATAAAAGAGCTCCAGGCTTCTCGCCCTCCCTCCAGAGCTCGGCCTCTCCTCCGCACACTTCCTTCACCTCTCTCACACCGGCTTCCTCAACACAGATGGCGGGGCCTTCGGCGTCGGGGAGCGGGGCGGAGAAGAAGGGCAGGAGCAGCAAAAGCCAGTCGTCTCATTTGGACATGGAGATAGAGAGCCTCCTGAACCAACAGTCCACTAAAGAGCAGCAGAGCAAGAAGGTAAGAAGAAAGAGGAGCCCGACAAATATCTCCTCGACACAGCACCACGATTATTGTAATGGTGAAGTAGCTAAATTTACACAAAAGTGAAGCAGAATAGTTCTGATTACTGATGTGAATGTTATTATGCCAGGTGAGCAGAGAGATTCTGGAACTGCTGAATGCCAGCACAGCTAAGGAGCAGTCCATCGTGGAGAAGTTCCGGTCTCGCGGCCGAGCTCAGGTCCAAGAGTTCTGCGACCACGGGACCAAAGAGGAGTGTGTGCGCTCCGGGGACACACCGCAGCCGTGCACCAAGTTACACTTCCGGTCAGTCTTCCTCAGCATACTTCAAAACTTTTCTTCTGTTTGTTTATGTCTGCATGACAAAGTCTTTTATCAGACACTTTACAGCAGACATTCTCGACTGCAGAGGTTAGATTTTTAAATACATCAGATAAATGATGAGCTTGCTTTGCAGTTGAGTGTTTTTACATCTTCCTTTCTGCTTGTTTCTTGTAATCTACCTACTATTGACTGTATTGACAAATAAAGGCATAAAAACTGCAAAGAGATAATAAAAATAAAAGAAAAATATCATCTTTGACCTGAAGAGGTCACCTTAAACAAGATTAAAATACTACTCCTACCATACAGGACAATCTGAAAATGTTATAACTAGACACTGACTTCTAATGCTGATGATGTAAATGAAGTACTACATTTAAAACTTGGAAACACCTTATAACTACAACAATCAGTTTTATTTTAACCAAATGGAAAAAGATACTGCAGCTTTTTAGTTGTTTTCATCTCATAAATATTTGTTTTGTGGAGTTTCTGCTCATCCAAAATGATGCTCTACGGCAGTAAATATACCTACTCACTTCAAACCACTGGTCTACAGTAGTGGTTCTGTAACACCTACCTGGTGGTCGGGTCTCAAAATAAGTCTCATCAGTCCATAAGATGAATAATGATATATTAAGGAGCCAAAAACAAATTCAGCTGCTTAAAATGTCTATTTTCTAATTGTTTGTTTTTTTTAAAAAAATTCTTTCACAATAATTGTTATTTTCTTGTAAACTATTAGGTCATGTTATCCCTCCAGGCTTTGAAAAATGATCAGAACTAATCTGATACAAGTAGGTCACAAGTAGACGTCTTTTTAAGGGGGCACATGGAAAGAGGGTGCATCAAGGACAAATTTATAATTGAATAATCTTCACTGACATTTGTGCAGTGTAAAGATATTTGTATTATCCTCCCTGTGTTTTTTAAAGAATTCTTTGCGCTTTAGTTTTGTCGATTCTGATCCCAACATGAAGCTGTTACCATAAAATGACGTTACATAAACATGTTTACGCAGCTGGTTCACTTTGTGCTCCACATGTTCTCATTCAGTCGCATCATCAACAAGCACACAGACGAGAGCCTCGGCGACTGCTCCTTCCTCAACACTTGTTTCCACATGGACACCTGCAAGTACGTCCACTACGAGATCGACAGCCCTCCGGAGACTGAGGGATGCCTGCTGGGGCCCCAGGCTGGGACCACGGAGCTCGGGCTTCACGCGGGGGATGCAGACAGCAACGTGGGCAAACTGTTCCCCTCACAGGTGAGGACGAGAGAGGAGGGGTGAGGAAAGAGGATGAAGGGGACACAGACAGGTGTTGACAGAGGTTTTTCTTTGCAGTGGATCTGCTGTGATATCCGCTTCCTGGACGTTGCCATCCTGGGGAAGTTTGCTGTGGTGATGGCCGACCCTCCATGGGACATCCACATGGAGCTACCCTACGGCACGCTGACTGACGACGAGATGAGAAAACTCAACATTCCCATCCTGCAAGATGACGGCTTCCTCTTCCTCTGGGTCACTGGCAGGTAACTAAAACAAACAATAGTGACTTTGAGTTTATATCACTACTATTTAAACAACAAAAGATCTGAATCTGGGATATGAATCTGTGTACAATTGAAATATATAAAGATGGACGACGTGTCCCCACTACCCTTCGATGTACAAAATTTAAGCCAAAATACCCTGGATATGAGCGCCGCCATATTGTGCTATTGACGTCAGTCAATACACTCGCCCGGCTCAGTTGCAGGGACCAGCTGTTAATCAAGATGTCACACACCCTGTTTTATAGCATCAAATAACTAATTAAAACTTATCTTAAAATGTATTTGATGTGTACTTTGAAGTTTTAGTTTGGCGTGGTTTGTAACCTTTACTGCAGCTGGTCACCGATCGAGCTTTTGGGCTACATGTCAATGGAATACAAGTATTCATTTTATATTTTCAGTTCAGTATTTTGTCCCTTGTTTTTCCAGTTTTTCACTCAAAAAGTTAAAGCTTACTTAGTTAAATCAACTCGTAGTGGTGGGATATATCGAATCCAACAATACTTAGTGCACAAACAACACGGTCCTTAATCTGTGCTCCCACATACATTTTTATCTGCTCAAACTTTTCATCTGCCCGACTTCTTGTCTTGCAGGGCTATGGAGCTGGGCAGAGAGTGTCTCAGTCTGTGGGGGTAAGTTTATCCTTCTGTGCATCAACCACCATCAAGATATTGCGTTTACACCATTTAATTATTTTTTTTTTTTCTCTTAGCTATGACCGTGTGGATGAAATAATTTGGGTGAAAACCAACCAGCTCCAGAGAATCATCCGCACAGGACGGACAGGCCACTGGCTGAACCACGGGAAGGAGCACTGTCTCGTATGTCGTACTGCTCTCATGTCTTCTGTTTTGTATTTTATACTCTCTTCTTGCATGGCAGTTTGGGACGATGCCAAATAGCTAGAAGCAGAATATTGGGCTGCCACAGGCTCATTCTTTGTGGTGTCAGGTAAAAAATGTAAACCACGTGATGTTGTTTTTCTTCAGGTGGGTGTGAAGGGAAACCCTCAGGGCTTCAACAGAGGTTTGGATTGCGATGTTATTGTTGCAGAGGTAATCTCCTGTCATATTTATTTTGTATTTACCCACATAATGATTTCTACGGCCTAAAAAGGTCCATAATGTGATAAAGATTCAGCTGTTCCAACACTCTTCCAGGTCCGCTCCACCAGTCACAAACCAGATGAGATCTACGGCATGATCGAGAGACTGTCGCCCGGCACCAGGAAGATCGAGCTTTTCGGTCGACCCCACAACGTGCAGCCCAACTGGTAACACACCATCACACTTCAGTCTAAAGGGCAAGTAACTAATCTATCTATTTTAAATGCAATGATTGTAATTTTTCCGTCTACTCGTAGGGTAACTCTTGGAAACCAGCTCGATGGCATTCATCTGTTGGATCCGGAGGTCGTGGCTCGGTTTAAGAAGCGTTACCCAGACGGCGTCATCTCCAAACCCAAAAACATGCAGTGATGACTATCAGTGGTCACACACCTGGAGAAGTTTGTCTGTAGACTGTTTTTGTTCTTGTTTTTTTATACTAATGAACTCATTTCTTAAATAAATGTTGTTAATAAGATACATTGTCTGTGTCTTGGTGAAGAAAACATTAAAACCACATGCAGAAATGATGTTTTCTGTTCATGACTGTGTGTGACCTGCATATTTAATGCAGCAAAAATTCACATTCACCACCAATAAAAACACAGGAGACCTTTTTAATGTCAGATTTTTGTTATTTTGTTAGTAAACGATGAAGATACTGGTGTTTTGATGCACTGTAGATTTGAATGGCTGACAGTTACTTTTGCATTAAAGGACAAAAATTGAAGTTTTAAATTGTCACAGTCATTTGGGAGCAGTGATTTACATTCATATCTGTTCAATTTAGGCAAATACAGAACCCTGTTCATCCTACAAATCAGCAATTAGGGATTGTTTACAAACATGTAAATACAGTTTAATATCGAATGCAACCAGGAGGTTTAATTCATTATGAAAAAAAATGAAATTTAAGTGAGATGGAGACAAACATGACAAAATACCTATTAGAAAAAGTAAGTTTTGCTGTGCAGCACAGTTTACTTTATGCTTAAAAAAGAGGAACTAACAAGAGGCAAAAAACTGCAGCTGAGCATCCTCAAACCTGTAACCTGCAAATATTATACATAATGTCAACATGACCTCAATGCATTTGCTCTCGGATTAAAAGGCTCTAGGGTTTGTCACAAAGTAGGATTAGACAGTAAACCCATCACATCACTTATGACAACTGCTAATGATGGAGCCATTCTTCATCAAACTTTCAGGATCAGCGCTCATCCTGCTTGGTAATATCCCTTATTTCACATGGGCCATTATTATCATCAGCAGATTGAAAAATCAACATAAAAGGTACTCAAAAAAAATTATAAAGAAATGCAGTTAAAAAAAAAGTTAATCCAAAAGTAATGCACTTTTTGGTTGTGAATGCTGTAAACAAGTCTCTGTTGTCTCCTCTCTCATCGGTATCGTATCCATTTCGGGTCCATTCCTTTAAGAGTTCAGTCTCATGAAACTTTAATGCACAGAAATTGAAAACCAAGTCTGTTTCAGTCTGTTTTCTCCTGTCCCTTGTTGGATCTGATTAGTCATCAAGAGTTCTTTGTCGGTGGCAAGCAATGAAGGGTTAAAAGCATCAGTGGCTGTGCACGACTACTGTTGATCACATCTAAAAGGTGACGATAGATGCGTTTGCTCAGCTAACAGGCTCCCAGGTCTGAACCACAGGCTCCAAGCATGAGTGGGAAACTTTGATCCTGGAGTCCCATTCATCTCCTCAGTAAGTGGCGTCCACGGCGTTGATGTTGCTGTCCAGCTGGTGTCTGAAAGACAGCCTGGCCTTGGTGGAGAAGTATATCTGGGAGCCCCGACTCAGGCTTCCTGCTCCCTCGCTGTCACTACTCCAGGATGTGGTGGAGCACAGACGGGGCTTCATCTCTTCAATGGGAACTGAGGGGATAGAGAATCAGGCTTTAACAGGCCGCACAATGAAGAAATGGCTTTTTATTTGATCTACGTTTGAATTTCTCAAAAAGTCAGAGTGTAGTTGCTCCTCACCTGCAGCTGGAGGGCACTGCCGGCTCTTGCAGCGCTCTTTACAGCGTCTGTAGAAAGGAAAGCACTGCAGCATCTTCACACCCATGATGACAGAGATGTCTGAAGAGAAAGGAGAGACATTTTGTTTTTTTAATCAACAAAAAAATTGACAAAAACCTAAACTTACGGTCTTTTTCAATGCACAGAGTTTCCTCTAAAACAGATGTAAAGCCTCCTAAACTGCAACAGGATCAATATTTCACTCAAATATGAATCATTAGATTTTCCATGGCTGCCATTTAAGCTGCCTTATCATAATCACAACATGTCTGAGTGCCAGCTGACAGCTCCTTGTCTCCTCACCAGGTCAGGGTTTAATGGAATTATGATCCTGCACCTTCAGAGACGCGATAGCCTAATGTAAGCTGACAATATCACTGACTGGCACAGTGTCCCAGCAACAAGCCAATCCGTCAGTAGTTACAGCGCCATCATCATCATCCTGCACGCCGCCTAATCCAGGAAGAGGACGTCAATGGGCTGCGGCAGACAGAGGAATTGTTAAGTCCTCTTTTGACAACCAAACAAATTACATAGAGGTCATCTGAGAAGACAGGATCATATCTCAGCTGATGCTAAAGCTACTGTTGTCATTTTCCTCTGCCCTGAATATCCAATCTTTAGTGTAACTCTGCAGACACTATAGATCTGAATCACTGAGCAACAAGTCAGTCAAACTCATAAATTCCCCAGAGGACTGTCCCTCTATCTGCGGCGCCTCTCAATGTTAAGATAAAGTCAGGTCCACACGCCGGCACTGAGCCTTACTTACTTAGAGTAAAAAAAAAACAAAGGTATTTATTTTAGTCTAATCAGGTTAAGAAATAGGTCGGGTGAAATGGAGGTGATGGATCTCAACAGTTTCCATTGTGATGTGAGGTAAAAGAAGAGTTGTGTGGCTTTGTTGTTTCTGATGCAAATTACCTAAAGTTTTATGTATAACCTTTACATAATCAAACATCAATGACCACAGAAACAGCCCACTAAACAATGAAACTACTCATCTCCAACAAAGGCATAACACATGATGCAAACCATTTCATGAGTCCTTCCATCATAAAAAAAACAAACTAAAACTGGCTCACTTTATGACAGGAGGTGATGGTTTATAGGATGACAGGATGGGTTAACAGAGAACACAAACATGTATTACTTCAATAAGTACGGACTATTAGATCTTATTGTTCTACTTCTTATGTATGGCTTCATTAAAAACTTTCTTTTATAAAAATGAGATAAAAATAGAAACATCTATCCAGGGATGGAGGGTTGGCACAACCACTAAGAGACACACAAAAAAAACAAAAACACAAAGAGACAAAAAAAAGGCTACAAAAACATGCATAATGGCCACAAAGTGCTGCAAAACAACTATAAGAGGCACAGAACAACCGGGAGGAGACATTAAAAACAATGCCATACAGGCCCAAATAGATGCGAAACAACTTAAAATACATGCAAGAGACTCAAAAGAGAAGCAAAACAACTGCAGAGAGACTCATAACAACAACAAAGAGATTCAAAATGACTATGAAGTGACACAAAATGGCTACGAAAAGATGAAAACTATAGAGACTCAGAACGACTAAAAAGATTTGCAAAATGACTGCAAAGAGGCTAAAACGACTACAAAATTAGCAAAACAACTCAAAAAAGAGACTCAAAACAACCACAAAAATATTCAATACCACTGCGGAGAGACTCAAAATGACGTTTAAAGACACAGCGTCTGAATCCAACAGCTTACTTCAGTCTGATGAGAAAATCCATTACTGTGATAGTGCACTCAGCTCTATTATTCATTAATCACAGACTTGTATACCTGATGTCAAACAGTAAACTGTGACTGCAACACACTGCAGAACAGTGTTTGTCTAACATCTTTTCCCCCTTTTTTTTCACTGTTTACTGCGGACGCCTCGTGCTGCTTGAGTCACTTTCGTGGAGACGTGACAGCTCACACATACGCACACAGACTCACAGAGCTGCTGTGGCTGCTGAGCGGAGACAGATTTCACAGTCTCTCCTTTTGCAGATACGTTCACACGGACAACGCTCTTTTTTTCTTAACCATCTAATGCACCTCCCTTCTCGTTTTCACGCAGGTGTGGCTGTGAAACCCTATCCCATTTACAGGCACAGAGAATCCATTATGGTTGGGTCAATTTAGAGGTTCTGCCTGTGAAATGAGAACTCACGGTATAGCACACATTGTGAAGGAAAGAGCACAGGGACAGAACAGGCTGACCATGTTTTCCCCCACCTGAGTTCATTATAGTTGCGCAGAGATTATAAATTCTTTGTGTTTGGTAACCCACTGTGGACTTTTCTCATTAAAACAATGTGTTACACACACTCGATATCAAGGCCCTGGTCAGTGGTGAGGAATTCTGGGCCCAGATCATGATTGGCTGTGGGGGTCTGGCAGCGTGAAGCAGCCTGGAGGAGAAAAACAACCTCAGATGGCAAACACACAAACACACCCAGAGAACACAGACACAAGCCACACTGACCAGAGAGAAGAAGATTAAGACCAAAATGTTAAAAACAAGAACGAAGACCTCGAACTTGAACTTGAACACTTTACGAGCAATTCACAGCACCTGAATTATGTGGTTTGACTTGTTCCATCAGTGGTGGCTCAGTTATGAAGCTGAGAATTACACAATCCTTGCAGAGAAGCATCAGCAAAGTGGCTTGTGGCTTGTTTTATTCATTTTGAGTGCATGTTTGTGCATGTGTGTGGTTAGAGGGAAATGTTTGAGACAACTTAAACCTGTTTGCAGAGCACAATCCTGACATACAGTCAAATGTTTCCCTCTGCAGTCCCCACGCAGCCCCTTATCTGCTCTGTAAACAATGTTAAAGCAAGCAGCAGAGCCCATACGCTTACAGTAACTTGATAAGGATCTTCCCACAGCACCACATTTCCTCTGAGCTCCCCTTTTCCACTGAGGCTTTTTGAAAAAAAAAACCAGGGCAGTCCTGTGTCACTGCCCTCAACACAAAGCCTCACACAGGCCTGCCAGGCGGGATGACGCACACACTACTCTGTGCATGTATACCTGCACAAATGTGTGTGTGTATGTGTGTGTGTGTCCATTTATAGCAGCATACAATCCGCTTTCATTCATATTCATCACAGCCGGTGGATAAAGCAGCTTTTAAGGTGTTTCCATAGAGCTTTCATAGAGCAGACAATGGCAGTAATGATGTTTATCATCAATGGTGGAAAGTACTGTGTTTAAATACACCTTTAAATTGTACTTATACTGCTACTTCACTACATTTCTTTGACAGCTTTAGTTACTGCACTGATGAAGATTTTACAACACAACGTACTCAGTTTAAAATATTAAATGTTTAGTGAAAGGAGCTAAAGTTAGCTTGAACCTGACCTGCCTCACAATTAAAATGCAGCTTACACATCAAATCCATCATTAAAATAATAATATATATAAAAGTATACCACTGAAAGGCATCATCCTGCAAAATTAGAACTTTTGATACTCAAAGTACATTTGCTGATTACACTTTTGTACTTTTACTCAAGTAGAATTTGGGATGAACAACTTTAGGGACTGTATAAAATCTGTTGTTGCGGTGAGGGAGGCTGGACCTTTTCACTTTTGTAAAAAAATGCAACCCCCATTACGTAACCCTCAGAGTTACTGAACAATCCTCCAAGAAGAATGCTGTATCGGCGTCCTGTACAACATGCCAAAACCAATAAACAGCGTTGGTACAATTTGTTCAGCCTCATGTGCAGCGATTAAAACCTGAACATCTTAATGGAACTTCAAATGTTACAAATTCATAAAATCCTGAGAAGGAGAACAAAACTTTTGATCTTTTCAGTGACAGAATGTAATTAAGTACATTAACTTAAGTCGTGTACTTAAGTACAATTTTGACGTACTTGTACTGTAAAACACATTCTGATTATCAGAAAAACGATCAGTCAAACCATGGTTTACAGTATCTACATACATTTATAGTTTACTTTTACTTGTACTTTTGACACTTAAGTGTACCTTATGCCAGAAAATTACTTTTGATACTAGAGCCCATTTAATATCACTTAAACCAAAGTAATATTTTAACACGATATCTCTACTTTTACTCAAGTAAGACTTTTGGGTACTTTTTACAACACTGGGCACCATTGTGCACGTTCATAAAACCCAGATACAGAGACAAAACTGTAACTAAATACATATAGTGAAGTAGTGTACTTAAGTAGTGTAAGTAAGGACATTTTTGAAGTATTAGTTCTTTACTTGAGTATTTCCATTTTCTGCAACTTTATACTTCCACTACACTAGATTTTGGAAGCAGTACTTTTGACTCCATTACATTTATTTGATGACTTTAGTTACTTTGCAGACTGCACGCTGAACCAGAACTGAAGTAGCACCTTTTTTAAATGTATTTATTTTATTGGCAATTAAATAAAAACAACAACAAAAACAAAAACACTGATTCTGATCATCATTATTGGATCCCATAATCATCCATGCACACTTTACTTTTGATACTTAAGTGCAGATACTTTAAGACTTTTGCTCAAGTAGGGCCAACTGTTAAAAGTGAAAGTCAACCATATAAATAAAGTAATATCTCAACACAACTTCTATATATTGCAATAGGAAAGCTGATATCAAACATAAATTAACGATGGGAAAAAAATTAAAGCCTCTCCCCTGCTCCCTGTCTCACTTTCAGCTGAGAAAAGATTCCTCCCTCTTTTCTGACCCCTCAAATAATTTTCGTACGGTCCCTAACCTTAAAATGGAGAATTTGCACCGTTTCACTCAAATAAAGAAAACTTCCTCCACCTCTGTTTTTTATCATGCTCAATCTAATTAACGCTCCTTTAATTTACAGTTCCAGGTGCGCGTGCAGGACGCGTAGGCCTCTGCGCGCATGCGTGCGTGAGGTTGAATGAGAGGCTTCACCAGACAGGATAATCTGAGCTTTCATCTCGCGCGCTACGCATCACTTATCCCCTCTCTGTCTCCGTGGGTAATCTATTAAAGACGTGCCTGTTTACATATTTAAAACGACTGGAGTGGAAGCCTCCATTATCTGCTCATTTAAGCGTGAAAATGACACATCTGAAGCTCTGATTTCACGTCATAAGGCCCAAATTGAACACAGCTTGCTGGACAGTTAAAGAGAATAATAGGTGATTTATTCAGGCGTGCAGAATAACGTTTGACAAGTGGTTTTCACTGAACAGAAGTCCACAAAAAAAGACCTCAGCATACCAGACAGGCTTATTTATGATCAGGGAACCCTCCCACTGACACACCTCCTGCCCCAAAAACCAAGAAAACAACCCTGACACTCAGCTGCTTTTGAGCTTCACCCTTTATTTTGCATTTTTTTAAATATAAATTTAACCCATTTTAGATTTTTGTCTCTAGAGATCCTGAGCTTTCCAATTTGAGGTTTAAATTGGATAAATTGAGCCACCTACCTGGTTAAATGGACTTTGAGACTTGAAGACAGGCAGAGGACAATTTTATATTCTTGAAAAAGTTCCCACGACTGCTCTCACTTCATCTGCGTGTCCTCGTCGCTTCCCCTCATTAAAATGTGCGTCCCTCGGATCGGAGCGCGTCCTCAAATGTGCGCCCTTGTTGGCAGTGTGGAGAGGAGGTTTCAGTGGCGCGGAGCGACTGAACTTTAAATAGCTAATCCCTGGTGCATGGCGAGCTGACACGCCTGCTTTCTCTCACCCTCCTCCCTCCCTCTGAGCTCCACACTCTCCTTCCCCATTTGCTGCCTCTCACCCATCCCACATGGCCCACACACACACACACACACACACACACACTCTGCACACACTTCCTCCTGCATGCTCTGCTGTGTTTTGCCTCTGCCTCATTCACATATTTGTTGATAGAGATAACACTAAACATTTGATCAGAATTAGCCTTCAGGTGTTGAAAAAAATAGCTTGTCTGTCCTGCGGTGCACGGATCATGAAGGATGAAGTCATGAGTGCAAACAGATAACAGGTCAAAATTAGGGAGATTTGACGTCTTGAACTGTGATCAACAAGATGTAATCATATTTCAACAATAGACTCCTTAATCCTCCCTGGCTGTTTAAGTGCATTAATCACTGATGAAGTCATTTCACCGCCTTCTGATTCATTTAAGGGCTTTTTCCAAGCCTGCTGGACGAGGCCAGAGGTCACCAGAGGCTCTAGGACTTCGATACTGCCGCTGGTAAGGTTGTTTTTTATAATTATAATTATTTCCTAAAGGAACAGTTCACCCAAAAATGAAAATTCAGGCATTATCTACTCACCCCACACAGAACGTTCTCCTCAACAGCTGAAGTAGATGGGGTAAACAATGAGGGAAACAAACACAAAATGGCTCCGTACAGCTCTTCTGGCGTAATCCAAGTCTCCGGAAACTCCGAGAGCCCAACTGATTTGAAAAGATGTTTTTTACACCATTTTAAAAGCCAAAATCACTGTAGATGCTAAGCTAAAAGCGTTAGCGCACACCCCAGCTGCGCATTGATGGAGTAAATAATATCTTTTTGAATCAGTTTTGGGATGTCGAAGTCTCTAGAAGCCGAGAGATCCCAAACTGATTTGAAAAGACATTATTCAAACCCTTTTTAAGATGAAATCCTCAATGTAGCTGCTGAGCTAATAGCGTTAGCACACACCCCATCTGAAGCGGGTACATGAGCTCGAATGCCTGTCAATTTTGACTGTCAAAGGGTGTAAATAACATCTTTTCTCATTAATTTGGGATCTCGAGGCCTCTGGAGACTTGGATTATTGCTGTGTGGGGCCATTTTAAGTTTTTTTCAGTTGGTTTTTATACTCCCATCTACTTCAGTTGTTGAGGTGAATGCTGCAATGCTGTTTTGCTGTGAAGCTCCAATAATTGTTCCTTTAACTGTATTACTACACCTCCCTCTTCTTTTTTAGAAATGTATTTTAATATTTAAACTGTTGACACACTTTTGATGTACATATTATGTATAAATCTAACGGCAAAACAAATGGAAGGTGCAGACCTATGCACAAAAAAATGACAGGAACACACTTCCCTCAATGAAAATATTATGTGAAGGAGACACAATATAAACATAATTTCTTACTTAAATAATACGTAGGAAAAAGGTTGGGATGATAGTGGATGTGTGTGTATATAACTTCCACATGACCGTCACCTCATGTCTTAAACACATATGTGATTCAGTTTTACAAGGAGCCTAATGTTTTAATTATAATCAGTTTAAACACCCAAACAGAATAAAAATGCTCCATATAAACACCTCAATCGGAATAAACAGACCCAAACTGAACAAAATTTCAATCAGTTGCAGACGTAGTTAAAACCCTTTTCCACTTACCAAAGATGGCGGCCTCTAAGGTTAACAGTTCCTCTGCGGACAGTTTGTTTTTAATACAAGACAACTTAACATAGACAACGATAGGTATCCATCTTTGGGACAGGGAGCTGATTAAACACGCACCAGAGGAGATTAAATATCCAATGAGGAAGTGGAAAGCATGACAAAACATCACTTGAGATCTCAATTCTTCAATTGGGATGATTTCAATCGGACCGAAGAAATATTGTCCATGTAAACAAAGCCACTGTTTGAGCGCTGAAAGAAAAGGGAGACCTAATTGTGGAGGAAATCCCTACCTATCCTGTTAGAGTGAGAGGGTTTTAGTCTGGAGTGGATCGAACATACCGAGAAGAATTAACCAGCAACAGTCACAGATCCCCGTTAAGACCCTCCTCATGAAATACAAGGAATACACTCACTTGGATTTATTCTTAAATAGATTTCTTGTCCTTGAAAATACACCAACAGTGTGCAGAATTCCTGACAGCAGCCCGCCTCATCAACAAGACCCGGGACCACCACGGATACAGACTCTCAGCCTGCCCCGCAGACACTTCATACAACAGTTTTTATCACTGCTGTAAACTTCTGAGCATTGCTTGGTCAATATTCTGCACTTTCCTCTTGGTTTCAAACACTAAATAGGTATTTTCATTTAAAAAAACAGATACATTTTGACATATGCTTCAGACTGGTTCTGATTGTTGTCTTGAAACTCAATCTAATGGCAGAAATCCAAAATGTGAATCAACACGAGCAAGTAATCACTTGTTTCACTGAAATCTGTGCAGCGTTTTGAGATATCACGGTGAGAGGCATTCGAGGTAACATAGGGCGTACACGTGACCCTTTCAAGGAAAAGAGGTGTTGCTTCTTTTGTAAACAGCACCTATCCGTCATGTAGGAGTCACGCAGAGCTGGTTGCAGCCTGCTGGTTGAGGTTGTTGTACCCACATATCTTTATGCAATGCACAGTACGTGTAAACACAAGATTTACGTCAAAACGCCGTAAATAGCATAAAGTCAAATACCCAAAGCAGGGACGAGAGACAGCCCATGTTTGTGAGCGTGCACCAACATGATGCCTGTAAACCAGAACATTCGTCATGTTATCTGGAGGCAAAACCTGGAAAATAGATTAAAATCTGACTCACACGCTCTCTACACAGACACTTATAGAGAAACTGAGAGGAAACCTCGGCTGCTCTGGGCCCATTCGATGGTTTATTACAGTTTATTAGCTTTCGGCTCCGTGTTTAAGGCTTATTGAGGCCTTTGTCCTGGTGGAAATGTACCCAGATGAGCTCTCAGCCTGAGTCTGTGCCTGCTGGTTAGAAATCACCCAGGAAACAGTCTGTGTGACAGCAGGCACATTTCTTAAGCTGGTTCTGCACTGTGAACTGCAACAGGGACTTACCCACAAGATTAGTCATTTTTCTCACATTGAATTCATATGGGAATATCAGCTTTGTTCAGTATAATGGAAATACACTAAGATGCACATTAACAGCTTGTAATCAGATATTCTCATGAGGTATATGATATGCCGCTTTCTACTGTTCCCTGTTTTATCCGGCACGTTTTCATGATGATAGCAAAAATCTGTGTATACACGTTTCAGTGTAAAAGTGGTATTACTGCGATTTTCTAAAGTACATTGTTGGTAACCAGGATTTGGAATGGATGGAAGGTTATACCTCCAACTGTTTCATGCTTTACAGCAGCTTTGAACTCTGTGCGGTCCGCGTGAAAGTCCAGTCGTACCCACAAAGCCGTGCCTCGATTCTCGTGCAATACGTGCATGTGCACATGTACAGATTCACACCTGTGGATGTGGGTGAAGGACGGATGTCCTTTGATTCGACATTGTCTCTAATTTTAAATCCACTCTGTGTGGATGATTGACAGCATAAAACTTGGTCCACAAGAGTTAAACATCTACAGGCATCCAACCAGAAAAAGACTGATTTCAGATTATAGACATATTTTTATTAGTGATTAACTTGCACAGTTTTCTCACTTTTCATGATGAATAGTCTCATGCAATCAGGACAATTTTCAACCCTTTATTTATGCCAAATTTAACCTTCCTCATTGTTCGTTTCATAATCTAAACCTTTGGGATTATGAAAGCGTGTTAAACAACAGCCCTTTTCTTTGCAACAGATTCCCATCGCGCACTGAGGTTACTGTCATTCCTTCACAGAGAGTCAAGTGGTGCCTCAGTGGTGTCACCTCGGTGCATTCAGACACTCGTTCCTCTCCTTGTAAGGTGACAAGTGTCCCTGCCAGGCTGCCAGTGGCCCCAAGTATGATTACTAGCTTCCTGTGAGCCCACCAGGAGGCTCAGATATCAAGAACTGAACCACTCCCACTGTCCCATTGGCCTCAAGTGCCATCGTGATATCAGACACTTTGAGCCAGGGGACCAACTGGGTGGCAAGTGGAAAGCGACATTGTCATAATACTGACATCATCCCCTGTGAATTGTTGCTCCACTGGTAATTTAATCCCTCAGTGCCACTGCTCCACTGGCTGAGAGACAGGAATAGCAGCACTGTGAACGTGCAGGAAGGATGAAGACAGAAAGAGCAAGAGGCAGGAGAGGGGCAAAAGTAGCCCATCCTAAAATACTCTGAGGTAAAAGGTCAAACCTGGGCCCTTACAAACTTTGTTGTGTAAATGATTCATGCTTACTCAAAGTTTTGGGATTTGGTCCAGTAGATTGCCTCAGCAAGCAGCAGTGACACGTCCACAATGGCTGCAACTTAATCCTTTGGCAACACTGACACTTATAAACACTTATAAATTGTCACTTCTACATTTTCTATTGACTATTAAATAAAGGTAGAAAATACTTAAAAATTAACAATAAAAAACAAAAAAATACTTCAGACTTCCATAAAAATGTCCAAAACATAAGGTAAACAAAAATCGTCTACCTTGTTAACTCGCTGCTATCGTTCTGTGAGCATGTGTGTGTAATGGGTGGCTATTTGTGAAGCACTTTGGCTAAAAGTGCTATTTAATTGCAACCATTAACGATAAATGTTCTTCCCTTCTCTCTTATTAATCATTTTACGACACTTAACATTTGAATTGCGAGCGAGTTAAGGACGATTTCTTCCCCGGCCAGCTTGTTTTGTGTGGAATTTCATGAGATTGCATCAGAAAAATGAGGGTTTATTAGTGCAGTCAGTGTACGTGAGTTTATGAGCTTTTCGGAGCAGCAATATATGTGTGCAGTCACACCCATCTAATCACATCTAAATCCAGGCTAATTTGATTTTAAATTGCCCTCCATGCCTTCAAAACAAATGTATTAATAGTTTCTTCACCCTGCAGTGATTTTTAAAAAATAGTTTTGCAGCTATACAGTTAATGTCTTGCAGAACTAATGTTGATCTGAGTGTAAATCAGAGACCTATTAAGATATCGTATTCACTAACTAAAATCAAGTCGGATTGCAGGATCAAACCAGTTCTCTGTGTGTGTGTTTAGATGTCCCCCACCCCAAATGTGTGTTTCTTGTTCCCTCCCTCAGCACTCCAGACATTCCCACACCCAGAGTTTGTTGATTTTCTGTTGATGTTGGCATGCTTCAGTGGAGCCGGGACCGGGACTGACTGGCTGAGGTCACTCAGGGCTGGTTCCATTCCCTGTCACCCTCCTCAATATCCTCAGGCTGCTCCCTCCCTCCCTCTGTTTGTCACTTATCTCATGCTTCTTTCTGTTTTCACACCACCGAGAGAAATCCAGACACATCAACTGTTCTCTGTGATTATATTAATCCTGAAGTGCATGGGGGAAGGAGTCTAATCTTGGTTGTATCCGACATACTGTACAAATCAGCTGATAATGGTGTGTGGAGTAAATAGCTCATCTGAGGGCGAAGAGCAGAGTGGCTTTACTTCACAGGAAAGCAGTGAGATTGAGAAAAAAGGGTGTACTCAGGCTGGCAATGCAAAATAGACCCTAACCCTAACTCTAGGGCTGTCAGCATACCTTAGCAGATATCGCGACCAGTTTAAGACCTGAAAAACAGGTTCCATCTTCATGTTTTTTAGGAGTTTTTGTGCGATCCTACCATAAAATGTCCTTTTTTATTTGTCTGAATATCAGTGCAGTGTGGTAAGCAATTAAGCCAAGTCAATGTATCTATTGAGCATGCAGAAAACAAGAAAACGCTCTTGAAAAGTAAAAAAAAGAATAGTCAGAAAGTTAAGTAAAAGATAGATATTTAGTTTAAAAGTGCTGACAGAGTTGTAAACAAACTTGCTGAATGTACCTGACTGTCTCCTTTGTGGCTTTGCTTGGGTCATCGTGTGCTTGACATAATTACAGGGTGGGATACACGGCTCAGTTATCACTTACGTGTGTCTGACTCTGTGCCACTTACAGCATGACTGTTGCTTTTACATGTGGTTGTTGGTGTGCTGAGGCGATTTCAACCACAGATGAGCATAGAAATATTAGTTCGATTAAAATTGTAATCGCTTTGCACGCATCGATTTGTACCATTTACCTGCTCTGTCCACATTGTGTTTTCACGAGCCTGGACCGTACTGGCCATTTCTGCTTGTCCTCACCCTGTTTTTCCCTTCTGCCTCCTCTTTGTTCTGCCAGTCAAGCCTGGAAAAGATCAAGCAGAGAGGAGGGGCTCGATTTTGGGAAAGGGGTACATTTCTAAATAATGGACTCACCGCGGGGTCTTAACAAGTGCACAAGGCGAATATAACAGAAGAATTTTGTGCTCCAATGACTGTTTTTCAGTTTGCTCCAGTGATGTCATTCCCTCTTGTTGCTCTCCTCCCTCAGTGCATGTGTGCACTTACGTGAGTGTTTGTCCGCCACATCATTAACAGCACTTTCTTTGCCACTCTGGATTCTTTCCGAGGGGCTACAATTTGCATGAGAAGTGGCCGAGACTGGGCCCCCTTCCCGTTTTCCTCCCTTTGTCCCACCATTCTTTTATTCCAAATTCTTCTCACTTATGCTCCTTCCTCGCTTTGTGCTGTGCATTATATAAGAGAGCTGCACCGGCCAATCGGTTAGCTAAGATGGTCACGGTGTTGGGCACAGGACTTATTTCCACAACTACATAAATTCCCCCCCTGTCCTAGAAAGTATGTGAACACAGGAGCAGCTTGAAAAAAATAGTGAATAATTGGAATCAGGGTGTTACTGAAAATGAGACTTAATTAAAGGACTTTACTAATCAGGCAATTAGGACACTGAAGCACATGTAAATGCATTTATCTGTTCTGCCAGAGACTTTGGCTTTAGCTGTAGGTTATTTGGTCTCTCTCAAGAGACTGTGTCTATATTTACCTGGGCGCAGCTCTGCAACAGGCTTTTAACTTTAAAGTTAGGTAACAATTACCACGAACCAGCTCCATGGCAACAAAAGCTTATGAGCTTAACCTGCACCTATGCTAACAGGCGCCGCTGGTCCAGATTGTGTACTGTTTATGCAGCTGCAGTCTGCACAGTGTCCATAGGGGGCGCCCTGACCTTTGGCCTTGGTCTGGTCTGGACGCACAATAAGCCTGTTAGATCTGGCTGTCTGTGGCTGCATGGGCACAGCATGAGGTGAGTAATTGACAGAGATCATAACGGTGTTGCGCAAAGGTTCATCTACCAGGTGATCAGTGTCAGAGAATGACGGAGTTGGTGTACACATTTCAGTAAATTTACATGTGATTTTGGGAGAAGCTATTCAAGAAAAACTGCATCAAAGTTCACACAAAAACTGCAAGAAAATACGTTTTTAATCAGGAATTTCACTAATTATGCACAACTCCAATTATAATGCTTAATATATATATTTTAAATTCATCAGCTCTTATAGTGTTGTCACATTCACCTCCTATACAGCATACAAAAATATATACTGTATATATATAGGTACATAAAACCAACACAATTAATTACTAACAATTACGCTGAAGAATTCAAACAAAAATAAGTCAGGCAATACACACAAACCAACAACCAGAATCAAATACATGCAATAACGGAGTAAGGCTTTGTCTCAAAAAGCTATAAGATAGGTGTGAGACAGTATCCAAAGAAATCCTCAACATGTTTTACAGAGAGGTGCATTTGAATATTAACTTTGGGAAACAAATGAATTACAGAAATCCCTCCAAGCCCTTGTGAAGATGGGTGAGAACCGGGTGATCTCCTTCAGTTTCACAATCCACCGTCGTCCTGCAACAAGACAGAAGTCACATGTTTATGTTATGTTATGTTTGGGACAGGAAGCGAGCTGTCAGATGACTGACAGAGCTGTTAATAAATGTGAGCATTGTGTCAATGAGTAGACATTAATTTGTACAATACATCTGTGAAAGTGTCGGTATTTCCTAAGAAATGTGGTACAATGATAAATAATGGTTTGGATGACTGCTATGTCCTTCAAATCAATGTGTGTCCCTCATTTGTGTGCATATTAAACATGTGTGAGTCCATATGCAAGTCAGCAGAAATGTTTTTCCACAGTCCTCGCTATATGTTCAACCATGTGCTAAAACTGAGCTTAATTTTCAACCTGGGTAGATATTTGAGCTCAAAAGTACAAAATTAAAAATTATCTTTGACCTTTTTCGGTTTTCCTAAGCTGCCAGTTTATGTATTGTAACTTAGAGTCAAACCAGTCTACCAGTCCACTTTTATCATAAGAATGATCCTTAATATTTTCTGAATACAAACAGCTGTACAGTGCTTTTAAAGCAACTCCAACTGTTTAATCTTGATGACATCTGGGGTTTTAGCCTTAAATCTCTCCGTCTGACTTTGGAGTTTTAGCCTAACACAAGGACTGGGGGAACTGTTAGCTAGCTAGCCTGGCTTATTTGAAAGACTTAGCCTAAATAATCAAATTCCCTTAAAAGAGAACTTCAAAATTTTGGAAATACGCTCATTCACTTTCTTTCCCAGAGTTAGATGAGAAGGTATTTACTCTCATTTAGGCCTAGCTGTGCTAATTTAAGCTAGGTTTCACCAGCTGCTGGTTAGCCTAGCTAAGCACAAGGACTCGGGGACCAGTTAGCACAGCCTTTATCCCTTTTCTAAGGGGATAAAAATAATATGTGATTCCTTTAAAAGAAGACTTTCAGCTTCACTTTCTTGCCAAGTGTTGGGTGAGGATGTTAATCACTCTAGTTTGAAGGGCCAAAGTTAACAAAATCCAATGACCAGCACCTCTACTGTTCACTATTATTCATATAGATACTACACACTTGTTCTGTATCTAGTTTTTTCGTCCATAATTTAGTGGAAAATATACACAATTTGGTCTCATACTGTCCCAAAACTATGCTTTTAAATGAGCACCGATCAATTGTCCTGTTTAATTGCACAACTCTTACAATCCCAGCCCTCTACCATCTGCACTGCACCCATGTTATCTATCAACACAGCAAGCTATCAAAACCATAAAAGCTTTTCCCTTTCCTGTTTTCCATCAGTGGCAGAGCTGATAGAAAACCAGAATTGCAATCATAACAGCGCTAAAGCAACACTGAAGGAATCTGCTGAAAGGCCAAGTCATTCTAGGCTACTAAGAATAGCTGGCTCTGTCTCAGCAACCAAACCGGTTAGTACAGAAAATGTTGCTTCATGATAGATTTATGGAGTTTGATAAAGTTGTTTCAGTCTATTTTGTTTCCCTCTTTTATTGGCACTCCATATCCCCCATGTAGCTTTCATGACTTCCCCTGCTCAGAAATACTTCAACACTTTTTATTGTCACGTGTCATTACTAAGATGTGCTTGCACCCCCTCCTAACTCCTAACTTTAGAGTTTCAGGATTTGTTGACCTACATCTTTGCTTTCACGACAGTCCCCGCAGAGGCATCCCAAGACGCCGTTGACCACCTGGATGCCACAAAGCACCATCTGTATCAACCCCATGGCCAGCAGAATGAAGAACAGGACGACGTGCCACATCACTGCGTTTTTAGGGTACTCGCAGATTGACCACAGAGTCTGGTTTACAATGTAGTTGGAATTACCCCTGCAAGGAAGAACAGCAGTAGAGCATAAGCAATGTCCAAGACAAACACAACACAGCATTAATGAAAATATGTGTACAGCAAGCCAAGTTTGGGGTGCAGGAAGAAAAAGTGTGATGACTGAGTTGAGGAAAAATGTGTCAGTAAGATGGTGAATGGAACAAGTGAGCAGTGGAGAAAGAAAGCACATGGAAAATAGAAAGGAGGAACTGAGAGAGAAGGTCTGTTTTGTTGGAGAAAATTGACATTAACTGTTTACAAAAAGAGAATGTGGTCAGTTACTGAATACAAATTACATTTTGACAATTTTTGTAATTGGTAATGTAACCCAATGGACTGTATAAAATTTAATCTGAATACTTTTGGATTACTTTTTCATGACATTGAAAATATTGCATTGATAGACAGCCACAAGATAGAGATTAGGGCCTCATACGAACAATTAGTTTCCATTATTGGTTAATATTTCGAGTATTTACGCCAATAATTGGTCCTTAATTAACTCCACCGAGGAGGTTATGTTTTCGCCCCTGTTGGTTGGTTGATTGGTCAGTCAGTGGGTTGGTTGGTTGGTTGGTTGGTTGGTTGGTTGGTTGGTTGGTTGATTGGTTGGTTGGTTGGTTGGCCAGGAAGATTACGCAAAAACTACTTCTTAGATTTCCACAAAACCTTGATGAAGGATGGGTCTCAGCCCAGAATAGACTGCATTAACTCTTGGTGTATATCCAGATAAAGGGACGGATCCAGGAATGTTTTCTCACTTTCTTTAACAATATGAGATTGGGCGGTTTTCAACATTTCCATTAATTTCTTAGAGACTAATGCATGGATCCTGATAAGAAAATCTCTTGCATTGAAGGTAGTGGTATCTACGAGTGAGTACAATTGGATGCAGATCCTAATCAAAATCTGCATCTAGTGGATTTATAATGTTTTATGTCATATTGGATTTAGTTTTATTAAATTAAAGGTGACTGTTGGGCCTTGATGAAAGCGGGCCTCTAATGAGTGCCATTCAAGCATTGTCTTCAAATTGATTGATCTAACTCCTTTGCGAGGGAGACCTAGCCAGGTTGGCACTATAATAGGTTGCAGACAAAACAATATAAAGTCAGGTACCTAAAAAACAGATAACACTAAGAAGACCAAAATAAGCTAAGTTAAATGAGTCATTTACTGTACAATTTACAATATTCTTAAAAGCAAGGAGATATTGGGTGACTAACTCAAGTCTATTCACTGTGCACAAGTAAAATAGAAAGTAAACAGGATTGCAGAACCTCACATTGAAAAACAGAAACACAAAAAAGGGGAAATTGAGGTTTGCTGGAGGAAGGACAATCTGAGGTTTAATATTAATATCTCAACATACATTGAGTAATCAGACTTGGTTCCCCTTCCATGTAAACACTGGTGCCCTTTGAACTGCTGCTTATGCAAAACAAAGGCCTAAATATTAACTACATGATCATATTTATTAACAATGGTCCCAGTCTTCTCATGGGCCTCTGTCAGGTGGTTCAGTTTTACCTGCCTGAGCTCGTAAAATGCTTCATTTAGTGCTGATCATGTTGTTATTATTTTAAGTCATATTGTAAGCAAGGATCCAAACAGAGCAACTGTTCTTCAACTAGAATAGGCAAGAACTGTAAACTTTAGCTGAATATGACCTATGATCAAGCTAAAAAAAAGTTCCCTCCATGCATTAATAAGATTTTACATTTAAAGATTTAAATGGGTGAGCTTATTCTGATTTACCAGGCTCATGTTCACACAAACAGTTGGTCCACTCTGCCACCTACTGGATTTTTAAAAATCTTGCATTTCTTTATTTTTATAACTAGGAACTGAAACTTTTCTGCTGCTCCAAAAACGACAATGAAAGTAAATATAACAGACTGAGATAAGAGCGTAGTGCAGACAGGCATCTGAGAAAAATGAGGAAGGGTTAGATCAATACTTGTCAGGCCACTATCAGTGACAGCATCACCTACATGCTCAGAAAAAAATACATTTAAATACACATGAGCGATGGTTGCAGAAACACTCACTCCACTTCAAAGGGGTATGTCCAGGCACCATTCACCTCACACTTGGGCCCGTCAGCCAGACCGGCTGAGGCCACACCGGTGCAGTAGATCGCTCCAACAAGACCGAATCCAGAGCAGAACACAGAGTTCAGCATCTGAAAGAAGACAGGAATATACTGTGTTATTATTTTGCTATCTTGTCGCTATCTTTTTTGTAACTAGTTTATTATTGTTTCTTGTCTAAAGTAGGCCTACATATACCTTTAACTCAACCTGATGTGACTCAAAGGTCCAATTTGTAAGACAGTCTCATTCCCGTTTCCCAGTTCGTCAAATACCGACGCTTTGGGTCTGTGGAGGGCCCGACCCACCGACCCAAAGTGTCATTATTTGAAGTGTTGAGAATCTTACAAATTGGACCATTGGACTGCATCCCGGCCTCATTTGTGAAAAGATTCTGTTTGCAACAACATATAAGTGGCACATGATTTAATGCAATACAGTGGTGAAGCACTATTGTTTTGCGGATATTTCAAAGGGTCTGATGACATGATATGATATGATTGGGGTGCTTTTGGCTTACTTTATCTGGAAAAAATGTTTGTTTTTTTCATGCTTTCAACACAGTGGGGGTTTTTTTCTCAGCAGACAGAGTTTGCTTATTTAGCTCGGACTGATATTGAGCTGGGTCTGGCCAATATATCGATATTATA
The DNA here is from genome assembly GCF_040436345.1 of Pagrus major. Lineage (NCBI taxonomy): Eukaryota > Metazoa > Chordata > Actinopteri > Spariformes > Sparidae > Pagrus > Pagrus major. The sequence goes on from NC_133224.1 coordinate 8,998,107, forward strand.
TTATTATCATGATAACAGACTATATATCCTCTAAGGGTTTTGGATTTTTCTATATCACAATATGTCATACATGGTGTCTTTTCTTGGTTTAAAGGCTGCATTACAGAAGTAATTTTCTGAACTAATTCTACTAAAATCTCATTGTTGTTGGACAGATTTTGTAAAAGGACCAATAGTTGGGAATTTGGTCAAGAATATCAGGATATTTGATTTTGATATCCAGTGCTAGCATTATTAGATATATATCGTGTATCATGATATAGCCTAAATATATTGCGATTTTATTTGAAGGCCATAATGCCCAGCGCTATATTGAGCTATCTTCATGCCAAATGAGCAAACTTTATCTTTAAATGCTTCTGGATAAACAAGTAGGCTAAGCCGGCCTTGAGTTAAGACTTTCAAGAAAGTCACACTTATTTTGCTTATTGTTATAATAATTACATACTTAAAATTGCCCTTTGAGTGTGATTTGGTTAAAGAAATAGTTAGAAATAGTAAAGAAAATAACTGTTTTCACCACTTTCCCACAGTCAAACTAATAAATACCTGGGGACAGACATTGTTTTATGTATTCGATTTGTCTAAATTCATGCCAAACAGAAATATCAGGCTATCTTGGCTCAATTGTTGAGTGTTTATGGGGCCAAATAACATAATCATGATCCCATAGGCATCCAGGGATTAAGCAAAAATAAGCAAGTAAGCTAAGGCAGGATGGGGGGGTGTAGTTTTTCAAGTTTTGTCTGAGGGGAGACCCACAGTGACACTTTCCTTTGAAAACCCCGATATAAAAAACACTGATACGCTGCTTTTCTTTTCTGATAGGCCACTACTTGCCAATTAGCAGCCTAGTTCCTGAAAATTAAAGAGAAGTGAGTGTTGCTCACAGAACAGTAAATAAAATCCTATAATGACACGTCCATGTGGTGTGTTGTCGATAAAATACACTTGATTCAAGTTTGTGCTTCCGTCTCTGGTAAGACATCGCCCTCACCTTTGCCTTTTTCCACCCATCATTATCAGTCCTATCCCTACTCTGACGTATAAATGTCAATCTCTTAAATTACTTTACTCACCCTGCAGCGGTTGCCACAGCAACCTGTTCCACAGCAACCCTTGCCCCCGGCCCTGATAGCAGAGGAGCTCGGGCAGAGCATCTGAAAAGTTAAAGACATAAGAGAATGTTTTCTCATTTATCAAGCGAGAAAGATGTATCACAAGTGATTTGAAGTTTTATAAACGCAAGTGAAAGGTATTTAAATGGAGGTATGGTGTGTGTTTGTGTTTGTGCCTAAATCTGACACACAATTGTATTCTTATGTGTGTGTGTCTGTTCTCTTATCTCTTAAACCAAATATTTGTGAATCCTGAGTCGAGTTTTAGTCTCTCGTCCCAGCAGGCAGTGACATCCACACGGTTAAGAGTGGGAGAGGAAATGAAAGTTCCCGGTCACTTGATCCAAACCCTAAAATCACGTCGATTAACATGTGTCCTTCTACAAGACTCAGAGGTCTTTGTGATATATTTATGACATTGTCCTTGTCAGCCATTGAAATATCCCCGAAAATTACGCTGATGGAAAAATCATATCTGTTGTGGGTGTGTCCTTGGTGTGAAAGTACAGGAGATCAGACACTTTGTAAATCTTTCATCGCACAAAGTTCCCCGTATAGTAAAACGTGTTTTTACACTGCACCATCACATAATGTAACTGAAGTAAAAATATGTAGTATGAGCAAAATGCACCAAAAGCATCAATGCCATAAATGGTTGAAAAATTTGCATTTGTATATTTACATATTTATTAATGTTTAAAGGATAAGTTCCATCCAAAATGAAAATTAGGTCATTATCTACTCATCCTCATGCCAACTGAAAGTCAAGTGAAGTTTCTTGGTCCACAAAAAATTTTCTGGAGCTTTGCAGTGAGACATCGTTTCCGCATTTTCCTAAACAACTAGTAGATGGGGACTTATATCTAAAATGGCTCCATACAGCTTGTTAGGCGTAATCCAAGTCTACGGAAACCCCAAGATACAAAATTTTGGAAGGTCATTTTTCAAATCAATCTGGGATCTTGGGGCTTCCAAATACTTGGATTATAAAGTATAAAAAGTATAGAGTGAGCTTAAAAAAAACTAGGTATATTTGTCAAAATATCCTTTTACACTTAATATAAGACTAAATCACCTCGAAAGCAACATTTCAGTGAGATATAGGGACTTTTTAAACCATTTTTACTTGTTTTTAGACATTACACTTGTTATCTTGAAACACCTTATATTCATTGCTTATTTACTTATTTTTATTGTGGCATATTTTCCAGTACCCCATGTTAAAAATTAACAATCTCTTATCAATGACAGGTACAGTTAAAGAATTATTTACTGGGAAGAATTTGCATATTAGATCATTTTAGTCCACACCCAGCCAAAGGTCAGGCATTTGTACAAATAGAAATCAGTACAGAGTTATTGCAAATTACACCAAAACTAAAATATTAAGATTAAAATACTCGTCAAAAGGATGTGATACAAAAAAAGTCTCCCAAACAATTATACTCAATAAAACTCAATAAAAGCAAGCAATTATATTTTACAGGTTTACACAGAGGAGAGTTAATGACCCAGTAAAACAAACAATAAAACATGAAACCAGACTTTGTAGACGACCACAGATCATAATCTCAATAAAACTCACAAAGATGCCTCCTCCGATGAGACCCCCCATGAGCCAGACGTGGAGGGAGATCTGGTTATTTTCCAGCCTCTTCCCATCAGGGAAGAATAGCAGCAGGTTGGAGATCATGCAGACGAACGCTGTGGGCAGCAGGATCAAGCCCACCAGACGGGCGCACTTTCCCATACAACACATGGTTTTTACTTGTTTTTTTCCTCTTACTCACTCGTACGTCTCTACTTCTACTCTCACTGCGAGTGTCCTCGCCTCTCTTTAAATCAGAAGGAAGTCAGTGAGATGTGGGCGACACAAAAAAAGGAGGAGTGAGAAGCTCACCGCTCTCGCACTGTGAAAGTCAAACACAGCCAGTGACAGTTAGAGCAGGAAGGAGAGAGGGAACAAAGGCCAAGTATTGGTGTGGCGACCTAATCTGATTTCAGACCTGTGTGTCTTCTCATGGGTCTCTGATAAAAAATGGAAATCAGCAGGGAAAAAAACCTCAATAAATATGAAAAGACAGGACAAACAAACTAAAGAACACACATAGAGACGGGGGGGTATCTGTGCGTGTGTTCAGGGGGCTCTACATGCCCTTTGATACCTGGTCATGATCTTTTCAGTTTGTTTGTTCTATTTATGGCCTATTGTGAACACAAGGGAGGACCTACAGTACGGCTTAGTAAGAGCTTTGTCAACCAGAGATATAGTCTAACTAACTGGTATAGCATGAGTTGTAAATGAGCTTCTATGTGTGTGTATGGTTAATTAAATGCTCCACAGATGTGAGAAATAAGTAAAAAGTCACCTCATTTGGATATTTAGCAATTTACATGAATGATACCAACCAAGATACGCTAAAAAACGTATTAGTTATTGTTTTTTTTTATTGGCTTTACACATATGTGCAAGCACCAGATGCAGCAAAATACTTACATACAATACAACAAACTCAAGTGATTTACAGGAACAGTTCAACCACAAATGAAAATTCAGTCATTATCTAATCACCTCTAAGCGGATGGAAACATTCCTGGAGCTTCACAGCAAAACAGTGTTGCAGCATTCTCCTAAACAACTGAAGTAGATCGGGACTAAAACATTAAAAAAAGGCTCATCCAAGTTCCTGGAAGCCCCTAGATTCTGAAATCTTCACCGTAGCTGCAAGGCTAAAAACGTTAGCGTGCACTCCATCTGAAGTGGGTGCATGAGCTCAACAGCATGTCGACAATGACTGAATTTGCATTTTTGGGGCGATCTATTCCTTTAATAAAATAATATATAAGAATTCTGCATTAAAATGTCGAAAAACTAAAGACTATAGACTGTCTAAATGTCTAAAAAGAAATAAAAATCCACAAGTTTACTCAAGGTAACGTCAAGGTAACGTCAAGGTAACGCTGCATTTCAACAGGTCACCGCTGCTACTTCCGGATTGGGAAGTCAGCGAACAAGACTAAATTTAAGAATAGGTGAATAAGACCTTAAAACATTGCCTCATTCCACCACGGACTGCTCGCCCAGGCAGTGTTTTCAGCCTATTGCAGTACATAAACACCCGAAAATGGTGTTCAGTTTCACCTTTTCCACAAACATCCTTTGTTTTGACAGAGAGCCCCCCGACGGAAAGAAGTTACATATTGTACATTTAAAGGTGCAATATGTGAGAATTTATTTGAAAACATTCAAGGGTTTTCTAAAATCATCAACAGGATGTGAAGAAAGATCAGTTTGGACGTGACATATAGCCTATGTATTTTGTTGCAGAGATATCTCCTGAAGTTAGCTAGAGGTGTTTATTTTTAGGTAGTCTCAGTAAATAAAAAATGCATGAAGAGTCATTTCACTTTCACTTTCTTTCATCGTTTGCACACCATGGTACAACAGGCCCATCCTGTTCATGGTTTGACCATATATCAAAACATCAGCTGATAGAAATCCCCAGTAGTTCCTGTAAGTGTCTTGTGTACAACCAAAGTCATTTGACGGAGGATTCAGTGAGAGGAAGCTTTTCCAGGTGCAATGGCAGGCAAGTGTGTTCTTGTATAAGTGTGTAGAAAATATATTTGATGTGCTGTAACTGTAAATGCAACCTGCGTCAGGTGTTTCAGGTGATCTGTGGTGAATTTGAGCAAAATGACCTTTTGTCCAATACTTTGGTTTATGACCAAACATCTTCACAAACAATGACATTCCCATCAGCCCCGGCTGTTCGTTGTACTTAGTGCTACTCAGCAAATGTTAGGAGATGAACATTATACCTGCTAAACATGAGCATGTTAACATTGTCATTATGAACATGTTGGCATACTCACATTAGCATTTAGCTGTAGTACAGCCTCACAGAGGAGCTAGCATGGCTGTAGACTCCTAGTCTCATTTTGTAATTAATTTCTATAACAGGGATAAAACAGTAGCATGCCTAAGAATTTGTTGCACTACACAGAGTAATTTTATGGGGGGGGGTTGTACAGTTTGCATCAGTCTGTGTTTATGGTATTTTATGCTTCAATTGGTTCAATAAAACATAAAAGATGTAGCCTATTCTTCCTATCTATTATGACATAACGATCCATAATTAAGATTATAAACTGTGGGAGAATAATACCAGCCTGTATGTTTGCTCTTCAGCCCCATCTACAGGCCATCCAGTGATAGTCACTGTGGGTGCTCTATGGAGGTTTCAAGTGAAGCCACCACCACCCAGACGTCCAAGGCTATCAGGTGAGTATTATAAAGACTCAGCTGCCAGTTTATTAACTACATCATTAACTAGACTATTTTATGCATGTCTCAAAATATACAATTAATCTGACATTACCAATTTGATTTTTTTCATATCTTGCCCTTTCAGTTGGATTCATAGTTGGACAAGTTATTGTAGCTCTGGTACGAGTCATCTCCGGTCAGTGTGCTCTTTCTTTCACATATTGTATTTGAACAGCCCTCAACTCTCAGTTTTGTCACTACATATTGATCTCGTCACGATGTATCCACAGGTGTTGTGTATTTCAAGGACTGCCCTCAGCAGCCGAACATTCCCAACTACCTGTTAGGTTTGGCTTTGATACCGCTGGTGATGATACCATTTGTGACCTTCCCCTGTGAGAGTGAAGCAGCTCAGCAACAGGAGCCACCCAAAGGTTTCAAAGCCTGTCTGGGCTGTTTGATAGCCCTGTTTGCAGTCACATGGATCCTGGCAGGTGGGGATGAAAAATATCACAGATGGAAAAAAAATAATTCCTTTACAGTTCACACTTAATATTTTTGTCCCATGCATATACAGGTGACGTGTGGGTCTTCTCAGTCTATCAGCCCAACTATGACCCGACAGCAGCTGATGGTCTGTACTGTGATAAGACTCTGTACACGTTTGCTTTCTGGAATGCAGTCTGGGAGACGTTTGCAGTCTTGTTCTCTCTGGCCAAATTCTGCAAAGGACTGATGTGTTGGGTGGTGATGAGTCCTGCACCAGCAAACAGAAGTTTTGTGTGAGGCATGGATGGACGGAACAAAGGTTAATATAACTATTGTTATATGTAGCATCTTAGGGGACATGTTTAGCTTTTTATCTGTGAGACTCCACATCACACTTATTTTGATTATTGATTTGTTTTCTTTCCTGATTAATCACTTTTTTTATGCCATAAAATGTGAATGCATATAAGATCATTAAGTTACTTGTTTTGTCTGACCTGCTCAGTTTGATATCCAGTGATGGAAAGTAACTAAGTACATTTACTCAAGTTCTGTACTTAAAGACAGTTACGAGACACCCTAAACCTGCTTTACTTGAGTATTTCCATTTTCTGCTACTTTACACTTCCTCTCCACTACATCTTGGAGGCAAATGGTGTACTTTTCAATCCACCACAATAATTTGACCACTTGAGTTAGTGGTTACTTTATAGATTGAAATGCTGCATATGAAGGACTGGAACTGCTAAAATAATAAGAAAAAAAGAAGAAGAAATTAATTAATCAATATGTTTTTAAAAGCAGGCTTTCATTAATTTATAAAAAATGTGACATAAATAGATATCCCTGCTTTGATTTGCTTCTTTATTTATTTACCTTTTTAGTTAACTGACTTTTTATTTACTTTCCCCTTAACTTTTCCAAATTATGTATTATTCTGTTCATTTTAAAATGTAGTTATTTTATCAGCAAAATAAACTTTGATTCTGATAATCAGAAAAATAATATTTTTTTAATAAAGCTTTATATTTTATCTAAGCTTTTTGTTTTGATAGTTAAGTATATTTGTTGCCAGAATATTACTTTTACCAAAGTAATATTTTAATAAGACATCTTTACTTTTACTCAAGTAAGACTTTTGAATACTTTTTTACAACCCTGTTATTGTCACATAAGACAGAGGAAAGCATAAAATCCACTGATTTAGAAGCTGGAACGAGGCAATGGTGGCATATTTGCTTGAAAAACGATTCAACAGTTGCCAATTATACCTGTAACTTGTAATTTTAAATAAGTATGAACTATTTTGTCCACTGAGAGATGTGTAAATCTGTTCAGACTTTCTAAATAGTCAATATGCATTTTTGCATTGGTTTTGTCTTTGTAATAGTTGTTTTGGGGGCTGTAATGTAAGTTTTAAATGAAGTTTGACATTATGTGAATCCTTTTGTGAAATATAAAAACATCTTCAACACTATTTCCTCCCAACTTTTACCACAAAATGGCGTCACTCAGCGGTACTCCAATGAGGTTACAACCTGGTTAAAGTTCACTTACCTTAGCTTTGAGCTGTGTTTTGCCCCCTTTATCTCGCGAGAACTGGACACAAAAGCCAGGTCTCATGTGGTCCAGTGCCCAAACAAACTGATCGATGACGCTCCGGTCAGCCAGCCAATAACGTAAAGGTAAACAAAGCGCGTGGAGCTCAGGAGCTGAAATGAACCCCGCTATTCCTGCTCGTGTCGGCCAACGTGGCCGGTTGAATTTTAATTTAAGCTGTAAAAGGTGACGAAGGACTCAACAAAACTGCGACCAGTCTTCTTCTGCAATGACAGGCAAGTCTTTCTCTCTGTGCCACAGCCTCTGTACGGGCTCCTTCATACCAAACCTCCTCCATTTTCTATTTCACCTGTCTCATGGTGTGGCTCATTATAAATGCTATCTAACCCTGTTCTGTTAAATGCTTGTGGTTTGTGTGATGCGCAGATACAGTTAAAGAGCTCGTTTCAAAGTGCCTGCAGGCCCGGGACATGGCATACTGTCCATACAGCCGGTTCCCTGTCGGTGCGGCCATTTTAACAGCAGATGGCGCTATAATAACAGGTAACGACCCAACAGGTGACTCCACAGCCATCAAAACTGTGGTAGACAGAGGAGAGAGCAATTTTGAGGTAATGAACTTGATTGAATGCTAATTTATACTTATACTTTAATTATAAATGTATTTTGAACACTAGCCAGATTAAAGAAATAATTAAAAAGTGTGGCACATTAAATCAGTATATTGTGCTCTTAATACTTCTACTCAAGTAAGGACTTGTACGGAAGCCCGAAAGGGCCATGCATTCATACATTTTATTTCCTCCGTTTTCCCGTGATAACAGGTTAATTTCATTTGTTTTCTCGAGATCTCGAATTATTATCTCGAAATAACATCTGCCGTTTAGAGATAACGGGATAATTATCTCGAGATCTCGAGATAACGAAACTTTGTTTTTCCGAGATAACGATATAATTATTTCGAGATCTCGAGATAATGACTGTGATATGATAGGCCTGAGATTATGGAGACGCCCGGGACCTCGTAGCTGGTCAGCTATGTAGTTAACGACGACATCAGGCTCACTTAGATTGCGCCGCCGATGTAGCTGAAGCCTTGCTAACCGTCTTTTTAGATTACGCACACTAATGTGTATATTATCTGTAATAGCAAGGCATAATGCTATTTCAGCCTGTGTCAGGCCTTGATTGAAAAGATATGTGACGTGGTGATCGATATGCTCCTGCTCCTCTGACATTGCTACACTGAATGATGTTTCCTGCAATGATTTAATATACTACACTATCGTTTTGTTTTCTCAAGATCTCGAATTAATTATATCGTTATCTCGGGAAAACAAAGTTTCGTTATCTCGAGATCTCGAGAAAATTATCCTGTTATCTCGGGAAAACGGCAGTTGTTATTTCGAGATAATAACTCGAGATCTCCAGAAAACAAATGAAATTAACTCGTTATCACGGGAAAAGGGAGGAAATAAAATGTATGAATGCATGGCCCTTTAGGGCTTCCGTAGACTTGTAAATTGTGGCTTTGGTATTTTTACCTAATTTAAACATACAAAAAGTCATCAACAACAACTGAAAACTGAAAGTGCAGTGGTGGAAAATAACCATGTACATGTACTGTAGTGCAATAATCATATCTGTAGCCTATTTCATGCTGCTAACACTGCCACCTGCAGACACAAGATACCTCACCTGTTGCCCAATTTCCATTCCTTACATTTAAGAATATTTTAATTGCAATTTCTTAATAATAATAATGTTTTTGTTCTTCATTTTGTACATAATAGATGCTCACAATATATATAATATTGAATGACTGGGAAGATGAAATTGGGTAAGATAATTCTTAATTAGTCCCACAGTGGGGAATTTTGCATTGTTACAGCAGCAAGGGGGATAGAAAAACAAATATAGCATCAATAATAATAATAATTAATAATAATAATAATAATAATAATAATAACAATAATAATAAAGGTAAATAAGCAAAAAAAAGCAAGATATGAATGAGAGGAAAATAAAACGGTAAAAACACCATAAACAATACAAACAAGAAACAAACTCATCAGTTGTTTTCACCATTGCACATATTGAAATTGCACAGTTGACTGATATTGCACCTGTGTCGCATAATGAGTCAAATAATTAAATAATGATATTAATATACTTTGAAAGCATAGCTTTGCAACCTGAACAATGATAAAAAAGTAGTTTTAGTTAATGACACAAAAATGGCACCAAGAAAAGTGTTTAAACTAGAATAACTATGGAAGTATGAATGTAGGTGAACTACCAGCAGGCTACTGCAAAATGTAATTAAACCACTAGTTATTTACAAGTAGTTCAGTACTCCATAATGATGGTAGTATTCTGCTTTCTACATATTCTTTCTTGTTTTATATCAATTCTATGCATCTGTTCTAGCTTAGCTCACAGTCTTGGCTTTACAGTACAGGTTAATTATGATGCTGACCTAAATTAAATTAACCAAAATAAAATCCTGCATATACACAAACACATCAGTAATAATACAATAATATATGTAAAAGTGACATAACATTTAGAAGTGCCATTCTGGAGCATAATGAGTATTCTTGTGACTTTTGATAGTTCAAGCAAACTTTATACAAGCAGCACTTTTCAGAATATAAAAACAGCAGAATAATAGTACAACCCATAAAGTACAGTGTCTAAACTGAGTTCAGTGAGTGTAAAAACAAGAGTCCAGAGTCTAAGTATTTGTGTACTTTCAGGCTGTAACGTGGAGAACGCCTCCTACGGTCTGACAGTGTGTGCTGAGCGGACGGCCATCCAGCGGGCCGTGGTAGAGGGACACAGACGCTTCACTGCCATAGCTGTGACATGGTGACCCTCTCAGTATTAATGACATTAATGGCACATTAACAGTTTCTTATAGCAGAATATTTTAATGCAGTTTTCCTCTCTCTCTCTCTTTTCTACGTTAGTGATATCAAAGACCGCTTTGTGGGGCCGTGCGGAGCGTGTCGGCAGGTTCTAATGGAGGTGAGACGTCTCATCTATGACCAGTGCCAACAATCCTGAAACAACCCCATAAAACCTAATTTTCTAAATCAAATTACAAATTACAAATTACATAAATATTTCACTTCACTGGCAGATTTTTTAAGAAAAAACCAAAGGACTGAATCCAAGACAAAAATGACTTAATAAAAAGTCGATTTTTTCCAGTGTATATAAACCAGGAGTACTAACTCTTAATGTCGGACCCATATCTGGGTATTGCAGTAGACAGTGGGTGTGTGTATATCAGGAGCAGCTGTATTTTACAGGCACGTTAATAATTGATACAAATAACCTGGTACAGTAAAATGTAGCTTCCTTATAAAGTAGAGCAGCATTGTTCAGTAAACTAGACTAAGAGAAGAGGACTTTTTTGTCTCTTTTCTCACACTATAATACAGATTCAGCGGTTTTGAAGATGTCAAATTCAGCTATTATAGGAATATGACTATATATAGTATGGGTGACTTTCACTTTTACCAACGTAATATTAAAACACATTATTTTCTACTTTTACTCAAGTGAAAAATAATAATAGGCTAGACAGATTATCACATTCCATATACAGTTTTTTTCTGATTAATGAAATCAGTTTTTGTTTTGTTTTTTTAATCCAACTGCTGATAAAATAAAATGCAGCATGCAATATGCAAAGTAACAAGTAACTAAAGTTATCGAATAGCCTAATGTAGTAGAGTGAAAAGTACAATATTTGCCTCCAAAATGTAGTGGATTGGAGGTATAAAGTAGCAGAAAATGGAAGTACATCACCTGAGTAAAATTTACATTCCATCACTGATAATATGGAACAGTTAACAGAATACATTCAAAAGATGAAACCTTTCATATAGAATAATGTATACATTTTGCATGTTGGTATTTTCTCCTTCACCACTGTACACATCTCTCTCTCTTCACCAGTTTGGATCAGACTGGACTGTATACCTGACCAAGCCGGATGGATCGTACAAAGAAACCAGCCTCAGTGAACTGTTGCCTCTAGCCTTTTCTCCAGCACACCTCGGGAAGAACTGATGGAGCCTCGACACCATCCTTAGACATCATTGTTTAGTTGCTTATTTTAGTACTTTTTAGCTGCAATGTCTCTTTGTTCACATAAAACTGCAAATTAGGTCAATAAAAAAAACATAATTTTCCTCTGAACATAAGTGTGATTGTTATTATTATCAATATTATTATTGCTGTTGTTATTATTATTATTATTATTATTATTATTATTATTATTATAGTGAAACAGACATAACAGGAGTGTTCTAGAGATTACGTCGCCAACATGTGTGTCACGTGATAAGAGGGGGCGTGCCCAGAAGCAGTTTCCGGAAACATGGAGGCTGTTGTGGGCGATGTGGTAGCTCCTGAAGACCTTTTAGTAAGTTTACAAATAATTAAACCTCTTTCTTTCATTGAACATACACATTAACAAATAAGGGACATATTCTGGTGTTCGTTAAACATATGTTCACTCGGTAAATGCTGTCATGTATGTTAAAAAAAACGACGTATCGGGAGATAGTTTGTCACGTCACAAAGCTAGCTAAATGCTAATGATGATGTTTATGATCAGAAACTGGCCGCAGTGTGACCGTAATGTCCGCTAATAGAATTAAATGACTCATGTTCATAACAGATTGGGAATTGAATGTACTTTAGGGACTTTAACGCCATAACAGCTGAAGATAAACTACTACGTAGGCTAGTGTTTACTCAGCAAACATGACACAATAAGTGCGACATCTGCCAGAATCAACACAATATATGAAATGTAATATCAGCAAAGCGAGCTGTTTCGGTGTCACTCCCTTCCTGTACAGATGATTTAATTAAATGTGACACAACGTCGGTTCTGTGGTCGCTTCATAAAGGACGGATTGTGTTTTTGTTTTGACAGAAATTTGAGAAGAAATACAACAATGAGCTGTTGAAGGGAGCCGTGTCCAAAGAAACAAAGTTTGAATATGCGTGGTGTCTGATCAGGAGTAAATACTCAGAGGATATCAAGAAGGGAATTGTGCTCTTGGAAGGTGAGTTCATTATTTTTTTGTATTTTTTTTTTTAAAAAGGTATATTCTTAACACTGTATTTTACGTTTTCTTTGCTTTGCCACATTCTTAGTTTTATAAAAAAAATACTGCCCTTATTCACAAAATACAGTTATTAAAATGAAATGAATTAAATCACATGCTCAGCCACATTATATTGTTACTCGACAAATAGATTATTAATTTGTCTGAAAATACTCTTAGGAAACATTTCGTTGTGGTTTTCTGTAGTTGATGGATGCTGGTTTTTGTGTTATGCCTTCAATCATTACAGTATATGCTTACTGTATATCAGATGGTTAAACTCAGAAGGGATTGAAAATGCAGTATCTTCTACTTTCTTATATTATTTAAAAAACAGGAAAGGTGTGGTAGATGGTAAACAGAAAAAGTAAACAAATCATTGGGATATAAATGTGTATATATAATAAAAGGAATCCGATCATAACCCTTATTATATGAATGGAGGATTAAATGTAGAATAAAGGACTGTAGACTTTTATAGATCTTTATTAGAAATAGTATTATGAGTGGCTGCATCCAACCATTATTTGCACAATCAATTTATATGCAGATAATTTTCCTAATTCATTGTTTGGTCTATAAAATCAAGAAAAGGGAAACTTTTATCTGCCAAGAGCCAAAGGTGAAAACTTTAGTGCTCTTGCTTTGTCTGGCCAAGAGTCCAAAACCCAAAGTTATTTGATCACAGAGGACTCAAAAAAAACTGTCACTTAACTATTTATATCCAGGAAGTGTAACCAGGAAATAGATTACATTCTCGTTTTTCTTTTTAAATAACCAGATGATTAATCAATTATCAAAATTGTTTCTGTCGATCAACTCATCAGTACATTGTCAAGTTGTCCAGCTCAACTTGGATGCTTTAGCCTATAATGATAATATAGATAATTGAGATGATATCTTGTTTGCCAACTGGATGCCGTTAGAATAAAAGGACAAAAGTATATGAAGTGACAGTTAATATCGCAAAGTGACAATTGTGTAACATATTAGCTTATTTGTTTTGTTTTTTTTTCAGAGCTCGTTCAGAAATCATCCAAAGACGACTCCCGGGACTTCCTGTTCTACCTTGCAGTGGCCAACTACAGACTCAAAGTGAGTGTCATTCCTGAGATAATGACAATGTTTTGTAGGATGTTCTACCTGAGCATTTCACATGAATACTCACACATTGTTAATTGATTTACATTAAAATTGTAGCATTTTTGAGGGCTGCAAGTAACAATTATTTTTAATATGGATTACTCTGAGGATTACTTTCACGATTTATCAATAAATCACTTCTATAAAGTGTCGAAGACAATTCCCAAAAGCCCAAAGAGACGTCTTCAAATTGCTTGTTTTGTCCAACCAACAGTCCAAAACCCAAAGACTCTATAAAGATTATTTTCTATCATAAATGACAAAGAAAGACTTAAGAAGCTGGAACTATCAAATGTTTTACATTTTTGCATGAAAAATGACTGAAACGATTAATCAATAATCAAAATAGTTTCACAACTAAGTTTCTTTCAATCATTAAATCGACTAATGGTTGCAGCTCCAGCATGTTCATTATTTTTAATGCAGCCCTTACATTTGATTATACATCATTTAAAATGTGCACACATCTGAGAGTGCTTTCTATTTCCTCTGCCCTGTTCTTCTTCCAGGAATATGAGAAAGCCCTGAAGTACATCCGAACTCTTCTCAAGAACGAGCCGGGGAACAAGCAGGCTCTGGACCTGGAGAAACTCATCGACAAGGCCCTGAAGAAAGGTGACAAACAATCTGAGTATAAACATAATAACAGAATTTTATCAGTCGTTGTTAAAGTAAATGAATACAGACTGCTGACACTCACCTGTTGTTGTCTAGATGGCTTGGTTGGCATGGCCATCGTCGGGGGAATCGGCCTCGGCGTGGCGGGTTTAGCGGGACTCATCGGCTTGGCTGTGTCAAAGGGAGCTGCTAAATCCTAACGCGGACATGGGACCACGTGTCTACATTTTGCTGGACTGACACACTGACCCCTCCCCTGCATAAAAAAAAAATCAAACTTAAAGGAGAAAGCTTAAGGAAATATAACATATTGGTTTGAAGTTGAATATGTACTGAAACACATTAAAGGGTTTGAATAACGACAGTGCATAACCTGTTTTCATATTTTAACAGGTTTGCGATTCACCACATTACTGGGCTGTCTATTCACACACTATGGCATGGCACTTTCTTTTTATTTGTGTAAATACAGCAGAATAGTCGAGGTGCAGCTCAGTTTTATGTAACTTCTTAGTGTGCACTTCAGCCTAAACTTCCTAAGTTGACATTTACATTTTGTAAAAAAAAAATATCTTTATGAAAGTGCTGTTGTGGTTCTGTAACTGTTTGATTATTTTTGCCATGAAGAAAAGCATTGTTAAGGAAAGTATTGTAAAAGAGCGTGTAGCTTGTGATGCCAAAAGCAACAGTGTGGTGTGTTTGCTGGTGGGGTAGCACCGACTCTGCCATAAAGCTGGTAGAAAACTGTAAGTCCAGCTGCTGCTGTGGAGGCGATGAGGACGTTTGCAATTATTTGGCATGAGGTTTCTTTTCATTTGTTCTGAATACAACTTTAAAATTTAAATTAAAACCTTTGTCATGTAAAATGCATTTCCTACCATATACCTGTGCTACATTTAATGGATTGTGTTTTCCATCTTGTTAAATAAAATGATTTGCAGCTGAGAGTTTTGTTCTCGTGAAATAAGTGTCGAGTACGCACATGAATGTATCTCATGAGATTTTTAATTTTTTCTTGACAGATAAAGCTTTTGTTCTATGAAATTAAGGGAATTTATACAACATTATACAACAAGATTGCATAAAGAAATGAAAGTTTGTAGTTCCTTCATGTGATGCAAACATAGAACATATATGTCATGACTACACATCCAATAAATAACCCTGAATTTGTCAGGGATCTTTGTTTATTTGGGGAACCCCTTAAAACCCAAGCCCCTTTACACCTTCAGTTTACTATTTCATTCCCCTGGGGCTTGTAGGAGCGCATTTATTTATTATAGCGGGAAGAGGCATTTGTTTATTATATCCAAAAGAGGCATTTGTTTATTGTTTATTGTCCAAGTAGCAGACATTGGGCATTCCCCTAGGTAAAAATGTTTTTTGCTTATATTTTTATGTAGGTTGGGCTGGCCTGTAAGGACTTTACAGCCAGTACCGCCACACGCACTCACTCATACACAGATACACCAGATTTTTTTTCATCAATGTCTATGCATTATTTCTTGAGAAATTAACAAAAATGTAGAAAAAATACACCCTATCTTACAATATAAAAGAAGGTGTGAAAACATTTCTGAATCTGTCTCTTTATTCAGATGAACATCAGAAGTTAATGGGGTCTAATCTAGGGCGAGACCAATCCTCAATCCAAGTTTTGTGGAAATATGTTCTATCAAGCAACCAACTAACCAACCAACAAACAGACCAGACAACAAACCAACCAATCAATTAACCAACCAACCAATCAACCAGCCATTCAACTAACCGACCAGTCAACCAACAAACCAACCAGCCAATCAACTAACCAACTAGCCAACAAACAAACTAACTAACCAACCAGCCAATGAACTAACCAACCAACCAGCCAGTCAACTAACCAATCAAACAACCAGCTAACCAATCAACAAACCAACCGACCAACAAACTAAAGAAACCAACCAACCAACCAACCAACACACCAACACATTCTTTTGATATTGTTCATTTTGGGTCTCCATGTACTGATGTAAAATAAAACATATTTAATTGTTGTGCCAGTTGCTCCACATGAGGTTTAAAAGTCTGCGACCTAGACATTGATTGAAAGGAAGAAAAACTAAATGCATATAAAATTGTATCATCTACATATAAAAGTATATGACGAGTATTCCTTATGCTTCTAACTGTTATGAAAGACCAAGAAACAGATTTTCCAGTAAACTGGCAACATTTTATCAGTTTTTTTCATAAGAATCTTTTGTTGATGGAGCAAAGTCTATAATTCCATTCTTATCACTGTCATTTATTGACACTATTAACTTTATAATAAGGTTTTATGTGGTCACTGTTAGAGGGTGCATTATGATCATTAACTAAGTGTTTAGCACTCAGATTGGGCCGTACTTGTTTGAACAAAAACGTGCCTGGCCTAGTTCAGTCCTGTCGATCGTCATGATATCTTGACCCCCGGGGCGATTCAAGTTGCTGTTTTACGACAGGAAGGCTTATGGAAGCTATCAGTTCTGTGTGGTGTTATCAGCCTCGTGGGGAGTTACTCATTAACCCACCTGAGAGGACCGAAACTCCCCAGGGACAGATGAGTGAAAACAATAATCTTTTGTGGTGTGAAAGAGGTGGTCAAGTGGGTAAACGAAAAGAGAAAACCAGACATCAGGGTGTGTAAAAATAATCTAATATCCAAACAGAATATAAACATAATAACTAACCAAAGCTGGACTTGTCTTCAGACTCATCTCGTGCACAGATAAACACTTTAACATCAATGATTAATCAGAGTTGGTGTAATTCAGATCAGCTTCAGTGAGTTTCAGTTGTGAGGGCCAATGTTCATTGAGTATTTCATACCCTGTATACATGTCATCACACAGTAATTTGTAGTTACTGTATAATCCAGCAGAACACCACTTTATTGTCTGTCACTTTTTATTACTGCACGCACCGAGACAGACAGTAAAATTTGCTTTTTGTCACATTTTTATGTGAAGTTAATGTTTGATATTCTTTCCTAGTTTTAATCATTTCCTTCTATCTTTTTTATTGTACTGATTTTGCAGTTTTGCAAATAATGTCTAAGGAACAACTGGATAGATTGCCATAGAAAAATAGTGTACAGATTCACTTTCTCCTCAGGCATAACTGTATGAACTTAGGTGATCTCCTAACTTTTAATCAAGCAGCATCATTAATACTTATTATAACCAAATACCAGAAAAACTTTTGGCCCTCCCATCAGCGTAAGCTGTACTTTGTATTTAGTGCTAATTAGCAAATGTTAACATGCTAACACACTAAACTGATATGGTTGCCATGCAAGTGTTAGCATTTATCTCAAGGCTAGGCTGCACCTAAGTACAGCCTCTCGGATCTGCTATCATGGCTGTACATGAGCTCTGTTTAAATACATAGGCTATCTGTTATTTATTTTTTTTATTTTACCACAGCAGCATAAACGATGGTCTTAACTTTACAGAGCTGATAGGAATTAAACTGAAACTGTGATCAACATGTCATTGATTAGTAACTTCTACCAAACCATAAGGAATTGCAGGAAATTTTGGGGAGTGTTCATGTGAAAAGGGTTAGGGTAAAGAATAGTACATCAATGTGGTGTCGGAATAATCAGAAATATGAATTTCTGACTGGGAGCATTCATGTGGATGCTACCCTTTTGAAACAAGTCAGAAAATTTTGGTGACTTCATAAACGAAGAGACATGCCAGATGAATCCAAATGTTTGGTTGGTGGTTGATTAATTCACGTAAAATATTAATTTTTTGCTCCAGAGTTGCTGTCTTCGTAAAGTGACCTAGATTGGTTAGAAAAGTTATTTATTAGCATGACCCTTGATAACAAGTTATGTTAAACCACTATATTTGTGGTTTTAGAGAACGTACTGGTGTTGCTGTGTCACTTTGTAATATAGATCTTCAAACATCAAACAGCTATCAACATGTTTAAACGCTGTAAGCAATAAAATACGACACGTCTTGTTAGTAGCGTCCATGTTGTTTCCACATTACGAATGAACACACTGAAGTTGGAAGAATGAACTTCCCATCACAGGAAATGGGACCATCCAAGGAGGTGTGTGAGGTTATACTTTTCTTTTTAATATTTTGGTCAGTAAATGCAACCCTGCAAGTTTTCCTGAGCATTTAGTCTTGTTTAGTTTAGTTTAGTCTTGGAAAGAAAACATCGTTCAACACTCATAAAGCCAGATGATTTGCTTCGTCAGTATCGTGAGGGTGTGGTTTTGATCAGATCTGAGTGGCAACCCACAAACATCATAAAATTTTGAACAGCACATAAATATCTCATTGAAAATAGGCAAAATTTTTAGGCAAAACGTTTTTAATATAGGTCTGGACAACAAGATGGTTCTAAATTAAGCAAGAACCGTCTCTATCTTTTAAAACAGTAACTTCAATTTTAATTTTCACACTGGTTGCTCCTATCTTTATGTAAATAAACCAGCGCACAGACGCCTTTTTTATTAGTACTGATCTATTCTGTGCTGTCCGTCCTCCTCACGTGCTTATCCAACATCTCATCAATGAGTTAAACCTAGAAACCATGTGCAAAAGTCATGATCTTTAAAAAAAAAAAAAAAAATCACATAAACTTTGTTTTCAAAGGGAAAGTCATTGTGACATTTGTGTCTAGAAACACAAACTCATCAAACTCATGCTGCGGGCGAGGGAGCTGTAAAATGGGCTTCGCAAACAGCTCGTCTATAAAATGAGACATTTATGGTGGGGCAGGATCAAGTTTCCAGAGGTGGAGGTAGAAGAGGAAGGCCAATGAGTTTATTTTATCTGTGGTTTCAATTTCTGCCCTCTGTCATGTGAACTGCCACAGTGTTTTTAGCTGTATTTTTCCATTATAATGTAAATTGGTGAAGCATTATGATCATATGTTGCTTAAACCTGCAGCTTCTCTCCGCTTCAGGGAACTTTAAAGTGAATATCAGCATGTGACTTGGCTGCCCGACCTCCACCTTTACTGTTTTTGTTCACTCTCACCACTCTCGAAGCGTCATTTAAGGGCACAGCAGGCAGTTTTTTTCAGAGAGAAAGCTCTAAAAATCAGACAGAGTTAGCGATTAGCTGGTAAGCATAGCGGAGCATTTAGCAGCTAAAGAACCAGATTTTTCACTTTTGTTAAACAGAGCATAGAAACAGAGAAAATAGATTAGATTAGATTAGATTAGATTAGATTAGATTAGATTAGATTAGATAAGATTTGATTTGATTTGATTTGATTTGATTAGATTTGATTAGATATAGATTGGCCTTTATTGTCTCCTTTGAGAGTAATTTTTCTTGGGCAAAAGAGCCACAAACATGACTCCAGATGAATGATAATATTGCTCCATGACTATTCCAACCTTTTGCTTTTCACATCTTGTTTTTGTTGCCCTCATGTTGCCAAAGAAATCAGTTAGTGCAACTTTGAATAATAAACGTACTTGCCTTTGTGTTTATAATGAAATAGGAGCAGTGTACCCAGCGTTACTTCGAGCTAGATGCTAACATCAGCATGCTAACATGCTTACAATGACAATGCTAACATGCTGATGTTAAGCAGGTACTGTATGTTAACCATGTGCACCAGTATGCTAACATGTAGGCAAAGTGAATGTCATTAGTTTTGCAGGTATTTGGTCATAAAGAAAAGTACTGGACGAATTTAGATTCTGGCCTGATGAAAAGTTATTACAATTCATCTCAAAGAGGATAAGAGTGCATTTGTTGAGATTGTTGAGACAGTTTCCTAATGAGTGAATTGTTTGACTCGCTAGTTTCAAGTCTTCTTGAACACAGTATGATGTTAATTTTGTAAATGATGGTCTTGTTTAGAGTAAAATAGACGATAAAGCAGGGTATGCTTTCGGGCGTGGCTACCACATCTTCAACAAGTCATTACTATGGTGTGTCTTATCAGGATATCCTCCCCAGCTCCACCCACTTGTCCAAATATGGTCACTTCTGGTTCTGAAAAAACAAGACGGTGACGGCCGGGATGCCAAACTCAAGACTTCAAGAACGAGTCCAGAAACCAATGGGTGGCGTTGTAGTGGGTTTACACTTTGGTGGCACATGAAGAAAACTCAGGGGATCACCGGCGTCATTAGGGTTCATCCTCTGGGAACACAAAGTTTCACTGCGATCCATTAAATAGACTAGTTGGAGAAAAAGAGTGACTTTACTATCCACGGAGCCACTCTGCAAGCATGATTAATATAAGAAAACACAGCAAACTGTTAAAAATGAACCATTTGATTTAACTTTATTATTATATTTAGGTCTTTGTTCAAATCAGTGAAGAAGCCTAACCTTTGTTACATAAAAAAAAAAACACTTTACGTCAAGAAGTACAAAGCTAACTCCTAACACGGCTATTCAAATTGCATCAAGATAATTGGCCTGTGACTGAGATTAAGCCCTTTCATATTGCTTCATGTACTAGCCTTTATTGTTCTGGAAAAAAGTGGCCATCTGCAATCAGTTTATTTCATCATTGATAATTGCACAACAGCAGCAGCAGCCTTTATTTCAAAGAAACTACCTGTTTATTGAGGGAAAAATAGTTCTGCAGTATGAAAAAAAACAATACTTTAGGACCAAAACATATAAAAGAATCAAACATCTGGTGAGCGGAATAACATTATCATCTTGAGTAATAACTGTCACCTCTTTCAAAATGATAAAAAATAGATTTCACAACCATTTCTGCATCACTGCAGCTGATTTACAGGCAACAAACTCACTTTGCAAACACTTCTCCTCTCACTTCCTTCCAGAAAACCGATGAGCAGTTCGGGTCAGGTTTATTGTTGATGAACTGTGCGTCTGTTTCTGGAACTTCACTCTCGACCTTTAACCAACCGGGTTTAAAGGAGGTTTACAAATCACCTCCCCTCTTTATACTTGAGTGGCTTTGTCTGAAATGCAGGTTAAGATTTATCTTAACATTATCGGTGTGTGTGACCTGCCCTGGATTTGGCAATGCTGACCTAGCAGCTATCAGGGGGATTATTAATGAAGTCACACAAACACAGAAACTACAGGATGAACTGGGTAACTTTAGACCTTTTGTTTTTTAGCTTTGAGTTTAAAGGTGCACTATGTAGTTTTGGGGGAGAAATTTTAATCAGAGGAGTAATGATTGTTTATGCCTTTACAACCTAAATAAACAAGCTCTCGTTGTTTTCATGACTGAATAAACTGAATAAACAAACTGACCTTAAAGGACAAAACAATTTCATACTGTTTCAGTTTGTTTATATGTGGCAGACCCTGCCACGTTTCTAGCTTCAAACAGTGTTCTGGGGACTTTATTTTCGTCTGAGAACAGCTTGTTTATTCACTTATGGAAAAATAAATATTACTACGTTTGTATCGACTCATTAATATTGTAAATATTGAAATTCTGAGTTTGAATTTCTACATAGTGCCCCTTTAAGGTTCAAATTCGACCAATAAGATGTTGGTGGCTTTCCAAAATGTTGCAAGATGATGGGTGTGACGCTCAGTGATTGCGACCTTGTGTGTTACGGCCTTGAGATTTTCAAACCCAAACAATAAAACTAACAAGAGGGAATGAGCTTTATTAAAAAGGTTTTGTGTAATGCTTCTTCAGTATGTAACGTGGGATATGAAAATACAGTTATCAACATTTTCGCAAAAGCATCGTTTTTCAATTCCTTGTGATCAGATGCATTTTAATGGAAGCAAAGGTGGTTGAATGCGTCTAATAAACATACACAGTGCAGTGTCATTTAGAGAGACAGATGATCGTTGGACCCTGAGAGCGAGACGATAAACACCTGTTGAGTTTCAGGGGTGTAAAATGAAAAAAAAAAAAAGAAGATAGAGCGTGTGTGTGAGGTGAGGGGAAGGGGGAGGAGAGAAGGCAAGTCATATAAATCATTATACATATCTGTTGGAGCTGGACACATCTCACAGAGACAGAGAAGACACACCGCACTCTCAGATACTCTCCCTTCTATCATACCCAAATCTGATTTTTAGAAGTTTTATTGATTTTTTTTTAAAACTCGAGATCTGGATTTACTCTTACTTGACTGCTGGGCCGTGGTGGGGTCATGGATCCGATTGTGGAAGTAGTAGCTCTGGTTCTGGGGTTCATCGGTTGGGTGATGGTGGGGGTGTGCCTGCCGAACCGTTACTGGAGGACGTCCACCGTCGACGGGAATGTCATCACCACCTCCACCATCTACGAAAACTTGTGGATGTCATGTGCGACGGATTCGACGGGGGTTCATAACTGCAGGGAGTTCCCGTCGCTGCTCGCTTTGAGCGGTAGGTCGACAAAAAAAACGTTAAATTTAACTGTGACAAATGAATCAATTGTTGCCACTTTAATTATACAGTTTTGTTTTTTTTTTATCGACAAAACATCAATCATTAGCCCATTTTAACTTTATAAAAAGTAGCTACATGACCGAAAACACTGTTGCTTTGTCAGGAAACCATGATTATGCCATAAAAAGTGCCTGTTAAAGGAAGATTTCATGATTTTATGGGCCGTTGGACACCCTGAACTTTTGCTCTGTTGAACTTTAAAAGTTCATGATGACACATGTTCACAGGCCAACATCAAATCTTGCAAACCGACCATATCTTATGACCCCTTTCGTGGCAGATGACGAGTAAAAGATGGTGAATTCGGTGTCTGTTTTTGTTTATTTTGATCTTGTGTCTAGGTTACATCCAAGCGTCTCGTGCCCTGATGATCACATCGATAGTGTTGGGCACCATTGGACTGTTTGCGGCCCTGATAGGAGTACAATGCTCAAAGGCTGGAGGGGAAAACTATGTTCTTAAAGGGAGGATTGCTGGCACCGCTGGGGTCTTTTTCATACTTCAAGGTAAGAAAGATGAAAACAAATATTTTCAAGATATCTGTCTAATCAATCATCCATTCATTTCTTCCTGGTTCCCTTCAAGACTTTGGACCTTTGTCAAACTATCTGGCAGCTTCCGCCTGCCACTTTCTCAATAATTAAAGAATATTTGATTTGTTCTACTCCTCTCTAAAGGTGTGTGCACAATGGTCGCTGTGTCCTGGTACGCCGTCAACATCACTCAGGATTTCTTTGACCCATTCTATCCTGGCATAAGGTAAGGTAGTGGTGGTGAGGGGGAGGGGAGGAGAGGGGAGGGGAAGACGAAAAGCAAAAATAAAAAAGGCCTGACCTGTTAACTAAAACTCTGCTGTGTGTCGCAGGTATGAAATAGGAGAAGGTCTTTACATCGGCTGGTGCTCGGCTGTGCTCGCCATCGCCGGAGGATCCTGTCTCACCTGCTCCTGCAAGATTGGCACTGAGGAAAAATAGTAAGTTCAACTCTAACTGTGTTTAGTAACCAAAATGTAATATTAACAAATTTATTGGTAGACTGACTGCTTGTAAAAACGTTGAATTGCACTCGAGATCCTCCATATACTTCATGTAAATTAGTGAAAGTCTCTTTTAAATGTAAAGTCTTACCTAAGGCTAAAGAGATGGATTAATGAAAGAATTCATATAGGTATAAATGTTATGGTATATCAATAAATTGATTATATTACAAATAATTTAATCAGATAAATCATTTCAAGCTAGACTGCTTTTTAACTGAATATATATTTGAAAATCAACATAAAGTCTTAGAAATTAAACAGGCAACATGCAGAAATATATGCGCCTATAAGGTTTTAAATGATTTTTTTGTTATTTATTTGTATTTTTCTCGTGACCAATTATTTTAATTTATTACGTAGCTACCTCTGTCAATACCATAACATATAGGAATATTACTGAATGAATGGGCATTCAATTTTGACAAAGACGGTAACAGATACAGAAAAGTATCCATTTATATTTTATTTTCCAATTCTTTTAGACTTTACATGCACATATTGAACACATGATGAATGTTTTGCTTAGGCGGACCTCATGAACCTTGAAACCCTCTGGCGCCTCCTTGTGGCTAAACTTTTTTAATTCACCTTTGGGATGCAATCGGAGCTCTCACTGGACGTTACAATCTGAACTTGTTTCTATGTTAATGATGCAAAATACCTCTAATAAGTGTCATTATGCAAGAGTGAATGATATCATATGGTATTATGGTATTGGGGGATGAAGGGGAATATAAATCAGAAGTGGTGATAACTGATTAGTCATGATCCTTGAACCCAGCTGGATTAGCTGTTTATATGTTTCAAATAGTAGTGTCACTCAGAAGGACAGTACACAAATCGGCAGGGGTGAAAATGATAAAGGGGCACCCCATGGCAGGCGTGTTTGGACTAGGCTGCAGACTGTTTTAAAGCAACTATGTGTAGGATTTGAAAATTGAGTTTGGCGCCCCCCGTGGTAGGATTAAAAAGGACACTCCTGCTTGTACACATGCTGTAAAAAATCGGCTGAAAACAACATAAAATCTGCAAAAATCATTATAAGATCAATATGATTTAATTGTAAAAGACATAATTGTAGATGGACGAATTCCATTTAGTGGCTTCAGTTTCAAGATCCTGGTATTGTGCATGCTGGCTCACTGTCGTAGAACAAATCCATTATTGCTAGCAACACCTGTGCTTTTTCATTATGACACATCAATATCTTCTGTGAGAAATGCCTTTGAAATGCTTTAAAGATTCTTGATTTTAAGACATAAAGCCTCAGTGACTGATGTTTTTATTGAACCGTCTTATTTTGCAGCCCTTTGCCTTATCAAGCCAGGGGAACTGTATATTCTGGAGTTGCACCGACCAGAAGCGTGGCTGCAAGTACTTACGGACGAAATGCTTACGTTTGAGCAGGATCTGAAGATGAAAATTAAATCTCTTACAAATGCCTGGGGTGACCTCTGTCATCACCTCAGTTTTTGTTGACACATCAATGTCCAAGAGTTCAGTTTTTTAAACGGCAGTTGGAGCTTTTTGTCCACAGCTATGTGGAAAAGCTCCTTAAAATGTTCGCCGACTGAAGCACTGTATATAAGATCACAATATCAAGAGTATCCTGTAAAAATGATAGCATTGAAATTATGTTGTAAAAGTTGTAAAAAGCTAAACTACTTAACACTGCGTCACAGCGCAAACCCACCGTGTGATTGCAATGATTCTATTTAAGTTATCCTGCTGATGTTAGTAGAACAAACATTCACATACAGTCACTTATTTCCAAAGTAATCCAATCATTTGATCATCTTCATATACACTTCTAGACATTTGTAAGGGGAAGGTCAAAACAGTGATAATCCAGATGTTTGTGTGTGTTGTACTGTACAGTTTTATAGATAGTGCCTTGGAAGAAGGGTGGAGGAAAAGTGGTCTTCATTTTGATGGTTTGTTGTTTGTTGGGTTTTTTTTACGATTGTACACAATAAAATGTGTTATGCAAAACATTTCCATTTGATTTTTTTTATCCCTGTTGTCAATTAAGTCATGATTGTAACCTACTCAGTACAAATTACATGGACACCAGCATATCAGACTATTTAGAGCTCATATCATGTGTTTTTAAATGTTAATTTTCTATTACATTACACATTTTTACAATTGAATTTGCAACAAAGTAGTTTTTTTCTTTCTGTATCTGTAAGATATATATAAAACAGTAATCCACTTCAACATTAAGAGACATTGTGTCATATATACGAGAAAAAAGTCACATAATTGTAAGATACTAAATCATAATAGTGAGAGATGTAATAGTATAGCCATCATTAAGGACACTGAGGTCTCACAATAATGATAAAATAATATATTTATAAACACACTCACTATTGAATAACACTTGTGAAACACTGAGTTGATTTTATGCAAAAAAAATGTTTTAGTGAAAAAACAGACATGTATACAAACACACGTAAATGCACTTGTAAAAAAAGGGTTGATCATAAACATAATAATGATACATCAACTAAATATAATTGTAAATATGTACCAACTAGAAAAGCACTCACTCATAGACCCTGGGCATCAAAATACGCCAGATCTTTGCATGAATCAAGCATTATTCCATGAGAAATTATGAAAAACGTCCTGTCTCGCAGAAAATGAAAATGAGCAAGAAATTCCTGGATCTGTCCCTTTATCCAAATCCACACCAAAAGTCACTGGGGTCTATTCTGGGCTAAGACCCATCCTGCATCAAACTTTCGTGGCAATCCGTCAGGTAGTTTTTGTGTAATCCTGGTGACAAACCAACAAACCAATCAAAAAAACATACAAACGGACTCACATTACCTTCTTGGCGGAGGTAATAAAATTAGTAACATATTATTAATAATAGCCCTACAGTAAGTATTCATTAATAATAATAATAATGAATGTAATCAATATGCACGCAAACATATAATTTAAACAGTAATAATCATGGAAAGAATAAGATTAAAAAAAACTGATAAATTGACTTTCGTATTGGCAGAAATAGTCCTCCAAGTTAACTTTCGTTTACCCATAAGTAAAAATACAGGACAAGTGCGTCCGGTTCTACTGGATCTTCAGATATTTACATGCAATCACTGTGAGTGATAATATGCACTGTGGCGACGCTCGGGTTAGCTTGGTCCATGCAGGGATGTGGGATCCGTGTTAAAATAGTCCGTCCAATGAGAGCGGCCCACGTTTCCAGACGAACACGGATGTGCGGCATGTGGACCAACCACGCGAATGTAGGGCAGAAAGGGAGGGGACGACGAGACCAGAGGCAGAAAGGTTTCGTGTACAAAGTGTACAGGGCCGTCAGCTGTTCAACTTCTCTATCATCATGTTACTTGAGGGTTTTTTAAGTTCAACTAGAGACCACTGAGTCAGCGTCAACGTCGGAAACTGCTGGTTAATCTTTTATAAGATTTCAGGTGGAACCTTTTAGCTGCGTGCCTCAGTTCCACACGGAGTACTTGTCAGACCGGGACCGTAAATAATATGCCGTCGTAGCTTGTTCCTGCGATCCGGCTGAGAAAAAAACATGAAGATTTAACTCGGAACATCATCGTTTCAATGACACAAACCGGCATTTTGAGTCGACGTGAAAGCAGAGCTGTTAAATTCGCTGGTTCCGGTGTGAAAGCGTGAATAAGTCCAGTGATGGATTCGTGTCGGCGGACAGGACTCAGCGGGGTCCTGTGCTCCCTGTCACTGCTCTGTGTCATCCTGGACATCCAGCTGGACGGTAAGGCTGACTTTAAATAACAAATATAAGTTTTTAAAGGCCTTCTCTAACACAAGGACACATTTTTCTAGACGTTTCCAGCTTCGTCCTGGTCGCCAAAAGTTTCCGAAACTGCCCTGAAATGTTAGCTTACCTAGGTTGGGTTACAGTTACCTCCCGCCCATCCAAGACCTGCTCTGAATCACAGTCAGGGCCAGATTGTTCCTCAGATATAGACTTTATTCAGGCTGCAGCAGCAAAATGTAACAGGTGTAGGACATATTTAAGAGTTGTAGGAACAGGTGGTGTATTTACAGTAATTACAGGCTCTGCTTGGGACTCCACACCTCTGTTGTTACCTGTAAAGAAAACCATAATGGTCTACTTGTTTACACACAACACATATCTGAAATATTAGGAGGATATGGTTTGAATGAGGACTGCTGGATTCATGTTTTTGGATTATTTTTCACGTCACTTGATCATTCATTTTCATATTCAAATTACTTGTTTTGTCCAATCAGCATTAGAGCTGGTCGATATTATCAGCTGATAT
Organism: Pagrus major; assembly: GCF_040436345.1. NCBI lineage: Eukaryota > Metazoa > Chordata > Actinopteri > Spariformes > Sparidae > Pagrus > Pagrus major. The sequence continues at coordinate 9,026,167 of NC_133224.1, forward strand.
CGGCTTATCACAGATATATCGGTATCGGCATATATGTTCACCAGTACATGCCGATATGAAAAAGATGCTTAGGGTAATTTTTGATTAGCTATATTTATTGTTTCACTGCACTTGGACAACAAAGTCTGTTGTTAAAATGTAAAATATCTGGCCTCAGTTACATACGCATCGTTGTCTTTTTAGGGATCATTGCAAACATGTGTGTGTATATAAGAATATCCACCGATGTATCAATATCTGAATTTTTGTACTCACTAATATCGGTATTGGCATCTGCCCCAAAAATCCAGCATCAGTCGGGCTCTAATCAGTAGTCTAAACCCCAAACATTTTAAAATGATAATACAAAACTCTTATTTGCCTAAATGTAGATGAGGATTTTTTATCTCAATCGACTAATCATTTCAGCCCAAGATAAAATCCTCTATCACGGTGTACACCATAGTATACCACATTGTACTGTGGTACTCATATATAGTGATTTAAGACATTGATTTGAAAATGAATGCCATTTTTTAATTTGATGATAAGCTCCTTGAGATTCCCCATCTTGTTTTCAAGGTTTCCCTCAAAATAAGTTGATAGATAATAAAAAATGTTCAATATTGCCATAAAGCACTCCTGCTCACATTGCCAACAATGTCTTAATGTACCAAGAGATGAAGAACTGGACACCATGGAGTAAACTGTACGGCTAAATCTCTGACATTTAACAAATTAAATCATGTCATGGTGTGTAACATCTTTTTCCTCAACCCTATATTATATAATATAATATAATATAATATAATATAATATAATATAGTATAATACATACAATAAAGTAAAGTTGGTTATCATTCTTGCGTTTTCTTAACCCAATTTTCTAATACTTATGATGTACTACTGTAATGTAAAATGACACAGAGACAGACAGACAGACAGACAGACAGACTCAGACAGACAGACAGACAAAATTAAGCTCCAACATGTTCTGCTGCTTTCTTTGTCACTGATATATTTCTAGCGGGGCTCAAGCACTGTCTTGTGTTACAGGGGTCTTGGGGGCGACTCATGTTGAGATCGAGCACCACCTGGAGATGGGCCGCAAACTTTTGGCTGCTGGTCAGCTGGCTGAAGCCTTGTCCCACTACCACTCTGCTGTGGGTAAGGTTACACACAGACATGCAGACACACACACACTGACACACATTTATACTCTCACCGCTGGCTGACATTTTCAGTGTCTGCTCCAGTAATGCCTGCCCTCGCTCACACTTCCACTTAACTTTCTTGCCCCAAATCATGTCTCTCAGTACAGACGAAAGAATTGAGTGTTCATTGCATTTTGCAGAGGGAGACTCGAAGAATTACCTGACCTACTACAAGCGGGCTGCGGTGTTCCTGGCGATGGGAAAATCCAAATCCGCCCTGCCAGACCTGACCAAAGCCATCCAGCTCAAGCCTGACTTCCTGGCTGTAAGTTATCGTGATCACAACCAGAACAACTCGCGTTCTTCAGAAAATAGTTTCATTTTTTGTGTCCACATGCTCATATTTCTTTTGTTCTCTCTTTTGTCCTCCTCTTCTTGTCATCCCGCCCCGTTACGCTCCACGTTCAGGCCAGGTTGCAGAGAGGGAATATCCTGTTAAAGCAGGGCAACACCCAGGAGGCCAGGGAGGACTTTGAAGCGGTGGTAAGTTTAAGTCCCAAACCTCTGCTGTTTTACCTGAAAAGGCCAGAATAATGCATGTGATTGAAAGAGGAATCTACCTGGTTTTTTTAGCTGGAGCGCTCTCCAGATCATGAGGAAGCTCAGGACCAGCTGATGAGAGCAAACGAGCTGGAGGAGCTGCAGGAGGAGGCCCATGCTGCGTATCACCAAGGGGACTATAGTGCTACCATCAGCATACTGGAGAGAGTCATTGAGGTGTGTTTCTAGCTGTATTGTTGGTATTATGTACCATTATACGTCAAATAACTGTCAAAAAATATGGTGTCTTTTGCTGTCGAGTTGAATTAGTTTGCCCTCTTCAGATCTCACCCTGGGATCCTGAGTCGCGGGAGCTCCGTGCAGAATGTTACATCCGAATGGGGGATCCACAGAAAGCCATCCAGGATCTGACCCCGACAACGAGGCTACGCAACGATAACCGCGCCGCCTTCCTGAAGCTCAGCATGCTGCACTACACCCTCGGAGAGCACCACGAGTCCCTCAAGTGAGCTTTGTTTGTAGGAATAAACAAAACTACGCTGATCCGATCGGCAGAGTCATGCAAACGAAGCCGATTTTCATATCGAGAGCATCTGTTGTTTTTCTGGAGGCAAACTCAGCTTCTCACTTTCTGTTCTTCACTTCACTTCACTTTCTTTCTGTGTAGTCACATCCGAGAGTGTCTGAAGCTGGACCAGGACGACAAAGAGTGTTTCAGCCACTACAAGCAGGTGAAAAAGCTCAGCAAGCAGCTGGACTCGGCAGAGGAGCTGATTCACATGGAGAGGTCGGTACTTATTGATGAATAAAAGTATAACACAATAATAAATATGCCTTTATAGGCACCAAAAATAATTAAAAGAATTTATAAAATGTGACAAATTGATATTTCTATTTTAAATTTGCTTCTGTATTTACTTACCTATTTAATTTTCCTTTTTATTTATTACTTTATTCATTTTTAAATGTATTTATTTCTCTATTATTTTCTCTTTTGCACAACTTTTCGCTTATTGGTTGATCGATATCAAATTGCATAGACCAAGAAAATCGATTTATGTCACATTTTATAAATAAATGAACGTCCATGTTTATTTCTAATATGAAGTTTTGGTGCATTTAATGCCACGTTAATGCATTTATTGAGTCATTATTTTTTGTATTCATGTATTTTTGATTTTTTGATTTTTAGGATTTGTGGTCCTCCTTACACTAAAATGTAATGTTTATATGCACGTAACACATTTGTATGTGTCTTTTTGAAAGAAAAAAAAATCAATTCATGCTGAGTTCTACACAGATGCATGCAAACCCTCATAATCAATTAGTTCCAGTGGTTTTATTAGTCAAGATTCACATCCTGCGTGTGATTCCTGGTCTTTTAATATCTTGTTGACGCTGAAATACAAGAAGTAACACTTGCAACCTCACTATCCTTAATCCTTAATCCTTAATAACGACACTCCCTGGATTTTCTTTTTACGTACAATTAGGTATCAGGAAGCCATTGATAAGTATGACTCGGTGATGAAGACGGAGCCGAATGTCCCGTACTACACCAACCTGGCCAAAGAGAGGATCTGCTACTGCCTTGTCAAGGTGAGACAGCCCGCATCAACCTCTGTTGACTGTAAACTTTCTCTGTGATAAATGATACAGAATATCTGATATTAGCCAACATGAAATTATACTTTTTAAAGATAGTGTGAGGTTGGGTATTTCTTTTTTGACCTCAGCTAGCATCGAACTTGCCCATCCAACTGCTCTGCCAACACAGTATCCCTCTGTCCTGCTAACTTTAGATAAGGCTGGCTCATGACGCGATAGATGTGTGTTCAGAGGCTCACCAGAGAGACCCCCGAAACGCCAACGTCCTCCGAGACCGAGCTGAGGCTTACATCCTGAACCAGGAATACGAGAAAGGTAAGAGGACTCGCTCTTCTCTGTGACAGTTTACTGAGGTGAACTGGCCTGAATGTGCTGAAAAACTGAAAAGAAAACTATGCACTCTTATCTGAAATACAAATAAAAATCAGAAATACTGTAGATGTATGCATGTTAGTAGGATATCCATGGTTTTAAGATATATAAAACACAGATTCAGAAGATTAATTAATAGATTGTCGTCTTTTTTGGTTATTCACCCTTCAAAATAAAATCATGTGAAACTTATTCAGTCCAAATAGATGTTAGTTTGAAGCAGGATCAGTGTCAATGTGTTTAATTTAGGATTTAATTGTGCTATGAAAGGCAAATAAGTAATTTTAAAACAAAATTAGGTATCGTCCAGTAGCAATCAGAGCAAAAATGTGGTAGTCAGACATTTATTTTGTGATGTGTGTTTCCTTTTTAGCCGTGGAGGACTACCAAGAGGCGAGAGAGTTTGACGACACCCCCGAAATAAGAGAAGGGCTGGAGCGGGCACAGAAACTGCTCAAAGTCTCTCGTAAGAGGGATTACTACAAGATCCTCGGGGTCAGCAGGTAACCAGCCTAACCAGTGTTGTAACGTACAGTGTTAACTTTCTCTCGACTGGCAACAAACACAAATTACTCCAAATAACTCGAACTTTGTTTCCCTCAGGAGTGCAAACAAGCAGGAGATTATCAAGGCGTACAGGAAGCTGGCGCAGCAGTGGCACCCCGACAACTTTCAGTCCGAGACTGAGAAGAAAGAAGCGGAAAAGAAGTTTATCGACATTGCGTCGGCTAAAGAGGTCCTCACCGACCCAGGTCAGGAGCCGACATGGCTATTTGTAATTTTAGGAACACAGTTTTGCTTTCTTTCAGTGTCTTTTTGTTAAGGGAAACTCAGTGAGTCTGTTCTCTGGTCTCTCTTGAAAAAAAACAAAAACACGAGGAAACAGCTAGCATGGCTCCGTCCAATGTAACAAAATCCACCCACAAGCTCATTGTTTAACATATAACATTTCATTACTTCACTTAAAGGTGCAATATGTAAGAATTTTAATTGAAAGTTAGCATGCTAGCATGGTTGGTTCCTGTGCCAGACTATTTCCTGGTAAGCTAAGCTAACCAGTTGCTGGCTTTGGCTTCATATTGAACGCAGAGATATGGGAGTGGTATTGATCTTCTCATCCCAATCTCGTCAAGACTTAAGTTTGTTCAACCAAAATTCTTCCATGTTGCACCTTTTTAAAATAAACGTGTGGCTCTTTAGTCACGAACAATCCTTAGTTGACCGTCAGACTGTGACGGTGTTCTTCCAGAGTTAAACAGTTAGTAAAAAACACACGCGCTAACCTTCAGAGAATCATAATAAATATAAGAAAACTGAACTGGTAAAGTACTAAATTAAAGCAAAATTTAGCTCTCACTGTCTTAAACTTGTCCCTCCCTTCTTCTTCCCATCTTCTTGCCAGAAATGAGGCAGAAGTTCGACGCCGGCGAGGATCCCCTGGACCCGGAAAACCAGCAAGGTGGAGGAGGAGGAGGATCCGCCTGGCCCTTCCACTTTGACCCCTTTCAGTCTGGCGGCAGCTTCCACTTCAAGTTCCACCAAAACTAGAGAGGAGAACTTGAAGACCACGAGGGGGGAGGGGGGGGTGCGGGTACATTGGGGGAAGACCAACGTTGGATTTACGGAGAAGTCTTCCTCGGTACTCGTGCTTCATCTTGGACACAGTTTTGTCGGCTACTTGAAACTTTGATTTTTAATACGGTGAAAAATGACCACAAGGACCTCACTGTGGCGACGGAATGAACTTGTCGCTGTCGAACAAAATGAAGTCTCGCCTCAACACTCCTTAGGAACGGAGAGGTGGTGTTTGAAAGCAGTCGATGTGTCTCTGCTCTGATTACTCATTTCTTTCTTTGTGCCATTCTTTGAACCTTTTATCGAGAGCCTGTTTTGTTTTGAATGCAGTAGCTCCTGCTTGGACATGACATAGGAGGACTGTCAGTGTGTTGGTTTCTGCTCACAGTATTCTTTAAGAGGATTTACATGTTTACTGATCTCAGTCTATATTTTTGACCATGTCAAACCAAGATTTTTTATACATGACGACATCAGGAGGCATGCTGTTGAGCTTCTATGGTCATGGCAAGTAGGTGAGACTTCAGCACTATTAAAGGAAACTTGTGGGTGTTAAAGTTTTGAAATCCTATGGATCTTAAATCAGTGCCGCTCTGTGATTGTGTGAGTTTGTTTCAAATTTCCTGTTTGTTTTTCCTGCAGCTATCTAATTGGAATAATGTGTGAATTCTGTACGTGGGTGGAAATATTGTATCCTCAACCGGCTATATCTCAAACTCCAAACATTATGGATGTAACTGATATTGGAAACTTGGTTAAAACTCCATATTACGGTATGAAAAACAGTTCTGAACAAAAGCATATTTCACTCTTTTCCTTTTCACCCATTTCAGAGCACATCTGTGAAAACTTGCACTTTTACTCTTTCGTTTGAAAAAACCACTCCAGATATTTTCCACCCTTGAAATGTTACTGCAGGCTTTTTAAAAGCCTTTCAAAGACTCTTTCTAAACCAAGTGTGTCTTCAGTGGATGTCTGAGAGCCTTGTTTATGAAAGAGTTTACAGAAAAGTGGTCTAGTGGAACTCCTGCAGGATATTGTGTGCATCTTTTTAAATGAGGCTTCAGTTTAACAGCCAGGAAAGACACAACAGTTTAACTATAAACGAAGACGGCGTTCTTTTTAAGATTTGACCTTTTGTGCACAAACTTAAGTTATTTTGCCATTAATAGCTTACGGATACTTTTATGACTGTAACGGCTTTGAATCCTATTTACTGCTCGACTGTGTGAACCAAATGTGATGAGCTGTTTGGTATTTAAATTGACTGAGTGAGACAGTTTTGTTTCCGGGTTTTCTTTAAAGGTTTTCTCCTGTTAGTGGCTTCAATTTTACTGTTGCCAAACTGAATCAGCTGACATGCTCAAGCGTATTAAAAAACTGAAACAATCCATGTTTGTCCCAATTTCTGGATGCATGTATGAAAGGTAGAGTTGCAGGACAGCTCCCCCTGCAGCTAAAAGCTTGTAACTGATTGTTAGAGAAGCTGAAGCAGGATAGTTTTACAATTTAAGGTATTTTTCCCCTCAATTTCTCTCCTTTCTTTCCCCTAGTGTACTCCACCAATTTAAGATTGTGCTGCTATAATGTTATCAGACTCACGAGGGACAGCTAAAAAAAAAGGATTAAAATTGATGCAGCAGAACCAGAACCACCCTTTTTGCCAAAACTTGGCACCTACAGTACCCACGATGCAACTTAAATCTGTGGATTTTTCCCTAAATAAACATGTGGCACCTTACGTATTATTATATATACCGCCTAGAAATGAGTCGAAAAAGAAGTGATAATTTGAGTCAACTTTCTCTCCATTTTTGCCAACATTTAACAAAGTCTCAAATACAGCCATACATTTTAGAACATCATGTAACAAAGACGTTTACTGCACACGCACGCACGCACGCACACACACACAGCTGCTGTTTGCCCACACTTTTCACACACGTCACTGCAAATGGACACATCTTCAAGCATAGAGGGAATGGCTAAATCCAGAATATTCACACAGGAGTTCTGTATCTGCATCTGTAGAGGTGAAGCGACTGATTAAAATCCTCCATGGAAGATGTCCGCTCTCCTTAAGAGCTCAGCCGCAGCCGTACAGCCGGCTCGCAGAGAGACAGTCACACTGAGAGCTGCTGAGTGTCGTCCTAACGGGGCAAAGCGTCATCAATGGGTAGCTCCAAATCCTTGTGTGTCCTCCAGACTGTCTGCCTCCACCTCAATGGATACCACGTGGTGACCGGGGATCATGGCCAGGCCTAGGACTCTGGGTTCCCCTTGGGAGAATGTGTCTAAAGAGAAAAAAACATAATGTTTGTTATTTAAAGGGTGTGAATCCATCGTCATCCTTTTAGATCTCTCTAAGGTGTTTAACACAAATGCACAATGATTTTTGGGTTTAATCTTGTGAGAAAATGTTGTTTATAGCAGGTTACATTTTAAAGACTATTGTGCTGACTAAAAGCATGCAGTAGCCAAAATCCCATGACTTTAAAAATCAGACAAAAAGACAAAAACATGAGCGTTCAAGAGTTGACTTCTGTTTAACCTCTGATGATGATGTCACATGGCAGCCATGCAAGAGGTGGCATCCTATGATTAGAAAAGCTCAAAACTTGTTCATGTTTCAAACTAACCCTCAATCTCCCTCTTTAATACCACGTGTCTCCTTGCAGGAAATACCTTGTAGGAGGCGAGGAAAGGCGATGAGGAAGTTAAATAACAGCAGTAATGAATAATATTTAGCTAGTTTGTCTTAAGTCTTCACTGACCTGTGGATTTGAGGAACTCCTGAGCTGATCCCAGGATGACATTGCAGTCTCGGTCTGTGCAGAGGAAAAGCCCCACCAGGGTCCGTCCGTCTGTCATGCGGATCCTCATGTTCTTGTTCAGGAGCCCCTCTAGTTTCTGCCTGGCCTGAGACGAAGAGGACACTTCAGACTGCACCTGGGTGTGGACAGAGATGTGACACACTTAACTATCATTGAGTTTAATGCTGAAGCAGTCAGATTGGCAGAATGCATTTGCTTTAAAAACACATTAATCTGGTGTGGAAGTCACCCGATATTAGAAAACATTTTAAATTGCAGCCCTATTAAGTTTCACCTGGGTGCTGCCTGGTTAGCGTGAAGTTAAAGGTTATTATTCATAACTGCATCAATATACTGTGTGCTCATTTTGATAATATAAATAGCTATTTAGATGCCAAGCTTAAGTAGCTTAATGCTTGCCAATGTTTTCTGTTAAATGTAGGAATAGTTTTAACAGATGACAGATCCATAAGCTAGCTAATTTGTTAGCCGCCGCCTAACATTAAAGTACACCGGAAGCCGCGATAACGACGGAGTATGTGTTGAGAAAATTATTTTCTTCCCTTAATGACACGTCAGAAAGTGTGAAGAATCATGTAAAACTGAGAAATTAAAGAGGAAACTACTTACATGAGTCGAAGGACCATTTTCCTCAATCATTGTTGCCATAACCCCTTCCTCTATTCTTACATTTGCAGGCGGAGCAGTTTTTCTGACGGACCAGCTAAACCGGAAACACAGTACCTTTTTTTTCTTTCTTTAAGGGGAGCGACACCATCACGATAAAGATGTAATGTAATGTATTGTAACGTTCAGGTTTAGCATGAAAATATAGAATTAGAAAAAACATATCAGTAGAGTATTACTGTAGAAAGAAAACACGATTAACGGAACTTTATTAAATGTAGGAATTTATTGCGAAAGCACATTGTCACACTTGACCTTTAGGAACTTCAGCTACAGCAACCTCAAATGTTGGGTAATTACAAAAGATCATTATCTGAAGGCGTTAATCCTGAGCAAGATAAGAAAAGATAAGACAAGATATTATAAGACTTAATGGATGATCTCGGAGTGGTTAAAACTCAAAGTAGATGTAGATACAAGATTATAACTCCACCTGTTATGGATCTATGACTCGTTTTACAGTCATTTATTTATTTTCCTGTTCTTTTGAAGAAGTGCAAGCTTTTATTTATAGAAGATAATTCTTTTTTCATAAGATTTTCATTTAATTCTGTCACAATCATGCTTTCACCAACTGGCAACTTACATCGTGGACATAAGCCTCTTCTTTTATGTCAAGAAAAAAAAAGAAAAAGTGACCGTCCCTGGGTGGGCTCGAACCACCAACCTTTCGGTTAACAGCCGAACGCGCTAACCGATTGCGCCACAGAGACAGGTGAGAATGCAGGGGCGTGGTCTCCGCCTTTCACCACACCCCCCAGAATGTGACGTAACCCTACAGATCCCTTTTCGATTCCCGGTGCTCCCAGATACTAAAGTCTACAAATGATATAATTTGTGTGCACGTGACTAATTAATAACATAATATTAGTAATGTATTCATAATAATATTTAAATGCATGTATATTTATTTAGCAGACACTTTTATCCTCAACAAAAGAGAAGCATATATTTTTGTTGTGACTGAATTTCTATTTCCAATACTATAAGTGACCCCCTCCATTAATTCATCCAACAGTATCTACAGACAATGACAAATAAAAACTATATACACAAATTAAAGAGTTCATGTTTATTATTTATTTATTTATTTACTTATTATGTCTTCGTATGACACAGTATGATCAGGTATTTGGTCTTCTACATCTTCATCTTCTTTGCCCACATCCACACAGACAGTTGTATTCAAAGCATTTTATATGGGTAATGTTTAATTTTAAAATTAAACATTAGCACCCCCATGAGGTCTCTCCTGTTTGGACCCCCACAAGACACCATCGCGTTCAGTCCCAATCCCCTTCTGCACGGACAGGATCTGGCCGGCCTCGTTGCCAATAGAGGTCACCAGAGAGCTGTCCACACCCTCAGCCATGCCAGCTGCTTTGTCATCTTGAATTTGACAGCAGCATTTGTTTTTTTTACACATTATCTAATAGCGGCGAGTGTATGTAGATTTATTACACAGCACACATTTATAATAGCTGCTAATGTTATGTATGGATGTGTAGGATAGTGGAGGAGAAGGGCTGGGGGTCATAGGATGGAGCAGGCCTGGGGCTCCTTCTAACCACTAAATTGTGATTTGGTGAACTTAAAGGTGAAACAGAGTTCGTTTACTATGCAAAACAATCAAAATTATTCATACAAATATTAATTACTAAAAAAATATTTACCATGACAAACTCAGAGAGGACCGCAGGAAAGACTGCAGCAGTCGCACCAGGGGCCGAAGACAAGGCCATAGACAGCGGGACATCGACAGGAAACTGAGTGGCAGGCGGCTAAAACAACAGCATAACAGCTTTCTCACAGACATGCAGTGCAAGATTAACAATAATGAGTAACAGTGTGAAATTCACAATTACAGGCCATGGACCCTCCAATCAGGGTGGTCTGTCTGCGGGCCTGCATGCAGCTTTTCTCAATCTGCAGTATTGTATTGACCATTTTATATCAAGTGCTTACCAATCACTGTAAAAATTAATAGGGACATATTGCGCTATGCTTTACTTCACGGGCAGTTAGCTAACGAAAAGGTGAGCTAACTGGCACAATGCTTTTTTAACTACAATGTACTTCAGTTTGTTTGTTTAGCCGCCATGAACTACAGTTGGTAGCTCCTTACCTCATACGAGTGACAGAGCTAACCAACTAACTAACTACTAACAAAGACCAAGACAAAATCTCCTCTAAAAAACGGCAGCTTCATGAACTAGGGAGGTTAAAATGGCGTCGCTGACTAATTATTTCACTGTGTGTGAGCCTCGTTCTCAGAATGGATGAAAGAGCTGTGATTGGATGCGTCCAATGTCATCCCGCGCTGTGATTGGACACATCCAATTTTCCCAGTTTGACAGTAATTATGTAATACGTATCATCTCTCTGCAATCTGTAGACTGTGGATGATAAGTTTATGGTCCTGGCTTATTGTATCGTGGGGCAATTTCTATGGAAGCCCATATAAAAATAATGACATAACTTAAGCTTAATGAAAAAAATATTCCCATGGTAGGTCATATAAAAAGATTTTTAAAAAAGCCATTATTCTAAGATAAAAAGTCAAAATTGTAAGTTATAAAAGTCAAACATTTGCCTCATTATTGTGTAATAATAATGATATTTTTATCTCATATTTTTTTTACTTTTTATATCATTATTTCAATTTTCAACCTCTTAAATATGACTTTTTATATATTTTGTATAATATATATGTATATATAAAAATATGATCCAATACCAGTTCCTGCCTAATGTTACTTTAAGACATCTGTAGTCTTAACTCTAATAGACGGCTGTACATTCACTGTCTCTCTGTGACTTTGACTGAACAGGGTGACCTCGTTGCATTGTATACTGACTTTGTGTGAAATAAGAACAGTTTGAGCAAGCTTTTATTGCAGTGATGGGGGTTAAGACCTTGCTAGAACCAGAATAAGAAGTTTCCAAAGCAAATTAAACACTCCTTCAGAAGCTTTACGTCTCAAAGGGCAGACAACCTATAATGTGAGCCTATTAACTGGCTCATGCAAGACCAAACACTAAAAGAATATGTCATACTTTCACTTTGTTGGGGATATGTAAAGCTGACTTTTTCTCCCTGGCCCCTGCTGCATGGATGCTATTTCAGCATTATCTGCTCTCCAGGTTGTCTCAGTTCAGACAGCTCAGCTCTGAATGGAGCCCAGGAGCCGGTGTCTTCCTCTGTGTGTCACACTGCATAATATCTGGGTTAGCTAAAGCGCAGCACCCAGGGGAGGCGCTTTTCCCTCTCATCCTCGACATGTCTCCCTGCCAAACGGACGTGGGGGGGAGGGTGTTGAAGGGGGAGAGGATGATGATGAGGAGGAGGAGGGTGGTAGCCACAGCACAGTAGTGCAGTGTGTCAGGGCCTGCGGCATATGAGTGTCCTGGCCAGTTTCACCCTTTTTTTTTTTTTTTTTGCAGACGCAAAGTGAGACACATGCACAGTCATGGCTCCAAATACCTCACACACATGGATGCTCCACACACAAACGCACATAGGAGCACACACCGTCTCGCCAGCCAGCCAATCTGGAAACAGCAGACACCTCAGTGGCCAGAGGCTCAGTGGGTGGGGGGGTGCACAGATGCACACACATCCCCTCCCTCGCTGTGTGTCTTGCATTGCAGCGTGTCTCTCTCCTGGCAGATGTGGCCGTCGGATCAGACACTAACAAATTCCTGTCTTGTCATTTGTGGGCACGGGGGGGAAGCCGAGCCGGAGCGGTTCAGGCACCTGTTGCAGCACAGAGAGACAGAGGGAGAGAGAGGAGTGTGCACAGCAGAGGAGGCATAATTGAGATTCCTGTTTACATGATATCCAGTTATTGGAGCAGCTGACAAGAGTAACAGATAACACACACTGATGCTTCACACATGTTGTGGCAGTGAGGAAGGCCGGGCTGTCTGCCATGTGCTCAGGATGCCAGGGGTTCAATCCAGGCATCTTCTGTCGCATACAGTCACTTCCCTGTTCGTCTTGTCCGAAATACCTTGAAAAATCCAAATTTGCATATTTTTGCATGACTACAATTTTGTTGGAAAAGCAGCTTTTGTGTGAAAAAGTATTTTAAGACTTTGGTTTATTCTTAGTCAAACAGCAAAGCGCTGAACTGCATAATTATATCTTTGAAATTAAGAAAGAATCTGTTGAAATACTTCTGAGTTGCAGGCTCGTTAAATGGCTCGTTAAGTGTTGCTCCACGACCAATTAACTGATGGTGTCAGTGAATGAGCAGTGACTGTCCTGACATAATTATGCTGTAAAAAGTAGTTGAGGCCTACACATGTATTGTGTGTGGATGTTTGATATATGTGAGCCAACATCATGACCCTGAAACTGAAGCAATTAAATAGAATTCAGCCATAATTAATTCATTTGTGTTGTTTTTGCCTGTGCATTTCCAACCGTGGTATGTCATATTGTCTTCAGTGAAATAGATTCACCTCCAAGACATGACATGGTAGTCATCAGTGAATAAAATTGCACAGAAAAACATCTTGACAAAGGTTACTTAATAAAAAAAACAGGCTCCAGAAGATCTGAGCAAATAAGATTTTCTTGAAAAATTCAACTACATTTCCAAGGTCAAGACTGAACTTTCAGCTCAGGTTGAATGAAACGAAGAGCGTATTATCGCCTGTGACCAAAAGTGGCTGAGATATCCCAGTGATTCATGGCATTAAAGGCCTCTTAGTACCAATAAATGGGCATTTTCAGCATCAAGGGGTTAAAAACTAAATGCTTTGCTGCAAAAAATGCAATAAAATGAACTAAATGCAATTAAATCGAGGCTGCATGAAGTGTTAAAATACATTTCTTTTAAACACATGGCTTATTTGTGTGTGTGTGTGTGTGTAAAACGCTCTGACATTTCAACCCACTGCAAACCATTCTTCATATTCTCTCCGTATAGCCGTGCCAGTTCCTCCTGCCTGACCCCTGTTATTTCGCTGCGAGGTTTTTGAATGTGAAAGGCAAATCAAAATTCCTTTTGTCAAAACAAAAGTGCCCTGAGCAGCCACCGAGAGGCTGGATGGGGATGTAGGGATTCCCATGGCCTTACTGCCATCCAGTTGACACAGCCTGCTGCTTGCTCGTGATTTTCACAGTGAGAGCTCCCAAAAACAAAATAAAAAAAAAATAAAAAATGTCTTGTGTTTTGTTGCACACCTCTGTGTTAGAGCTGGATTGTGCTCTCTGAGCTGTTTAACATGATGCTTTATGATGAGGGGGTTACAGTTTGCACATTCTCAATTGTTTTCATCCCCACCACAAGTAGTTAATTTTTAAGCAATACAATCTGATGTAAGTCTGGGCATGGCTGCGGCAGATTTTCCCAACCCCCCTCTCTCAATCCCTCCCCAGCACTCACACACACACACGCACGCACACACACACACGCACGCCCGCTGCTGCTGCTGCCGCTGCTCCAAAATACTTTTTTATACAACGGTGGGGGCTCCGGAGAGTATAAGGTGGCCATATTTGATAGATTTGTGTCGGGCTCTGCAATGCAGAAAGCGAGAGTTGTTGCGTGTGATCTTGCAAAGTGACAGTGACACCAGGCAAGTGTGTCGGCTTCGTGACTGATCCGGACTTGGGGGGGGGGAGAAAAAAAAAGAGGGGTGGGGGGGAGAGAGAGAGAGAAAAAGAGAGGAGGGGGCTGCTGGTGGTGGTGGCGGCGGGTGGTGTTGGGTGGTGGTGGGGGGCAGACAAAAAAAGAAACAAACAACTAACAATGTAACTTACATGCACTCACACACCCCTTTTTTCTTGTAACAATGTGTACGTTTTTGAGGAGGGAGGGGGCGCGCGGAGGGAGAAGGAGAGACGGAGAGAGATAGAGAGAGGAGGAGGGGGGTGCGTTCTGAAATAATATAGTCAGCCATTTTTTATGTAAGGGGATTTTTTCTTATTGGGGGGGTTGTTAAAAAATAAATATAAGAGGGCGGCCATCTTTGTTGCTCTGCCTAGTGTAAAATATTTCAAAACGCCCCCCACTTTTTTCTGTGCCGATTTGAATATTAAATAAATATCACACATTCGCGCAAGATTACGCTTTTTTTGAGCACAAGGACGGATCCAATGACAGGAGTATAATGTCCTCTCCTCTCCGGTCCTGTGAGGAAGACGAGGGCATGGTGGTTAATTCCGAGGGAGGAGATTTTGATGAAGAAGACGACGACGACGGAGACCTAGACGAGAACGCAAGCGACATAAACTCGCCGGCGGCGCCTCGGGAAACTGCAACACCAGCCGCGCCAGGTACAGTAAAACAGGAGAAAAAAACTGGCGGACAAGTCGGGAGCGCGCCTCCGAAATAAAAAAAACACACTTATACAAGCGGGTTAAAATGCGGAGAAAGGGCATGTTGAACCCGCAGTTTGTGCCCCCCGGATTGGAGCTTGTCCCGGTCCGGTTCGGTACAGTAGAAAAGCAGCGAGGACGAGTCGAGTACGCGCGTACAAAAATACAACTTACAAGTCGAGGTTTTCCACAAAAAGAAAAAAAAGACATGTTTCACCTCCTTAAACCCGCCATACATCCTTCTAGTTATCGCACCTGGGTGCCATATTTGCAGCTACAGTAGAGCAAGCTTTGAAAACAAACTCAAAATGCTTCCCCCCCCCAAAAAAAAATAATCCACAACCCGGCATGTGTCCGTGTTGTTGCGGGCTACATTTTCTCCCTCACTCCACTTCCTCTTCAAGCGCCATCCCAACAAACTTTAACCCAACTTGCCACCGCTGCTTTTTCTCGTCGCATCCTCGCTGCTCACTGCTCCACACAGCTCCAGAAAAAGAAAGAGAAAAAAAAAAAGGAGAAGAAAAGTTGTTTGTCCCTTAAATCCCCCGTTTGACAGCTTCTCCCTGACGTGACATGACACGAGAGATGAGAGCTCGGGGGGCAATAAGGTCGGAGCCTGAAGGGTAAGACAGGCTGGCATAGTAAACATGGAGTCCCTCTCCTGTGGCCGGAGGCTACATATATTTGATAACCATCTTCGGGAGGAGATGATGCGTGTTTTTTCGCTGTGGGTGACTGTGTGAAAATCGAGGCGCGAGGCTGAAACTTGCCCCCATTGTCTCCATGACAGGTCAGAATAGGACACTGCTGCTGGTGCTGCATGCTGTTCACTTACAGGCCAGGAAGGTGTGACTTGTTTAGCTCGCCCCTGATAGCTTAGCATAATTATCTGACCAATATTCATTACATGTTTATTCTAACTGTCTTTCTGGGTGCGGGAGTTGCTCCTCTCACAGCAGCATTATTGATCCTGTCAGAACACGATTGACTGGATCATGACAGTCTTGAAGTTTGTGTGTCAGAGCTGCATGTGTGGGGTTTGCAGTGAGAGTGAAGGGTGCAGAAAGTAGTGGCTGGTTAACCACACTGCAACAGTACAAGTCAAAAATAGCAGTGCAGCAGCCTTCAGGTTGCAGTTTAGTCATAAAAGCTTTATAATAACTATGAGCATTTGGTTTTGGATGCAATGCAGATGTAGGGGAACAGTTTAAAGTCACAGTGCAGATGTCATAAGGGAGAAATGCGAGCTAACTCGAGATAAAAGTGTCATTTTCTACATGATGAAGCAGTGCATTGTCTTTAGTCCTAATTAGCTCGACTCCCGGACCCGCCGCCATGCCGTGCCAGACAGATAAATTAGTGTCGGGGCTTCTCAGACGAGGACCTTAACCCCCTCACGACCTCTGCTAGAGGTGGTCGGGGTCCCGGTGTGGGAATTACACAGCGGGGGAGGGAAAAAAAAAGAAAAGGAAGTCGTTCCAGTTCACCGCACCGTCCCGCTGGCGGCCTCTGAATCACCGAGCCCTGCGTGCGTGCTGCCGCCGCCCCCGGCGTGTCTTCGGCGGCTGCGCGCTGCACGGATACGCGGGAAGCGAAGGGTTGTTTGGACGGGGTGGGAGTGAGGAGGAGGAGGAGGAGGAGGAGGAGGAGGTGGGGGCTGCTGCTGCTGCTGTTGCTGCTGCTGGCGGTGGTGCTAGTACTGCCACCAACAAAAGGCAGGCAGACAATAAAAAGCGACAAAATGCAGCCTATCAAACAGGCGGCTGGTTGCATGGCGGAGACCGCAGCCCGTGTTTCGGTCATGCTTTAACGCTTTGCTGCATTTTGTCCTTTGAAGCGCAGGCTGCTGCTGCTGCTGCTGCTCCTCTGTGTCTCCCACTACTTCTCTTTTTTTCGACTTCAAGCCGGGTCAGGTTGCAGGTTAAATTGCTTTCCTGGTGGTTGTGATATTGCACAGGAACCGTGGGGAATAACTGGCCTGATATTTTCACATCATTTGCTGCCTGAAAGCGGAGATACAGTCATGTATTTTAGATGGAGTGTGGCTCAGAGTCCTCTATGATATGGCAGGCGGGAGGTTTTTACACTGGGGTGTCTATTTCCCTACATCAGAAGTTTTAAAAAACACAATAACACAAGATTTATTTGTTCGGTTCTTGACTTATCGATGCTTTTCAGCCAAAAAACACCAGCGAAAGTTTGTTTACGAAGGTGCTCACGCTAAACCAATAATCCCCATGCTATGTAACCACAAACACCAGCTGTCAGATCTACTTACAGCCCTCTGACAAACTGTATCTAATGTAGCATGTGTCACAATTCAGGCGAGGTCAGAGGTCGCCGAAGCCACCGTGGCCATAATGCAGCTTTTGTTGCGTGTAATTATGTTCAGCAGGGATTAGCCGGGTGTAGAGAAGATTATTGTTCATCTGATTCTGATAGCTGTCTTTCTTCCACGCTTCAATCTTCTGCTCTCCTCCTCCCCCCTTTAGAGGAACAGCCGGAGATATCTGACAGAGAGGTCCCTTCCAGGAAGAAAGGGCGGCCGAAGAAAAAGAAAGACGCAAAGAAGAAAGAGAAGGAGGGGAAACCTGCCAAAACAAAGAAACGGAAGAAGATTGTAAGTTTGTTAAGCCGAAATGCTTTTGATTTTTTCTTCCCTGACTTCATTACACCATCTTTGTTATTTTTCTGATATCCTCCTCTCTCGTCTTCTCTCCAGGAAAGCGATGTAGACAGAGATTCAGACAGAGAGAGAGACTATGGCGAGAACTCGGACAGCATCGCCAGCGACTATGGATCCGGAGAGAAGAAGAAAAAGAAGAAACATAAAGAAAGGAAAGAGAAGAAAACCAAGAAGAAGAAAAAAGACGATGGGGACCGAGACAGCAGTCAGGAGGAAACGACAAAGGTAAAGCACCTGAAGTCAAGCGTTGTCTTGTTCTGGTTGTGTATTGTGACATAGCCTAAAATAGCCTTATCTCCTTGTCAGTCCACCCTTATTTGATCTGTTATCTCTCTGTTCTGATTCTCTCCTCAGCAACCGATAGAGCAGAAGACCTCGGCCCAGCTGGCGAAGGAGTGGGGTCTGGAGGATGTTGATCATACCTTCACGGAGGAGGACTACAGGGAACTCACGAACTATAAAGCCTTCAGCCAGTTCATGAGGTACTGAACCGTCTTGTTTGCACGTGGTGTTGATGTGGACTGCTGGCAAACATCACGAAACATTTGTCGAAGCAAAAAACAATGTTCAGAGTTTCGAGCCTTACGCCAGAAGTTCCTGTACTTTTGGAAAGTACTACCTTTTTGGGGGATAAAATAATATCCCAGATTTAAATTGACACCCTGGTCCCTGTGAGGGAGAAGAATCAAGTTTTCTGAAAAGGTTCCTTGTCCCTGAGGAAAGTTCAGCTCGCTGTACGCGGCGTTGGCTCAGTGATGGTGTTCTAGCCACAGTTCTTTAAATTCTCATTTTTTTCCAAAAGAGCTTGCTTGCGTGTCAGTACAAGTTTTAATGTAGTACGATGTGGTGTTAATAAAGTCTGTGAGTTGCCCAGAGGAGACAGTTGTGGCTTGAACCCTTTCAAATAGATTGGAAGGAATTACAGAAATGTTTAGTTTAGAAATGTTAGATGTTGAGTCTGTGATTGCGATTTCAGCTATTGGTCATGACAAAGTGGTGACTCATGTACTTGTACGCACTTGGTGCAAGATTCACGTGAATGCAATCTCACAAGAAATGCCCAGTTTTGGAGCGTGAGCTTGGTTACTGTCTGCCTGTTGAAAGTATGTTTTTCAGAATCAGAATCTGCTTTATTGACCAAGTGTGCGAAGAATGCGTCTGTATCAGCCAGTTAAGGCTTTAAAATAAACTGTCTGTATCGGCCTGAAGTGTACATTCCTGCCCATATGACAGGCTCATAAGATGGTGCTTTAATTAAGCACGTGCGACGTGAACGGAAGACTAAGTAGTTCTCATTTTCCTCAATGAATGTGTACATTTTTAAAAAAAGCATTGTATGTCGGCATCTGCCAGAAGGCCATCACGATAAGAGTAGGCGTAATGATATATGTTCATTCCACTACAGGAGAGACTTTATGTACTCTGCAATTAGATGGAAAAAAAACCCATCTGCATTTATCTCTATTTTCTTGCTCTCAACAAACATACAGCGAAAAACAATGATGACAAAGCTGAACATGAAGCATGAGGTATATAAAAGTAGGTGAAAACAAAGATAACGTAGATTTTATATAAAAAGCAACCATGAACAACAACATACAAGGTCTATATTAGAGCCAGATATGTGCATTTTTTTTGCAGAACATAACGTAGAAAATAATTTTATAACCGTAAAATTCCCAATGAAGTTTATTGTCATTTTGGACGATGATATATCCTGCCTCAATTATATTACAAGTGTTTGATGACCACATTTGAAAGATCGATGCAAAAAAATGTGTATTTTTGCATATGTTGTATACATTGGCCAATTGTTTGATATCTGAATTTTTTTACTCCCTAATATCGGCATCTGCCCCGAAAATCCAGTACAGGTTGGGCTGTAGTCTACATACAAGTCAAACTTTGTCTGTAAATTGTAAAGAGGAATACAATAATGGAAGAGAACAAAGAGTGCTGGGAGAAATATTGAATTATTAATGTAAAAGGTTACTTGATATAGAATAAGTGGTTGGATATGTACGGTATATGCATGTATACATCGTGACTATATACAGTATATACAGCTTTGATTTATAATTGATGATACATCGATATTAAAAGCGGACCAGCCTTCCTCTACACTCCACAACACGTGTCCACAGTGAGACTACAGGCAGCGTATTAACACAGAAACAAGAGCACCTGTATTATTACCTGCCTCTGTCGTCCTGTGGCAGCTGTGACTGTATCATCTCCGATAGTTGTTCTTCTCAGGTAGCAGTGCTGTCAGTGTGTCAGTGGCAGCCTGAGCCTCGGCCCCTGTGGCTGACTCATACCTGCTCCGACTCTGATAACATGAAGTATTACATTATGTCCGCAGCATGAATATGTTGGGAAGTTATCTGGCTGTCAGACAGAGCTGTACTCCCCTCAGCCGCATTGTCCCTGTTGTTCAGCTATATCAATATTTTTTGCAAATACTGCAGATTGTATATACAAGCCATTCCTGTGACTTAAAGATATAAATATGACTGATAGCCACGAAAAATTGCACTGAAAAGTCAATTTTAATAATCCTAACCATCTCGTCCTTAGGCCGATGATAGCCAAGAAGAACCCCAAGATCCCCATGTCAAAGATGATGACCATCCTGGGGGCCAAGTGGAGGGAGTTCAGCTCCAACAACCCCTTTAAGGGCAACTCTGCTGCCGTTGCAGCAGCTGCTGCGGCTGCCGCGATCGCTGTCGCCGAGCAGGTCTCCGCAGCGACCGCCTCGCCTGAGCCGCTGCTGCAGCCTCCGCCGATCAGGAAGGCCAAGACGAAAGAGGGCAAAGGTCAGTTGTCGGTACTCCTCTTGTACCCTTTTGGCTTTTGTGTCAGTTCTGACTGTTTGTAATCCAGTAAAGCAGACATAGATAGAATAAATAGAGCACACGACACAACAAATGTCATCTTTTAAGACGTTCTGATGTCTTGTGAACAGCTGTTGTTTGCTTATCTTGTAGTTTCAATGCTAATATAAGACACTAACCGTACTTCTTTGCCAAAACACTAGCTATACACACTGCACTTGATCTTATCCATCCAGGCCCTGGCTATAAGAAGCGCAGTAAAAGTCCTCGAGTCCCAGACAAGAAAAAAGCAGCAGCAAAGGCTAAAAAGATGGCGCCCATTCGGATCAAACTGTCACCTATAGGTGCCAAGAGAAAGAAGAGTTGCTCAGTGAGTACAAAGCCTCAGCATGCTCCCACTTTGTCTTAATTCCAGCATCTTGTATCTGTTTTTGTTAATTGTTGAACCCCTTTTCTGTCTTTTTCCCACTTTCTTCCTTGACCCGTCCTTGTTCCTTGTCAGAGCGATGATATGGATGAGGATGAGTCCGAGCAGGAGGACTCAAGCGTCCACAGCTCCTCGGTTCGCTCCGACAGCTCGGGCCGCGTCAAGAAGAACAAGCGAGGACGGCCGGCCAAGAAGAAGAAGAAAACTGCCGGTAAGCAGCAACTTCCTGTTATAGGTTCAATATATTTTTATAAATATGTCCTGTGTTTAATTCAGTTTTTGAAAATGCAACCGACAGAGCTTGTGCTACATTTCAGACGCTAAGAATATTATCTGCTGTTTTCAGTCTCAAACTCTTTTCAGACACGTTGTGGTGTGTTTGTTGTCTCGCCCCCTCCAGTCCCAGGCGAAGAGGAAGGAGACGGCTACGAGACGGATCACCAGGACTACTGCGAGGTGTGTCAGCAGGGTGGAGAGATCATCCTGTGCGACACTTGTCCTCGAGCTTACCACCTCGTCTGTCTAGAGCCCGAGCTGGACAAGGCCCCCGAGGGCAAGTGGAGCTGTCCACACTGCGTGAGTACCTCTCTGCTCCTGCTTTCTTTGTATGATTCTGCTCAGCGTTCTCATTTATCTGCAAGCGACACATCTACTTGGCAAACCTGAGTGAAAAAAAAAAACAGTTAAATGTGGTTTTGTTTTTACTTGCTTGGAGCACAAGATGAATAGAGGCTTTGTAGCTGCATCGAGAGTCTCAGTGGAGAGCTGGCAGACACAGTCCTGCCCAGACAAAGACAGATACCTGAAGTGGAGCTGTGGGTGTAGATCTATTCAGTAATGTCACAAATAAAACCCAATGCTCATTTTTTGGGCTACCATGACACTGTGAACTGCTTTTTCTCTTCAGGAAAGCCACTGACGGTCTTTTAACCCACTATGTGCAGAACTTTATGTCATTATTGCAGCTTTCAGTTTTTTTATGAAGACTTTTTGTTGGAAAATGATCTTATCACTGTGAAAATCGGGACAGTCTTTGGGTTGTTCTACAGTATGTGTTGCTTTCAGGCGTTCATTCTCAGCGTCCCCTGTTTGGATCTGTGTGAATTTTACATGGACTGCCCAGGAGTTTATGGTTTCAAGCCTTCTTCAACACTGCACAATGTTTGTTTTGTTAATTATGGTCCCATTTAGAGAAAAATAGATGATAGAGCAGGGTATGCTTTAGGGCATGACTACCTTGTGATTGATTGGTACAACCGTGGCAATCGTCCATCAGGATGGAGGCGTAGTAATGCTTATGCTCCCCAGCTCCTTTGTCTCAACCAAACAGTAGTCCACGAACCCATGGGTGACGTCAGGACAGGTTTATTGTACTCAAGTCTGGGCATTGATCAGCTTCATTTTCAGTTGAGGCTTCACTCAAAGTCGATAAGAAATCCTAGCCATCACCTGGCTCCACCGTGACTGTTAATTCTGTCAGATTTAATTGCAAAGTCAACCAATCAAGTGTTTTCTTTGCAGGAAAAAGAGGGAATCCAGTGGGAAGCAAAGGACGAGGACTTTGAGGATTTCGAGGAGGACAGCGAGGACAGAGTGATATCAGAGGTCGGGATCGGGGTTCCCACCGGGGCGGAGGAGGAGGATGACGACCACATGGAGTTCTGTCGGGTGTGCAAAGACGGAGGCGAACTGTTGTGCTGCGACACCTGCACCTCCTCCTACCACATCCACTGTCTAAACCCACCACTGCCAGAGATCCCCAATGGAGAGTGGCTGTGTCCACGATGCACAGTGAGAAGCTTCTCTTTTATTTTATTGCTGTTGCTATCTAATTTCACAGAATCCCTGTGTGACCAAGTAACAATAATTGTGCCTCCCAGGGTCTTGCAACACTTCCTTTAAAGTCTCAATTTCATTAGAAAAAGCGCAACATGTCTGGCTCTGTGTCAGGCACAGAGGTATCAAACAGACTCAGCTGTGTGTGATTGAATGAATAGCTTGAGTCCTATCCAAGCGTGAGCCTGCTGGATCAGTACAGACTTCCGAGGATTAACTAGTGAGTGTATTCCCCCTCTAGTGTCCGCCAATCAAAGGACGTGTCCAGAAGATCCTCCACTGGCGATGGGGTGAACCTCCAGCGCCCATCCCCGTTCCTCCAGCTCCTGATGCCGCACCTGACGCCCCCCTGCCGCCACCCATGAAGGGCAGAGCTGAGAGGGAGTTCTTTGTCAAGTTGACCGGGCAGTCCTACTGGCACTGTACCTGGATCACTGAGCTGCAGGTGAGAGAGGAAAGGTCAATGGAGGGAATGATATAAAATGATGTTCGAATCAAGGAATAATAATAGGATGAGAAATTTCAGTTTGTTTCAGTTTTTTCCTTTTTTTTTTTGTGAAATACTGGTGAGATTAAAATCTACAGGCGTCTGAAAATCCTTCAAATGAAATAATTCAAGAGGGAAAATAACTTAAGTTAAAGTACTCACAACTCATGTTCACATTAAGGTTGTATTTTACTTTATTTAACTTTATTTTAATGGGTGACAAGCTCAAACTATTGGAAACTACTGATCCTGTGCTTCCTCAGTTGCCCAAAAGAATAATTAATCTTCTATCTGTTCTTTTATTTTGGAAACTTTTTCAGTCATTAAAGGTGCAATATTTAAGAATTCGAAGCACCACATCACCAGAGTAACCGCTGCAAACTGTAGCTGGCATTAGCTAGTTAGCACAGTTAGCCGTGCAGCTAGCGGTGCTGTTAGCTGACTCTGTCTGACTGGCAGTTGGATGTAACGGGTGCAGTGTTAGTGTTGTCTACTTTCGAACTATCACCTCTTGAGGCACAGAGTGGCTTGGGGCTAGCTGGTTAGCATGTCAACTTCAATAGATATCTCTGCAACTGTTATTTCTTAACATGTCTATTAGTTTTGGTTCGTTTTTCAATGTTTTAAACTAAAGTTCTTATATATTGCACCTTTTAAATGTTATACAGTATGTCCTTAAAGAATACACACTGTAGAGATAGACACTTGATATGAATAACAAGCGAGAATTGCTTAAGATCAAGCTACATCTAGTCACTGCTTCTGACTGACTTGGAGAAAAATCATTATCTTCTTCCTTCTTCATTCCAGTTGGAGATCTTCCACTCAGTGATGTACAGAAACTACCAGAGGAAGACTGACATGGACGAACCTCCAAGCCTTGATTACGGTTCAGGCGGAGAGGACGAGAACGGAGTGGGAAAGAGCGAGAAGAGGAGGGCCAAGGACCCCCAGTACGCCATCCTGGAAGACAAGTACTACAAATATGGCATCAAGCCTGAGTGGATGATGATCCACCGCATCATCAACCACAGGTGAGGGAGTCTGCTTGTGTGTGGTCATGCAGTGTCTGGTCTTGTCAAATGCAATTTCATTAGTTATTCTTGGCTTCATTTCCTGGGTGTATTGTCATTGAATTGTGTGAACACACCTGTGTTCCTCTTACACTAAACTCATTTCCACATTCTTCAACATAGAAACTTCATTTAACTTCATTTTAAAATCATCAAAATGTTGAGCACAATTAGGAGATTTTTGCTTGTACTTTTGGTGTTTATACCTCTAATATTCATCTTTTTTGGGGTATTTTCCTGCCATATAAATGAAAGGATGGATATATTCAGAGTTAGAGTTGATGACATCACACACAGAGTGGGATTACGGTGTTAAACTATTGTATAAAATGTCTGTACTGTATGTGTCTCCTGCCAGTGTGGATAAGAAGGGGATGTACCACTACCTGGTCAAATGGAGAGACCTGACCTACGACCAGTGTACCTGGGAGAGAGATGACCTGGAAATCCCTGACTTTGCAATTTACAAGGGCAACTACTGGAGGCACAGGTAGGACCTTTTGGAGACATGTTTCACCTCCACTGACTTTATTATGAAAAAACAACAAAAAACATTTTTGACTGGCACAAGCAACAGGTGCTCTGGCCACACACTCATCACTCACATTCACATATCTTGTTTGTTTACGTTCTTGATATTGACTCAGCGATGTCTTGCTGTCCAACAGAGACACAATAATGAAAGAGGACCCAGACAAACCCAGGAGGATGAGGAGCAAGAACCAGGAGGAGGGTGAAGAGGAGTCTCCTGCCTCACCGGTCACTGATGTGAGTTAACTGTAGCTTCAGTTTCGGTATCATTAAGTCTGATTTATAGTTACTTCATGTCTGTATTTTACACCAAATCTCACTGCGAGATGCATGTTTTTTGTTGCTGACTCTGGAGCTTTGTATGTTGGTACAATCATGTTTTAAAAGAGAACCCAGTTCTTTTTTAAAAAAGGCAGGACATTATTTTTAACGTTTTAAATGTACTTATCGTTACGCAAACTAATCTTGCTACTATTAAAACTTCTCACGCTGGAATAACTAAAATTAAAAATTGAATTTTACTTTCCCAATCGTTTTTTCAAATCTCTCCTTTGTCTTCTCTTCTTTTGTTCTCCTAGCCGACGATAAAATACGAGGAACAGCCAGACTTTGTCACATCAACAGGTGGGACGCTGCACCTGTACCAGCTGGAGGGTCTGAACTGGCTTCGGTTTTCCTGGGCTCAGGGCACAGACACCATCCTGGCAGATGAGATGGGCCTTGGCAAGACCATCCAGACCATCGTCTTCCTCTACTCACTCTTCAAAGAGGTACTGGCGCCCCTTGGTCCTATTATTGTCTTGTTTCACCTCCTGGTGAAGGCCAACACTGACAGATTGTATGAATTATTCATCCCTCCTTTCCACCGTAGGGTCACACTAAGGGTCCGTTCCTGGTCAGCGCTCCGCTCTCCACCATCATCAACTGGGAGAGGGAGTTTGAGATGTGGGCGCCCGACTTCTACGTGGTGACGTACACGGGAGACAAGGACAGCAGAGCCATCATCAGGGAGAACGAGTTCACATTTGACGACACGGCTGTCAAAGGAGGGAAGAAGGCCTTCAAACTGAGGGTGAGGAGAAGAGAGGGGAGGTGTGGACGGGAGAGTGAAAATAGATGTGTGTTATCCAGGGCTGTGGGATAGTTCAGCACTTTGTTTTCAGTGGGATTGTGTTGTAATTGTATCATATCGTCTAATGGTTTTGTACATTTTATGATCATTTCTGGCAAAATGTAACTCAAGAATTACAGTTGATGGTTTTGATTTGATGTCATGCCTAACAGTCGAAATAGATATTGTGATATGTACTGATTCAAACCACATTGCCCAGCCAAAATGTTTTTATCACCCCCTACAGAAGCCGTTCAGGGACATTTGACCATTCTTTTTAAATGCTTTTACCAAATTTAAACCTTAAATCCATCATAACCTTTAAAATCTCATACAAAACCTTTGTTTGCAGTTGCAGAATTGTCTGTACACAAAAATAGCATTAAATATTAACTATCATAATATAAAATCGATGTATATAATATATTGTTTCCTTCTTATCTTCCTGCAGAGAGAAGCTCCCATCAAATTCCACGTGCTGCTGACCTCCTACGAGTTGGTGACCATCGACCAGACGGCGCTCAAGTCCATCGACTGGGCCTGTCTGGTGGTGGACGAGGCTCACCGCCTGAAGAACAACCAGTCAAAGGTACTGTAGCTACTGTGTGTGTCAGTGTTGAAGCTGTGGTGAGCGACTCTGGAGAGACATAGCTGATTATTGTTGTCTCATTCCCTGGTTTTATAATACAGATGAATATATTGCATATATGATATAATTTACAAGTACAATTAGGTTAGTAATGTGTTTTTGAGACATATTTGAGTTAAAAGAATCTCGTTATGTAATTTAATATGGAACATTTTTGATAAAGAGCCTTTAAAGTAGAAAAATAAACTTGTCAGCGGTCTCTGGTGGACAAACTATGTAATGGCAACACTGTAAATCAGAGGTTCCCAAAGCTTTTCATGTCAAGGACCGCCATCATAGATGCACATTAGACCATTTTTTCAGGTCAAAAGTTTTTCTATTTAATCAATGCTCAAACTAGCATCACTATAAAGTACAATCAATCAAAACAGTCAACCCTATTTCTTTCCTTGTTGTTCCAACTTCCAAAAAATTTGATGAAAGTAAAAAATATTACATTCTTCCTTTTAAAAGGGACCAACTCAAGGACCCCTGTTGGTCCCTGGACCCCAGTTTTAAAACCACTGTTCTATATTAACTACAGTATCTTTAACATAATTGAGACATGTTCCCACTGCAAATTCATCCTGAGAACACTTAATTTACTGTATTTACACTTTGTTTATTAAAATTCTCATAAGGGAATGATTAATTTTGTAATGATACCCACAATGATGATAAATAATGTTGTTGTAATTATAGTTATGTTATAGTATGTTTTGTTTTGTTTGCCTGATGTAGTGCTGCTTTTTCATCCAGTGAGAAA
The DNA here is from genome assembly GCF_040436345.1 of Pagrus major. NCBI lineage: Eukaryota > Metazoa > Chordata > Actinopteri > Spariformes > Sparidae > Pagrus > Pagrus major. The sequence continues at coordinate 9,053,626 of NC_133224.1, forward strand.
AAAGTGTCGTAATATTATATTATATTATATTATAATAAAGAGTAATATTATTGTATTTAAAAGTAATCGCAAATCTGTGATAGAGATCGTAACCTTTCTTGCCTTTGCAGTTTTTCAGGCGTCTGAACGACTATAAGATCGACCACAAGCTGCTGCTGACGGGAACTCCTCTACAGAACAACCTGGAGGAGCTGTTTCACCTGCTCAACTTCCTCACACCCAACCGCTTCAAGTACGACTTCTCTCACACATTCACAAATAAATACACAGACATCAGTTTGTATTTTCCTTCCAAGTTTGGTAAATGACATGTAAAGAACGTTTGATGCTGACTAAAATAACATGTCAGATAATGTCTAATTTGAACCAAGCTGTCAGTATTACCTGTATTACCAGTCCTTCACTCAGTCCGTCTGTCTGCACAGTAACCTTGAGGGCTTCCTGGAAGAGTTTGCCGACATCTCCAAGGAGGACCAGATCAAGAAGCTCCACGACCTGCTGGGGCCTCACATGCTGCGGAGGCTGAAGGCCGACGTCTTCAAGAACATGCCCGCCAAAACCGAGCTGATTGTCAGAGTGGAGCTGAGCCCTATGCAGAAGTACGACACCTGGAGGGTTTAGGGGGAAATGGGGAACATTTAATATTCATCCTGTAGCTTCATCATTGGCCTACATTTTCTGGCACAGTTAGGATACACAGTGAGATATAGGTGAAGATGTATTTTATTTAATCAATTTGCCACTGATTGATATGGTTTAAAGGGATTTCTATTGATCTTTATACTTATATTTTGCAGCCGGGCAGCCTTTATGTTTAATGGTTGGTTCCTGTAATGTCTTCATGTTATAAAATATAAATCTGATATGTCATACATGAGACAATTACTCAGCAACGCTTCAGGATTTTTGAAATTCTCATTATAAATTGAGCAGTGGAGGGTGAAGAGGTGACAAAGGAAGGAAGTTTATTGTAGTTTCTGTGTCACACGTGGTTTACATTTAATATCTGAGGCATTGATCGTTTGTCTTTATGTTTCTTAAATACAGGAAATACTACAAGCTGATTCTGACCAAGAACTTTGAGGCTCTGAACTCGAAAGGCGGAGGAAACCAGGTGTCTCTGCTCAACATCATGATGGACCTAAAGAAGTGCTGCAACCACCCCTACCTCTTCCCTGTCGCCTCCATGGTGAGAACAAACAAAACAAAAATCAATGCTGCATCATTATTATGTTGGATTCAAACAATTAGTCTTCAGTTTGATCAAACAGAAAGTTTAAGTCCTCACTTATTTGTAAATTACAGAACGGTGACACCTTGTGGTGATGTTCAGTGCTTTTGTATCATATTTACATTCAAATAATGAAGCATATGGTTAAAATTACAGTTGAGATGCAGACATTAATTTGTTTTTATTTATTTTTGTGACACAACACATCATTTTTTATTAATTTATTATCAGTGCAGCAAGTAAAAAAAAATATAGTCTCAGCATACAGACGACAATCATGTCTTGTTTACTACTATTTACCTCATGTTTGTTTGTGTGTGTTCGCAGGAAGCTCAAAAAACCCCCAACGGTGCTTACGAGGGGTCGGCCCTCACTAGGGCCTCTGGGAAACTGACGCTGTTGCAGAAGATGCTGAGGAAACTGAAAGAGCAGGGGCACCGAGTACTGGTCTTCTCACAGGTACACACTCACACACACACCAGATGGACACCTGTCTTCACAGATGTTAGATCAGTCCCGTGACACCTCCAGAAGGCTCAGCAGCAGACTGATTCCAGCTGCCTGTGGGACATGACACAGCCACATGAACAGCTTTCTGTCTCTTCTCCCCTTATAGATGACTAAAATGTTGGACTTACTAGAAGATTTCTTGGACCATGAAGGTTATAAGTACGAAAGGATTGATGGAGGCGTCACAGGAGCGCTGAGACAGGAAGCCATCGACCGCTTCAACGGTGAGATGATGATGTGCAGACGTTAAAGGTGCAGTAAGTTCTCCATTGTGACCGTTAGGATATTAGGATTTACATCATTATCAAGCGTGTCTGTTTCACTGAGAAGTTCCCTGACATAAATGAATAAAGATATTATATGTAAGATTTCTGCTTTAAAATGTCTAAACCTTTGTTCTATATTTTGTTGAGTAATTACAGAGAAATCATTAATTTTATTCAAGCTAACGGCGCGTTTTTTTTCTGTCGCCTGTTGCGATAACTTCCAAATAAACACCAGATGATACACCAGACAGCGAGGAAGGAAGTCGGTGAATGTGACTTAGTATTTCTGTCTTTAGAAATAAAGACAACAACTCCCATGATCCCACGCTACTACACAACATCATCTACCTCCATCTACATATTTTTTTAATTTAGAGAACCCTAGAAAATACATACTGTGCGCTTGATTTTAATCCAGAACGTTGTTTAAAGTTGCTGAGCAGCTACTTCAAGCTTCAGCAGAACTTCCTGTTTCTTCACAATAAAAGTTTTCCACTTCCTCCCAACACAGGCAAACGTGTACACTCATACAGGCAGCTGTTTTATCAGCTGAACTCTATTCTTTTTCCTACACCTACAATTCTGTGCAATAATATCTGCTATACTGCTGAAGTGCAAAAAAACACGACAGGAGGTGCCTTTTTGAACATGCAAAGAAGATATGAAGTTGATATTTATTTGTTTTTCCTCACATTTCTATGCTCCTGTCAAGTGCTCTAGTGTGCTACAAACAAAATTGAAATCTTTATGAACTAAAGGATTGCATTGTTGCCACAGTGCTCTTCTCTCATGGCTTGAGAATATTTAAAATAATGCATATTTGAAGCTTCAGTCTCTATTCTTTTTATAAGATGATAGTTCTTGCAGTTGAAAACCTGATTGATGACCTCTTCGTTCGCACCTCCAACAACGTGGAGACAAAAGACATTTCTAATGAAGAGATATCATAATGCAAATACTGTAGCAGAACTGCATAGCTGTTTGCTCTGTGTCCTTAATTTAGACTTCATTGTTTGCTGAGCAGATGGAAGATCAAGTAGATGATAGAAAGAGATGACGGGGAGTCAGGCAACAGGATGAGAATCGGTTGCTGGAAGTGAAGCCAAAGTGACAGAGATTTATTTAGCCGTAACACCAGACACTACAATTATTGATGTCTGTGACTTCCAAAGCATAAGAATCACTAGTTCGCATGCCGAGTTTGTTTTTGAATGTGGAAGTTGGCTCGATTACTAAGCAATTCTCTGGCAACAAATAGCATTAAATTATACAGTATGAATAGCAGCTTAAAGATGAGTGCAGATTAAAGCCACCAAAACTTTACTGGACTGAAAGAAGTTTCAGTAAGAGACAAGAGCAATTACATTATGACCCATTATGTCATTTTTTTTATGCTAGTGTTACAGTTGCAAAAATGCGAGGACCCAAATGCAACAAACACAGAGGCAGGCACCTTGAAAAGCTTTAATAAACGAAGCCGGAGTTAAAAATCCATTGTCGAAAATGTAAGCAACAAAACTGACTGAAAACAGGCTGGGGCAAATCCAGAAAGGTCCAAAGAGAAATACAAGAAACAAAAAGTTCAGGGAATACAGTCAGAAGCCAAAAACACGAGGGCAGAAAACACAAGGAGACACCGGGAACAAAACAGACGAACTGAACAAGAGAGACAAACACAGGAGGCTAATCAGGGACAGGTGAAACTAATCAGGAGGGAAAACAAGAGGAAGTAACACAACATTACACATGAAGATGAACCCTACAAAATAAAACGTGAAACAATAACAACCGAAAAAACCCAAACCATGACAACTAGTATTGTATCAAAGTAAAACATTCTAGTATCGTGAAAATCCTGTCGTCAAGGAGAAATGATCTGTGTAACTGTCTGTTTCTATCGTTCTCTCTCTGTCTCTCTGTCTGCAGCTCCTGGTGCTTGTCAGTTTTGTTTCCTGCTCTCCACCAGAGCTGGAGGTTTAGGCATCAACCTGGCCACAGCCGACACAGTCGTCATCTTTGACTCGGACTGGAACCCTCACAATGACATACAGGTACGACAGACTGGCACCCGCTGAGGAAGGAAAAGAGTCAACGCGACACAAGCTTCATGTTTCTGCTTTCTTCCTCTCTGCACAGGCGTTCAGTCGAGCCCACCGAATCGGGCAGGCCAACAAGGTGATGATCTACCGCTTCGTGACACGAGCCAGCGTGGAGGAGCGCATCACCCAGGTGGCCAAGAGGAAGATGATGCTGACCCACCTGGTGGTCCGGCCAGGACTGGGATCCAAAGCTGGCTCCATGACCAAACAGGAACTGGACGACATCCTCAAGTTTGGAACAGAAGAGCTCTTCAAGGACGAAATAGAAGGTGATTTACCACAAGTAAATTGTAATAATTTGGGAATTTGGAGGTCAAAGTTGGTGTTGGATTGTTTGTAATAGAGACGAGTTGGCAGGCTGATCCACCAGGGTGAAATTATTTTGTCAAACACACTCACTTTAACGCCCTTTCATCCTGACGTGTCTGGCTTATTGTGGTTTTATTAACGGTACAATTGGTTGACAAGAAAAACTGTACATGTGAAATTTGTCTGGAAGAACAAGACAAATCATCTCCACTTCTTAACCCCATGCGTGGCAGGTATGAAGAACTGCTCCAGGGATAAAGTTGAGGAGGAGGGCAGCGTGATCCACTACGACAGCACCGCAATCGAGAGGCTGCTGGACCGAAGCCAAGACGCCACGGACGATTCGGACGTCCAGAACATGAACGAGTACCTCAGCTCCTTTAAAGTGGCCCAGTACATGGTCCGAGAGGAGGATAAGGTGAGAGGGAGGTGAAGGAGATGTTATCATGATGGATTTTATGGTTAAAAGAATAAAGAATGGAAGAGTAGGGAGTTTATTGCAGTGTGCAGAGTGGAAGATAAAGTAGACAGCGGGACTCCCAGATTGTTTGCGCGTTCACATCCATGTTCACAAATCATGTACATGTCAGCTCAAGCGTAATCTCTCTCTTTTTATGGCAGTGGCTGTTGTCCACATGTCGAAGTGTCCTTGAGCTCGGTCTGTTTTGAGTTAAAGCGCAGCTGTTTTTATCTTCCCAACTCTGGATGTGGAACGATTAGACATTAATCAATAAAAAGTTTTAAGAAAACTTTTTATTAAACAAAAATACCAAGCGTTCATTGGATTCAGCTTAAGTATTTCTGCTTAAATGTGAATATTTGCATCTTTTCTTGGTCTTCTATGGTTAAGGCTGCAACTGACAATCATCTTCGTTATCCATCCGTTACTTTCTAGATTCATCTTTTCATCTTGCGAGTTTCATCTTTTCGACTATGAAAAGTCCCAAAAAGGTGAAAAAATGTTCATCCCAGTTTCTGAAAGTCCTTGTCTGCCCATAACCCAAAGACATTCAGTTTAATCTGATGTAATACAGAGAAAAGCGGGAAATGAAGAAGTTAGTTGACAATATTTTTTATATTGTTATTACAACATAAATGCCCTGAAGGTCTGACAAAGCCACATTTAAAGAAAGATAACCATAACTAAAATTATGACTAAAATTCTCCACAGAATGTGAGGAAACAACAGTTTTGATGTTACGACGCCTATGTGTGTTGTGTTGCAGAGATATCTACTGAAGTTAGCATGCTAACCGGATAGCAACAGCTTGTTCCGGTTCGAACATTCCTGTGCTAGTCGTGTAAACACCAACACTCTTCTGTTGTTGTTCGTCAGCTCCGAGCTCGCAGTCTGGACCACGACATGCACGGCTAATCGAGCTAATGGAAGCTGCAGTAAGCAGCAGTTACTCTCAGTGGTTACTCTGGTGACATGCTGCCCCCTGTTTGTGTTGAGTATGAATTCGACAGGTGGCCAATTCTTTTGTAATGCACCTTTAAGTTCTGAAAAATTCTACATTTGTCTGAGGTTGACAATTGTTTACCTACCTGTTACCTGCAGGACCTCTGTGGAAGCGTCTTTAAACAACATCCTGCAGGGTTTTAACTTAAAGCGGGGCTCCTCCTCTGTATGGAAAACTATGGAATTTGATTGGAGTAATTTCCAGGTCTGGATAAGTGAGGAAAAAAGAAAAGAGAGTTTGAAAGATATTTGTGTTTCTAGACTATTGCCCCCATTTTGTTTTCTAAAATAAAAGTTCAGAATTTACAGACATAACCGGATCTAACAGGCAGTGTTTTTCATTTTGTGTTTGGAGCAGGCAGCCAAATGTTCACCACAATCGGTCAGCCACAATCTTCTGCCAGTTGTTCCAGCAACATCTTAGCATACATAGTCAGAATATAACAAACATGGTAACAGTGGGATTTTAAAACCATTTACTTACGTAATAAACATCTTATTATGTGTACTCAGATGTCAAACATTATTCTGAAAAATCTACAGAGGAGGCCACAAAGTTTTTAAATAAAAAAATATGTTAAAGTTCACACTGGCGTGTTCCCTCTGATGCTCCAGATCGAGGAGATCGAGCGGGAGATCATCAAACAGGAGGAGAACGTGGATCCGGATTATTGGGAGAAACTTTTGCGACATCACTACGAGCAGCAGCAGGAAGACCTGGCGAGCAAACTGGGTAAAGGCAAGAGGAACCGCAAGCCTGTCAACTACAACGACGCTGCGCAGGAAGACCAAGGTAGGAGTTGGTAATGTGTGGATCTGGAAAACTTTAAAAGCTGGAATAAGCTGAATAAACAGCTGTGAGTTGTTTTGTATCAATCACACCTCAGTGTTAGGATCATGTCAGCAGGATAAGAGGATTTTTTGAGGGAAGCCTGGATTTAAAAATGCTCTTTCACATCCTGAGAGTGATTTCTAACATTTATTTACTGTGAAGATTTATTATTCTAATCTTATTAAAATTCCTCAGCAGAAACAGTTGGATTTCAGATGATGTTTTTGAGTTATTGCTTGCACAGTGGAAGTGAATGGGCCTGGCCTATTGACAGACCACCATGTGCTGTTTCAGAGTGGCATGCTGACATTTCAGATAACCAGTCCGAGTATTCAGTGGGCTCCGAGGAGGAGGATGAGGACTTTGATGATCGGCCAGAAGGTAAGGAGAGATGATGAAAAAGAGATATCAAACCGAGCTCATGAACTGCTGTAAAACACACACACACAGACACACACACACAAACTGGTCAGGTCTGTGTTGAATTACAGGTTGAAATTGATTTAGTTGTTACAGTCGCCTGGCAGGGTCGAACAAGTAAGTTTGCCAAAAATGCAGTAACCTCCATCCATCTCCTCTTCAGAGTAAAACGCTCGAAGCATTTCAGAAGTTTTTGATTCTTTACTGGACATTCTCATGATCGGCTGACTGTGCATTTCAAGACAAGAAACCTAAAACAGACTCCTGTTACCTGCAGGTCGAAGGCAGTCGCGTCGCCAGTTGAGGAATGAGAAGGATAAACCTCTGCCTCCTCTTCTGGCCAGAGTGGGAGGCAACCTCGAGGTTTGTACAACTCTCTGGAAGCCGCTCCGCTCTCATTTTGTGTGGGTTTTTTTATTGTGATATTACTGGAACCTGTCAGACCTGTCTTCAGTTGAACTCGCACTTTTCAATATTTTTCGAACAATCTAACAATCTCAAATTGGAGACTGGCAGCAGAGCTATTATATCTCCAACAGCTCTCAACCTTCCAAGCTCATTTATCATCCTGATGATAGTGGACGTGATTTTAACTGCCTGAATTGTTCAAATGAGGACTCCGAGTTTATTTTAGTTTTATTAGGCAGTCAGAACTATTCAGAGAAGGCCTTGGGAAGATCGAGCAATAAAAATGTTTTCCCATCCTGACGTTTTCATTCAAGGTCTTCCAGATTAATAAAGATACACAGATACATTTGAACAGGCTTTAAAGATAGTGCCAGCTTCAATCGGGAAATCTAAAATGCACTATAATTTGCTTCAATAGGTGCTTGGATTTAACACACGCCAGAGAAAGGCTTTCCTGAACGCAGTGATGCGCTGGGGGATGCCGTCTCAGGACGCCTTCGCCTCTCAGTGGCTGGTCAGAGACCTCAGGGGCAAAACAGAGAAGGAATTCAAGTAAGAAAAAACTGTGTTGGTTCAAATTAATAAGATCATTTGTCTCCATTTTCATCTGACTCTTCAACCATACATTTTTTCTCTTCTCCTTCTTCTTCTCCTTCTTCTTCTTTGCCAGAGCGTACGTGTCTCTCTTCATGCGTCACTTGTGCGAGCCGGTGGCCGATGGTGCTGAGACATTCGCAGACGGCGTGCCGAGGGAGGGACTGTGTCGACAGCCGGTCCTCACCAGGATCGGCGTCATGTCTCTCGTCAAGAAGAAGGTCAGATAAAACTGTTCCAGGGCTGCAACTAACAATTACTTTCATAAGTGATTAATCTGCAGATTATTTTTACGATTACTTGATTAATCGTTAAGTGTATAAAATGTGAAAAAAACAGCAAATCCTCACATTTAGGAAGCTGGAATCAGAGATTTTAGCCTTTTATTAATAAAAAAACTACTCAAACCGATTGTGCAATTATCAAAATGGTTGGTGATAAATTTAAGAGCTGACAACCAATCAATTAATCCGTTCATCGTTTCAGCTCTAGATTACGTACTTTCCTGCGAATCTGTAATGTGTAGGTCCGCAATAAGGATCCAGTGTAGGAATGGCTGACTCCGCCACCACCACCAATGAAAACACAGACATGAAACACTGAATGAAGGAACATTGCTGAAGACATTCTGACCATAAATTGTATCAAAGACATAGTTTGCTTTCATGAAAATCTTCAGGATTATCGCTTTAATTGGGGGCCTACAGGCATATCTGAAGTAGTAAGATGTCTTTAATTGAGCAAACTACAAAGACAATAAAGTCTTTAAGTCTTAAAAAAAAATCTTGGAGGTCTTTTTCTAGTGAGGAAACCAACCGTGACATCTTGAAAGATGTTCTGATTACCCTCCTACTCTCTGTTTGCCAGTTTACTTACAATTTATCCAAACATCTTCAATCCAGTTTTCAGTCCAACTTGTCGAAACCTGCTGACATCCTAATCTGCTATCTATGCCAGACGGAATGTATGATACACTGCCAGGGCGAGCAGAGCATGTGGGTGGTGAGTTTAAATAAGGTGGTATTAGGTAAAGAGAGCGTGTGCCAAGCTTTTTATTTTGCTGAGTGTTTTGTGTCCAGATTCAGGAGTTTGAGCACATCAACGGGCGGTGGAGTCTTCCAGAGCTCAAGCCTGAGGTCAGCATAGACAAAACCTCCTCCAGGGCCTCCTCTCCTGCCGTGAAGACTGCCACACCCACACCCGATGCCAGCTATAATAACACACCTTGCACCTCCAAGCCAGGTAACCAAGCATGCACTCGCCAGATCCAGCAGGGGGCACTCTATGTAAAGGGTACTGACATAAAGCTGGAGTTGAAGCTTACCTACAGAAATGTGTGTTTTTTTTCTTGTGTTTATTTGTCCCAACATGTGCAGCGACCCCCGCTCCAATAGACAAGCTAGAAAAGAACGGAAAAGAGGTGGAGAAGGAGGAGGACAAAGAGGAAGGCGAGGCCCCGTCTGACAAGGTGAAGGAGAGGGACGAGGGGAAAGACGTGGACAGCAACAAGACAGCAGACCCTGAGGAGGTGGGACACTGCAGACACTTAACAGCTAAAACATCTACATTTTGTGCTCTTAATCAGCCAATAAATGCAAGTTTTCTTTACATGTATATATATATGTTTCTATTTTTGCAAGTTTAAAAGCTTTAGAGCTACTTTAAGTCCCTAAAAACCAGTTTCAACATAAATCTCATACACTTTACGTTCAAGTTTCCTAGGCTTCCCCCTTTGTTGTATGTTTTTGTTCTTCCCTTTAGTCATGTTTTGTGCTCACTTTCATACGCAACAAAAAAGGAAAAAGACATTGTTACTGCATGGCAAACAGTGCAGACTTAAAATAATCAATTCCATCTATGGATCGACCAATTATCAGGTCCGATATTTAGCATTTTTCCAATTATCAGCGTTTTATTTGCATTACTTTGGCTCTCATGCACCCCCTCTTTTCTCTGTCTGTAGTCACCGCTCATTTCATGGAGCTCATTTAGTTGCAAATGTTGCAAATATCAGTTATCAGTCTCCTTGATTACTGAAAATCAGCCTTAGCCCTGAGCAAAACTTATCAGTTGATCTCTGAGGCTTTCAGTGGAATCATTTTTATATAATTAGAAAATCACTGGGAAATATTGGCTGCCCGTAAGGAAGGAAAACAGAATTAAATGTTATAAAATGTAATTTAAAAAAAGTATGTGGATTTAATTGCAAAATGTCAACAACAAAGGTATAAAAACAAAGAGTCTGTGACTGTCTGTTAAACAAACTACATGTAGAATACGCTGTACATTGAATAAACTGAATAAATGGTGCTTTCATCAGTTATGGTTAATAAGTAAATTATACATTTCTTCTCTGTTCCATGGACGTTTAAGCGTTTTTACTGCACAACTACAAGACAGACTGCCTCTGTGTGAGTGATAACATATCGTGTTCCTCTCCTTAGCTTTCCTCTCTGACAAAAGAGACGTCACAGAGCGCATCGCCCGGTCAGAAGACTGAAGGCAGAGAAGAGAGCGACCTGAAAGAGGAGGAGAAGAAAGAGACGACCGACGCTCCATCAACAGAGGACAAGAAAGAGGAGAGCAAAGAAGACGCAAAGCAAGACACGGAGGTCAAAGAAGAGAAATCAGGTACAAACACAGAAAAGAAACTTGATAAGTCGGTCAGATGAATTCCTTGCCAGCGTAAGTTTTAATGTTTTTTCCTGCAGAAGGAGAAAAAGCGAGCGAGGAGAAGGAAAAGGACAAAGAGACACCCACAGCAACAGAAGCCACGGACGCCAAGGATAAGACCGAGGTGGCGGACGTAAAGAAAGGTACGTCTCTGCTGTCTTTGATGCGATGCTGCTAAATAACCGCAATTCTTTTACTAAACAATATCTTTGCCGTATTTCTCTATAACAGAGGAAGTTAAGGGTGAAAAGGATGCTGGGAAAGAAGTCAAAGCAGCGAAGGAGGAGGCGCCAAAGGGTAACGGGAAGCCTCCAACTGAGCGACCTCGCTTTATGTTCAACATCGCAGATGGCGGCTTCACTGGTCAGTACTGATTCACCTGCAGGAAACAGATTCGGCTGATCTCTGTGGTATTGTACGTAATGTAACGGCATCTGTATTATTAGCTGCCAAATTGAATGTATCAGAACTTGAAGAATAATCTGCGTTTTCCAGTCACAGTCTTGACTTGACGTGATGTTATTTTCAAGCGAGAAACTGTTAGTTATGGTAACTCGGATATGACAGGAACGCGGCAATAGCCTCTTGCTAAGTTGGAAGTGAATGCACCTGTTTTCGAGGCTGGATGCTTGTTGTCTGAGGCGGCATTCAGGTGATCCTTGTGGTGCGGACAGTGGCATGTCTGCAAAGACCTTCCTCAGATCTCAGGATGTTCAACAGGAAACATGGAGAACATCCCTGTCAGATCAAAACAATGTCAGCTGATAAAAATTCTCGTTGCAAGAGAAAAACAGATGTTATCGTGGCAAGAACTGTATCCCATCAGATATGTAAGGAACTGTGTGCAATATTCCAAAAAATGAATGTAATGTAGCTCAGAAACATGTTTTAGGATTGAGACGATCATTTTTTTCCTAAATAAAAATACAAGACAATCAGTGACAGATGAAGAGAGAAAGATGAAAAGATCAAAATAACTTAAGATGTCCAAACAAGTCTCTAACCAGTCAAAACAACAGCAAATTCACAGCTATTACAAATAACATTCCTGTTGCATCCCGGAGCTTTTCCACAAAGCAGCAGTGAGCCAAAACAATCTTCCCCTCGATCACAAACCTAGAAGAGCTCTTTGTTCTGTCGAAACACCTGCAGCCAGGTTTCACCTAGCTAAGCACTTTGAGACAAACCTCATTTTTACTTTGTGTTGGCTTCACCCCGCAGAGCTGCACACTCTTTGGCAGAACGAGGAGCGAGCTGCCATCTCCTCGGGGAAGATGAACGAGATCTGGCACCGTCGACACGACTTCTGGCTGCTGGCGGGAATCGTGATGTATCCTTGACAGCAGTAGCCCGGGCGATGACCCCGGTGTGTTTATTTTTCTATCGCCCGGCAGGAGCCGAGTGTAATAAGTCAACAAGCCAGCCAGAGCTCCGTAAACAGCAAACTGTGTCTGCTGGAAGCTGATGTAGTGGCTCGTTTAGTTCATGTTGTTCCCTCTATTATGGTAATTAAGGCTGTGCAGCATTCACATAAAACTCTGTTTTCATTATTCAACAAGCTAGTGCTGAGCCCTAGTTAGACTGAAATGAAAGAAATTATGTGTTTCAGAAGCTGCCTGAAACCTATTTTGTGCTATAATAATGGCAATTTTTGAGAAAAATGGGATAAATCACCCTCAAAAACCAATATTCATTTAACATTTTCGGGAAATAAACATATCTGCTTTCTTTCCCAGCAGATCAATACCACTGTAATGTGTTGGTTAAAGGAGATAGATTATGGTCATTTTCAAGTTCAAAATTTTATTTTGGGTTACTACTAGAACAGGTTTATATTCTTTAATGCTCAAAAAACAGCTGTTTTCTCATACTGTGCAGGGCTGCAGCACTGTATTCCCCCTCTATTCCCCCATGCCCTGAATACCCAGTCTCCTCTGATTGGTCAGCTCACACACGCCTGAGCCAGCAAGATTGCTAAATCAATTCTTATGATACAAAGTAGTCGCTAGGTATAAATTATGCAAATGTATGACTCTGTGACGTAGTGTGATGTCACAAAGATGTCACTAACAACAATTTGAGGTTTTAGGGGAAGCTACGTGCTGTTGCTAGCTTTTTCTTCCCAGGAGTTGCCGTGTTTGGTAACTTAGCCTTCACAAAGTGTCGTCTTGATATTTCTGGTTATATTGAAATTGAACATAAACGCAACAACATGTTGATTGGTGAGCTTTAGTTGCTGGTAAGCATTTTGTAATTTTAGGCAGAGCTAGGATAGCTGTTTCCCCCTAGCTCATTGTGCTAGTCTCCTGGCTCCAGATCTATGTTTAACACATTCAAGAGTGGTGTCGACCTTCTTATTTTAACTCTCAGTCAGAAAGCAAATAAACATATTTTCCAAAATGTCAAACTCCTTTAATTCTTCTGTGGTTCATGACCCTTGACCCCTGTGCCAGTCATGGCTACGCCCGGTGGCAGGACATCCAGAACGATCCCCAGTTCGCCATCGTCAATGAGCCTTTCAAATCGCAGGCGAATAAAGGCAACTTCCTGGAGATGAAGAACAAGTTCCTGGCCCGACGCTTCAAGGTAAGACAAGACCTTTTCTAAATTAAGCTGTTTTATTTTGTTCTTCTACCAATAACATGATTTTTTTCCAAAATCTAACAAATGTAAACATGTTTCTCTATTAAATCATTTCATTTAAAATGAAGCACTACATACAAGAACTTCACTGACTGAAATTGTCTTAAATTGGCATTTTTTGCCACAGACACCCGAAATGTGTCTGTGGCAAAAAATGCCAATTTAAGACGATTCTTGACGAAGTTCTTTTTTGCCACAGACACATTTCGGTTCCTGTCAAAAAAGTCTGAGGTTTCAAACCCATTCTTAGTAACATTTCGCAGCGTCTTCGATCACCTGACTCGTTTGATGGTCGGATGACGGATGCCCCTAGACCCACATATTGGCTGGATGGTATTGCTGACCGCTGCATTTCTGGAACAGCTCTCATCCTGTTTTTGACCGGCTCACATGTTTCAGATCCTGCACTCAACATCCTCATTTACTGTATCTCTGTCTCTTTTTTACTCTCTTCATTTTTTTCATTGTTAAAATTGCTGGAGATTTTTTTTAATGTAAATGTGCCGTTAAGACAGCACACGGCAGCACAAAGCAATTTCTCCTTAGTATGTTTCAGCTTTAATAGGTTATATAACCAAATCTCCTCTTGTGCAGCACGTTCACACCAAATAATCCCTTTTGACTTTTTTGAACGGCTGTATGAAGCTTTATTAACCTTGAAACGGTAAGATTACTGTTGCTATGACAACCAAGACATTAATATACAGCTTAAAAGTATCAGAAAGACGCGATGAGAGATGTTTGGAGCAGATTTAATAGAAAAATGTTTTATGATATAATGAGAGTAGGGGGCAAACAGAGGGGAGATCAGACTTTTGAAGCCCCGTTTTATCATTTTTGCCTCCTCGGCTGTGTTTTAACATAACTTAAGGAATAAAAGTTGGCTATTCAGATTTCCTTTGATCAGAAATGTGGGTGAGTTCAATCTAAAATTGGTTCCTTTTACAGTAAATCTTTTAAATCAGTTCATGTGTTGAGCTGTTTTCACACCAGGTAGCTCATAGTAGCATAGTGAATTTAGTTTCTTTATTGGACGTATTTTTATCTTGTATTTTCTTTTCTCTCAGATCATGAATATTATCTTAACATCTCTCTATGGAATTAGAGGTGTCAGCTGCAGAGGGGAGAAGCATAAGTTATATACAGTCTTAAATAATCATTCTTCAGAGAGACTGAAATGCTAGAACAAAGTGCAGGAATCTACTTTTCTACCAGATACTGAGCTCTACTGTCTTTTTCTATTCTGCTGTAACTGTTGTGTCTTACATTTTTATCGCTCTCATTCTCTTACTGTTTTACTTTTTTCTTGGCAAGATGGATTATAAGTATAAATCACAAATTAGGGCAACAATAAATAATGCCTCATGTGCCCCAGTTCCATACTTAATGGTAATTCTAAGCAGGTTTCGAGGAGGTACAGTGTTTACTCTGGATCTGAAAATATACTCAAAAAAGTTCTGTGTCCACGCTCAAAAACACTTCATTTCAAAGTGTGATGTTGGTGGAAACTAGTTTTTCTCACAATGCAACGCACACAGCTGTAAAACATTAAAACAAATTGTTGATAGTGGTGAGACGGCTCAAAATGAAAAACAATGTTGGTAAAACATTTTGTTTTCTGTGTCTGTGTTCATTTTTTTAAAACCCTTTTTTTTTCAAACGCAGTTGATGAAGACATATTTTCATTTTACATTCATCATAAAAATAGTATAAGATAATTGAGAAGGAGGGAACTATCGTAGCCTAAGTATCAAAATAAAACGGGAAAAAAATACAATATCTTTGTACAATGTCAGGCCGTGGGCGTCAAAGAATTTCCGAGGGTGATGATGGAAACAAATTCTTTGTGTTTGTATTCTGTAGTGTATTCTTTCAGTAATTTAACATTTGTGAATGCAAAATCTAACCTCAACATTTACAATGAAAAGAATGCCTTGATCCTTATATTCAAAATACTTCCATACAAATACATTCAAGATACATTTAAATCTGTAAAAACTGACCAAAAATGAAATTTCAGCTTAAGTAAAAAAGACAGAAGTGAATGATTCTGGTTACATTTCATGAAAAGTATAATTAACATCAGTATTAGCAAAGTGTGAAATTAAAATAGTTGTATATCTGTGATGCAGAGTTGCAGTTAGACTAATGTCAAGCTTAAACAAAGCATCATTTCCTTTTGTTGGAACTGGGACACAGTGTGACTGAAGCACTACAGAAATGTGGACACACCAGCGTTCGATGCTGCACCTCCCTTTAATAACTTTTGGTATGAAGTGTTACAGACCAACTGGGATAGCAACATGAGCTTATGCGTATGTGCAACACAATAGACAATAGAATGCACTTTTCTCTCTCGTCCTCCAGCTGTTGGAGCAGGCGCTAGTGATAGAGGAGCAGCTGCGACGGGCAGCCTACCTGAACATGACCCAGGACCCGAGCCACCCGGCCATGGCGCTCAACGCTCGCTTCGCAGAGGTGGAGTGCCTCGCCGAGTCGCACCAGCACCTCAGCAAGGAGTCACTGGCCGGCAACAAGCCCGCCAACGCTGTCCTGCATAAAGGTTGGGATGATATTTTAGAAAAATAAGCCCGTACAGTTAATTAAAAAAACAAACCCAGTGTGTGTGAAAGAAGTAAACAGAGAAGCTGAGGAGAGATTGGCAGACAGATAATCACAGGCACTGTTGTGCAATCCGTCTGCAACGACCAAATCGCTGCGCCTGAAGCTGTCTTAAGTAAAGCCAGGCAGATAAGCTTACACCATGTTAAGTGATAGTTCCAAACATTTCCTCTCTATCTCCCTGGCAAGTCTGTCCATGTTTATATCATTCCGTCGAAAGGATAACACTGCACTACTGTTGTCGTTCCTGTCTCGTATTTCTGCACGTAACGCGGCTGAAGTTAATGAACGCTCATAAACAATTTTATCAAATTGTCTCCGATCAGGGATGAAGTCCATGTAGGGATGTGATGACAGAGGCGAGGTAATAAAGAATGGGAACAGGATAGAATGAGAAAAATGCTTTTCTTTTTCTTTTGGAAATAAAAGGCCCAAAAGTAGAGTAATCTGTAAATATGAGACTTTCAAACAAACTATTTATAGTGTTCAGACACGGCAAATGATTAAAAACCTCATAGTTAGCAACAGGATACTTTTTTTTTTACTTTTTATTGCAGAATCACCTCAGTTGACCTTTAAATTGACATCTAATTTTTTGAAAAATGCCTGTTTTTACTTTTAAATGTTTATATTGAAGTAACTGAATACATACAAGCTCCTAAGTTTGTCCGTCAAAAAGACAAAAAGTGTCAGCGTAAATCAATAAAGTATCCAAAAAAGTATAAAAATGATTAAAAAAAATAGGTGCAAAAGAAGCAGGAAGTAGAAGCTAAAATGTGAAAATATGGATCAAGAAGGAAGAATCAGTTCTTGTCTTCCTCTAAGTCAGCAGTTGTCGATGCTTTTGTTGTTGCCATTGCAGTGCTGAACCAGTTGGAGGAGCTGCTGAGCGACATGAAGGCCGACGTGACCCGGCTACCGGCCACGCTGTCCAGAGTCCCGCCCATCGCCGCCCGCCTGCAAATGTCCGAGAGGAGCATCCTCAGCCGACTGGCCAGCAAGGGCACCGAGACGCACACACCCCCGGTCAGCTGCCTGCGCACACACTTAAACACACACACACACACACACACACACACGTAGATTCACAGGTTGAAACCTGCCTGAACTGCCTGCACTCATGGGAAATAAAACCGATGGAGGTCGGCCAATGAAAATTCAGAGCCCATTATCCTGTCACCCACCTGTGGTTTTGCACTCCCCAACTGCGCTGAGTCAGCAGATTTTTTTTTGTCAGCTTACATAACTTAAAAGTGGTTTGTATTGTTTCTCTTATCGTTGTATCTTCTATCTCTATAAATCACTTCCTACATGCACATAATTCCTGACAAAGATCTTCTCTGCCTCTGTGCAGCCCATACCTCCAGGACCCTACGCGACCCCGCAGAACTACGGAGCCCCCTTCACCCCCGCCCCACCGAGCGCCCTACACATGGGAGGGGCCAACTACAGTCAGATGCCGCCCGGATCCTTCATATCAGGTCAGTGTTTGAAGCTCCGTTGAAGCTCAGACCCAGTTTTTTGGCTTGCATTACAGGTGTTATAAGTGAGCGAAATTTTTCTTCTTCTTTTTTCAGTGCGAGTTCTCTGTGTGTGTGAGTCTGTGAGTGTGTGTGAATGTGTTACAGTCAGTAATTACAAACATCAAAGGTGTAAGACCTCTATAATTATAGTATTCAAAGTAATTTACACAAGAAAACCAGTTTGTTTGATCTCTTTGACACTTGGCAAGCTGGCAATTTAAGCCAGATTTATGCTTCTTTGCGGAGGTGTTTCTTTTTTTTGCAATCTGGCTGCAGCTGCCCCTGGCACAGGAACTGATTTACAGCTCAGCAGAAAGTGTAACCTCTTGATTGTTGTAGCACCACAGCAAGAGTAGATTTAGTACTTTATTAAGGTCATGTTGTGCTTTTATTACAACCACAATTCCCCCCAAAAAATATGGGACGCTGTATAGAACATAATGAAAGCAGAATGTGATAATTTGCTAAGTCTTTGACATATACTGTAGTGAAAACAGCACAAAAACAGGTTAATTGCGAACAGGTGATAGTGGCATCCTCGAGAGGCTCAGTCATTCACAAACGAGGATGGGGCGAGGTTCACCACTTTGTAAAACACATGATTGTATAAAGAATATTACTACATGGCCTCAGGAACACTTGTAAAACTGTTAAGCGGTAAACAGCTTGTTAGCAAATCAATTGCATGCTGTTTTGGGTTTTTCTTGGTGTGTTTTTACATTTTACACAGCGTCCCGACTTTTTTGGGATCAGTGTTGTTTATACCTGAAGGATTCCCCTGTACATTCTTTCATTAACTTGGTGATTATGGAAAGATTCAGACCGATTCGAGGTTGCTTTGCTATCTGTAAAAGCTGAAAATGGCTGTGCTTGCAATTCTTTTTTATTCCGTTATCTTGTGATCACACATTAAAGCAGTATTATGTAGAAGTTGACATTTTGTGCGATCTGACACCGCTGTGGCTAATACAAATCCCAGATCTGTAACAGTTTGTCAGACATAACGTGAGTGCTACCTACAAACAAAACTCACTACGTCATAATAATGTTATGACGTGAACCCCCTGCTTAACCAAGCAGTATGTCATTTCTGCCACTAGGGGTCACTCATTCAAAACAAAACTAAAAACGTAAGTAGCACGGGCTCATGGGAATTGTTGTCTGCATTGTTAAACAATCACC
The DNA here is from genome assembly GCF_040436345.1 of Pagrus major. NCBI lineage: Eukaryota > Metazoa > Chordata > Actinopteri > Spariformes > Sparidae > Pagrus > Pagrus major. Next base: position 9,072,400 of record NC_133224.1, read on the forward strand.
AACTTGCTGATGGGAATGTATCGACGAGGTAATTTAAAAAAGTTGTATTCATGTTATGTTCAGTCACGTTTGGCAAACACACACACGTTAAATCACAGATTTCTCTGAGTTTGAACATTGTCGGAAACATTTGGGATAATGTAGTACACACTACAAAATAAGTATGTTGGCCTGTGATGCTTCGATCTTATTTTAATGCAACTCTTGCAAGTCTTACAACTTTGTGGAGGTGAAACAGTTAAGCGATATAGTTCTCCTTTAAGTCTGGTTTGTAGAAGTTTGGATACAAAATGACTCCACAAAATAAGGCTTTGTCAAAGATTACTGAAAACGAGACAGCTACTGAGAACAAATATGAATCAGAAACACAGGCAGACCAATCTCACTAATCACAGTTCTTGTGGTCAGCCTCAGTGTCGTTACATTTTTTGAGAGGGTGCACATCAGCTCCAGCAGAGAGCCTCCACGACACCCCGGACAGAGAAGCAGGAATCTGGCTTTAGAGATCTGGACTTGATTACTTGGCAAGTTGCACTGATGATAGGCAGAAAATACCCGTCCAAATGTTGCTTCTATTTAAAGATATCACCCGAGGAATTCCGTCTTAATATGGTTATTTCTTGTGGGAAGAATGTTTAGAAAAGAAAACAGAAAATTACTGACTCTGGGAATCGGGTATTTCAGGAGAATAGTTAACTCTTAAATATGTGGTGTAAAGAACGACCTGATTAAACGCTTTATCTCCCTGAGCAGCCTTTAAGTTGTGAAACCTTCAAAATCCAGAGAGGAGTCCATATTGAAGAATCACCATCTGTAGCAGAGTGTCTGATGTGGCTGCCAAATAGACACCTGAAATAGACATTACCAAAATCAAACACAAACGTGCTGCGCTGCTATATTAAGGCATTTTCATCTCTTAACATGTCCAACCTCGAAACCTTAATACTCGCCTCGGCAGCACATTGTGCAACAATAAAGCACAGTCTGGAGCGCTATCAAACCTGTCTGAGGAGTGTTTTCTTTATCCAGCATGTTTATTTTCTGCTTTGAAGTCCTGTTGTGGCCCTCATTACTTATTGAGTTAAAAGCTTTAAAATTAAATAATAAAAAAAGAATCTGTTCTGTATTTTGGCCTCTCGTCCAACTCCCCTCGCCTGCAGTCTGTCAGAGCACGCTGTCGGTTTGTGAATTTACTTTCTCATAATTAGTTTGGTAACAGCATATGCTCACCAGACACCCTCTCTCCGCTCTGCGTGTGTATTCGTGTTCGGAGATGTTTAGATAGCAGAGATGTGGCAGAGATAACTGGTAAAACCTGATATTCCCCAATAGCTTTGCCCTAAAAAAAAAACCACAACAGCCAGCTCTCTCAGAGCAGCGCCTTCCTCTCACTCTGTATCTTGATTTATGTAATTGTAGACTGGGACATCTGTCAAAGGCATTGCATTTTAGGGAGCCAGGGCCTATCTCTGAAAATGTCATTATGCTCAGCCTGTCTGAATCGGGCCGTGCCAAGAAAACATTTGGACTTTGTACCAAGGTATTTTGAGAGGGACAGAAACCGCAGAAGGAGTTTGGTTGTGTAAACGTCGTGTTGTGACTTGTGAACCGGCGGCGGCTGTTCAGAAATAGTCGCGCGCGAGTTGTGTTACTCTGTGGGTTTTCTTGCTTTGCGGGGGCCTCGCAGCGAGCCGAGCCGAGTACAGACTGAACACCCTGAACTCTGGCAGGGCACAGGCACGCAGCAAATGAGGCCACATTTATGGGCTTGATTAGGGTCGCGCTGGTTCCTGACCTTTTTAGACTCAGCCAGGGAGGAAAAGAGCGAGCGGGAGAAGTGGACGGAGTTAAAACAACACAATTCTCTTGATTTCGTGACCTCATAGCTCCCCTCCATTAATAGCCCTTCTATTGAGAGAAGCTCAAAACATCTCCAGAAATATGCATGTCTGCCTCTGTGAAATGCAATGACACACCAAATGCTCCGGTGAAGGATTGTTTTGTGTTTGGCATTATCAATATCTTGAATTGCATTTTGGAAAACCTGTTTCAGGATCAGTACTGCCATGAGGAAACTACTCATCTGCACTAAAAGGAGTCCCACATTCTAGACAAAACTTAGAAATTAGCTAGATTGCCCTTGGAGTGGAGAACACTGGTTCAAGCCCTCATGACTGCAAGCACCCGTCCTGCTGAGGTGTCCTTGAGCAGGACACTGAACCCCCGCCAGCTCCAGTAGCTCCCCCACTGACCCCTGACCTCCCTGCAGAGGAGAAAACTAAAAGAGAATTCCCTACGGGGACCAGTAAAGTGTCACATTATCCTGCTCCCCTCTCCGAGTCTCCACTACAGTCTGCCGCTTGTCTGCCCCCACAGAAGCCGCCGCCGCTGCTGGGGCCATCGGGGGAGCTGCGTGGGGAGCCGCCGGAGGGTCAGCCGCCGCTTGCCAGAAGACCAAGGAGCACGATGTGGGGCAGCGGCAGCGAGTGGTGGACCTCTGGAAGGACGGCAAGTCAGAGGGGGCCATCGGGCAGGAGCTGCGAATGCCCAAGTCCACGGTGCACAGCATCATCGTCAAGTACCGCCTCAGCAACACAGTGGAGAACCTGCCGCGCAACGGGCGACCAAAGAAACCCTGAGGGGGGGAGGGGGAGGCTCACCGAGAGGGGGGAGAAAAGAGGACATTTGGATAGAAAATCCTGGAATGTAACAAAAGAGGAGACTGAAAAGGAGAAGGTGGGAAAGGAGAGACGAAAAGAAGGAAGTCCAAAAAGGACCGACGGACGGAGCACTTTGACACTGCAGGAATGTGAGGAATATAAAGGGAGAAGGAAGTCTCACAGGTGGATCGAATAAGGACCGAGGAGAGGACATGAAATGTGAAAAGAAGTGGCGGCACTTTGATCCGAGAGAACAAGCAATCAGCTGCAGAGGGAGAGGGAGAGAGGGCCAAAATAAGAAGGAAGAGGTGAAAAGCTGGCCCCGAGATGAAGCGCTAATGATGCGTGGGGGAAGAAAATGCGGCAGAGAGACAGAAAAAAAGAGAGATGACTTGTCTGGAACAAACAAATCCTCGAGTAAAAAGAGAAAAGGGCGCTACTGAAAAAAACTTCGAGGGGAAAGATGTCTGGAGGGGGGAAAAAAAAGACGGTATGTTAATGCAATCACAGGTTTTCAGGAATTCAGATATGAAGGCCGAAATGGAGAGAAATATTTTTTATAACTCCTCAGACGGATTTCTCAAAAACTTCTTTTTCTGTTTCTCCCTCTGCGGCGAAAAAAGATTTCCACCGGGATCAATTCTTCATCCGTCGGCTGACTGAGCAGGCCGGTCCCCTCGCTCTGACCCTGCACTCCCTCATTCCTCCACAGTCCTCCACTCCTCCGTCTCTCTTTCTCAGTCTCTCTCACACACACACATACATATAAATATATATATTTACACTGTGGACCTCACACACAACCGAGAAACCTGCAAAGAACCTAATTTATCTGCTGAGTACAGGCAGATGAGGCTCGAAATAGAAAGGGACAAAGTGGACTCAAAGAAAAGAAAAGAAAAGAAAAGAAAAAAAAGTTTTCTAAGTATAAAACACTACTTCCCATGGACTCTCTTGCCCTAGCATTCCTGAGTCCAACCAAGCAGAGAAGCAAGAACCATAGATATAAAAAATAAAAAAAACCTTGGATGTTGCCTTTGTCCAACATTCAGTAGCAGCACTGCTCTGACTCAATCTGATGGACTAGTATTGAGATATGTACTGTATTACAAAGCATATTTACTATTGCACCTTTATTTGTGGGGGGGGGGACACTTAAAGGGGAATATCACTCCATTTCCTGTTTTTAAGCTTCCTCACAGCCAAAAAAGTCAGTGTTCACGAGCAGCTCTTCCCTCAAGCTAAAGACTGTAATCTGTCATCGAAAAGAAAAAAAGGAGACTCCGTTCGAGGCGTTTTTGTTCTTTAAGCTGCTTTATTGTGACAGCGTGATGGATTCCACGCTGGAAAATGTCCCCCGATCCCCGAGAAAATAAAACACTCTGGACTGTGTCATCGTTTTTCCAGCTCAGCGTGTGTGCAGTAGAGCTGTACATCAGCGTGACATCCCAGACTTAAGAGCAGGGCGAACTTCCTCTGAAGAAAGAGGAGGTGAACGGTTACGCAGTCCAAACTTTTTCTAAGAACTGTGGGTATTTTTAAGCTAAAATTGAGTGGTATTTCCCTTTAAGCTTGAAGGACTTAAAGACCAGGTATATGTGGCAGTGGTGCGGCCTGCAATGAGAACTATACTGTGTGTGTGCGTGAATGTGTTTTTCGTTCATGTGTCTGTGTGCACTGCCATTTTCATCAAACTTGTGTTTGATGTCAGATTTGGTGCCAAGATGATGCATTTTGTTACTTAGAAGACGAGAATGTTTTTTTTACAAACCCTTTTTCTTTTTCACAGAATAAGCTAAACTTCTCAAATGTATCTTGTAACGCTCTAAAAAAAAATTAATTAAACCTTAAAGCTGGGCTAATTAGGGCTGCACAATTAATCGAAATATAGCAATTTCTTTTATTTTGAAAGTTTTGGATAGTTGTGATGCAGAATGATAAATCCCGCAAATCGTGAATCATATCGTGATATCCGTCACAATAATCAGAATATGATTTTTTTTTTGACATATCGTGCAGCGCTAGCACTAATCAATAATTTTATATCCAACATGGATCAAGCTACACTGTCACTCATGGTGACAAACCCCCAGAGAAGTATGCATTTCCTCTCAGCTTAACAGAACATTTTAGTGTCTTTCAGTTTGTTGTTTTGGTTTTACAGCTCACAAATGTACCATGTTGGTTCGGTCATCAACATCGTTTCCAGCTGCAGGCAGCTGTTTTCAGTGAAAAAGCTCTAATAAACACACTGTACACCACTTGCCCAGCGCCAAACAAAAATGTAGCGACTTGCTGGTGAACGTCGTGGAGCATTTAGCAGCTTTAAAAGCCAGATAATTCTTCCAGGAGTTGGTAGAGACCAAAAAGGAGAGAAAAGAAGATAATACTGTGTTAACACTCATTAGATGGACAGAAACATGACTCCAAATGAATGTTAATGTTGCTCGTGTGTGTCTGCTGGTTGTGTAAAGATAATTAGCTGTATCAACTTTATGAATGTTTTGTGCTTAAATAACAAAAGAAATGCAAGTTTAAACCAGGAAATACCTGATCAAAGCAACCGAGACAAAGAACCTGACAGCAAACAACTTTCAAAACTTAACATGCTCACATTTTACTCTCTGATCTGTATTTAACCGAAACCAACATGTGCACACACACACACGCGCGCACGTGCATGCAAATCACTTCTTTACCTCCAAACTCTTGCGACACATGTATTTATGAAACTCTTTCAAGCCTCAGCTGGACGGACTCTTCAGTCTAAAACCAAGCCTGTGCTTTTTAAGTTCCTGAACAGTTGACAGTTCAGACACAGAAGGTTGTTCCTGATGAAAGGCTTTGGCATTGATGCACTCACGCAAAGCTTTTCTGCAAGCAAAAATGCTGCGTTTCCTGCCAAGATGGCAGCGGTTTGCTTCTATCAGATAGTAGGCAGGACCTACAGGGGAGAGACACAGGCTGTCATGTCGGCCAAGAATGTTTTTTATTGCCTTTCTGGACTTGAGATGCTCCGTCCAGTGCATTCCCAGAGTTTTAGGCCTGGTAGAGGAATAAAATGGTTTAAGTTTTAGGAATTCTTCGAGATATGTCCAGGTACTACAGGGCTGTTGGATTCATCATACTTTTACTGCAACTACAATTATCACAGCCAAGCTAATCTGGGACAAGAAAATGTTCATCTGTCTAACAGTTTCTGCTGCTGTGAGGCTGTAGGGGGGCTGGAGAGAGTAATGGATCTGTATGAAGAAAGAGCGAGAGGAGGAGGATGGACAGAGATGAAATATCGCAGAGTGAATTTGGCGGGAGAGTGAAATGTACGCTGTTGGACGACACAGAGGGAATTCATTATCTGTTGTAATACAAGTGCCTCATTGAATTCCTCCTCCTGTTTTATCTCAGCTTCTTTACCTCAGTTTATACGGGAGTTTTGTGAGACCAATATATCAATATCAATAATCAAAAGTTACTGGTGGTAGGCCAAGTGTTGTTTAATACTACAGCAAACACTCCTTGAGCAGCTACGCTGACAGAAATACCACAGAAAAGCAACTGGTGTATGTTGACAGTGCAGCCAAACAAACTCGCGTTCTTTTAATAAAAAATAAAATAAATAGTAATAACCGACCTGCTGAGATCTGCTGAAGAGCAACTAAAGATTATTTGCATATTCGATTAATGCAACAGTTATTTTCACAATTAATCGTTTAGGCTATAAAATGTACAAAAAAAAAATGAAAAATGCTCATCACAATTTCCCAGAGACCAAAGATTTGTCCAAACAACAATCCGAAACTCAAAGACACTTCATTAATTATCAGAAATGAAACAAAAAAAGCAGCAAATCCTTGAATTTAAGAAGCAAACATTTGACATTCTTGTTTGAAAAAATGACAGAAATGGTTCATCGATTATTTAAACAGTTTGCAATTAGTTTTCTTTCTCACTGAAATCAAATAATTTTTGTCTTAAAACGATTAATTTATTATCAAAACCGTTGGCGATTAATTTAATAGTTGACCACTAATCCATTAATCAAGTTATCGTTGTAGCTTCAGTTTCATATCAGTGACGCATGTGTAGGAGGGTGATTTCAATCCAGTGTGGGAATGGCGGACTCCGCCACCAGGAATGCAAACTACTACGTAGAGCGATAATTAGTGAATGTGAATACAATGAATGGCTATTCTGAAAAGTACGGGATATAAATAGGATCAAAAGTGGCCTTTGATTTCATTAAAATATTGAGGATTAGAACTTTCAAATAAATGAACAGCTTCAATAAAGGTCCTTTTTAAAAGTGTTTTTTGAACAATTATGGCCTGGGTGTGTACTGAGCGGGATATTTTACAAATTCAAAAATATTGGTCAGCGCTCTCTGGTGGACAAAGTACGTAATGATAAGACTGTTTCCAGATTACCTCGAACACATCGCTGCTGTTCATATCTGTTGTTTTTTCTCTCTCTCTTCCAAGTTTCAATCTTCTGCTTCTGCACCTTTTTTTTTCTCTCTACGCGCCCGTAATTCCTCCTGCTCTTTCACCCAGTCTTTACCTCCATTTGTTTTGCTTCTTATCAGATTTTGTCTGCCACCCCCCCGACACTCACATACACACTCGCTAACCCCGTCTCTCTTCCTTCTCTTTCCCTCCATCCCTTTTGTTGGCCTCCACTGGCGAAATGCCATACGTTTTCCCATAAGTGGTCCCCCCTCTGGTTCGAGACACACACACACACACACACACACACACACACACAGAGTTCCAGCCCCCCCAAAACGTCTTCAGCCTCAATACACTGCTTATCACATCTTTGATCTGCACGGGGGTGTTATGACAGTTTATCTTTCCCCGTGGCGCAAGTGAGAGAGAAGTGCGCTGTTAGTCTATTCCTGGCTTTGTTTTGAAAGGAGCGCTAAACTCGCCGTTCCACTCCCCGAGCAGATTCATGATAGCGCACAAATGTGGGAAGCACAGATCCCTTTGCTGGCCAGCTGTGCAGTCGTGGAGAAAGATGTTGATTTCCGTGTGTGTGTGTGTGTGTGTGTGTGTCTATGACCTCGTTTGCCTGTGTGTGTGTGTGTTTACTCATTGCCGGCCTCACTTTTGTCCAGGTTAAAACGTTATGCATTCTGGGTTTTTATCATTATTGTAAACATGATACTGTATATGTAATATGACATATTGATGTACTGTATTATGCAAGTTTGCTCATTAAAAGGATTATCAAAGTTCGATTGAGCAAGCTCTGGGTGCAGTTTGTTTGCTCTGAAGCCGCTGCTCATCACGTCGTGATACTCTGGTTGCATTATCATAGGAAAAAAAACAAGAAGGAGATGATTGGCGGGTTCCCTGTCAACACCAGACATGTTTTAGGACTGAGGCCAAAAGAAAACTGAGGCAATATTTCCCTCAAACTTTGACTGACGTTGCAAAAGAGGATGTTGCGAGTACTTATCACCCTTATCAGCTCCACTGCAAAAAGATTCCTCTTTTGATTTCCTGAGGAGGAAAGAACAATACAATGTATTTGGTTGCTCTCAGTGAAACAGAAGAAATTGTTAAACCTTAAAGTTAAAGTTTTATGATCTTTTTCAGTCAGATTTAGTATCGTCAGGGTCAGTGTCGTGTTATAACGTGAAAAATCTATTGTTACAACAAGTTATAACATGATAACTTATTTTCTTGTTATATTATTTAACCATTTATCTCATAATTATGTGAAACCTTTCATTTTATAACGTGTCGACTTGTTACGATCTAAAACATTTCACGTTATAGCGAGATAAACGGTCAAACGTTATAACAAGAAAAGTTCCTCGTTGCAACCTGATATGTTTGTATTTCATAACAATAACGTGAAAATCTCTTGTTATAACGTTCATTTTTCTTTTTCCGGCGTGGCGATATGCTTCCTCGCGTGACACGCGGCGACGTATGTGACGTATCTTCCGCTCCGCAGAGGATTGTGGGTCAGAATAGCCAGAAAAGCATGCTGGCTTGCATGCTGCAGAATACGACCGGATGTAGTAGGACGTCCTGGTAGTGTTTGGCATACTGCATTTCAAATTTTCCGTCATACTAAATATGTTTCTAGCATACTTAATAGTATGGTAGTTTGGGTATTGGAACGCAGAGATTGACTTTATCTGCTTGAGTTAGTAGGAAACTTGCACCTACGCTTGGTGCACACGTATACTAAATGTTTTGTTTTGAAAGACGTCCAACTTCTAGAATCATTTCGAGAAGTTTTCCAGAACAAACAGAACTGAACTCTCTCGTCTCTCTCTCCCCCTGCAGTGTTGAACGGGCCTCCCATGTCTGTAAAGAAGGAGCGGGAAGCAGAGCTGCTAGTCAACCGGCGAGAGCAGCGCAGCGGAGAGGTCATCTGTATCGACGACTAGACTACACACACACACACACACACACACACGCACGCTAACACTCTCTCACACACACACTGAACCCATCTGCTGCAAAGATATCTTCACCTTCTCTCCGAGAAGTTTTCTAACACTTTACTCAGTGACTGGTACTCCCTGAAAAAAACCACAACTGCTCGCACGTACAGCACACTCACACACCTATGCACGTACTCTCCACGGACACACACTCGCGCGCACACACACGCACACACACACTCCTGCACTACACACAGTCCATACTGTCTCATAACTTCTTGTGACCTTTTCTCGTCTGCCTCAAACCATTATACTCCTCATAAGCGGCCTCCTCATGCAGGCCTCCTCCTCCTCCTCCTCTTGGGATGCTTCTAACCTCATCTACACACACACACACACACACACACACACACACACACACACACACACACACACACACACACACACACACACAACGCTCAACCCACCTCAACCCTAGAAAACCTTTAGATCTCTCAATAGGCCATGTAACCCTCTTCCTCCTCCTCTTCCTCCTCGCCTGGTCTTTAAAGTCTCGACAGGAAGCTGCATGTGAAAATCATTTCTACCGCCGCACTCCATCCCCTGAAGCATGCTCTAATCACAATAATGCTGTCTCGTGGAAAGGAATGAAGAAAAAAAATGGTGTCAAGCTGTGCCTACAGTGGTTTTAATACTGTTTCTAATTCTCCCAGAGAGGCTGAACCTCTTGATTTCTCAATCCGAGCAGCTCCAAGCACAGCTCCAGATTTGTTCACCTTTGCTTTTCCTTTTTTTTTTTTTTCCTCTTTTTTCAAATGGTACATGTTCAGATAAAAACAAGCAGCAAGGTATGATAGGATAATTATATTCAGGACTCGTTCGACCACATTAAATATCCCCATCCTGCTTCCTTGGGTCTAGTTTATGTACAGAGCTTTGAGGTATTTTGGGGGTTTGTTCCAGAAAAGGCCTCGCGACGACGCTATTTTTCAGAAAACCTCCTATGAATGTTTATAACCTTTCATAAGCAAGTCAGTGTTATTAAAACCTATCGATCACTCCCCTTGAACCTTCCCTCCCCTCCCTTCCACCTCCCCCCGTTTTTTTTTTGTTTTCTATTTCTTTCTACAAACTTCCTGTGATATACTTTGCATATTTAAACAGCTCATTCGTGTTATCTTGTTTCTACTCTCGCGATTATGATGAGTATTGTTGTCGTCGATGTTGCTGTCGTTCTCGCCGTCGCTATTCGAGAAAGAGCTTCTACCAAAAGAGACATTTTTTTGTAACTATGAAAAAAAACAATACAGTATGTGCGACACACGATGCACCTCTTTGCCATGTTTGTCCTATAATTGCAAACGAAGAAGTTGAGATAACTTCAGAGGTAGATATATTACAAGAAAAACTAATTTCTTTCTTGCTTACGTTTTAGATTTGGGGCTTGCAAATGACATATGCATATATAGAAAAACGGCCATATGTAACCCTAAATGCTTCTCTGAGCAAAAAGAAAATGTATTCCATCTAGCCCCACAGTTATTATCTGGAAAATCAGAGGCTGGGAATCCATTTTATATATCGCTTCATTAAAAAACGCCTTAATAAACATAGCTGAACAAATGTAAAGTCATCAAATGAATTAAGAACCTGATGTCAACCTGTAAATCCTAGTCTAATTTAAGTTAAAATTAAAAAAAGATAGCTACGGTAGAAGTTAATTTATCCCCATGAATCCCGGACATTTTGCACCAATCTTCCCAGGAAATGCTCCATTTTACAAATTATGTTTCACACAAAGATTTTGCAACCCCTGAACTAAAACGTTGTGTGTCGAAAAACAAGCACTTAGTTCTTTTTTTCCACTCTTACGTTGTCCTCTCTCCAGATTTTTTTTGTGTTGATTTCTGGGTATCTTGTGTCACTGTGTACGTAGTGGTGCCGATCAAATGATGAGTGGCAGTGAAACATGTCAATGATGACGCATCTCCTTTTTTTTTTCTTTCTTTATTTTTTTTGTTTGTAATAAAACTGAATGAAATGATAAAAAAAAAGGGTTGTGTGGATTTTTTTTTCAAGATGGCGTCTGTATTTCACACACATTGTTTTTAGTTGTGCTAGTGCTAGGAGGGTGGCAACATCACAGAAATATATCAGCAGGTTTTGGATGGATTGACTAGATGTCGAATGAGAAATGCTCGCCTGGCGTGTACGTCTAAGTCCTTGCTAAGCCCTCAGACTTCACCTTTAAATGTCTTTTCTCGACTTGAGAAAAGTTTTACAAGTATAAAACCTTCATGAATCAAAACTCCATAACTGAAACAGCGATAAATGACCTTGTTTGCAGTTCAACGGTTTTACAGACGTTTCTTCTTGTACTTACGGGGAAAATGCTCTTTGAGCCACAGGGGCAATTTTTTGCTTCAGTACCACCAGTGGCCACTGGGAAAAGTTGGAAGCCAGTCTGAGCAGCCATGCTGCATCCAGTTGTAAAAAATGACATTCATGAAAATGTCTCAGTGATATCAAAGTGATTTTGGATGGACTGCCATGAAATCGACTTCACATACTCAAGTTCCCTTGAGTATGCTAATCGTTGATGATGTATGCGCGACATGCTTGAAAGAGACTACGAAGCCGGCTAAAGGTCAATATTTTAATGTGTCCAGTATTTGGGTTTATGATGAATAACATGGCAAACTAATGACATTCCCATCAGCCTCAGCTGTACACAGCGTTTAGTGCTAATTAGCAAATGTTAGCCTCCTAAGTCAATTTGGTACCATCAGCTGTGAGCCTTGTCTCTGTGAGCGTGTTAGCATTTAGCTCAAAGCCCAGCGTATGTGCACATGTACAGCCTCACATAGCGAGCTAAAGCTAGCATAGCATGACTGTACACAAGTCACACAGCTAACAGTTTATTTAAGTGAAACATAATTGCTTTATCATGACATCAAGACATGTATCATCACAAGACAGCAGCACAACTGAGTCATTAAGTCAGAAAAGTGACTCGCCATTTATACAGAAATAGGTTTGCTAACGTTAGCTACACCAAGTGAGGCTTAAGTAAGGAATTACACAAAGGTTATGAATGTAGCTTTATGGTTGTGTTATTTCTTTATTTCATAAGTTACATCATCTTACTCTGAAATGATTTTTTTAAATCGTATACTATTTTTTGAATGTAACACCCAATATAAGTTTATGGTCTCTTTTTATTGCCCTTATATTTTATGACAGCTTATCTCATGTGAAGGCAGGCTGATAGGCATGGATGACTTAAGATAACACTGGTCCATTAATTCGTAACTAAAATGTTCTCTGTCCAATTTTTCTGCTTTACAGATTTCAAAGCAGAAAAACCTTTTATTTGTAAAGCTCAGAAAACTTCATGAGGCATTGCTCTGCTGAGAAAAGGTGTGCTCTGTTTAGCTTGGGTTGATTATTTAAGGTAAACAAAACTAAAACCTCTGACTGAACAAACAGAGAAACAGTCGTCTCCAGAGACCACAAACTGTCGTCAATCTGCTCTGACGGCTGTGGATGCTGCGTAGAAGCACAAAGGCGTCAATGTGGGGGGGCTGCGGTGATTCAACATCTCCTCCTCACAAGTTCATCACACTCTCCCCCCCCACACACACATACACACAACTGCAACCTTGAAGAGCAGATGGCGGGTGATTCATGGTGACTGAAGGTGAGGAGTCATCCTGCTCTGTTACTCAGAGCAGATTGATGCCACGCAGTTCTCTGTTTACTGTTATCTCAGCTTTGTGATTCCTGGTGGACTCCCATTCAGCACACACTGACGGCTCATTATAGATGATGTATCGACTGTCTCGTCTGAACTGTACGTTCATTTTTACATTTATGTTTCTGGCATGCGGCACATGTTTTTATGCGGGAGATACTAGCAGGCGGTTTGAAAGTGTCGGACATTTTAACTCATTTTCTTGAAAAAATGTAATTAAATCAGTTAACAAAGCTCATAAATTCATGAATTCACCCAAATGTATGTAATATTCAGCCTTAAGATGCTATCAATTGATATTTTATATCGCGGACACAGTGTGTTTATTATTGCAACAGATGAACATTTGACTTGCAGACTCTGGAATCAAATCAAGGTTAGTGTCACATTTACTCCAATAATAACAAATATAACCATCACAGTACATGACGTTTTGTATGTTTGTCTGGATTGATTACAGTGCTGACTAATGAATCCCCACAGATGAATAAATGGATAAGATATGTTTTACTGACCTGAGTTTAGCTTTTTTTCCTCTCTTGGCTAAACATTGATGACTTTCAGCTCTTTAAAGTCTCCAAAAATGCTTCAAATGGGACCATTTTGTCGTGAAAATTGAACTTTTCAAAACACACGAGTGACGCGGCCTGCGATGAGGGGTCACAAGTTCAACATGAATTACAGTACGACCAGTTTAAGTGTCTTGTTAGATGAGATCAGTTTAACTGTGATGAGTTTAAGGAGGTAACTTGATCAATTTGATGAAGCTTACAGCCATTCTTTGCAGTATGTGTGCTACTGTTTCTAACTTTTAATGATGTGTTGTTCAGTACAAGGTTTATTACTATCCTCTCACTAGCTTGCGTATCATTTTATGTCATAAAAACACTCTTTAAAGGAATATTTACGCATTTTATGGCCACTTTAGGCATGTTAGCTAACAGTTGCCATTTATACATCCAGCAAAATAGCACAAAATTAACATTCATTGCTTATAGCAATATTCGTGATCACTTTTGGCTCTGTTTTGGTCTTCACCAATGCCTGAGGGAAATATTTGGCTCTTTAACTGCTAATTGCTCCGCTGCATTCACGAGCTAGTCGCTAATGCTCGTCGCTAAAACTGCCATTAGGTGCTGGGTGTACGGTGGGTTTATAGAGAAAGTTGTGGGCTGTAAAACTAAAACAGCTTGATTAAAGTTGCTAAAATGCTCAGTAGAGACCATTTGTAGGCAGCTTTGAATTCATTGTCCAACCAATCCTGTCATTTTATTATATTTACTTGACAACTTATTACTTTCTGCTCACCTTTGCCTTCGTTTTTGGAGACACACAAGTTTCTTGACTTTTTCGGGAAACAAATTTGAAAGTAAAACTCCTCAGAAACACCCAAAAAAAAGTTTATTCATCATATGATGAGTGGGCTGAGAAGAAATTGCATTGCATACATCATCATTTTACAGAGAACTTCTTCAGAAGACTTCACAAGATTTTCCGGGGTGGTAATAAACTTTGACATTTCGAAAATAGGAATTAGGGCAGGGAAGTGTGTAAAATTGTGTGTGTGTGTGTGTGTGTGTGTGTGTGTGTGTGTGTGTGTGTGTGTGTGAGGAAAATCATGCCTCGTCCCTCCACACACACACAAAGACCTTTAGCTATGTGGTTCAGGTTCAGATTCAGGAAGTGAAAATTTAGATGGCTGCTGGTGTGTGTGCAGAGGACACTCTGGGGATTCAGTGTGTGTGTGTGTGTGTGTGTGTGTGTGTGTGTGTGTGTGTGCGGTCTAATCGGTGCTGACGGGGAAATATGAGGTGCACGGGGTTGGTGGGAGTAGTGGTGGTGGTGGGGGATGAGTGAGACACAAAAGGGAAGAGGAAAACGATGATGAAATCAGACAGGATATAACGTCTACACGTCAAAATCTGACATTTTTCCATTTGACAACATGAATGTTTGGCTCCAATTAAAAGCACTACGTTCGCTGCAGTAAAGTGCTGAGGAGAAACCAATGTGGTTCGTCCACAAAAACTACTTATAAACAAGAGTGGGAGTGCTGAACCCACTGCTAGAAATACACACTGTTTGTACTGTAGCAGGGAATATTACAGAAAGCAGCAGCAGCATATGAGAGAATGGAAGGAGTTTCATTTTCTAAAAAAGAGATAAAAATAAAGAAGCGACAGTCGAATAATGTGACTGAGAAACCTTCGAGAACAAGAATCAGGAGCTTAATGTAACAATCAAAAAAACTTTCTTTGTATTATCTGCAAGGTTATCAGTATTAAACACATATCTGTATCACTGACAATATATAGGAGAGTAACTTCCCAGATTCAGTTAAAGTTAAAAACCTTTCTATTATTTATTTTTAGCTAAGCTAACACTGTGGCTCTACATTGTCGGTCAGTCAGTTTGCCACTTTGGTCCAAGCAGAAACAATTAAAAAAATATTTGAAGGATTGACAAGAAATTTGGCACAAAATGTTCATTCCCCCCGATGACTTTGGTGGCCTCTGAACTTTTCCTAGCCTCATCATCAAAATCAAAATGTTAATATGTCCAATACTTAAAAAAGAAAATCCAACAAAACTCATGACATTCCCATCAGCTGCAGCTGTACTTTGTTTAATGCTAATTAGCTGAATGCTAACATGCTAATATAAGACTGTGATCATTGTAAACATTATACCTGCTTAACTGTCACATTGGTAACATTTTTATGATTAATTTTATAAGTTAGCTAACCAGCGTTAGCTAACCAGCGTTAGCTAACCAGCGTTAGCAACGTTAATGTTTGCTAGCCTTAGCAACGTTCACGTTAGCAAGCTAGTGTTAGCAACGTTAGGGGTAACAAACTGGCACCACTTGAGGGGGCAGATGATTCAAACATGATGATTGTGGTGTGAATGTAATGGTTGGTGGTGAAATATCACATTTAGTGGCTGAATGTTATCAATAACACCTTTAGCTTGCTGACGTTAGCACACAAATGTATTACAGACCAGGATATAGTGGCCACTCAGGCTATGCTTTCACTTTTTGCTCAGTGCCCATAGAGCGCCATTATAACTGGATACCTCAAACTGCAAAGAAGCTCAATTCTGACACCTTTTTTGACTCATTGAGGTTTTATATTTGTAAAACTTTCCTCAAGCCCTGAAAAGGAATTTAAAAATGTATGACGAAATCAAAATGTAAAGTCTATGGGCAGAACGGGAACTAGCTAGCAAGGGAAACTCTGCTGTGCATATGGGCCTTCTTTGCATTTGTTATCTCGTTCTTCTTATAATTCTGTGTTAGCAGTTAGCTCAAAGTACCACTTTTCTAGGGCACAGCCTCAAAGAACTGCTAGCATAGCTGTCCGGGTGAGTAAATTTTCTGTGTTTTGGTATAGGCTTTTATTAAGACTTTTTTTAAAGGTGCAATGTGTATGAATTTTAGTTAAAACATTAAAAATTTCAGAATGTTATGACATCTGTGTGTTGTGTTGCAGAAATGTCTGCTGAAGTTAGCATGCTAACCAGCTAGCCCCTGTCCAAAGCTCCTGTTCTAGCTATGCTAACACCAACACTTTCCCTGGTCCCCAAGCTCCCAGTCTGGACTGCTGCACAGCTAACTGAGCTAACTTCCTAGCAGCTAAAGTTAGCAGCAGTTAGCGGTTACTCTGGTGATAGGCTGCCCCCTGTTTGTTATAAGTATGAATTCAACAGGTGGCCAATTCTTACATATTGCACCTTTTAATGCTCGTCTTGATATTATACTAGTATTCAAACTTTTATTATCTATTAATCACAGAATCAGAAAATCGAAGACAATGTTCCTTTTTCAGTACAAAATCTGTGTAACATTTAATTTCAGCTTTTACTTACACTATATCTTTGGACATGAGGGCCTCTCCAATACTATTTAATGACTGACTCTTCATGGCAAATTAATAATTATCTAATGATTTACAAGACGACTTGGAAGTGACGGTAACTGCGCCATCAAACAGATAACAATAAGAGATGCAAAGCTGTATTTAAAGCTTTGGTTACTGTAACTTGCAACTACTTTTCAAAAGTAAAGCCAATACTGTACATACGGATACGATCATAAACCATGAAAAAAAACACACAATCAACTTTGACCTTAGAAAAGAGCACGAATTCACATCCATGTTTTTTAAAAATGTTCTCCTTTCTTTGCCAGCTGCTGACTTGATATGCACATATCAAAAAAAAGGGGGGAAAAAAGTGTGACGTATCTACAAAGTATTTAAAGAAAAGGCAATAATTCACACACACATTGCATTGTAAAGATCATAAAATCAGTATAAACAAGAAATGTTTGATTCATTAGATTTCACAAACACACACTGTATAAAATATCATTGACAACTCATGTAGGCCGTTAATAGTGTCGAGATCTTGCAGACGTGCTCTCAGCTTCTTGAGGCACCGGTGATATAAAAGTGGAAGGTGCATGCACAGCTTTACTGTCAGTCTTAAAAAGAGAGTGTAAGCACAATTTATTACACGATACGAAGGCTAAGAGGAACATCCAAGAACTTTTTATATGAAGCCCTTTATCTACACAGCAGCTTCCATCACATCTGTGCTCTCGGCAGACGTTCATCGAGCCATTTCGTCCACTTTGGGTCTTGGTTTTAATCCAAAAGTCTGTGTTTCTGCGTTCCAAAACAGCACCGCTGTCCAGAGGAAAAATTCCACAACAACTTCCACAAATGTCAGGTTTGTCTTTCAAATTAACTTCTTCAGGAAGCGGCTGTGGCACGATGTGATACCCACGACTGCTTATGACTGTTTTACCATGTAGAAAAAAGAAATGCCATCCATACAAAAACAAGTGAGATTCCAAGCTTCAGTTGACTTTAAAGATGCTGAAGATGTGAGGTGAGGCTGACGGGTTGCCCACAGCGTGGAGTTTGAAGGACGAGCCTGTGATGGTCTGCAGCTCCGTGCCTTTGTCCAGTCGGAGGAGGCCGGACACCTGGCAGGGCTTCAGGAAGTGGAAAGGGTGCGGCCCGGCGGAGGGGGTCGTCCCGTAACCCTCTATGCACTGCAGCTTCTGAGGCCTCGGGCCGCTAGTCACCACGTCCAGCTTCACATACTGAGACTGCTGCTCATTGAACAACACCTGAGGAGACACAGAGGCTGATCTCATTAAGGGAGGTTAGCAGAGACACGAGGAGTATTCACATGAAAGCTACCCAGACTGCCTCAGGACCTCCAATGTCCCGCTGTTCTTTCTTTTTTTTTGGTTTGCCTAGATTTTCTCCAGACCTCTGTCAGCTTGACAAGACCAAAGTCTGGCTACATGAGATTAGCCGAAACCTGATATCGACCTCTCTAAAAAACATGATACATACCAGTACAGTATGACTGATGTTTGTGCAAATGGAAGCTGTTTTTGATATATCTACAGCTCAAAGAAAACTTGAAAATGAGGCCAACGACTCTGTTGACTCACTCTAGTTGCAAATATGAAGCTAAGGTTTCTTAACCACTTCATCTCAGGAAGTAAGGAAACCAAATTTAAGAACAAAGAAAATAAAATTGAATATTTTTCACCAAATTTAAACCTTATGACACTTTGAAAAGACACTTCAGAGACGTTTATTTGACTTGTTTGAGTGAGTGTTGGAACTGATAACTGAGGAAACTGAGGAATATAAAAGTCCATGTTTTTGTCCATGTGACAGAATGCTCTCAAGCTGTCTTGTTTTCAACAAAATCATTTTTAAAAAGGAACTGTCTGATCAAGAATCAAGAAAAAATGGGATCTTATTCTTATTTTTCCATAATCTGTGCCAAAGACCCATTTTAGTCAAATCCAGTCCTGGTTAGAAATACTGAACAACTTCTTTTTTCTAAAAAAGGTCACTTTTAAAATGGACACAGGACTGACTGCACCGTCATCACTCTGGTTATAGGAGGGAAAAATTGAATAGCTTGTTTGTATTTCTTTAAACCAATCATAATCGTCTTGGGGCGGGGCTAAACTGAGGATGCACCAACGGCGCCCCTGCAAAATAGTGTCAGTTGGAACTTATTTTGCACGTGGGGAGGCGTCCCCTGCCAATAAAATGGCTAAATCCCTGCAAAAGGAAAGGTAACACCCGCTAGCTTGTTCAGGTTCATACTATTAGCAATAGGGCTGACGGTCATCGGCTAACGAGCCGTGTACCATCCTAACCAATGACCACGATAAAGTAGAGTGCAGAGGGTGTTTCTTTTCTGTAGGTCGCTGTGAGTGTGTTTCTCTCAACCGTGCTGTTATTATTTCTTAGCTTAGCTTCCTCAGTTGAGCTAACCGGCTAAATTAGTTTCGAGCTTCCGAGGCTCAACACAGATAAGTGGACGTGTGGTGCAAAGAAGACGACCATTTTAAACCGGCCACAGGAATGTGTGTCGGCGGTGACGGGAGACAGCCGGAGGTTGCTGTCCGAGCGACGGAGGAAAACAGCGGTGACCACGAACGACAATGTTGTCGTCCGTCGAGCGATGTTTCACTGTGGACCTCGTCACATGCCAATTCGGTAGACGTCGCCCCACCCTGATTAGCGACCGAGCTAATGGAATATGTGGCTCTTTAGCTCACTGTGCTAACTTTGTCTGTTAGCTGGTTTGGTGCCGAGCAGGAAGTGTACATTAGGTTTATTTAGCTTCTTCTGTCTTCTGAAAACAGCTTCATGTCACTTCTGGAAACTAATGAGAGCTGTTGATGATGACAATGAGAGATGCTAATGTTAGCAAAGAAGTCCTTTAATAGTACATGTATTCATTTTGATTAAAAAAATACTGACGAGTTAAGCATCAGAGTAGCGATGAGACACTACTGTTGATAAACTACAACCTCCAGCACACACTCACCTGGCAGAACAGGAAGTAGACGCCCGCTTTCTCCACGGTGAAGGTGCCTTGCTCCTTGTTGTACCTCACCGCTTTACTCATATTCAGCGTCCTCTCCTCCCAACCCTTTATCACACCGCCCTCTCCCACTGACACACACACACACACACACAAACACATCCAAGATGAATCGTCTCGTGGACAAAAGATTCGCAGATTATCCTCCATCCTTCATTTTTATGACTCTTACCTTGCTGAGAGGACACTTTGGTTACTGGTGGAAAGTAAAAAGAGACATTGGGAGAGAGAGAGAAAAGGGAAAGTCAATTAAGATTTTATGGGTGCAATCGTATAGGGGTATAAGATTGAAACCACTTCAGCAGATGCTACACGAGACTGCTATAAGCGATCTGCCAAGCCACTTACTCTCAAAATGAGACGCCGCTTTCTTTCCATTTCCATTCCTCCCTCGCACCGTCCCCCCTTTTTCGGAAAAGGCAAGGAGAGACAGAATATGAGTTTGAATGGCAGAGAAAAACATGCCTGTGGTTTTTTTGATAAAACAATCATTACCATCTGTATCTGTCTAATAACACAGTGTGTTAATTTGCAGCCCATTTAGAGTCAACCTGGCTCGTTTTAACGCAGTTAGCAGATGGGCCGAGGATTTCCTTTCACGTGCTTCAATATATTTCCTCAAACTGTTATTTTCAGGCAGAAGCGTGTGCCGCGTTTTTTTTCTCTTTTTTTCTTTCTTTTTTCTTTCCTGTGGGGGCTAATCTTAGTGCCAGCTGGTCGCAGTCATCTAGAAAATACAGAATACGGAGAAAGAAGAGGAGAGAGATGGAGTGAAGGAGGATGGAGAGCCGTGTGTGTGTGTGTGTGTGTGTGTGTGTGTGTGTGATTAGGGGGGACAGGAAAAGACAAGAGAGACAAGGGGAAAGCGAACGAGAGACAAAGCTAAGAATGGCTAAATAAGAGAAATGAAGTGCCGGAAAAAGAGAGTCAAAAAGGTCTTTGGCTGCTCTCTGACCCAGAAGAGTCGATTAAGAACAGAGTGAAGCAACAGCTACGGGGCCCGCTCGCATAAATACAATAAATAAAACACAACAGTAAAAAGCCAGAGCTGCAGAATGCCTGCTCTTGTTTCACTCTAAAGGTTTATTTTAGCTTTGCGATCTAGCCTACGGGGAGCAGTTTCAAACACAGATACAACTCCAATACTGTATATACGAACTGTGAAATACTTTATGTTACGAGAAGGAGCAGCCAAACACCGGGCCCCCGCCATCACGCGAGGAATATTAAGCCCGTGCTAAAATAACTCGCAGGTGGGTGCCCCTGTAGATTTAGGATTTTCTATGGGCGAGCGTAAAGCCCTCCGGCTGGCCAGGGTTTCCTGACTTAAGCTGTCAGTCATCAGGAGAGAACATAACGGCAGTGTCCTGCTGAAAGGCTGCAGCACGGTGGTCAACTTTCCACAAACTGGAAAAAGCTGTTTTGGTTTGTTTTTTTTCCATTGACAGCCATGAATTTCTGAACACTGTTTAATGCGTTCTGGAAGACAAAGTCAGATATCAGTTACAAAAGAGAAAGGCTAGTATCTGCAGGGTATCAATACAGATATTTTGGCGAGGCGTGCAGCTCTCTAAATGAATCCGTTTGTCAATTTTTGGATATTCATCCCTGCGCTGAAAACCCAGCTTAAAAGCGCCTGAGGGTTCACTCTCGGACAAAATGTGAACAATCAAGCAATCCCGTGACGGTGACGCAAGCAGAGGCTATAAATACAGCAATGATAGGTCATCAAATATCACCGCTTTCACAACAAATCATAGCTGTGTCAGTCGTGTGCTCAGAGGGGGGACAAAAAAAAATCAATTTCATTGCCCAGAAGCGTGCAACAAGGCCTCGCTCCCGCGCCAGCTGGTTTTCTGGGCTCCGAGGCCGCTCTGGTCAGACCTGTAATTTCTGAAACAGTCATCCAGCTGCCTACTTTTTCCTGTGTCAACTTTTAGCAGCGGGTAGTGCCTGCGGCCCGCTAGACCTGACCAAAGTGGCATGTGGGCCAAGACTGGCCAGCGTTTGTGTTAAATGTTCTTCCCAAAAAAACAACACTGTGCAGTTGGTAAGTATTGTGTCTGTGGTGATTTGGGGGCGGCTCAAAAGCAAAATACTTCTGTACGTTGGTGGCGTTGAAGTCTGGAAAATGCAGCTGTGCACTGCAAAATCTGACAAGTTGATTTTACTTTGAAACAAATCTAGGACACTGGTTGCCTTGAAACAGGTAAATAAATAACTATTAGTCTTTAGTCTTGGTGACTTCATATCTACTTGCTCAGTTCACTTAGAATTGAGTTGTATTAACTTAAAAGGACAGTTCACCCCAAAATAAAAAAAATACATATTTTCCCTCTTACATGTAGGGCTATTTATCCATCTAGATCGTTTTGGTGTGAGTGTTGGAGATATCGACCTTCTCTTAAATATAATGGGACTAAAAACTCAACAGCAACGTCTCTTTCCAGAATGCAAATCAAGATAATCCACAGACCTTGTGAGCAGTTTCATGTAGGAACTGCTTCTTTTTACCAAACTACACCGACCCACCAACTGTATCACTGTGCAGAAGGAAAAGGGGCATCTGCTCATGGAAAAGTGTCTAAACATTAATGCTGTCCTCGTCGGCTGAGCTGTAATGTGACTAGCTTAGTTGGCTAGCCTCGCGTCCATGAGCCGATGCTTGCTGCGCAGTGATACAGAAAGAAAATGGCGCCTACATAAAACTGCTCATAATCAAGCCCCCGGGAACAGCGGCAGGCTTTGAAGCCAATTTTCGTAGACGTCCAACAGTGGTCCAAAAAAGACTTTTTCCAATTAGCTTATATTGCGAAAGAAGCCGCTCTATGGGCCTGACAGCGCAGCAGATCAGGGTCATTTTATACCCCAGAAGCCAAGCCTTTTCAGCTTCATGAGAACGAATGGGACTCTGCCTCCGATGCTGTATCCAGAATTCCCCTTCATACATCCATGGCCGTAACACTAGATAGCTTAGTTAGCTAGCTTCTTGTCCACAAGCAGACGCTCGCTCCCTTCTGCGTAGGCAGGGTCTGTTGTTGGCTCTAAGCTCGTCACCCTGGAGGAGGTGGCGGAGGACAGGATGCTGGCAAAACCGCTGGCAATCATGGACAAGTCTCTCACCCCCTCCAAAAAACAAAACTATATAGAAACTTGTTTCTATATTTGTATTTTGATTGTATTTGTACTTAAATGTACCAGCTGCTATGATAACCTAATTTCCCCTCGGGGGGTAAATAAAATTATAGTTCCTACGTTAAACTGCTCACAACAAGGTCTGTGGATTATCTCGAATAACTGGGTCATGATTCCTGGAAAGAGACGTCGCTGCTGAGTGTCGAGGGAAGACAGACATCTCCACGGCTGACGTCTCTCACACCAAAACAATCTGGATGGATAAATATCTCTACAGGTAAGAAGAAATATATGAACTTTTGACTTTTAGATTCTCAAGTTGTTCCCGACTTAAAAGTGGCAAGTGAAGTGAACTTGAGGACTTCTGATGTGCAGTACCGTCTCTCTTCACTCTCTGCCCCACCAGCAGCTCTCTCTTCTCCAGAATGAGCTGAACAATGGCCTTCCTCTGTGTGTTGACCTGTTGAAAGAGAGAGAGAGAGAAAAAACGCACTATTAACGAATGTCCAATAAGCTTCTTATGACTTTTTTTCTGGCAGTGATCCCACACAGCCACAGACGGCCTTTTCCAGCCAGTCAGCCACATAAACAGGCTCGTCTCTTCCAGTATCCTGCCCCTCGCTGCCATGCTAGCTTTAGAATAGGTCTACCACTTCCTCAGAGACCGGTTGCGACACCTAATGCATGTTTTTAGTGCTTTGCATTCCTCACATGTCTTTACACCCTCTTTTCCGAGCGAGAAATGAATTTTGCCGAGCCAGCAAAAGTTTTAAAACTCTTGGCTGGGGGCCCACCGAGTGACCGAAGGAGGCCTGATGTGAAGTAAGAGGAGAAGTGGCTCAGGGAAAAGTATGTTTAAATTTACTGCTACTGTTGGAAATGAAGGCAGCGAGTCGCTCCCCGCTCCTTCCAGACGTTCACTCGCTGGCTCTCATCAGCAGTTGGCCACCGGTCAAATGGACAGAACGGGGCCCCTTGGGAAAGACTCCAGCATCAACACTCCACGTGTCCAATTTGAGGGTGTTTGTGTGTGAGGGAGAAAGTGTGTGTGTGTGTGTGTGTGTGTGTCAACATGATCCACAGCCAACCTGTCCCCCTGATCTCAAATCCAGTGCAACCTGGTTTTGTAAATACTGTGAACTTGAAACCAGAAGAATTTCCATCAGCTCCTCTTGGCCGCTTTTGGAGAAAATAATTCGCCTCATGATGCAACCCGTGCTGGAATCTCACATATGCTGCAAGTGCACTTTGCATGAGACTGCACGGGATTTAAGAACACATGTACCTCCTGACCTGTGCACGCTGCAAATCACTTACACTTGCCGTACTTTATCACCCAGCCCGTTTCACGCCTGGAGCCTCTGTGCAGTCGGTCGGGTATGAAGCGCTCACATGCCAAGTAGTTGAGGCTTTCCAGTAAATTGAGATAAAACTGGAGCACAACTGGCACCAGAGTAATTAAACATGGCGCGAGGGGGGCTGGACACGAAAATAAGTGCTTGACTGCGCTTATTGGTAAGCAATAAAAGTGCCAAGCAGAGAAATGGTGCAACAGAATAGAGTACGTGCGAGGAGAGAGGAGGGGGGGGTGAAGTGTGCAACTGCATTTTTCCATAAACCCCCCGCGAAGACTCCCAGTAGCCACAAAAGAAGTTACATAAGAAACACTTGAGTTGCAGACGAGTAAATATTATTGTTGGTACAAATATGCATGCTATTCAGACAGGCAGGAAATATTGGGGTGGGTTTTTTTTTATTTTTTTTATTTTTTATAAAGTGTGACACAAACCTGCTCCAGTCGGTCCTGCAGGATCTTAAAGGACTGAGACAGGTCCCGCGTTTGTCGCCAAGTCCACGCCGTGAACAGCGCGCTGCACGCGGCCAGAGACAGAGCCACCAGGGCCAGAGAAGCCCAGACGACCCGCAGCTTGCGCACTCGCCTCCTCTGCAGAATCCGATGCATATTGGGTGCAGACTGCACTGCAACTCACCGAAATCCGCGCTTCAACTCCATTCCAGCAGAGCGTGAGGTCCCTCCAAACGCGTGTCTGTCCAAATGTCCATTTCGGTGAGAAAAGACGCGCGAGTGGACGGCCGACAAACTCTTCTCCTGTTTGATTTCCCGTTTATCTGACAGATGAGGGGGGTTTAAAGCAACAAAACATCCGATCCGTCCTCCGCACAGATCAAAGCCACCATCCTCTCCAAACACAAACTGTGCAACTTGCGCACATCAACTGTTGCATCCTTCTCCCTGCGATTCGTTGACTCAGCTCTCTTGTCTTCCCTTTAAACAGCGTGCTGGGGGGTCACTCTATTAGGCAGACAGACTGTGCACACATGAGCGCGAATTCACGCACGCACGCACACACACACACACACACACACACACATGCACGCAGACTTGGAGGTGAACTTTCCGTGCGTCCTCGGCGAGCTCTGATGTTGAGATAGCGGCGCGCATCCGCCGTGAAAATCAACGAGGTGAGCGCAAGAAAAACATACGAGGCGACCCGGGGCTTCCTCCGCTGCTCAAATCACTTTCATCAACTTGCATGCCTTGAAAGTATGTGCCATTCACGCGTGTGACAGTTCCCTTTGTGACCACACGGTGGCTGTAGTGTATAGGTAAAGAAACAGCAGTGTGCAGTGCTGGGGATCTACTGTATTTCAAGAGTACCATCAACAGGTGAGCCACAGGCTGATGATGGGCCAAATGTCCAACTTCTTTATCTGAAATCTAAAAGAAAATATCCAAGATAAGCAAAATGTATTGGGAAATTAACCTCTTAAAGGTGCATTATGTAGTTTTGGGAAAGCCATTTTGATCCTTGAGTTAGTTTTTTATCCCTAAACAAACTAAATAAACAAACTCTCCTTGTTTTCACGGTGAATAAACTGAATAAACGAACTGACCTTATAGGACAACACAGTACTGTTTTACTTTGTTTATATGTGGCGGACCCTGCCACCTTTCTAGCTGCAAACAGTGTTCCTGAGACCTTATTTTCCTCTGAGAACAGCTTGTTTATTCAGGAAATGAATAAATATTTCCGAGTTTGCATTATAACCCCGTTAACATTGTAAATATTAAAATTCGGAGTTTGAATTTTTTCCATAAAACTACGTAGTGCCCCTTTAATAAACTGTGTAGACAAGTGGAGGACTCTCATTAATGCATTAGTTCAAAATAATGCCCAGTCATGTGATGTTTCCCAACACTTTGTGCTTGTGACCCCTTGTGACAGGTTGCATGTCAGTGAGTTGTGAATTTTCCTTCTCAAATTCTCTCGTTTAAAAACCTTCAATAGGGCTGATCTGGTAAGAGCTCACAGTATTTATATTTAGTGAATTTAGTTAATTTAGTGATATTTAATTTTTGTTCTTAGTTTCCTCTTCTTGCAATCCCCTCTTTAGAAAGTGTGTACTACTCTTTAAAAAGCAGCAGAGGCGTAATAAATGTTCAGTGGGCCCCTTGTGCTTATTTGGTCCCCACCCCACTCAAAAGAAATTAAATACATTATTACCACCGCCAAGGAAGTTATGTTTTCACCCATGTCCGTTTGTTGGTTGGTTTGTAATCAGAATTACACAAAAACTACCGAACGGATTTCCACAAAACTTGGATGGAGGATGGGTCTTGGCCCAGAATAGACCCAATTAACTTTGGGTACAGATCCGGATAAAGGGACGGATCCAGGAATTTTTTCGGGAGAGGGCATTTTTAAAAAACATTTTTGTTAATTTCTCAGGGAGTAATACATGGATCTTGATGAAAAAAATCAGCCATATTTAGGTGGCTGGTATGTACGATTTGTCACAGTGGAATAATCATAACCAACTGTGATGTCACAGTGGTGCCACTTGGTGGAGGTATGCGCTCTACTGAGAGCCAGTTAAGTTATAGGTGGAAAGACACACCTAAAGGCTAGTTTTCTTTCGTGGTTGTTTTGCTTAACATCCATGCCAACATGAAGGATGCATGTAAATATGTGGGCAGTGACGGTTACATCGTTTGAAATGGACGCATCTATTTTCTTACATAAAGGGATCATATATGAGCCTTTACTCTTCTGTTCTAATTCAGGGCAGGAAATTAAAGGCACCCTGTGGATTTTTTGGGAAAAACAAAGTTCTGTTTACATCCGCTGTTTACCAGAAAAATACACTGTGTATCCCTGAAGCTTCAAAAACATTTACGAAACCAATTTTTCAGAAGAACTTGAAACCTTTGTTGTTCGTATCAACGTTTACTTAAATGGCATGTGAACGAAACCGTAAACAAAATGGAGAACCACTTTTAAAAACACTGCTCCACGGCGCCAGTAGTGGTCAAAAACTCCACAGGGTACCTTTAAGTCATGAGAAGATGTGACTCATTTTAAATCAGATTAAATGGTCAGGTGGTGTTAGTAGGCCCCGTATAGTTCAAATGCATATTGCCTTTAATTTTGATGTAATTTGTGTCCCTGATTTTTTGAGTTAAAGTTACTGTGTCAGATTTTACAGTGCACTTTTTTTAAATGATTGTTGACTTGGCGCCTGCCCTTTTTGGTGTGGATGTGCGTGTACACTCCTACAAAAAACACACTTACACCAGTACTGAAACTCTGTAAATAACTCACCCTGTGACTACACTGTAAAATCTGACAGTGACTTTACCTAAAAAAAACTGAGGACTCCGATCACCTCAAAATTACCAAATAAAATACACTAATAATTCTAAGTTGTCCAAACTTTTTAGCTCGTGCAAATTAAATGTTTTATTTTTTTTTTAAAGTAAAGTCAACTTTTAAAATTTACAGTGCAGTACACTTGGCTCTTCATGACAACTTAACCGCACTGTTGAAATGAGCCAAATGCATCAACATGGCTGTCTTGTCTACTTATACTGTCTGCTACGCTGTGGCGTAATTACATAAACATCCTGCACACTAAAATCTGAATAAACATTTCAAACATTTTCTTGCCTTTTGAATGCAAAGTTGCTCTTCAGAGTCTGATTTATTGCAAATATTTGAGCTTTGATTTTGAAACCGTTTGAGGAGTGCATGCTGGGACCAAAGTTGCCTGACAAGTTGTATAATTTATAGCTCTGGGTTTGGCATTCTGATGAGAAGTTGCAGACGAGGGAGGTTATAAATATCTCTTCATGTTCTCTTGGGCTCATATTGATTTTTAAGCTCATGTGCTTTGATAGCACGATGACAGCACATGCTTTTCTTTGTAGATTTTGCAAATTGAAGCAAGCAATATTTATATTTAGAGAAAATATTTATCTATATTTCACAACCCAATGTCCCGCAGATGAAAAAACAAAATGTTGCACATTCTTTACTCAATTACTTTGCAAACAAAGTACGAAAAGAAATGCAAATTGCAAAAGCCACAAAGGAGGGTCAGTGGTTCTAACTTGTTTAGAGTGAGAGAAAACAAACTAAATATAACCCACAACTCAGACTGTTTTCATTAGATTGCTGGAACTGATACAAAACGCTCTCTTTTTTTAAAAGTAGACTGGATATGAAACAGAAGTGCAGACCGAGTATGTCCCTTTTGTTTAAGCGGGACAGGTTCAAAGACACAAACTGAGCCCGGTCCAAGACTTTTACTTACTAAATTCCACCAGATGGATCGATTTTGTCTGATTCTCATTCATTTAGATGAAACCAGCCCCGGGAGTTTGTTGTTTGGCTGCATGGAAGTAAGTTCAGGTTGAGTCCAACTTAAAAAGAAGACTCTTTGGTGGCTGTTATCATAGTTTTATTTAACAGATGTAAAGGGACAAGATACCAAAACACTCTTTTCCATGCATTTCTTTGCATAGCATTTTTTTTCTGGATTTCTGTTAAATTATTAGAAAAAAAATAAAGAAAAAGGGACCATCAATAATAAGCTTTCAAAGTACATGCATTTGTTTTTGTACTTTTTTAATTTAAATAAAGCTCACTTTTGGTTCCCCTATTTCCTGCCTCCTGTGTGTTGTCTGCGTTTGGGTCCTCTTCTCTCGTCTAACAAAGTGTAACAGGTCACGGCGTCATCAGCCCAGCATTGGGTAAGGGTTGGGCCAGGTGCTCGAGTGCTTCTCCCTCGCAACGCATAAAGTGTTTGCCCGTGCTCGCTGTGATATCGACGCAGCCCTGCCGGAGATAAAAGTCCTGAGCTGATTTGTTCCAGTCCAGGATGGTGAAGTTGAGCTGGTGGCAGCCAGCAGCCAGGCCGAGCTGTGTGACAGCAAATTTAAGCAGGAGGTCAGATATGAGTGCAAATGATATACAGCGTAGAGAGAAGACTGTATATTTACTTTATTAACTGTCATATTTAAAAATAATGTAGTTGTTTTACTCACCTGTGCTACCTTGCTCATAAGTGCTCTGCCAATACCCTTCCCTGAAAGACATGATCGCAGATACAGACATTTTTTTTTATGTTGTGGCCACTCTCACAAATTATTATCGACTCTGGATCAACAAAGACGTGTGTCAAGTTCTGAGACGGTGTACTGTACCTCTGAACTCAGGCATCACATACAAGTCCCCCATATAAATGGTTCTGCCACACCATGAGTTGTAGTTACAGAAGTAAAATGCATAGCCTATCTTTGTGTGGCCTGAGAGCAAACAGACAACAAATGTGAAATCAAGGCAGCAGAAACAGGTTACATACCGATTTATTTAATCATTCGTCATTTTCAATCAAATATTTGTCATCACATTTCAAATCTTTCATATTCGGCCCGTTTGTTTTATGTAGCTTATCATTCCCTGAACATTTTCTGTGTATGGAATCTTCTCAGGTAGCTTGTTAGCGTTATTTGATACAGCTGTAAAAGTTAATTCGCCTTTTTCTTGAACAGAAATGTCAAACGTTTGCCAGTTCCAGCTTCTGAAATGTCAGGATGTGCTGCTTTTCTGTGTCAGAGAGTAAATGAACAATATTTGGGTTTTGGACTGCCAAAGATCAATTTGAAGACTCCACTTTAGGCTCTGGGAAATTGTAATTCCAACATAATTGAGTATCTTTTATAGACTAATAGATAATTGGCAGATTAACGAAGAATGAAAACAATCGTTAGTTGCAGCCTTTACTATAACGTCAAATACAAGTCATTTTCTATCACCTGACTCTCCTGGCTCTTGGCATGTTAGTACCTTTCAGCTACGTTTTTGGGTGAACCTGATTTACTTGCTCTCCTGCTGCTGTCAGCCCGTGATAGACAGTAATAGACATTTGGTCGTTCAATCACCTGCCAAGTATTGTTTGTTACGGGAAAAGTACAGCTACTAATTCTGGTTTTAAGATTTTTTTGTTTGATGAAAATAAAGATGTGTACAACTCAAATCATTCACACAATATGCGTAATTGCTTGCTAGTTTCTCAGCTGTAAGTGAAGTAAACAGTGCTTTTTGATAGCTTCCCTCTCACCGTCTTTGGTTTTGTGCTGTTCTGGCACCTCAGCGACGATCCCGTGGAAGAACGGGTTCTCGGAGAAGCCGTCCCGCTCCAAGTCTGCACGTCAAATACAGAGACACTGTTTACTTATGTGTGAAATGCCGCAGATAGTTTTTCCTGATGTCAAAAAGAGACATATTCTGCTTATTTTTAGGTTCATAATCCTATTTAAGGTTATTACTAGAATAGGTTTACATGCTCTAATGCTCAAAAAACATCGTTTTTTTTTACCCAGTGTGTTCTGATTTGTCACAAAGTCACTTAATTAAAGGCCGGGGCACTGACAAGGTGTAACATGCACATCAGCAGCAGTGTTAGAGGAGCTCCTCCCGCACGGGCCTGCCTATTCTATTCTCCAGATGTAAGGAAAGATTCCTGTTTGTTACCGAGCCCAGCAAATATCATCATCATGGTTTTTTTTTTAGGTCAAACTTAAATGTGAAAATGACCATTCCTGCCAAAATCATGACTCATATTGAATTTATTGCAACATCTGTCAAAATAAACACGTTTTTGTCCTGTTTTTTGTTGTTTTTGGGGTTTTTTTTGCATATCATTCAGCTCTATATTCAAGTTAAATAAAACACCTCACCACTATCCTTGAGTAGAGTACTTAAGTAAATATATTTCCCACTGCTGACAATGTCCATCTGCTGAGGAAGATCATGGCATATGATCAAAAGCACAAGAGCTGCGACTACATGGGCCAACTGGATTTAATCTGTTTTTCATTAAGGCCAAGCACATTTTAATGTGAGGTCAGGGCACAGAAATGCACAGTTAACAGATGTATAATGTACTTATTTTACACAGTACCTCTCTGGGTGATTGCGACTTCGTCTTCAGCTTTCTCATATTTAGCGAACTCCTGTGAACACGTGAAAATAGCACAGAGATGTTTCAATCCTTTAACTGTCCGACCCTGCTTAATGTCCTCCAAGTTCCTCAAAGCTGCACTGCACACGCACGTCTTCACTCACCACCATCATCCGCAGGATGTCCTTGCAGTCCTCCACGCTGGCTGCTCGGATAGAGCTCTCCATCGTTGGATCTGATGGTGTGATGCTCACAGTGAGGGTGGATGTAATGGGAGAAATGACAAGGAGGAAAGCAGCTGTGTCGTTTATAAGTTAAACAAGGTTGAGTAAGACTAATTTGCAATGATCTGGGTCCAGCCTGACCGGTTTAGTCTGTGGGCGTCAGTGCCGGCCCTGACCAATTTGGTGCCCTAGGCAAGATTTTGGCTGGCGCCCCCTTGCATCACGGTCAATTTTACAATTAATTTTCATACACTCACACAGAAACTACATGTATGTATTCAAGATTTTATTTCTTTTAAGTCAAAAATATCACACCAAATAAAAACTTAAGAAAGAAACAAGTGATAAATTAAAAATACAATATAAATAAGGTATTGCACAAACATATTAAAGAATATTCTATTTA
Organism: Pagrus major; assembly: GCF_040436345.1. Taxonomy (NCBI): domain Eukaryota; kingdom Metazoa; phylum Chordata; class Actinopteri; order Spariformes; family Sparidae; genus Pagrus; species Pagrus major. The sequence continues at coordinate 9,104,182 of NC_133224.1, forward strand.
CATACAAAATAAAAACAGTATGTATTTATTTGGGAGGAAACCTTTTGCAGCAGAAGCAGTGCAAGCTATCATTCGTTTTTGAGTACTTCAGCCAGCTTCTTTTGATTTCTTCCCCACTGACTCTGGTAAAAAAAGTCATGTGGACACTTTCTCCCATCTTTGTTTTTGGGAAATGTGTCACTGTTTTTTATTTGAAATGGTCCTCTGTGAACTAACTCCTTTCTTACTTTGTCAGTTAGAAGAGATGGCCAGTCAGCAGGTCTATTTGTGCAGCCTTTAGTCCTGATGCTGTGTCACTCTGGTGTGCTGAGGTAGAGGACAGGAGCACCTGATGCTGTGTCACTGGGGGTGGTGGTGAAATACTTTAAAAGTGCATCTGAAGAGAGAAGAGAAGTATATGTGACCACTGGATGTTACATTTAATATATTATATACTATATATATATATATGTATATATATGTATATATATATATATATATATATATATATATATATATATATATATATATATATATATATATATATATATATATATATATATATTACATTTTAATAAAAAAACAGATGCTTGGTGTGTGCTATACATAAGACTTAGATGGACTAATAATGAAAATACGATGAGATTCATTCAACGGCACTACACCAGCCCTGGTGGGCGTTTACTGTATGTTCATGTCCCTGAAGGGAATTTATTTTACCTACATCAGATCCCATCAGCAGTGCAGCCTCCTTGCATTATAAACACAATAGAGGAGGATAGACAACACATAAGGCATCAGACACAAGTTATATATTATATTTTATTTTACAGCATTTGGAAACGTATGTAAACATTTAATTCCCTAGCCTTATACAAATACTGTAGTCTACAAATACACCCTACCCTCTATCCCAGGGGTGCTGCCATTGTTGTGTGACATCCGACAACTGCTCCCACATTGTACTTTTTCAAGTAGGAAGTTAGACATTTTTGAGTTCTGAGTCATCTGGAACGCACGGACGTGATTTATTTATGTTGTGGCCACTTCTACAAATTACATTTACCCTAGATCAACAAAGACGTGTGTCAAGTTCTGAGACGGCGTACTGTACCTCTGAAGTCAGGCATCACATACAAGTGGCTCAAAAAAATGGCTCTGCCTCTCCATGAGTGGTAGTTATAGTAGTAAATAGCAAAGCCTATCTTTGTGTGGCCTGAGAGCAAACAGAGCAGCAGAAACAGGTTACAGTAATTAACATTTAAAGCAAAATCAAACTGGCTTGTTTATTCATTCGTCATTTTCTATCTAATATTTGTCATTTCACATTTCTAATCACTCCTAATATCATTCCCTAAACATTCTCTGTTGTCTGCTTATTGCATCTTTGAAAACAGTTTTCAAAGCGCTCTGACGAACAAGCAAAAGCAGGAAACTCATGAGGAGAATATTACAGAATAATCACTCAACAGTCAAGCCAAACACGAGGAAGCCTCGTCTACGGCGAGTTAAAAACAAGAAGGCAGAACAGAAAATGTAAGAACACAGAGAGACAGCGTGAGCCGTTACAGATAAAATGAATCAAAGCCAGGGTCAATCTCAGAAAAATAAAGGGAGGGGGGAAGTAATAAAATAAAATCAATGAAGGACGATAAGAAGATAAAAAGATTAAGAGCATAAAGGACAATAAATAGATTAAAAAGAACCAAATAAAAGCAGTAAAGGACGGTAAGAAAAGAGCAGTTCAAAGAATAAAAAGATTGAAAGATCAAAAGTCAGTCCAAAAGGTTGACTAGACATAACAGCATGTCTATAAAAGTGAGTGTTAAGAAATGATTTAAAAGAAGTTACTGATTCTGTGACCCTTATCTCCTCAGTAAGGTCATTAGGCTGTTAACAAGCTCATATGGGGCCAACATTTCTACTATGTGTATCTATACATGTATGTGCAAGTGAAGTATTCAAATGAAACACTGTGCTCGTGAGTTTCTCAGCTGTATTGATAGCTTCCCTGTCACCTTCTTTGGTTTTGTGCTGTTCTGGCACCTCAGCGACGATCCCGTGGAAGAACGGGTTCTCGGAGAAGCCGTCCCGCTCCAAGTCTGCACGTCAAATACAGAGACGCTGTTTACTTATGTGTGAGAGAGGAGCTCCTGTTTGTTACCGAGCCCAGCAAAAATCATCATCATTTTTTTTTTGGGGTCGATATTAAATGTGAAAATTACCATTCCTGCCAAAATCATGACACAAATTGAACTTATCGCATTCGCAACATCTGTCAAAATAAACACAATATGATTTATTTATTTTTTGGGATATTGTTCAGCCCTATACTCGAGTCATCATGAAGGTCGAGCACATTTTAATGTAAGGTCAGGGCACAGAAATGCACAGTTAACAGATGTATGATGTACTTTTTTTACACAGTACCTTTCTGTGTGATTGTGAGTTCGTCTTCAGTTTTCAAATATTCAGCCAACTCCTGTGAACACATAAAAATACCACGAGTTCATGGGAGTTCGCAGTGTTCATACAGAGATGTTTCAATCCCATAACTGTCCGACCCTGCTTCACTCACCACGATCATCCGTCCATCTGTCCTTGCAGTCCTCCACGCTGGCTGCTCGGATAGAGTACTCCATCGTCGGATCTGATGGTGTGATGCTCAGTGAGGCAGTTCTCCGGTGGATGTAATGGGAGAAATGACCGGGAGGAAAGCAGCTGTGTCGTTTCACAGTCAAACAAGGTCGGATAAGATTTCAACTCAACCGGTTCTGACCTTGGCTGAGCAATGATGCGCTTGAATTATCTGGGACCAGACTTACCAGTTCAAACTGTGGGCATTTACTAGCTAATAGATGCCAGTGACAAGTGATTAAATGTGACTAAGTACAAAACTACAGGCTACTCCTCCATTCCTTGCATTCATTTGTCATTTAACAAGCTTCTGGCGTTCATGTTTGGGAATTTTGTGGTCAGACTGACGCAGCTGGTTGTGGTTGGCATGTTATGCCTGCTTGTTTCACACAGATTTTGTAAGCAGGTAAAGCAAGATGGATAATAACATGAAACCATGTAACTCATGTGTAATCTCTCAGCATCTCGCAAAACAATATATAAAACTTGAATATTCTACAAAGTGCTGCCCCACTTGTATGGTGCAGTGGGAGGATGGTGTTTGTACTTGTTGGCCTGGTGCAAGGAGAAAGGCCATGAGGTCACCACAAAGCATCTTTACAAGTGCTACGATACTGTACGTCTCGTCAAGTTTTATTTTAAACTGCACTAAGTGATATAAGCAGCTCAAACCTGCTACAACATGATGATTTTTCATATATACTGTATCTACTTATCTATAGTTTGTAAAGTACACATTTATATAAATGTGATATGTGTATAAGTACTTATATATGTGACATATATGTCAAAATACAGTATCATGTCATTTTCAGGCCCACACGGCATCTGCAGCCATAGCATTCAGCAAACAACTCAAGTGTAGCAATATGTAAAACATTATATTTACTACTCGGGAAGTAAGTACTATATATTTATTTCAACCTGCTGAACATAATCTTAAGCTGTTTTAATGTATTATGTTTGATATTTTTGCTCTGAAAAACAATCTCTGTTGTCTCTAAATGAATACTGTCTGTCACATTACAAGCAAAGAAACATCAGCTGGATATTCGTTATCATCCATTATTCCATTTGGCTAATTTCACATACATAAACATACATATTTGTATATGGTGATATAGGAATATGATCCAATTTCTAATAGGTTTCCTACATAGTTTGAACATATATATAAATATATTTCATATATGGGAATTTGTGTGTGGGTGGTGTCAGAAAGCTCAGCAGTATAAATAATAAAGTATTTTTAGACCGCACATGAATAATGACTAACTGGCGGCAGCAAGACAAAAAGGAGGTGTCTTGAGCAGAAATGATTCAGGGCTCATTACTGACTTTTTAATGGACTTTAATGAACTGACAAAGTACACTTAGTAGGATATAAGTACAGCAGTTTGAACAGATTTCAACTTTAAATCAGGGAAGTCGTCTGTGCTGATGTGCATCTGTCTGCATGATTACCCACTGATTTGCATAAATATATACATGGCTTGTACAGATTGATAATACAGAACACATTTCACAATCAGCAGGTGAAGTTATTTGTACTTTTGTCCTCTGGGTTTTGACTTGTGCACTGTATCCTATATGTGGACGACTTTGTTACTGTGTGTTTTATACAAATAAAGTTAAATAAGAAACAGAAGTGCAGGCCAGAATTATTCCCCTTTCTTTTTAGCGGGACAGGTTCAAAGACGCAAACTGATCCCAGTCAAAGATTTTTGTCATTTTTTTTTTATTCTGCCAGATGTTGTCTGATTCTAGACTCCATTTCTTTGAAACCAGCCGCAGGAGACTGTCGTCTGGCTGCATAAGCAGCTTCAGACACAGACCTTTACTTTACAATTTCATCACTTTATACATACATAGCTTAAAAGGAAGAGAACAGTGCAAATACCAAGATTGTGCTTCACAACAGCTGTACAATACTCCTCATCTGGAAGACGAGGGGAGAGGTGACTGACTCTTTGGTTGCTGTTGTCATAGTTTATAACAGATTTAAAGGGATAAGATACCAAAAACTCACTCTTTTCCAACAGTCATACAATGAAACGTACATCTTGGCTTTCTAATACATAAACTTTTTATGTATTTTTGTGCAAAAAAATGATTTGATTTCTAGATGATGACATGTTAAACTGTATGTTACCTTCCCTTTCTATCTCCTGAAAATCCCACACCCAACCACCACCACGCACACACAGGCACACTCCTTTTAGACATTTCTTTTGCCAATATATTTTAAAATTTTCACACTTTAAGCAGAGAGGTTAGGTTATCTCATCCATTTAACACAGAAGGTGCTCTAAGTCATAACACATCACAAGAGGAAAACACAAAACACAGATTTCAGTGCCTCATTTATGTACTATTTAAATGTATTGCATAGGCCCCATTCCAACACTTGAAACTGCATCCTTGACTCTAAATCATAAGCCAATTGACTGTTTGCTATACCCAATTTATGTTAACCATAACAAGGCACAGCGGGTTAATGTTGAAGCGGTGTGAGGGAGGGTTACGTCCTTTTTTTTTTTTTTTTAGCTTTACCTAAACTAAAAACAGCACAGCAAAATTGTAGGGAATGCATTAACAGCATGTTTGATGTAATGAAAGCTGCAAACGTTAGCATGCATGGCTAACCAGTTTACTGCCAGTGGTAGCCTAATGAGCATTAGCCTTGTGGGATTACAAGTGAAGTTGGGCTGTGCAGGAGCCAAAATGCTGCTATATCAGAGTTTAAGCTAACGTTAGCAGCTCCATCTTGGATTTGTCGTGATCCAAGACAGCTTTACGTTTGTTAAACATCCCAGTGTAGTCCTCATCCTCAAAACTATTTCGCATGTAAAAGTAAAACACACTTTTTTAAAATGTAAACATGTTTTTATAAGAACAATTAGCATTTTAAGAACAGTTCTACACTGCAAGTTCAATGTTCAAGTGGTAGGATGCTGATCACGTACTGCATGAAGCCATAATGTGTATATTATACAAGGTTCATGTTTGAAAGCAAATCAGCTGTAAACATCAAAAAGTTGTAGCTCTAGTTGTCAGCACTCCCAGTGAGTTAGCATCCGCTAATTGGCTAACGCTAGCTAACTCCAGCTAATAAAATGTGCCAGCTGTAGTCATTCCAGCTAATAAAAACATCTAGAAACTTAGAAGCCTGGTTGGTTACTCTATTTGAGATGGAAGACCCAGGCGGTGAATCTGCCACTGTTATCTTTATAAAACTGCATTGTGCTGTGCTAGCATGTAAAACTTAGCTTAGAGACAGTAACCAAGGGGGCAGGGGCTTAACAAGATTTTAAGATATTGGCTTCATGATTGTCATTGTCAAGTTTTGGAACGGGGCCACTGAGTGGTGTCTATCCCTGCACTGTGTAGGTCGACCTCGTGGTTGTAAAGGTCATGCCCTCATCAGCCCAGTGTTGGGTTAGGGTTGGGCCAAGTGCTGCAGCGCCTCTCCATCACAGCGCATGTAGTGGTAGCCCATGTTAGCCGTGACATCGAAGCAGCCTTGGCTGTGGTAAAAGTCCAGAGATGATTTGTTCCAGTCCAGGACGGTGAAGTTGAGCTGGTGGCAGCCGGCAGCCAGGCCAAGCTACGGGACGGCAAAGTAAAGCAGGAAGACGGATATGAGATAAGGGATGGAAACTGGAAATAAACAGAGGGAAGGTCCAAGGCAAAACATGTGCAGTTTAAAACAATGGCTAGATGTTTTACTCACCTGTGCTACCTTGCTCATTAGTGCTTTACCAATGCCCTTCCCTGAAAAACAGACAGACACCCATTACTGCAGATACAGACATGCTTTTTGGATGTTGTGGCTGATTTTCTCCGGGCTATTTTCACAAGTTATTATTAACTCTAAAGCAACAAGGAAGTGTCGAGTTTTAAGACGGTGTACTGTACCTCTGAACTCAGGCATCACATACAAGTCCTCCATAAAAACGGCTCTGCCACTCCATGAGCTATAGGAATAGAAATATAGTGCATAGCCTATCTTCGTATGGCCTGAAAGAAAAGAAAACAAACAAAAATGTCAAATGAAGGCAGCATGAAGAGGTTAAAAAAGCTGCATAAAACTGGTTTATTCATTCTGTTGGTCATTTTCTACTAAAAATGTCAGAATTTTAGAAGAAATAACAGTATTGACATTATGATGTCTATGTATTGTGTTGCAGCGACATCTCCTGAAGTTAGCGTTAGCGTTAGTGCAGTGTAAACACCAACACGTCCCAAGCTCCCAGTCTTGACTGCTAGATGCACTGCTAACTGGGCTAACTAACTAATGGTAGCTAGAGTTAGCAGCAGCATTTAGTGGTTCATACCTAAACTACTATGCTAAAAGGGTGTGGAGCCTGTTGTTTACGCCTTTGTTATCAGCTCTGCATTTGGCATCGCCTTTGGGACAGTTTAGTTAACTGAAGTGTTCTTTGTTGTTCAGCCAGTTGGTCTTGTTGTGTTGCTGAGTTAGGGTCACCAGTTTTTTTCCTTTCTGTCAGAAAGAGGCGAAAGAGAGACTGTGAATGAAGATTAGATAAGGGATTTGTTGGCTGCGGAGCTTCAAGAATCCAGGTTATTTGACCAATTTAGAACTGGATCCAAAGTGGATCATAACCCATCTAGGAGCTTCCACTTTTACACTACATGTTGTCATTTGACCCATTCTTAATATAAAGATATTGACCGACAAGAAACATCCTGCCCTGTTGACATTTGGAATGTATTTTGAGGTGCACTGCACCTGAGGAAAAAGCACATTCTTGTGTCTTAATTCAGGATGGTAGCCGCACGCTAGCATCTTTTTAACCTGTAGAAATCACCACAGAGTTTTGTCTTTCGTCGATTTTTGTGATGCTGATTCTCGGTGCCAGAAGATAGTCTGTATCCTATCAGGCTAACGTACACTGCTGGAGAAGCTGTTTAACTGTGAATATGTGATGGGATATAAGCAACCACTCCTCAGTATGGAGTCAGATATCTGAGGCCAGAGGAAGAGTGGACAGAGGTGGTGACTGTATGGAAAAAGGGCTGTGTCATGGGAGAAAAAGGCCCAGCTGGGCAGCAGAGCGTATGTTAATGTTCTCAGTCTTGTATTCTGAGGAAAAGCAGCGCGTTAGACTCGTTATGTAAGTGGCGTGTCAGGGGAGAGGCCATGTTTCATTAGGTAACAGAGCTAATAAATATGGGCTGATGAACCTGGCGACTGTCTGACAACAAGGGAAAAATGCAGCTGCTCTGAGGCATGTGTCGCACAATTACCCGTTTATAAACAGCTGTTGTATGGAAAAATTGATAAAAACAGATATATATGTAAAATGACAGCATGCACTAGGACATGGCATGGCTTGGACTCCACAAGTTGGGCTTGAAGTCAAGGTTCAAGGTCCTAAAGTTATTTATTGTTATTATACAACACAGGGTTGCACAATGAAATGATAGTTCAGGGTGTGTGTAAGCAGCAGCAGCAGCAGCAGCAGCAGCAGCAAGACGGTGATGAGAATGTGGTCAACATCTTCATATCGAAAGTTTGACATCAACTTTGACTGTGTGTGAGCACCAAGCATCGATGTTATAGACGCAGAGCCGACCTGTCCTTGTCCAGCTGTATTCCTGCGCTCTGTTCGGTCCGCCCGTCAAGTGCAACCGCTGGATCCTCAATGAACAGAATTTGAAGGAGCTACCGGCCGCTGCATCTTCATGCACCGCCGTTACCAAACACGGGGGGTGAACCAATCTGCGTCTTTTAAGGAACTACTGGCAGCTGCAGCTACTTAAGATATGACGACCGACGAGAGAAGCTACTGTTTATTTGAAAAAACAACAGTGGAGGCTCCTCAAGACCTTAGCATGGCTGCTATAGCATCAGTTGTATCAGAACTGGAGAGTATATTTCCTTGATGGAAAAGATGCGTTAGTGCTGTTGATCTGATTGGTTGATGTCAGCCCGATGTTCAGTCGTTCAATCAGCTGCCTTGTATTTTTAAGTCCTTGCCCTTTTCCAAACTAAGGATGCCTTCTGGAGCCCCGGGTTACATCTGAAATGCATTGTGAAGACAAAAAATGACACTGCGCTGGAATTTCAGGGCTGACATGTTGAAGCATGTTGTACTTCTGGCCTAACAGTGATGTCACGTCTGTTTTCTTTTAAAGAGATAGTAAAACTACCTGCTGTTACATAACTGATCAGAGAAAAGGCAGCATTGAGTGTTATTGTGTTATTGATAGCTTCCCTCTCACCTTCTTTGGTTTTGTGCTGTTCTGGCACCTCAGCGACGATCCCGTGGAAGAACGGGTTCTTGGAGAAGCCGTCCTGCTCCAAGTCTGCACGTCAAATACGGAGACACTGTTAACTTACACTGGTATTTAAGGTCACACATGGTCTTTCCATGTTTAAAATAACCTCAACACAACGTCCATTTAGTCGATTGATTATCACCGAATTGTTCACGTTAGTGTAAAAATGATCTTCTTAGTTCATTATCTTGTGTTACCTTTTTCAAGAATAAACAAGCCAAGATGGACAAAAAGTTGTACTGTCCAAAATTTCATGACAAATAAAAATCCTTCATTCGTTTGGTGCTGCTTTATCGAGCAGCAGCAGACGGCATCCTGAGCTTCACTGAATTATTTTTTTGAATGCCTAAACAAACTAAATAAACAATCTCTCTTTGTTTTCATGATTGAATAAACTGGATAAACAAACTGACCTTAAAGGACAACACAGTTTAATGCTGTTTTGCTTTGTTTATATGTGGCGGACCCTGCCACCTTTCTAGCTTCAAACAGTGTTCTGGGGACCTTATCTTCCTCTGAGAACAGCTTGTTTATTCACTTATGGAAACAATAAATATTTCTGGGTTTGTATTAGTACGTCGTTGATGTTATAAATATCAAAACACTGAGCTTGAATTTATTTCCCAAAACTACATAGTGCCCCTTTAAGTCGTGATCAAAGGCTCTTGAACAGCTACTAAATGGGTTTACGACTGGATTGTTTTATTAACTACTTTTTCATAAAAGGTCACGACAGAACTTTCCATGTGTATCAGGGTGTTTCAGTCTGGTAAAAAAAAACACACACACACATTTAAACGTCACAGATGTGTAATACAGTACCTTTCTGTGTGATTTTCACCTGGTCTGCGATTTTCTCATACTCAGCCAGCTCCTGTGAACACGTAAACACAACACGAGCTCGTATGGACCTTTAACACGTCAGTCAGTGTCAGTGTATTAGCCTGCTGTGACCCTGGCAGATCTCGAATAATCTAATAAAAAGCACCGTCCTCTGCATGCAGCTCTGACGTCAGCCTTTGATTCATGGGGTGCTGAATGTCTTCCGAGTCACACACACACACACACACACACACACACACACATAGCTGCACGTGTCCGCTCACCACGATCATCCGCGCGATGTCCTTGCAGTCCTCCACGTTGGCTGCGCGGATAGAGTACTCCATAGTTGGGATGTGAGGGGGCTGATGGTGGTGATGGTGAAGCTCACAGTGCGGCGGTTCTGCCGGTGGGATCCGGACGGACGGACGTGGAGAAATGACGGGAAGCTAATGCAGCTGTGTTGCTTTACTCAACCTCACCGAGCTGAGCTGAGCTGAGAGCAGCCCGGGGAAACAGCTCCCCGTGTGGACTGAAAGGTGCATTAAAGGGATAGACAACCCATATCTGTGTAGTTTGTAACCAAGTCCTGGTTAGATGAGATTCTTTCTGCAGGGCCGGAATAATCCTCCAGGTGGACCCAGGGCAAAATAATGAACTTTGGGCCCCCTCGCGTCTTTTGCAGAACTTGAAAACACACAAAGTTCAGTTCATCAGTCACTCTCCTGGTGGTTGTTTGTCCCTATGGTGAACTGGCGATGTGTCGAGGTTGTACCCCGCCGTCACCTCAATGTTTCAGATTTCAGATAGTAGATGGATGGATGGATGAAAAGACGTCCAATGGAGAGCCAGAATGAACTTCTTTTGACGTCTTTTCAACTTGTAATGTGTAGCAGGAAAATACTGCACATGTGACATTATTTCGGCGACTGACATTCAAAATGAAAGATTTAACAATCTAATTTTTTTGGCCTTTTCATGACTTTATTGATAGGACAGCTTTAGAGGTGACAGGAAATGGGATGAGAGAGAGAGTAGTAGTAGCATTTTAGGCCGTAGAGCAAAACATGAATATCCTGTTTCAGGCATTTCACAGAAAACACATCGACTTCCAGACGAGAGAACCGGAAGTTAAAAAGTACAAACTTACCTCTCGGTTTTAGGACTCATTCCTACTTCATACTCTATAGATGTTACAGCAATGTGTCAACTCGTTTGGCAAGAGCTTGACACAAGACACATTCATTTGCATGTAAAAGTCCCGCACTCCAGCTTTTAAAGCAACATTTGTGCAGAAATTGGCATTTTGTGCGATTTGGCAACACCACTGTCGTAAACACAAATCCCAGGTCTGTAACAGTTTGTCAAATGTAATGTAGGTGCTGACTACAAACAAAACTCGTCACATCGTAACAATGTTATGTGTTGAAGTGAACATGTGTGTAACGCTGTGATCCGACCCTCTCGCTGAAGTTACATAGTGCAGAAACAAGTGATAGAGAGGTGGAGTGGCTGAGACAGAGACACCATTCACCCTGTTACAAGACACTGAACCATCAACATGATTCCAGGAAAAAAGTTACATAATGTTGTTTTGAACTAATGAATCCTTTACAAAGGATGCCTTATGATAAGTATATTTTTAGGTTTGCGGCTTTCGTCTAAATTGCTGTTAATTCTAATAAAATCTCACTGTGGAGACACACCAAACATTCGTTAATTCTTGAAAAGCTAAACTTACAAATCCACAAATTATAAATGTGTCTGAACGAGACCCTTTTAAGGGGGTTTTGAACTATTTTTCCAACAAACTAATTAATACTCTGGGGTCAAAGGATGGCGCTGTCAGTCAGTCTGTTCAACACTTTGGTCTGGTTTCTTTTTTGGTTGTTTTTTTGTTTTTGTTTGTTTTTCTGAGTTGTGGTTATCTTTATTTATTTATTTATTTATTTATTTGATTGTATAAAAACTATTTAAAAATGTGCAATGTGCTCGTAAGCAAATAAATGTATGGAAGGAATTATTGCAATACAGTATTTAAAAAACACTGTGTTTAGAGCGCCTTCAAACATATTGGCCACAATGTTGTGAAGTTTAGTGAGAATGAATTCATATTCTGGGGAGGATGTTTTTGACCAGTGTGTTACTGTCCGGCCAAAGTTTCCCTTTGACTTGTTGACCACCGTCTTGCAATAAACATTTTCTTATTTGTACACAACAAACAGCATACAAACATTCATGCTCCCAAAAAGCTCCCTGAAGCGCTCCATGAGCTTTCCTCCAGAGCTTTTCTTTTACTCTGGGTGATCTTAGCAGTTTTGCCTAAAATCAAAGGAGCAAAATTATTCGTTCATTATTTATTTGCTCCATCTGCTTCATCTAACTCTTCAATCTTGTGTGCTGTAATAAACATTGTGGCCTCTAGGGGTCGCTAGCAAGTTTTAGACTCTTGCTCTTGGTATGTTTTCTTTTCTATTCATAATGAAGCTGATAGTGTGTGTCTCTTTCTGGGTTATGAGTTAGTGCTGTTTCATCCCATAAGCTTCATTCTGTTATTTTTTTTTCTCATTGAAGCTAAAAGCAGCTGAAGTTCACAGAAGGTGTCAGTACCGCAGAGGTTATATTTAGTTCAAGCTGCCTGAGATGACGCACAGTGTGGACATGTCATCAAACTGTGAACTTCAGCAGAATAAATAAGAATGAGCTCATGTTTAGATAAAGTCCCCACAACCACAGCGCTAAGTTTGAGGAACTGAGAGAGAAGCACCGCAGAAATTAATGAAGTAATTACAACATTATTCATCTTGTGAGGGTTGGGGTGACACCTCTTTCCCCGTGGATGCCTGTCAAATGAATTCCCCTGATTCAGTGATTGAAGAATGACATCTTGTCATGAGGTGTTGCAATCAAAAATTCCTCATCCTCCAACAGCAGCTTAATAATGAGCATCAGCAACCCCCACCCGCAGCCTTCAGGGTGAAGGTAATGCCCACGCAAGCTCCCCTGAGGATCATATTACCCACAATCACTATGAATCTGTGTTGTTTGTTTTCACTCCGAGACTGATGGAGAAGTTAAAAACACGAGTGTGATCGCCATGTGATGACATTATGATAGAATGATGTTCATGCAGTCTTATGACAGTCAAGTCAATTCAAGTCGATTAAGGTCGGATAAAATGTGATTTGAAATAAATCAAATGAAATACAACACAAAAATCAAGAAAGAAAGAAATTGACCAATCAAGTTTGCAGCATGCAACCAAATCTGATGAAAACAGCAGGTTTCTCATTTAGACTGGAAAATGGATGGAGTTTAGAGTTTAAGATCACAAGGAAGTGGTTTGGCAGCTTCACCAACTACGGACACTTAAAACTTCTTCTTCGTCTTCTTTGTGTTTTTAAAAGTTGACGACACACATAGTCAGGAGGAGATGGAGAGGGATGTGTTATGGATGATCAAAAACAAACAAAAAAAAAACAGATGAACTGATGAATATAAAGGGAAAAGACAGACTCAGATAGCTACAAAAGGGCTGAAGAACAAATGAAACACAGGTGTACACGGAAAAAGAGCGGAAAAAAGACAAAAACAGGAAGTGGAAAGCCACAATAAGACACATGAGGGTGAATACTACAAAGTAAAACATTAATCAAATAAACTGAAAACCAAAACCATGCCGTCATGATATACATTAAAAGTTTCCAGCTGGTATTGAAGTGGGTATGTTTAGATTACGGTTGGGTCGGATTACTTTGAAATGTAGTCAGTTACTGAATACAAATTACGCTGTAATTTCTGTAATTGGTAAGCAGCGTTGGAGGAGTACTTTTAGGCTACATACTGCGATACCATACTGTACATTTAAGGGAAGATCTGCCTCCTCTGGACAAAATAAGGAGCAACATGCAGAAATTATCACAAAGTAATTTTCTATTGTTAAATACTCTAATGAGTTACTTTTCAGAGTAGGTAACGCTGTGACAATCTAGCTACTTTTATTTGGCACTGATCTTGATGATCTCCAACAAGTTACTTTCAACAGTAACGCTACACCTAATACTGTTGGTAAGTAACATTTAAATGTAATGTAATCTTTTGGGTTACTTCAAAATCAAACTTTAAAAATATTGCACCTTATACTAAAAATGAATGCAGCTACAAACGTTAAAAAAAAGAGTACTGGCACAAACTACAGGAGTACTGTGTGTATTCTACCACGTATGGGATGCTGTTTCAAAAAAAGTGAACATTAATTCAATAAAGTAATCCTTCGCAATGTAATTACAGATTTTTTCCAAATGTAATCTGGGTTTGTTTATAAATATACTAAAAACACAGAATGCTGTATAGCTGCCACTCTCACCACGCCATCTTGTAAGGATAGTGTAATCCCAATTACATGTAATCCATTACTAACCTACTGTAACCTGGTGACTTCATGGAAAAACGATGTTTTTCAGACCCTTATTGTGACACGCTGAGGCGGTGACGTCCGTGCTTACACGAAAACAAAAACCTTCAGGATTTGTCTTTTTTCAATCACAAACGTTTTCTAGAATACAAAGCAAGCAGAATTGTATATATTTGCTACAGTGCAACAGTGTTTTTAACTACTTCTTGATGTATTTTCACCTTGTGTCGCCTCACAAAGCCAAAGAGCTCAAGTATAAGTTAATGTTTGTGTGAAGGTTTGGTTTAATGATTCTCGGTGAAACCAGACGACGCAAAAAAGCTGGTTTAGCCGTGTGTGACGGCTGATTCGAAGTAATAATTGATGAAAGATTCACCAGTCAAACATCAAGTCTTCATACTAATAACATGCTTTTAACTACCTCACCGTCTCTGCCTTGTATGTGTTGATTCTACACTCAGTATAATTAGACGAACGTGGTCGCTCGGGGGCTAAAAATACATTTATGAGAGATTTGTCACAGTACATGGCATTCTGCAGACTGGAGGGTGGGGAGGAAATGAGCAGGGAGAAAGGGGGATTTCAGCCAGCTTTCTCCTGACAAAATAGCACAGCCTGTGTGGCTATTAATAGCTCCAGCGAAAGACGGTGTGGCTCTTTAAGGGGCTGACTAACGGCTCCTTTCAGAAGACGCAAGCAGAAAAACCAGAGCATTGCCACCGTTTTCATCAGCGGCCTCTCTGGCTCTGCTGATGACGCGCGTAAGACGACCCTGACAGTTTTTACAGACGTACTTAAAGCACTCACAGGCAGCTAGAGGCAGAAACATTGTAGACGGTATTACTCAGTGGATTGTGAGTGAGAGGGAGTCAGGGCTCTCAGTGGGCTATGATGAACGTCTGAAAAATGCTACAAAAGCCCAGAAAAAATGATGGTATGAGTTGTTGATGTCATATCCACTTGGCCAATGTTGCTGGGACGCATTTCATGGATCCCATGAGTGAGGGTGTCTTTATGTTGTAAGACTGGAAATGTCGGCTGACCCCAGGTTACATCACTGATGATGTACCAAAGTGAGTTATGTGTCACTCATACTCAAAAATTGTTTCTCATATCTTTTTCTTAAACCCCTTTCCTGACAAGAAAAGTTTGGGGAAATACAGCATGCTTATTCAGTTTCAGGAGAGTGAGATGAGAAGAGTGATACTCTGGTTAGCTTAGCATAGCATAAAGTCTGGAAATGGGGACACAGCTAGCCTGGCTCTGACCGAAGGCAGTCTGACTTACCAGATGTTGGCTATCTGTGTGTTCTGTTTTCAAACAGCTATACCAGTATGAGAATAGGTCTGGCGATGCAAGACTGGTCCACCAAGCACCCCTGAAGCTCACAGATTAAAGGTGCTCCATGTAACTTTTTTTAGTGACAGTTTGGGTTAAAAAGTCCTAAATTCTTGAACTGATCTTTCTGTTCTAACCCCTCGGTAACTCAAAATACAAGCTTGTTTTGCCCTAAAGTTTATCAACACAAAACTACATCTAAAACTTATGTTAGCGCTTGGGGACTCCTATTCCTGTCTGTTTATAGGCCTGTCAAAAAAGTTGCATAGTGCCCCTTTAACATGCTCTATCTTTTTGTGTGAATCCGTGCATTTCTGTGCCAGGAGCAGTGACGTCTTTAAGCCTTAGTACAGATTAAACAAAGGAGACTTAGCCAACTTTACAGGTGTTGGTTGGAAGATTTTGTAACCTTCAGACAGCAGGCTAGCTGTTTCCCCCTGTTTCCAGTCTTTATGCTAAGCTAAGCTAAGCTCAGTGGCCACGAGCTGTAGCCCTTCTTTTAAACCACAGTTTGTTTTGAGCAGTGTTGTGTCTTTATTAAACCAAACAGAGCATCATGCTGTATAAAACAAACATTTATCCTTTTTACCTATGGATCGGCAAAATTCTCTTACTACTTGGGATAAATAAACCATTTAAAAAGCACGGATTATCTAAAACAGGCCTGCTTTTTTGTTTCTTTAAGCTCGTGAGAGATTTCCACAGGACAGCTACAACACTGCCACTTGTCATTTGTCACTCTTAGACTTCACATTGTTGTCACCCACAGTGTTAAGTCTGTGAAGCAGCACTAAAAGAGTAAAGCCAAGGTTGTGTCACTTCTATTCAGCACTAATGAATAGACCACTTATTACGTAACGCTGACTTTATTCACACCTCCGAACACATAAAAAAGATGGCAGCCAACTTATTTTACAGCCAGCTCTGTTAGCGTCATTGAAACGATCCAACATGCTGTTGAGTTCATTATCCTGGCGTTACAACAAAAAAGTAAACATTTACTTTAAAAGATTATTTAACATGTTATGTTGGTCTGATATAATAACTCTTAGACACCCTAAAATCTAGAAAAACAAGCCTGCAGTCTGGTGACGCTCAGAGAAAAAGCTGCTTGTTTGAGGCCTTCACATCCAAATAAACCTTCAGACATTTGGACTGTAGCTTCAGTATTTAGTTCAACATTTTGACCCGGCTGTTTGATTTGGTCGAGCTATTGTTTCTCTGGATGTTGTTCCAGCACACTGTGGAGTCACGTACTGGATCGTGTCTGCTCCTTCTGGCTTGGACAGGAAGCCACCTCCTCTTCCTGTTTAGTCTAGATTCTGATTGGTCCCTGGGCTCGAGAGCATTTCCATAACAAGGCAGTCAACACCACCATTTATCAATTTTTGAAGAAGAGCTAAACGTGGCTAAAAAGAAAGCAAGCGGAAGGGAGTGAAAATACAGTCAAAACAAAACAGGAACGACTTTCTTGAACTTCCAGAAACTCCATTTTGGGACATTTTTTTGAGCTCCCTCCATAATTAGCTACTTCACCACATTAGTGTGCGTCTGTACATGAATACACAGCGGTATGATAAGAGCTATTCAAGTGGCTTGACGCCTTCTATTCTGCTTATCATGAATAGCTCGCTCTGGGAATACAGCGGCCACAAGAGAAAACATGAAACTCCCATTTTTGACTTTTTCTAGGATGTTACATAACAGGTCGGTCTCTCTTCGGCGTTTTGTTTCCTGCTGCAAATCGCTGAAATAATGGCCTACTTCAAGATGTTAAAACTTGAAACTGATCCTCGTGATTAAAGGAATTCCCCCAGACGAACCCATCCTCCTGTCTGGCTGTCTGGTGCGATACCTAAACCCACAGCTATCTAAGTCTGACAAAGAGGGAAAAAAAGGGAAATTAGCTCATCAGCAGGCTGACGCAACCCTCATGTAAAGATAGGAGAGAAAAGCAGACACCGTGTCATTCCCTCTGCTCCACACGGGCCCATTAACATGCCATATTAGGACATCTGTGTGTAGAAGCAGTCGGGCAGGCAGATGTTACTTTTTGTTTTCTGTTGTTTTATTGGTCAGCCCGCCTCTCATGACTTCCCTCAGACAGTCTGAGTCACGTGATTCCCGTGAAGGCCAGGTCACTCGGCCACTTGCTCACCACGGGACCGGGGCCCGAGCGGGACGTGCAGTAGAAGATTAAACATAAACACTGCAGGTACACTTACGATAAATAAATGACCGGCTCTCCGGGAAGGAAAAGGCAGAAGTTTCTTTTTCTGGAGCAGGTTCACTTTCTGGAAGATACTGGCAAGCATCCCATCTGTGTCATTTAATCTGGGATGAATTACCCCCTTTCACTCCTTTTACAAGTATTATTTACAGACCTCATATTTCTGTCCCACTGATAACACCTCCGCGAGCACGTCCGCTTCCCTTTTTTGATGCCAGGTCCGAGCCTTCAGGGCAGGTCCAAGCTGAGGTCAACCCAGCTTACAGACAACACCGATTTACGTGTAAACCTGTTGCTACTGCAAACATCCAGGACTTCTGAATTGTTTGAAAGTGTAATAATACTCCTACAAGCCTTAGGGGCCACCGTGCAAATGTGAAGCTGTCTTGTATATTTGCACACAGGTAAGCACACAGATTAGCACGTCCTGATGTGGACTATGTTAAACTTAGACACGTAAACTTTCTAAATGCAACCCCGTTCGATTGTTGTTGAGCAAGTTTGTATGGGATCAAGACTGAGAGTCTGAAGCAGGGGTGGACAATCTTTTTCTTATAGAGGGCCAAAATGTAATCTGGCCAAAAGAAAGCACCTATTGTGCTGTTAAAGGTGCAATATGTAAAAACAATAAAAAAAGTTATCAAAAAACAAATGTGACGGAGTAACAGTTTTGACCTTGTGTCAAAGACGTCCATGTATTGCGTTGCAGAGATATATAGCATGCTAACCAGCTAGCAGTGCTCTGAGCTCCAGGCTTCATGTTCAGTTATTATGAATTCTGTTTGATTGGAAATGTTATGTGATGACATTTCGTTATTAATGCACAGGTCCTTAAAATACAACAAAGACATTTTTTAATCACCTCATCTCTGCGGTGTTTACCTAACCAACACCCTCCTCTGTTCAGAGATCGCTAACAGTAACAGAAAATAAACAAAGGGGTGTACATCAACCCTACAAATTCCTGTATTTCCACAAAACCAGCAGCTTGTGAAATGCATCTAAACTCCAAACACACATGAGCACAGAAGCATCTGTAGCAACATCCTGAGGAAACCGCCTCTCCCTTACAGCTTTACTGTAATAAGGCATCAAAGCCTGGGCTGCAGCCAAAAAATGGGATGTATGTCTGAGATAATGTAGGTTTTTAAGTGGTAATAAATCCCACCTAAAGAAAATTCCCAAGAAGTAGATTAGAATTTCCAGTCTTCTCCTTCTTTAGTATTATTTCCCAGATTTGATTCCTTTGAATTTGGGCGAATAACAGGAAAACCTGACTGTGAGGCCAACAGACACAATGAACCCCCACCTACGACTCCTCTTTTGAGTAACTGAGCCATTTCCTTCGGTGAAACTTGGGCCGCCCATTGTACTCGTTCAGGAAGGTGTCACCAGGGAGTGGAGAAAGATGTGGATTTACATAATTAAATCCGGTCACTTTCACTGGAAGAGCAGCTGTTGTATGTTACAGTGGATCGAGCACATGAAAGCATGCAAGCATGTGGGGTTAAGTGTTCACACATCCCTCTGTCAACTTCAGAGGGATGTGGAACGCCAGCGTTATTTTTAACAATAACGGTGAACAAGTCATTAGTTTGCCATGGAAAAGCAGAGTCATGCTCACAATCCAAACACATAACAGCTTTAGATTTTATTGTGCAACACACCTCCGCGTGGATTATGAAACATACATTGGATGACACTTTAACACACTTGTCATACTTGTCATACCGTGCACGGCCAACAACAACAAGTCTGAACCCTTCCTATCGTGTTCTCTATTGTGGTAAATATTTGAGAACAGAGCAGAGCGATCATAAATCTACAGTTGCCATTCCTCTTTTCGTATCTCCACACCTCATCCAACTTCCCTATAAAGGTGAGCACTCTGCTGGAACATACAGTATGGGTGTGTGTGGTATTCGAGTAAATAACAACACAGCTAGCGTGACAAGAAACGATGAGGTTGGAAAAATGACACCGTGATGATCGATCATGATTCTGGCTTTTGGCTTAAATGTGGCAGATTATAGAGGAAGTTTTAGGGGTTTGGACACGAATGATGATTTTCTTCGCTATTTGTTCAAGTGTTTTGTTCAGACAAGACTTAATTTTAAAAAAAATCTTATTTAACCATCATTTTACAGAAGGGAAACCTAAATTAAAAAAACCCAGGCCTGAAAACCTCTTTCTCTCAACAGTCCAAGGCTCCTGTGCTGTGGTAGGCTGGCTAGCTGCATGGCTAACTGAGCTAACAGTAGCTACACTGTGAAAAAGAATACAATTAGAAGTTATTCTGGTGTTATGCTGCCCCTATTTTTTTCATCATTATTTTCTTTTTCTCTTTTTTCACATACACAATAATAAATACTTGTAGAACATGCAACAACAAAAAAACATGACAAAATCTAATCTTGAGAATGTTCTGGTAGACATACATCAGTAACAACGAGTTACAGACAGACAACGTGAGACAGATAACACAAGATATGCCACAAGATCAGAATCAAACGGGAATGGAGATATAAAATGTTGCATAACAATTGTTGGTAAAATCATACAAAAGATTTTATCCTAGAAACAACCTGGCACCCTGAGACTGCCCAAGAGCTAAAAAATAAATAAGACCAATAACTTAATGAGGCTAAAAACAATTTTTTAAAAAAACTGGTAGCTGCATAGCATGTTGTATCATATATTACAAAAATAGCAATGGTACTTTCTATGCTGTGAAGTATTTCAATAATGTTTTTATTGATATTTTTTTATTTGCTGTATATATGTATGGGAAAACATATTCTGAATCTACCATTATTTGTTCAGTAGGCCTACATATTTTAACAAGGCTAAGAGTCTACAGCCATGCTAGCGGTTCAGTGAGCTAAATGCTAACATGATCACAATGGTAACAGAGTGATGTTTTGAGCTATAATCTTAATGGTATATATGATAATAAAATGCTCACTAACTTAATTTAGCATGTTAATATGCTAACTTTTGCTTTGTAGCACTTAACTCAAAGCAAAACTGACAGTAATGTCAGGTGTGTGGTCATAAACCAAATTATTGGACAAATATACATACTAATGTTAGCATGCTATCACACTCACAGTTCTAACATACTATGTTTTGCAGCTATAATCTTAAAGGTGCAACATGTAAGAATGGGCCATTGGAACTCAAAACATATAGAGGGCAACATATCGCTAAAGTCTATGCTAACTGCTGCTAACGGTAGCTGCCGTTTGCTAGTAAGCTTGGTTAGCCGTGCAACTAGCAGTCTGTACTGAGAGCTCAGAGCACTGGTTCTGACGCTAGCACAGGAGCTTTTGACCAGGACAGGCCTAGGCTAGCTGGTTAGCATGCTAACCTCAGTAGTTATCTCTGCAACACAAAACATCGATGTCATAATGTTGAAACTGTTATTTCTTCACATTTTGTTGATAATTTTTGTAAATTTTTGATTGTTTTAAACTAAGATTTTACATATTACACCTTTAATTTAATATGTGTTTATAATGGTCACATCTTAATTTAGCATGCTAGCATGTTAACTTTTGCTACATAGCACTAAACAAAGTAAAATTAATGGGAATTTCTTTCAGGTATGCGGTCATAATGGCCTGATGATGACACTAAATAAGAAGATGAGGGATAACATCATCCTATGGGGAACATGATGTCCCCATAGGATGATGTCTTTACCAAATTCATAGTGTAATCCAATAGACACTAAGAAATTTAACAGAAACTCACAAAAATCAACCTTATGGAGGCACTAGAGGAAAAATCTGGGGAACATCAAAGTCAGGAAGCTTCATCCCTTAGGGAC
This sequence comes from Pagrus major, assembly GCF_040436345.1. Taxonomy (NCBI): domain Eukaryota; kingdom Metazoa; phylum Chordata; class Actinopteri; order Spariformes; family Sparidae; genus Pagrus; species Pagrus major. Next base: position 9,125,740 of record NC_133224.1, read on the forward strand.
CATGATTGTCTGCATAAATGTTCAATTACAATCCATTCAATAGGTGTAGATATATTTTAGTCTGGACCAGTTGTTGGACCGACCTGCAAATAGACCAGCAGAGCCGTTCACATGCCTAAAAAGGGATTGACAGTTCCTGTAATTATCATATGAAGGTAAAAGTTCATACATGCCTTTTATAGCACAGGTTATAATGGTCCTGGGGACAGGTTGTAATGTGCTTTTTGCTTCAATAGAAGTCAGCGATATCAAACTGGAACGCTGCCTTCATTGTTGACGAGCCTGGCTACTGCAGATATATATCAGTAAATGCCAGGGACATTTGATTTGCAGCAGTTTCCAAAAAGGGAACTGAGCATAAAGCATTTGTGCTGTGAATAGATTGCAGCTCATATTGTGTCATTTTACTTCCTAAATTTTCTGCGTTTGCCCTGCCTTCAACAGTAACAGCACTGCATCCCTGTTCAACTTCTCAAGACACTGTATGACAAAAGAGGTACACCCTGTGAAAAAACAGGCAGTTGTTCTCAGAAGCAAAGAGAACCAGATAATAACTCAGTCAACCAGTTTCTTGGAACAGAGCCACTTGACGCTCCGATTCACAAGAGCTGTAATAACACAGCCTGGGTCAGTTACTCCTTATCTTTAGCATGTATCAAAAGCTCAACTCATCAACAAAAGTTTCCTTTTTTCCTTCATGTTAAAGGTATTTTGTTCCTCAAAAATCCCATAGTTTCCTCCCAGCTCAACTGTGAACTGTGTCGACCATTCAAGGAGTGGCTTTGTCATGATGTGTTCTCTTGAACCGGAAATTTTCTTGGACCCTGCCTTCTGCTGAAGTCAGATATTGTCTTTGTTTCCCCTCAATGACATGTAATAGCTTCCTGAGAGGGTTGTAAACGTGTTGGTTTCAGTCACAAGTAGCGGTCAAGAAGAATTAATGGCTGCCAATTAGCTTAGTTTCTGAACAATCGGGTGTGTCTGTAATCGCGGCACACCCACTGATAATAATGTGTTGTGGCTAATTGTAGAGCATAAAAAAAACATTGCTCTCTGTCCAAGGGCTAGACATTTAATAATCATGATTTACATAACTGAAAACTCTAATGCTACAAGAGTTTAATGCTATGCTAGCAGCTCTGTGAGGCTGTAGTTACGTAGGCAACATCAGTGGCTTACATGCTCACATTGGCAATGCTAACATGTTATTGCTTTATGTAGCATAAAATTCACTGTCTTTGTTTGGTGTGTTAGCATACATGCTGATGTTTTTTGCAGCTGGGCTATCATGTTCGGCATGTTCAACGTCATTGTTGAGTGTGTTAGCATGCTAACATTTTGCTAATTAGCACTCAATGCAACATAAGGCTTTTGTCATAAACCCAACTGACGTCTGTACAAAAATGCATGGCAATCCGTTCAGTAGTTGTCAGCCATCATTATTAGCCTCATTTAGCATTTTTAGCATGCTGAACAACCAAATAGGGCTAGAAATAGCCTACAGGGTACATTGTTGATTGATTCTCTACTGCAGGTGCACTCCAGCCTATGCAACGTTTTGAATGCTAACTTCGACCTTACTTCCTGTTGTAAGATACGTACGGACAAATAACCAGCAGGGAACGTTTCAAAGGGGATTAAACATGTAAAGTGCGCAACATTTCTTTACTGTTGACCACTATAATCTCTACCAATCAAGTGGGCAATCTAAAACCTCGTTCTATGCTGGCACTCACTGAATGGCTCTCTCAATAGGAGCACCGAATAGACTATATCTCCACTGCGACATGCCTCAACAAGAACTGCAGCTGCACTCCTGCCTATGCCACAGTTTGGATGCTGACTGTGTTCTTGCTGACCGTTGCGAGATACGTAGGGAGGGTGGCGCGCCCGCCTGAGATGCTCCATTATGTCACCGGTGCCCCAAGAATAGTTGCAGTGTGTCCTGCGAGGCACTGAGGCGAGCGTGACGTTCAGAACTTAACTGTTATTGGGCCAAACCCAGAAGAAACAGGGGCCCTACTGTTTCCCCACGTCAGGCACACCCAGCCACACACACACACACACGTACAGATGCACAGACGCATACACACATGGAACCGTTTAAGGTTTTCCCCTCTGCCACTGTTCAAAATGCCCCCAGAAAAAACACTCGGAGCAGATCTGAAGCGGTGAGGCCAGCGATCCCCATTAGAGACGGGCTGTGACGCAATGCGACGGTAATGAAAGGTAGTGGGTTTCAGATGTTTCCTCAGTCTTGTATTGTACTTACTGAAACTCTCAGTTGGTAGAGCGTATGTCATGGGACGACTAATATATTTTTAGATATAGCCTACATTTTTAATATTTTCATTGGTCCTGTAAGTGTAAAAATATGAGGAAATGAAATGTCAATTTTGATAATCTGTTAATTAAGTTATCTAAATGTACTGCAAGGAACTTTTAACCGGTTATGAAACGCTTAATTTAGAACTGATACCTGATCAAAAGTCAAAAAGGCATCGACTCAGTTGTTTTGTACAACTTAATGCCGTTTTTTTAAGACACAAGTTTTCTCACAAACATTGCTAAAACACACTTTTTACTTATTTATTGGGAAATTTGTATAAAATGCTGCACAAGACATCAGTGGGGCTTTTCAGAGACATGAAATTTGACTCGACAGAAAATAAATCACTTAAGACTCGAGTTTGACTTGGAAGTTAAAGACTTTACGTTCTTTTTTTTACTCTGGCTGTCAGTATTTCACTGATTAGAGTCATGGAGACAGAAAACATGTTTGATTGAGAAGAAATTGAGGGATTAATAAGCTTTTATGAAGTTTTTTTTCCACTGTGTGATTACATTTATTTCACTGAATACCAGTAATCATAATACAAATTCAAGTCGTTGTCATACGTTTTGAACAGGTTACATAAATTGACCAGTAATCTCATCAGACTGGTACTGATGCCTGTCTTTTCTCTTTATAAGGACTGGACTCTACTGCACGTAAGACTTGACTTGCCTTAACTAAGCACTCATTTTGAGGAAAGAGTGACTTGGAGCCGGGTGTAAACATCATATTTACAGTTCATAGCAGTGTCACGCATTGTGAAATGATTTTTTACAATCTTAAAGGAACACTATGCACCTTTTTTTTTTTTTTACAGGCCTATAAACAGACAGGGCCCTTGATACACGGAGCAGCAGTTTGCAAGAGCTAACATGAGTTTTAGATCTACTTTAAAGATTATTGTGTACCTTGTTTGTTGGTAAACAAAGCAAAAGAAACGTATATTTTGAGATATGGTGGGGTGAGGACAAAAAGATCATAAAACATATCCAAAACTCTCATTAGAGAAAGTTACACAGTGCACCTTTAAAGCTACTGAAAGAGACATAAAGTGGAAAAACTATGATAAGGGGTTAAAGGTTAACAGTTAGTCCTTTAAAGTCAGTGGTTAATCACTTTGTTTAGGCATTAAAAAAAAATCACTCTCCTGAAATGTCTTCCCCAACACTTACATAGTGCACCTTTAACTATGTGTGTATATGCACACAAATGAGACATAAAGCCGTAAATCTCCTGACAGCAACAGTTCCAGTAAAAGGCTGCATGTTAGTTAATTGTTACCCATCCTGCCAGCTAGTGAAAAGCCATTTCTCTCTAGTAAATCATCGCCTCCCTCTGCTCACACACTAACCAGCCTCCTCACCGCTCAGAGCCTCGGAGCCTCAGACGCATGTGCGCGTCCACGCGTGTGACGAGCTCGCGCCTACGCTGCTTAAAACGCTCTTCCCACGGGCGGTCTGATTCACTCACCTCACACAGAGAGCGGAGACAGAGGAGCGTGATTCAGTCCTGTCCTACATCAACCCCCTCACACTGCCGCACACGTCTCGCTGTCGCGTATTTACGCACGAGGAACGCCGAGACCTGAAGTTTTAGCCAGAGAGTTTGTCGACACCGGTCGGTTTATCGGTTATTTTTTCCTATAAACTGACAGTCCGACTTGTTTTGTATGCGGACGTGCAGGACCTCCACCTGCCCCGTGTGTTTGGAAAGATCACGGGACTCTGCGGTTCACCTGAGGCGCACGGCGACGTCGTTTGCATGAAACTGTGGCCAGGTAAGACTAATTTGGGAACTTATTTGAATGGAACACCTACATGATGCTTAAATCAATGTTTGTTTAATGTCGTATTCGTGAAATCTAGTGAGAAATCTAACCGGTTTTTGACAGTGTGGCAGTTGTTAATGCCCTCAAGTGTGGAGTTTTTCGGGACGCCTCAGGGGCTCGCCGAACCTCACTCAGAAATCTTCCATTTTAAAGTTATCTCGCTTATTCCTGACACTTGACATCGCGCAATATATTTTTGCGAGCTGTTCAAATAGTCACTAGGCTCTTTTTGTCAATTCGGCTTCAAAAGAAGGAGTACATGACTCAGTTTGCCATTGCCATCCATTGATTGGTTTTTGGATCAGGTGAGCTTCGTGACATGGATGTTTCATGAAAGTTCTGCCTTGTGAAGTGCATCCTGGAACCTCACTCAGAAATCTTCCCTTTTAAAGTTATCCTGCTTATTCCTGAGGCTATACATCGCTCAGTATATTTTGTGAGCTGTCCAAATAATCCCCAGGCTCTGTTGGTTAATTCGGCTTGACTTAGTTTGCCATTGCCATCCGCTGAGTGCCTTTTAAATCAGGTAAACACAACTTCTTGACGTGTATGTTTCCTACAAGTTCTGCCTTTTGAAGTGCATCCTGGGCCCATAATGTAGCCTCTTAGTTGAAATTCTTCTGTATTTGTGTTTTGCCCCACATATTAGAAGTGTTCAGGTCAAATTATAAGCAAATGTGTACCGTTTGGATGTGACAGCTCCTTGCACGTGTCAGAAAACAGAATGACAGATGTTTGTTCAGATCAAACTAAGACAACAGCATGTGAGATCTTATATGGATGCAAATTTGGATTTGTTTGTTTTGATTATTGCGATTTCTTTTGTGCGCTGTGACGGAGAAAACCAGTGGGTTGATGCAAAATAGATGGCTATCTGTGTGTGCATGTTTGTGACCCACACGTGTAGCTGTATGTGTGCATGTCCCGGGTCTGCCCAGCCTCTAGGTCATCTTGCATCCCTTCTGCGATGTGACACACTCACACAAGCATGCCATTGTTTGCGGGAGAAATATTTAGGGGGGAATGCAAAGCTGTTTCCTGCGCAGCAGGGTGGACTAACAATGGCCCACCACCTTGGAACAGTCGGTGGTTCTCTCTGCAGCTCACTTCTGAGGACGGAGCTAGGATGTTGAAAGAATGGCCAAGAAAAGAGAAAGGGGAAAAAACAAAGTTTAACACAATGGATAGCCGGCGGTTCTGTGGGTTTGTAGGTTGGGAGACAATGGGTGAGCAAATGTAGAGGTTGCATAAGACTTGCGGTAGCGAGGTCACAGAAGTCCTCCAAGTCCTCCAGTAACTAATATGCTGATATGAGTGATCTTTTCGTGTGTTACAGTAACCCTTCATTTATTTTGGCATGTGCCCAGTTCTTAATAGTGTTTGTACGTCTCGAAATGCTTCACTGCAGTGAGGACAAAGCCCAAGTCAAACCTGAATGTAAATATTTAATGGGCTGGCATCTGTGGTGAACGAATATTCCTCACTGAATGCGTCACATTTGTAACTGATCCTGTTTGGTGGCCTTTTGTTTTTCCAAGCTGCGGTACAACTTGTGCTGACTGAGTTTTTTCCTCATCAAGGAGGCGAAAGCATGAGATTGCACAAAAGCTGTAACGAACGAAGAGTTGCTTCATACCTGAGAAAGTCCTCGGTGTCAAAACCTTCTCGTTATTCAACTCTGAGCAAAGATCAAGCATCTGTCCCGCTCGATTGTTCAGGCCTCCTTAAAATGGATCTGCTAACGTCAATGTCTTTTATCTGTCTCGTTTCAGATAAAAGCAGTGGATGCAACGACGCTCCATTTATAGAAGGAAGGTGGAAGAGTGGGAGAGGCTCTGAAGAGGACCAGCTGACCACCGGCAGATACACCTCAGCTAAAATTCCCTCCAAACCCAGCCTGAAGCGCACCATGTCCCTCAGCACTTTCCACCTCATGCAGACCCTCAAGAACTCTCCTGCGGCGCTACGTCGCCGCTTTCGTCGCGACCGCACGGAGTCTTTATCCCACGGTGACCCTCTCTTCAAGGTCCACTACCTGGGAACGGAGAAAATCTTCTCTCTAGATCGAGAGCAGGCCCAGGACGCTATCAGCCACTTGCTGGAAGGTATTGCTAACGGGAAGAAGCTGAGTAAAGATCACGCCTTGGTGGTGCGCCCGAGATACGTCGAGGTCAAGGAGCTGAGCACGGGTCGGCAGCTCACTAAGACGTACCTGCAGGACATCGCGTACTGTGCCGCGGACGTCAACCGGCCAAATGTCTTCCTGTACATCTGCAAACATCACGGGCAGCAGCTGCAGTGTCGAGTGTTCTGGTGCAGCCGGGCGGAGAGGGCGAAAGACATGACGGCTTGTCTGGCACATTCGTTCCAGAGGGCGCTGAGCGACTGGCAGCAGGACGGCTCGGCCACGCTGCAGCCGGGAGAGGTGAAGGCCAAACGAGTAGAGGAGTCATCCAACTCTCCCGCCAACACGAAGAGCTCCACGCTGCCTGCCAGTCTGGGAAAAGGTGAGACGACAATGCTGCAGAAACGGCAACGTTTGAAGGCTCTTAGCCAAACAATGTTACAGATGATAAATTATAAAACCTTAAAGGTGCAATACGTGAGACATCCCCCTTCATTATGATTATATTTGCTGCCTTATTTATGTATATAATAAACTAAATTACTTAAATGTCAGCGTTTTTTTCAGTTACTTTTTCATTAACTAAATTAGCTTTAGCAAAGGCTATCCTCCCAGCTAGCTTTAACTTAAGATGCACTGCAGTGCTTGAACAGTTGACATGCTGTGTTGTTTCCAAAAAGTCCACATTTTTACATCAAAATCCGTTTTTATATATACATTTTCGTTCTTTTGCAGATTCTTGTCTTGGCTCAATTGTAAGAGAACAGTTGTTCTAAAGCAAACGACCCTTTAATGGTGCATGACTAATAAAACCACTTCCCTGATCCATAGCCCTTATCACATTTCCCTCTCTTGCTCTCCAAGCTGTTTAGAAAGATAACATTTCCAGAGGTAATGCTGAAGCAAGCACATTCAGTGAAAGTAATGAAAACCAAGTGCTGATGTAGGTAGAAGTAACTGATAGCCTCACTCGGGCAAACTAGTGGGGTTAGCTGGATGCCCTTTTGCAGCTGCCAGGCTAACATAACTGACTCACTGTCTTTTCCTTTTCAGTTCGCTGGAAGAAGAGGGGCTCAGTGTCTCGCAGCCCCCTCAGGGCCATCAGCAGGAGAGGATCTGCCTCTGACAACTGGAACTGAACCCCGGCATTAACCCTTCCAACACGGGGACACATTCACCAGACGACAACCTCAAGGATGACAGCACTGACGGGACGAGGGAGGGATTACAAGACAGAAGGACGGACAAAAGGGATTAAAGTGTGCGAGTCCATATTTGGACATGTGAGAACTCTGCTTGTGAGAGGATGTAATCAGTGAGCGCATGGACTTGAAGGTTTTTGATGCAGCAAAGTTGACTTTTGCGAGAGTGGCGCCCAATGTAGCACAAAAGGCCGTTGACAGCTTCCTTTGTTCGCCTGTCAACAGCTGTGCGAGGACTTGCGACTGGCTGCGGGCCACTTGCGGACGTTTCATTTCCTGGGCTCCTCTTCTTGGTCGGCTCGTTCTCTGAAGCTACCGAAAGAGTTTGTCGGAAAGAGACGATTTGAACTGACAATGATGAAAGGATGACGACTAAAAACTGGAAAAGACAAACGAAGGCTTTTATTTTGAAGGCGGATTTTTATTTAACTGACATTTATGACAGGTCATGACGATTTTATTTAATTTCTTTTAAAACCCTGTGGCACTAGCATGTTTCTCATCTTTATTTTGAAGTGGGTGGACAAAACCACACTTTTAATCTCTGTTTTGACAGTTTGGGCCAAGATGTTGTAGACGTAAAGATACAGAGGAAAGAAAAGGGTCATAGAAATGTTCTGTGCACTTTCCATAGTTCCAATTGTAAAATTAGACCCCTGAACACATCAGATGTTCCTTCATTTCTTACTACATTTTAATAGGTCGGCAGCATCCAGCACCTGCATGATGAATGTGGGGAAAAAATAGACCCTAGCAGAATCTGCAGAGTCAACAAAATCCTCCCTTCAAGCGCCAAAAAAACCCCCCTGCTCCTAACTGTCCACTGCTATGAATTATTTGCATTTATGTGGAAAAACAAACACGCACACACTCGGCCATGACTTGCAGGGCCCGTCTGTGTCCGAACACTGGGAACGCTGTGTTCCCACGTGGAGCCTCGGTGTGGAATGCGCGGCCGTGCACCTGCATTCCAATCGGGGGCGAACTGGCGACGGAGAATCTTCTTAAAGTCTCCTCCGCGTCCAGCCGTGACTTTGCACGTCGAGCAGCCTCGTCAGCAGATGCTTTAATGGGTGTTTAACTCTGAGCCCGTGACTCGTTCACATTATCGAAGCCATAAAAGGTGCCCAAGTACTAAAGTTAGACTGACCATTACAGGCATTTTCATGCGCAGTATTGCATAACAGGCTCTCATGATCTCATGATTTCTGTCTGAAGGTTTACAGATGAGGATTAGTGGTACACCCTGAGGCCACCATTAATGTGTCATTTTGTGCTCTCGGACCAAAACGAAGCTAGAAATGTTGCCTTTTTTTTTTTTTTCGGACTGATGTGCCACTAGGTTTTTATTGTTTTAATTTTAACGTTTTGTACTCGTGGTGTATCTTTTCAATTACAAACGGCGCAGCCCTGATCTCAGAAAAAGGGGTTAAAGCGCCTGCTTTAAGGCGTATTTTATCAATGTACTGTTTTTATGTCACTGTACATATTTAATTAATATGTATTTTATGGAATATTAAAACTTTTTATACAAGATTTTGTTTGTTTGAACATGTTCTCTCTCTTGCAAGAAGAAACATATTTAACCAGCTTTAACTTTGACTTTGATATTTGGCCTGAAGAAAACAAAGTTCTTGTCGTTGTGTGTGTGTTTGTTTGTGTGTGGGAGAGCAGGATTGAACGTTTCGGGGTTGGCAGGGCAAGACATTCAGAGAGGTCCTGGGATGTTTAATCTCAGTCATGTGACTCACTTCCCAGGGTCATTTCTCCAGTGTTTTCATATTTTTCAAACACTCTCGTACATGTGACTACCTTCGAGCTGCAGTGAAGATGCAGCTCCATCAGAATGGCGTTGAAACACATAGGGCCGTACGGTGCTGCAACAAGAGCTCTCTATAGACATTTTGTTCGTACAGGTTAGATAAACACACACAGATATCATTGCACTTGCGGTTATACAGGACATTAAACGCACCACAACACAAAGAAATAACAAAAATAAAACAGGAATCACCTAAATACAGTCCTTCTAATGAGGTTTCACACATTTGAACATTTGCTTTCCCTTTTTTTCCTCCAAAAAGTCAGCAAAAGTCTCTCATCTTCAAGTAGATCACATATCATATACCAACAATCGCAGTCACTCCTCTCCAGAAGAGTTTGGCCCTGTTGGACTGCTGGCCGACCCGGAGGACTCTCGGTGTCGCTGTAACTCCAGCAGGGACTGTACGTGAAGACGCCTCAGAGGCTTCACCTCCTCTACCACTGGAAAGAGAAGGGAAGCAATCAAAAACATTTGCAGATGCCTTAAAATTCAAGCGCGGCCAAGTGTGGAGCGGAAGGAGGGCACGTCTGAGCCCTTTTGTAATGTGGCTAAACGGCACCACCTGCTGGCCTCAACAAAAATAGCAGCTAATCATCATGACGAGCAACAGTCTGTGACAACATGAAAGTAAAAACCAGACACCCCCTGCTGCACTCCAACATTTCCTACCTTTGTCATAGTGCAGCTCGTCCCGGTTCCCGTAGACCACATACATCTCCAGGAAGTTGAGGAGGGCGCCTGTGACGAGGAAGCGGTCAGGGAGGGGAAGGCTTTTGATGTAACGCGTGTCCAGGGCAAAGGGGTTGGAGGGAGAGGGGACGGTGCACAGGCACACCAGCTCACTGACGACGTCCCACACGCGAATACCTGGAAGAAATCAACAACACCAGAACGGAAAAAATGCTAAATTGTAATAAACATTTGTATAAGTCCATATAACTAAAGCACCTCGAGCTTTTTCCACAACTCTAATCCCCACCACACAGTAGTCTCTAAGACGGTTAAACCCAAGCATCTGTGTCTGATTTAGCTCATGGAAAATGGTGTAATTATTGAATCTGTGCAGTGAAACAATAACTCTCTCCTGTTTGGATTCCTCACATTGTTTCCATACCTCGCGTCTGCCAGTCTGAGATGGACTTGAGCTTCATGGGCGTGTCCTTGACCATCGAATCGGTGCCTCCGATGTTGACCAGCCGCTCGTGATTGGAGCGGATCCAGGCGTGGGGCCGCCCGTACTTGACGTAGCCGGCCAGTAGGAACAGAGTGCAGTTCACCTCCTGTTTGGGGGACAAAGTCGAGGCTGTGGGACTGAGCGAGCGAGCGAGTTAGTGCTGAAGGTCAAAGAGTCTGAATGAAGCACTTACAGGCACTGCTATCTCTCTCTCACTGGGAGAGGCTGGGAGGAGATGCTCCTCACTGCTGGGCTCCCTGAGGACACAGAGAGGAGTCAATCAATGGGTTTGTGTCTTCAGTCTGCACGTACAAACACACACATCTGCACCTGGGAGCCGCTGTTTAAAGCCTAATTAGTACTATTTCCTTAAAGGTGCCATATTGTAGATATTTCCATGTCTTTTTGATTATAAAGCAGGTCCAGGTGTTGTATAAAAAACACTCAGTCCACGGAGAAATGCACAAAGCCTGTACTCAGGGTTTCGCCTTCAAACGAGGTCACCACCCTCAGCACGGCCGTAGCTGCAAAAACACCGACAGAGCCAATGCAGAAACACAGTGGGTGGTGCTTTCGCAGGCCTGCCATAGCTGACCAATCAGAGCAGACCTTAAGGGGGGACTTAAAGGGACAGGCACTAAAACGGAGCATTCAAACGGAGGGTGAATAGAGGTGCTGCAGCGATGGACAAAGATAAATAATGTGTTTTTTAGAACATTAAAGCATGTAAACATTTTCTAGTAGACACCCAAAAATGAAAATAAGCACAATATGGGATCTTTAACAATGTCCCATAGAATTTAATGTAAAGATTGGACGTCCCAAAGCAAACATCAATCATATAAAATTGAGAAAATTCGCAAATCCTCACATTTGACGAGCTGTTATCACATAAAAACACAAATACATGTCTCAATCACCTGCCGGTCTGTGGCTGTGCCTTGTGTGTGTGTGGCTGGTGGTCTCGTGGACACGGAGGACGCTCCCCGGGCAGGGGTGAGCTGCCACGGCTGTCCACGCTGGGGGCGCTGCTGCTGGGGGAGACATCGCTGCTGTTACAGCTGCTGCTGGAGGAGTACGAGGAGGCCCTGGAGACCAAGAAACCTGGGGAACGCCACCCCTGCAGAACAGGGACACAGGAGGAGGGGAAAACAGGGTTTCTCTTCTCCTGTACTGACTGCTGATGATGATAAGATTATAAATACATGAGGAGATGTATTTTCTGCCAGTTGTTTTGCAGAAAATGTGCAGTATTTATTAAAATGCACACGCTTCGTGTGTGTCTGTCTGTGCAGAAACTTACCAGATCCTCGTTAACGACTGTCAGCAGCAACTCCTCTTTCCCTCTTAGCCACGGCTGGAAGTATTTAAAGCCCTGCGACAGAAAACGAGATTATTTTCAAGAAATAGTTGTTAACTGTGTTTTCTGCATGTGCATTCACTGACCTGCAACGATCCAAGAAGAGCCAGGTCATTAAGAAAGTGCTGCAGCTTCCTCTTCTGATCCCTCTCTCTTTTCTAGACAAAGAGGCATGACATTTGTGAGAAATGCAAGATATAAATCAGCACTAAAACTTGATACTGTCAATAATGACCTAAAAACCCTCCAGCACCTCAGGGATCCCCATCATCCCCCTCCCTGCAGTATCCTAGCAACACACGCAGCGCCTGATGGCAGCATCCCGCATCTCCATCCGCAATAATTAGAGAGAAAAACAGAGAAAATAACGCACAGGTGGTGTAAAAACGTGCAGCAAACAACGTGCGCGCGTAAAAACACCACCTCTGCTGCATCCCGATCCTAAATCATCATCCTGAAAGAGGCTCACATCATGAAGGAAACAACTCACGCTGCTCATCTTGAACCAAATCGCAGAAAAACGTCCTCTTCTTCCCAGGCGATCATGACATGCTGACGCTAAACACCTTACATTGTGTCTGGTTGACAATGGTTAGCTGCTGTGGGGAAGCAGACAGACACAGGGTTTGTTCTGCTCGGGTGTTGCCTCGTCTGTGTCTGCTGCATGAAGTCGGTCTGCTGATGGCAGTGTGTGTGTGTGTGGAAGCCCCCAGCGGCCATGTTGGGAATGAGCTCTGTTGAGGCAAAGCAGCAAAATGTCACCAACAATATAACTTTAAAAAACATATTGATGTTAGTGAAAATGTCCCCGTGAGAATTTAAAACAGTTATTTTATACACCGTATAAACTTTATTCACTTCATTTTTTTTTATTTGGATAAAACCAGGCTGCCTGTTTTCACTGCTTCACTCGGCCCCTTAAGAGTTAGCTAAGCTAGGCCCCGGAAGTGCTTAGCTTAGCCTATAAACTCGACAGGACAGAAAACTTAATTTCTAAACGTATTAAGAAAGTGAATAAACATGTTTTCAAAATTTACAACTATTCTTTTGAAAGTAAAATACACTAGAAATCTGTCCCTAAACTTTGACAAACACATTTTCTGATCTTACTAGAAGCTTTTTTGTAACGTAGCCTACTAAAAATGTAATAATTTCTCTTGTTCAGGGATTTGGAGACTGTTTAAAATGCTTGTCAGTCAGCTTAGCATGCCTGTAGCTTAGCTTTTAGGTGCTAGAAATAATAGGGAGCAGCACCAGAGCTGTCGCTAGCTAGTTAGCTCAGCGCAGCTAGCTGTTCAAATTGGGGGCTCGGAGCACTGGGGAAGTGTTGGTGTTTATACTGTTAGCACAGGAGCTCTGGACCGTGGCTGACCAGGGCTATGTGGTTAGCATGCTAAACATGCTTTACAACACAATATATAGATGCTGTATGTCCAAACGGTTACTCCTTCACATTCTGTTGATAAGTTTAGTTAGGTCTTTGCATGTTTCCCACCAAAATTCTTACATATAGCACCTTTAACACCTTTGCTGCAGTGACTTGATCTTAAAATCTGTTCCGACTTGCAGCCGGTGAAGGTTATGACAAAGATGATGTAAAGTTATCCACGGTAGGAGAAACTTTTAAGCAGCTTTCCCTGAAATGAATGAGCCACTCACTCATTCATAACACCGCACAAATCCCCAATATCAGACCAACTTTATTGTGGTGCTGGCTGGTTGGTATGTCTCAATGAAGTCAGACGTTTGACAAAAATAATCAGTTTATTCAGCGAGAGATTCAAAACACCTCATCAACACATTAGTGCCTCTCGACAAAGCAACATAATGATCAGCGACACCAGGAATCAAATGTTTAAAAAGCGTTCTCATATTGCGTCTAAGGATTGTTCATCTTCACAGAAGACAAAAGACGGTTCAGCCTAAACGTTTCTGGAGGCGAAGCGGACAAAGAAGGTCCTGATCTCTTTGGGTGAGATGGTCACGGTGAAATCTCCACAACTCTGACAGCTGCTGTTGTCTAAGATAAAAAGAAATTTAGTTTGTTAGTATTTTATAAAATGTGTAATATCGTTGTCACTCTATTTAAACGCCAAGTCATTCTCACTTGTTTCTAAGTCATCTGCTGTTTTCCACTTCCACCTCTGCAGACTGGTGATGTCCCAGGTTCCTGTGAGAGATCGCTCCTCCAGCACTTTTACTTCCCCTATGCCCTGCAGCACATCCTGTTCACAAGAAATGACAAAATGAGTTATGCATATTCTATTTTTAAGTGAAGAAAATCAAAGGTTTTCGGTTTCCTTATTAAACTGGGACATTAACATGTAAAATAAGTCACAGTTTCATTAACACCTTCAGGTTTATGGTGACTGGTTTGGAAAGCTCGGGGTCTTCTCCCTCCTCGAAGAGATGCATGATCCTCAACAGGACCCGATCGTAGTCTGGCTCTGAGTGCAAATCATTACCTAGATGTACATCATATGGTTACATTTCACTTTCCAGAAGACAAACAAAGGTCTATCAATCTCCTGAAATGACCTTAGAAAGCCCACGATGTGCTCAGTGTGTCTAACAGCTGACCTGAGTGAACGCGGCTGAGGTGAACACTGTGATCAGAGCTGTAGTTCCACCCGGGGATGCCGAGGCTGAGCAGGTGGAGATTCGGTGGGAGAACGACTGAGCGCAGAGGAGAACGTTCTCTGGGTTCCTTCTCCTGCCAGGGCCTCTCTAGAGGTAAAAGAGATTGGAGAGTTTGGTCAGCCAACACAAAATATATAGTAATGAGGTCATCAAGTAGTGCAGGAGTACAAGGTATTACATTATTCGGGCTTAGCCCCGTTCAAAGAGACTTTTTAATGCTTTTTCAAAGCCAGCACTCACGAGGTTGGTCGATGGGCATGATGACAGGTCTGTGCTGCAGCTCTATCGCCTCCCTCTGGTAAAGCCTGGAGGTGGCACTGATGGAGCCCAGCATCATCCACAGGGTGGGCCTCACCACCGAGCTGTCGTTGAGGGTCAGGTTGTAGCCGAGGTTCCAGGCCAAGTTGTTCCAAAGACGCCGATGGAGCATGACCTGGAGTAGGCGAACACGCAGGATGTTAACGTGCGTTTCTGTTCATCAGAGGTTTTTCTTTTTATAGCTTTTTGTTTTTTGTACCTCTAGCTGTCCGTCAGCTTGGCTGGACACACCGTGAGCTCTGTCGCCGACCAGCACCAGTCTGCTGAGGTCGTCCTCAATGTAGGCTGTCCGAACCATGGGGAAGTAGTTCTGAAAAGTGCATATTGTACGTATATTATTCCACGTATTCCAGTGTTGTATCCTAAATGTCAAGAGTCCAGATCACCCGAGGACTTACTCTTGCTAAAGTGTTATTCGTGAACTTCCTGTGTGTCCTCTTCATCATCTGATAGCCGTTATCATCTGTGTACAGGGTCCGGTTGTTCTTCAAGGAGGAGCTGGTTCTGAGGACGACCTCCGTGTTGAGACGGAGCGGACCCAGCGAATACGTCTGCTCCAGCCTGTGACACGGCACTCTGCCCCCGAAGCATTCTGCGACACGGGTGGTGATGGAGAAGGCGTAGTCTTGATCACCTTCCTCTCTAGAAGATGGAACGAATGACTCAAATATTGTTTTTCTTAATAAAAAATAAAGTAAAACTCCAATTTTACCCACCTGAAGAAGAGCTGCCTGATCTCCGTCACAATCTTCCCGGGGATAATCTCCATCTCCACAGCCTTGTAGGCGCGCACAGCTGACCCGTTGGCGCTGAAGATGTAGTTATCAGAGATGGGGCCTGCTTTTACGTCTCCGTTTGCGTGGTACTCCCAGAAATCCTGAGTCATCCTTACTCGCCTTTTCTCTGGACTGCCAAGGATGACAAAGAGGACAAGCAGGAAGTGATGGATGCAACCAGGGCTGCAACTAAGAATGCTTCAATAGCGTATCTATATCTATCTGCTGACAATGTTCTTGTGATTTAGGGGGATCTTTCCTACAATATGTCACTGTTAACACCCTGTTAAAGCATTACAGTGTTATCTTAACAGGGCGGATGAGTGTGATAATGTGCAAACACAAACTCCTCCCTATGTGTGCTTAAGTTTATTCACATCTATGTGGTGCAACAAGAGGCTTGAAGTCTTACAGATAAGTGATGCTGTGCAGTAGATTTGTATCCTGGTCAAACATCAGCTTGTAACATTCGTTCAGAACAGGCAGGAGCCTCCTCCCTGTTTTCAACCAGTCCCGGACGTTGAGTCTCTCGAACAGAACCCCTTTCGCTTCATAAGTCCAGCCACACTTGGACGTCCTGGAGCACCGCTGCTCGGAGAACTTAATCAGGTATTTCCTGTGCTGAAGGCCTCCGAGGTCCACCACGATGAACAGATCATAGGTGGCATTGGACTGTGCCGACCTCTGGATCTGTAACACAGAGGAAGATACTATTACAGCATGTAGATTTCCTACACTAGAAATTATAGTATAAAAATAAAAAAATATACATAACTGCTGCTAACTGTAGCTGGCAATAGCTTACTAGCTCAGTTAGCAGTGCAGCTGGCAGTCCAGACTGTCAGTACATAGGGAAGTGTTTACACCGCTAGCAAAAGAGCTTTGGACCAAGGCCAGCCAGGGCTAGCTGGTTAGCATCCTAACTTCAGTCGATAACTCTTTTTAGTTCATTTCTTAACTAAAATTCTGACATACTGCTCCTTTAAAGATAAACAACAAAAACACACTACCTGTGCAGGCACCGGCTGTCCGTCATCATCGAAGACAGCTGCGGTGGGGAACGTCACAGTGAAGTTGATGACAGTTGTTGTGTTCCATGCTAACGGGTTGTAAACGATGACATGTTGCTCCAGAGCCTGATGA
This sequence comes from Pagrus major, assembly GCF_040436345.1. Taxonomy (NCBI): domain Eukaryota; kingdom Metazoa; phylum Chordata; class Actinopteri; order Spariformes; family Sparidae; genus Pagrus; species Pagrus major. The sequence goes on from NC_133224.1 coordinate 9,142,466, forward strand.
ACACCTGGGACAAGGAGATTAAAGGAGCAATATGTAAGAATTTGCCACATGTCGAATTCTAAACAATTAGAGGGCAGCACATCGCTGGAGTAGCTGCTAACTGCTGCTAACTGTAACATCCGTGAGCTAGTACAAGTAGTTAGTGCTGCAGCTAGCGGCCCGGACTGGAAGCTCGGAGCTTGGTTGCTTTCAACTAAAATCTTACATATTGCACCTAATTAATTTAAATAGTAGCCCAAATGTTTAGGAAAACCCCTTGTTGATCTAATCTTCAAGCTAGTGTTAGCATTTAGCTCGAAGCACAAACTGTTCTGAAAGCTAACTTTAGCTCTTTATGCGTTAATAAATGTTTTGACTGATCAGCTTTTCCTTTCAGGGAGTTGTATGAGAAGGGTATGGCACAAGAGCCAGGAGGTGATTAGCCTAGCTTTGCCTAAGCCAAGGTTACAAGCTAACCTGGCCCCTCAGGACCTCTTAAACTCACTAATTAACATGTTTGTTTAACCAATGCAGAAACAGAAATGTAAAAAACAAAAAACAAAACACAATTTGTGATTTTACGTAGCGTCCTGCATCATTGTTAGCATGCTAAAGCAAGCTGCCGTCCTCTTGCAAAATGTTCACACCTTTCCTGTGGTAGCGGGTGCCGAGGATGCTGGGTACGTCGAGGTTGTGGGGCAGCAGGAAGAGTGCAGCCAGAAGCTCCTCCACTCCCATCATGGCCTGCAGGAGATGCTGCAGGTACATGTCTGCCACTTTGGGAGACTCTGTGCCAGTGATGCCATCATGGTGCTGCACCTAAAAAAAAAAACAGCATATAACATATTTTAATATAAATTAAATTGGCTTAAGAGTAATGAATGAAAAACACATTCTTTTCTAATTTTTATCACATATTTGACCAAGAACTTTGATTATTTGCATTTCTTCCTGTTAAAGTGGCCAAATATTTTGACATATTACCTCTGAGACAGCCCAGCGAAGTGCCCTCAGTTTATCCAGGGCCCAGTCTTTAGCTACAGGTCCGTCAGGGAAGCTGATTCTGTAACGGGTGAAGAGAGTCTCCGCTGCATGCAGCTGGGCACTGGCCCGTCGTGCCACTCCTTTCAGAACATTTCTGGAGGCGTAAAACCCCGTCCACGCCTGGTGGGGCTCTAGGAAATTACATCAACAAGAAAATTTGCCTCATTTGTTTCCTTTGCTGTGAAGCAGCCGGTGATTGTTTTAGGATGCAGATTCTCACCGGTGGAATAGGGAAGAAAATCTTCACTTCCACGCTGCTCCCAGACAAGATCTGATTGGTGGACGGCTTGGAAGTATTCACCAAGAGTGGCGTACTGGACCGTCACCCCGAACTCTTTGCTGTTCTGGTTGATGTACTTCATTAGAGGATCCATGTTGTTGAACTGGACAGATGAGTTGTAGAACTGCTTGTCACAGCCCTGAAACACAAAGATGGCGCACTGGATGTCTGTTACATGTTCACCTAGTAGTTCTTTTCAGCCATAAAGCAACACTTTACTTGGCTTTGACATTAAATAAAAGGATCACAAGTCTCTATTTACTCACCCACGGCCACAGCACATGATTCGTCCTAAACCACGCAGCCCTCTGCTTGATGTTCTCCACCATAGTCTTGGCGTAGGAGTGTACCGTCTCCTTGGTGACAGGGACGCTCATGTTGGGGTAAGCTCCGTCTTTAGGGGGATCGGGGAACAAGGCAACTCCATTCCAATAGAAACCAGAGCTGAGACGTAAGAACATGTTTGATTTTAATGAATGATTTTTAAAATTTAATTTGATTTTTACCAGCTTTCTTAATACATTACGAGTCATTTTCAGTAGACGCCGATCCATTGTAGAAGTAGGAGAGTATAAATATGGACCTACCTGTTGGAGAATGGCAGGTATGATGGGGTGCAATAACTAAACTGGTCCATAACGTGAGTGAAGATCTGCTGCTTCTCTTTTAGAGAGGGAGAACCTCTCCACACAAACTGTAGTTTCTGTAAGATAAACAACATGCAGTGACTTCTGGTGCCATTTTAAGGTCGGGTTTTCAGGCTGTCAGCGTGACATGTCCTGACCTCCTTCTTTTACATCTTTTTGTACAATGATTTGATTTTTTCTCCCTACCTTGTTTTTCTGCATGGCGTCTTTGAGGTCGTAGTCGATGCGGGAGATGAGGTGGGCGTTGAACCCGGCCAGGGCGAAGAGGACAGGCGTGGTGGCCGAGGCTCCAAATGGATCCACGTGCCAGGAAAACTGGGGACGCACCCCAAATGTCTCGTAGAGGAAACCGTGTCCCTCTGAAACAGCACAGAGACACACAGACAAGTCCTACTTACTGTTTCTTCCTCTGTCATCTACTGGGAAGGAAATGTGTTGTACTACCTGTCATCTGTAATATCTCATCGTCTAGATCGGTCACAGCCTCGTCGTGCATCACTTGGCCCCCGATGATGAACTCAAGCCGACCTTCTTTTACCAGCTGTCGTACCTGGAGAGCATTTAGCGTATTTAAAGCGTCACGGCAACAGTTTTACACATGTGGATCAGTTTATCAAGCCTGTCTTGCATCACATGTCTATACTTGTCTCTTCTGAGAGTCTGTGGCCACGGTATCCCACCACAGTCGAAAGAACTCCTGCTCCACAGCGATGAACCGGCGGTCTTCAGCCTTTGACAGCTCCTCAGTCACACTGGTGTACACATTGGCTGCATAGGCGTGCATGCTCTCCTGATGGGGAAATACACACTCATTTACATTATGTTACATGAAAAACACACACATTCGTCCACACAAACTGCTAAATAGCATGCAGTACAAGATACGCTTGCCAGGTTTAACACCTAATCCAGAATATGGGGACAGAAACCTACCTGGATAGTGTACACCCAGCCAACATCCATGTGACTGTGAGGGATTACAAATGTCTGAATGGGCTTGTTTGCTGCTGTCACTCCATAAGAGCGACAGCAGCACAAAAAAAGCACAGAAACGGCTAAAAAAGTCATCTTTTGAGCCTGAGATAGAAGAGAAGCGCTCATAACTTCTCACATCTCCACCCAGACTTCCTTGTTATTGTTGTGCTGCAGCACGTGACTCTGACGACGCCAGTCACTACGGAAGCCGAGAAGAAACAAACTCGCTCGACGCCGCGTTTGTTGACCCTTACACCGGAAGTGCTTATTGTAAACACTGTGTGCATTTGGAGGTGAGAGTGTTGGATCCCATGAGACCGAAAAATGTCCAAAAATGCGAGAATAGCGTTAATATTTGGAGGTTTTGTGACGGCTGTTGCCGCTGCGTTGTACCCCATATTTGTCTACCCGCTCACACATAGAAACGAGTACAGTAAGTGTCAGCTTTCATAACAATTCAGTTACAATATTAGTTTACAGCGGCTGCCTTAATGTCGTTTAATATTTTGCTCTGTTGCCTTAAGCATTGTGCTAATTATTTCCAGTCATATTCAATCTAAATGTTGCTGTATTTGTCTAAACATAAGCTAAAGTTAAGCTAGTAGTCGTTTTAGCTAGCTAGCTGTTAGCTGGCTAATAGTTTTTTGAGCATTACAACTATTTTACATCTATTTGAAGTCTTTTCACGATAATTTAACTGAGTGAACTTGTGGCTTTATGTTCACAAAAACATTGAACAAAAGCCCTTCATAATGTAATGTATGTGTGTGTTTTTATTATGCTCATATATGCCTGAATGTAGCAGATATTTACCTGTTTGACGTGAGCTAACTAGCTAAAAGTGGTTCAATTGTGCACCTAGACTTGCAAGAAAGCAGTAGGAGTTGCTAACTGAACACCCAGAGCTTTTTCTTTTCCACATTTCCCCAAACTATAAACATGTAATCAATGCAGCTAAGACCGACTAATGTCAGGAAAATCCATTTAAATAGTTGTGGTTTGACTGTATATGTTGTGCAGCCGCTCTGCTCACTGTAAAGTCTGGAGCCAGTTGTGGCCAGCACACATGGAAGGTTGAAGTCAGGACACATGATGTTAGTTGATTGTGCAAAGCAATCCTCCAAGAACAGATGAGCTGCAATGTGACATTGATTTTGATTACTTTTTTCTGAATATATACTGCACTCTGCTCTCTTTGCTAGGAGAAGTCCAAAAGATGAACCGGACAGGAATCAAGCAGGCGGATATTCAACCCGTGGGTAAGAGCACACTCCTAGTAGATTTATGTACAGTGTTTCAGTCCACACAGCAGGTATATTATGCCTTGTGAAGGCTGGGTAGATTGAATAATTTCTATGACATTTTTGCAATTAGGCAAAATTTGTTGAACTTTCTTAACTGGGATATTAATGTCATTTTCAAAGACTTCTCACATATGTTGTTTGTTGTACTCACCAGATGTATGTGGTTTACAGTATCAGGGCAATATTGAGAGTCATTCTCTCTACATCCCAACCAAAACATCGGTCAGCAGATATTATTGGCCGATATTGGCTCATCACAGATGTATCTTATCAGCATATATGCTGTACGCTGTGCGCCAATATTTCCAGAGATTATAATGCTTGGAGCTCTAATTCCCTCCAAATCTAAAAAAATAATGTGCTGTATAATGAGCCACACTTAGTGACAGAAGCCACTCTATAAAGTGTAATTCACTGCCTTAATAGTGATTCAGCATACATCATTTTTTTTGTCTATAGGTGTGAAGGTATGGTCCGATCCGTTCAAGCCTTCAGGCAAATGATGACCAGTGACGGCCAACCCTTCACCAATTCCCGACACTGATGCTGTTCAAGACTTTAAACAGAGAATGCCTTTGTATGAGTGCTTGGTGTGTGTGTGAGTGAATGCTTTCCAGAATGTGTGTTTTTTTGGTTGTTAAATGGTATAAATAAAATTTAAAGCTCTTATAACTTAAACCTGATTCTGTAAGTGATTTGTTGGTAACATTCAACAGTCTCATCTTTATTTACTTTCACTGACACTGCTTATGTTTTAGTTCCAGTTTTATAAAATAATAATAACCCTGATACAAAGTGTGATGGACTTTCTACCACAGTCCATATTTCAGATGATCTGCTCTTTGTCCTCTTTTGTCCACAAGGGGGCGCCGCATACCTGTCTGTTGACACAAAAGGCACTGGCCTGCAATGTTTTGTTTGTGAGATATTTTGGAAAAACTTCTGTATTTCCAAAAGCCTTGCTCTGGTATGTGGCCTGTAGGAAATTATAATAAAATACAGTGGTTTGTTTAGCCATCCTATTCATAAGAATCTCTTTTGACATTTTATTTTGATTTAGTCGGTATGGCAGTTATAAAAACGGTTCAGCAGATGAGGGACAATGTCCAGTAATGTGTGGTATCATCTTCCAAAATGGAAATAGTGGAGACAGAGTTATTCCAGGACACATCACTCCGTATTATCATTTCCCTGTCAGAGACACTGGGTTGAATTGTTGTTCGGCTGTTTAAATGGCATGTGACTGGAGCTGTGTTTTGCCCATCGGCTGAAAGGACGGGGCAGAGCTCCGTGGCCGTCTTGTTCAAAATCCTCCTCGATGTGATCCAGACTCCCTTTACGAGGCCGTGGGTGCCGTAAAAGCAGGGGGTTCCAAAACTACAGTTTTTTCCCTGTACTTTTGTGGTTTCCTGACATTGACCAGCATCCCCTTTCAGAGTTTGGTCCATCAAAGTCCTCTTGGAGGAAAGATAGATTAAGAAAGAACTAAAGCATGTGTTTATGGTCCTTCAGAGATGGTGCATTTTTAAAGCTGCCCTTAAATCTTTCACAGTCCTCCATGTAGCCTGTACTTTCGGACTTTTAGGACCGTCCGCGAGGCCTGCTGCCAGCAAAACCGACTGCTCGGGCCAGCAGCGGCCACTCTCCTTCTCAACCCCCCAATCAACAAGCCCCATTGTTTATGAGAGGTTGTTATTGTTGGGCTGCATTCAGAAACAAGAGAAAACTCAAGAGCCCGGCTGCGCAGAGGCATCCAAAGTAAAGAGAGCAAGGGGTGAGGGGGTGGTTGAGGAAAAACGAAAAGCAGAAATTCCTCTCATTCCCCGCTGGTGTTTTCCAGATTCCTCAAGCGACAGCTTCTCGGCCGTGCGAGTGAAGTAAGCAACCAGAGGGGAAATTGAAGAGAACGGCGAGAGGAAGAGAACCACATTCTTGAGGGGACGCGTCACCTACACACAGAATAGAAAGACACTCAATCTCTGTTACTTTGCCTGGCAGAGTATGTAACAGGTTGTGCAGCACGGCCTTCGGCTTTTTAGTCGTGCCTCGCCATGAATCACCGTGTTTGGATCACTGTGACACTGACAATTCACTTCAAACACAAACTCTTCCTCAAGTCCGCCTTTTCAAAAGTCTGCACCGGGCTTTTGTACTTCTGCGTTGTCAAGTCCTCTTGTCCCATTCAGCTGATTATATAGATACACACCCATAACTATAAAACATTCAACAGGGTCACAGCCTAACATGAACTCAACATTGTCACCCCGGCAGCACTTTTACTATCCCGCCATTAACCCATCACACAAATCTCTCCCAGCTATTGAGGCTGTTTCGGGAGAGCGGTGGCACATCGTTGATCTGAGCTATTTGTTTGTAAGGCGTGTGTGTGTCGGAGAGTAGCAGATAATTGGCCAAGGTTTCTAACTAATTGCCATGGGAACAAGGGTTGACAGACAGGTCACGGGGTTGGAGAAACAGCAGAGAGTGTCGGGAAGGGGTGGGATGTGAAATACGAGCAGAGCAAACGCCTCTCATGCTCGTACTATGTCAAGTGCGGTAAACAGAAACAGAAAATAACAAGTGAACAAAGGCAAGCACTTTGGAGGGCTCTTGATGACACTGTAATTGAAGACAGAGACCTGGCACTCGTTTCTGTTTGAAGAAGTGTTACACTTTAGGAGAATTTCTTGTTCTTTTTTATGCTTATTTGCGCTTGTATAATAAATAAGGTACATGCTTAACGGGTGATATTCCCACTTTAATCCTTCTAATGAAGTTTTATTTTTTAGTTTATGGACAGATCGACCTCTTCAAGGTGGCCGAGTGTATGGCACGGATTACTCAAAGCAATGAAAGTCAACATAAACTTAAAATACAGTTCATAGAGAGGTCATCCGTATCTAAAAGAGGACTCCAACATCAGTGTGTTCATATTATAAGAACCAGCAAACCATACAAAATAAAATACATACAGATGTTGGCAATCAGATCATGCAATACGTCTGCACAAGAAAACAGATGTGCAAAGGAAGAGCAAAGGTTTAATTTAAATAAATATATGCTTGAAACATTACAACAAGACAAACAAATCAGAGATGTCGTCTTTTTTTTTAACACAGTTCTTCTTCCAGGTGCCTACGTTACCCACACTGCAACTCGACTCGATTCTCTGGTCTGCGCCTTAGATCTATACAGAACTAGGGGATGCAAATTCATAATAAAAAGCCTCATCAGTGACCGTGTTTGCAGTTTGAGGTGTCCTGTCAGCAGGTTTACAGACTTTTCTTTTATAATTGCAGTCTATGGGGGAAATGCTTTCCCGGCCTCAGAGGAATTTTTCGCTGCAATACCACGTGTGGCCACTGGGCAAAATTGTCGTATCCAGGTCTATGTTTACACTCACAGTCTGTACAGATGTAGCCTGAAGCCGCTAGCATCAGGCTAGATCAGGAGCCGCTACAGGGGCCTGTTGAGCTAACTTCTTGCTAATAGCACACCTGCAGATTCTTCTTCTTTCTAACGTCCCATCTTGTCGTCTTCAGCCCTAACTGACGCCGACTCAGGTGACATCACTTGAGGCAATTGATCAGATTTTGCACAGCTCCCCCTAGAGCCACAAAATCCTTTCTTCAACTTTTTTAACATATGCAGTTGTACTCCTCATTGTCCCCAACAGACTCTGACCCAATTTCTTTGGAATACATATGTAGCTTAACAGGATATGTATAACGCCAGTGTCCATATTCTGTATATTTACAGTAGATTACGTGCATAACACTGAGGCAATGGCTTCGTTTCACCAAAGATGTTTCCAGCAATGAAAAAACAAAGAATATCACAGATTATGACTAAAAAGCAAATCTGCGGACAAGCACGCTGTTGCAAACACACACACAGGGTTTTATCCCACAAAACAAGCAAGAGTCTACATTTCACATCTCAAATACACTGCTTAGCCTTGTAAAACAATGTACCGGAGTGCTGTCCACATTCTTGGGTCAGCAGGCGCACGGCTGTGGAAACAGATAGTATAATTCTGAAGCAATGTCTAGGAAAAAAGGCACCGGCCAGGCTCGCAGCAGGCAGGCGAGGCAAACTGCCCCAGTGACGGTGTGGTCTGGAGCGAACTAGAGTTACATTTTGCATGAGTGCGTGTGAGTGTGTGCGCATGTGTCATTCAGGAAAGAAAACGAAGAAGTTCAGCTGAGAAGAATCCAGTATCCCCAGGAGACTAAACTGTGGTTGTGGAACTTACTGGAACTCCAAACATCGTGTGTGTGCTTTTGTATTATGTTCATATTTGCCCAAAGCAAGACCACAAATAGATAATTATGGTTTGTTTTAGGTTGCATCTCTGTTGCCCAGTCGTGAAGGCATTGCAGTTCATAGCTGCGGTGTGTCAGTTCTAATGGTAAAGGGCAAGATGATGCAATGACGGTTTGTCGGTTCCCTCCTTCTTGTTTGTTGGTGTTTTTTTAGACTCTTACCGGAACTTTTAGTTGCAAACAGTCTGTATAGCTGTTTGGCCACCCAGAGATGCACGTGTGAAAACATGTTGTGAGGCTTTTCCCCTCTTAAGTCTGTTTTTAGCTGAGCTCATTATAAACACTCATCTAGTAATTAAGAGTTAGCATTCTTAACATTGTAATTTTCACAATATTTAGATTGTAATTAGCAGAATTCTTGTTTTTTGAGCTTCCTTGCTGCTCTAAGTTAGCATGGTAACGTGTTTTTAGCCGTGCTTGAAACACTGCAAGGCACGGCTCTAAAGGGTGGCAGTGTTGGTCGGCCCATCCCTTCGGTCCAGACTGAAATATCTCAAAAACCGTAGAATGGATTGCCCACAAAATTTACAAGGGCCAGGACTGCCCCCTAAAAGTAAATGATTTGGGTGACATTCATGCTCCCCAGAGGATGAATCCTATTGCCATTGTTGAGACTTTCCCCTGAACATTTCCAGCGGCACAACGTTTTCACGTTATTCAGAATATCTCAACATCGACCAGGTATGTGGCACAAAATCCTCTACAGACAGTCATGGTCCCCAGATGATGTATCCTAATGACTTTGGTGATCCCTCTGCCTTTTCTCTTGTGCAACCATGATCTTACAATTATTGGTTGGATTGCCCACAAAGTTTACTAGAGCTATGGCTGTCCTTTAGTTGGTGTTTCAAGTGGCATTCATGCTCCCTGGAGGATGAATCCTATTGAACTTGGTGAGACCTTTCCACTAATATTATCAATAGTTCAAAGTTTACCCATATCATTCAAAATATCTCAATATCTACCAGGTATGTGGCTCAATATCCTCTACAGGCAGTCATGGTTCCCAGATGATGAATCCCAGTGATTGTGGTGATCCCCTGGCCTTTTTCTCTCACACAACCATAAGTGTTTTTTGTGGTTTTTAGTGACGTATCTCAACAATTATTGGATGGATTGCCCAAAGAATTTACAACGGCTATGGCTACCCCCTAAGTTGGTGATTCAAGTGACATTCATGCTCCCCACAGGATGAACCCTACTGACTTTTGTGAGACTTTTCCCACTAACACTACCAGCAGGTCAAAGTCTTCACACATTACGTCTGTTGCGCTTATGACCTGAACAAAACAATCACCCAATGATGGCAAAAAGGATTTCCAGCCTGTTTTTCTTCCTGTAGGAAAAGATACAATTATCTAAGTGAACAATTATGAAAAAGATCCTATAGAAACATACAAAACATGTTAAAGGAACACCAAGTGGTCTCTGTGTGCTCACGGCTAAACTCAGTGGTGCCTTGCGTCTTCACGGCTCCTCAGGCAGCCAGTGAATGTGATTAAACAACACCTCTGAATGAGGTGAGTAGGAAATTCTCAATGTGCCTCGAAGAGTGCCAAAAAGCCTGTCGCTTGGCTCACATCCACATATGGATCTGTAGAGGAAATGTTTAAGCAATTAGTTGGGGCTTAAGGTTGGAAAAAAGCTATTATTTCCTCCATGTCTTTTTTATTTCAATGGGGAGGAAAATCTTTGTTATGGACAAACCTCATCATGCAGACCATCTTTTCCCCTTTTTAACGTGTTGTCCCATGTTCCACTGATTCTATGGAACCAAAACCACAATTACATTTAGCTCAGAGCTGTTTGATTAACCTACAAAACCACACACACGCATGCACACACGCTGCCTGAAGTATTATCATCACCCGTTTAAACACATGCCATTACAGCACCGCTGTCTGAGCTTGTGCGAGCCCCGGCCGTCAATCACGTTATATAGCAGGTTTCCGTTTTACAGTCCCATTATAATCTTAAAAATTTCTTATGTACTTAAATAGCAGGCCGACTGTTGATTTAGGCAGGCTTACTGACGATGAGGGCCAGAGCTGTAAGCAATCATGCTGCTCTTCCAAACCTCTCGGAAAGGCTAAGAAAAGAGGGGAGAAGAAAGTGAGGGAGAGTGATTTATAAGGCACCTTAATACTTGACACGTTCATTCGTGAAAATAAGTCTGTGGCCTATCAAAGCCATCGCTTACATTAAAAAACCATGGAAAGCTCTTTTAAACAGCTTTTTTATACTCAGCGGCCCAGTTTTCATTCATATTTCCTGGCACGGCCCCCTCAGTCTGAGAGACTATATCAAAATAAACAGCTTAACCCCAAGACGGTATTAAAAAATTATATTGTAGTGAACAATACAGAAGGTATGCAATTTCACAGAGCTGTTTAACAGCAGGTAACGCAATAAAGCTTGATAAAAATGTGTAATATTATGATCTAATATGACAAACTGAGGCTTGTTTTAGTTGGACTCGGCGCACCAGTGGGCTGAGTGATTCACAGTGTTGAAAATACTCACAATACCCTGCTATTTTCATGCAGCTAGATGAACTGTATCCTGTTATTAGTGGCTTCAAACAGAGCAGATTAATTCAATAAGTCAAACCTATATCCTATGGCGAGCAGCAGCTGTATAGAATAAAATAGTTTTAATGGATGTTGAGCATCCACGGCGGTGCGTGATGAGTCATATTTGGTGTGTATTTTCATTTTTAGTGTAAATGGCGTGTGGCTGAGCAGACATGGTGTGCCTCTGTGTTCCTCGTGGGTTTTCATTAGGGCCTTGCGGATGACAACAGAATATATGACTTGGCTCGGGACGGGAATTCTGGGAAAGTCATGGAATTTTGGACGCCTTGACGGAACACAGGCTGTCTGCTCTTGGCCCGTTCCCCACCGAGGAGGAGGAGGAGGAGGAGGAGGAGGAGGAATCTTGCTGCAGTGTGTGTCTGTGTTCGTGTGTGTGTGGTGGTGGTGGGCCTTCGGGACATCCTGAGGGAGCTGACCCAGAACAATGACAGGTTTACAGTGCAGCGACAGGCAGGCAGGCAGGCAGGCTCACATGTGGCTGAAATCAAACAGAGAGCAGGATTGCTCTGAGCGCTAGAGCAGATTTGACACATCCAGAGTGTCCAGATGATTAGTAAGTCTGGTAATCTGTATTTATGCCTAAGGAGGGAATCTACGGTATCTGTTCGACGCATTTACCTAACTCCAAAAAAAAAAAAAAAAATCTCAAGGCTCTTAAGAAGGAAATCTGCGAGGAATCACTTGGTCTCTTGTATTTTGGAACAACTTCCTTTTTACATTTTTTGCTGATGAGCAACATGCAAAGATTTCAAGACCGCTGACTGCTGTGAGACTCGGCATCATCCGAGACTTGAAAGCAAAAAAAACGAACTAAGGTTTTTTTACCCTGTAAAATCCGGCAATTGTAAAAAGTAAATAAGGGTGCACAAGGTGAAACAAAATCTCAAAACAGCTTGTGTCAATGCAATGTCATTAAAACACCCAGCATTTGACTTGCAGCTGACTTACAAGTTGCCTATGAAGACTTGAGGCAACTTGGGAGTCGCTATTACAAGCCTTGACACTTAACTTGCACTTGTCTCACATGACTTGGGGCCTGGTCTCACATTTTCTGTGACATAACCTGATTTTTCACTCTAAAGATTTTCCACTTGACTTGGACTTGTCCTTAAGGACTTGAGACTTGACCTCAGACTTGCTTGTGTTTGTTCTGAGTAGTTTGACTTGGTCTTCTCTTAAATATTGTGTCACTTGACTCCGATTTGACCTGAGACACACTACTGCAAGACTTGAGACTTGACATGGACTTGTCTCGATGGACTCGACTTCAGACCGGCTATTACAAGATGTGAGACTTGACTCTGACTTAAGGACTTGGACTTTGAATTCATTTAGACTTGGACTTGTCCTGAATGAATTCAGACTTCAACATATCTCAGGTAAATAATGACATTAATTTGACACTTTTTCCAAGACTTGAGACAGAAATTGGACTAATCCCCAATGTATTGTGACTTGATTTGGACTCGTCTTTAAGGAGTTGAGACTTGAGACTTAGCTTGATTGTCTTAACTGACTTGTGCTTTGACATTGTCTCTAAGGACTTGAGACTTACCTTGAAAATTGCTTTTGCGTGACTCGAGACTTGGTGTTCAACACATGCAACCTGAGTTTGACTTCCCAGCGCCCTGGGCTGTTAAGGACAGCGTCATAAATTCTGAGTGAAAAATAGTGGAAATTGTATTATTATGAAAAGCTTTGAAGCCCTGGAAAGGATTTTCTTTCCACAACTGCTCAAGAACTTCATTATTTCCTCCATTTGTTCGCCTCGGCTGTACGTGCAACGGAGGGTCAAAAATAAACCTTGGTCATGTCATGTGCATAACCCTAAACCTAACCGCAGGATTAAATAGCACCCATATGCACTGATGTCAGTAGGAAATTTGCAAAAACGATTGAATTGCATGAATAAACCTCATCCTCATATTCTGTCCAAAGGGTATACTTCTGCTATTTAATGCCATCCGCACATGAAAGCCACCCGACATGAAAGCAGAATCGTATCCCACCTGAGCTCCAAATGATCTCTCCCTTTGGGCTACGAGCTTACTTTGTGGTCTCCCTTTTCCCTGCTCCCTGCTCTCCTCATCCATCCATCCCTCCGCCACTGCTCCATTCAGAGGGAGAGAACAAACCACATGTTTCAGGGAGGAATCCTTAACGGGCAGCATCCCAGACCAAAGTACCTCCAGCTCTCCTGCCCCCCTGGCATCACTTAGCTCTACCCTGTCATTAAGGATGGGGTTGGATGATTTGTGTTGGATCGCGGCCCTTTGTTCGAACAGGATGGGTGCAGAGGGAGAAAGACGGGGAGCGAGGGGTGATAGAGGAATGATGTCATCTCAGGTCGGCGCTGGAAGTGGGCCTGGACCTGTGGCGGCAGGAATGGTGTTGCCTTTGGGCTTCGGTGCAGGAAAAGGCGGATGGAGATGGAATGATGTGGAAGAAGAGTGTGTGTAATTTGGTATGTGTGTAAATACGTGTGTTTTTTTTTTTGTCTTCTGCGCACGCGGGTGCACAAAACTTTCAGTACGTGGGTTTGCTAGGCATGTGGTTGGAAAAGTATAGGCTGTTTTATGTTGCGCTTGCTCTTTGTTTCAGTGTTTCTTTAGTGGGTGGATGGTTGAATGAATCATTTGGACAGAGGCTGAGGTATCAGAGAGAGCGGTTTGGCTTGGGGTGAGGAGGGGGGGAGACAAGAGAGAAGGAAAACCAACTTGTACTTGTGGCTTCTGGATTCCTCGTGCACACTACTGCACAGTGATGTCTGTCTCCCTCCCGCTACCTACAGTATGTAGTGTGGAACATATCACATACACCACAGACAGCGAGGACTGAAAGTAATTATCCAAAGCATTTCTGTTCAAGTATACTGCTGAGCTTTGTCTATTTTGTTTTACTTAAAGGATCATTTCGTTTTTTAACAAGCTGGCTCTTATTTTTTTGCAATTTTGGCCATTATTTCTATCCATCGTGGTAACAATGTATTCAGGAAGTTGGTTTGCTAATATCTCAGAATGTGGCCACATTGCTTAAAAGACGTAAGACAGACATGAAACAAACAATAATGAAGCACATTGAGGGTTTATTACCAGTATTTCAGGTGTTTTACCTGAAAATAAAGTGTTTTAGGGCACCTGGCCGACCTGTCCGATCATCTGCATGGTCAAAAAAGAGATAATGGCCAAAAATTAGACCCAAATTGTTATAAACAGAACAAATTGGGTCCTTTTGGTGCCACTTGATCCAACGGTAATGACGGTGGACCAATGTTAAACATGGACAGAAAGCTTTTAAAATCACGTCACATCATATTAACATGCATCGTGTTATGTGACTTGCAGTCGTCTTAACAGTAAGAGGTTCGACCCCGAGTCACATGACGTGCACTTGAGGAAAACTCGACTCACAATCTGGCGACTTCAGACTTCAGAGGAGAGGTGGACTCTGCGTTTACAACATTGATGCTTGGTGCTCACACACAGTAAAATGTGATACAGTGTTTCCCAGAAGACGAACATTTGATATGAGGCTGCCGACCACATTATTTAAAAGGTGCACTACGTGTATCACACATGTATATTTGTGTATAAATAACTGTATATGTTCTATATTATATACTATATTGCTAAAGGGAGTTATAGTTTGTAACATAACGCTGCTACTTTATTTTATTTACAATTTTGAACTTTTAGGAATTTTTATACACTTTATCTTCATTCCCCCCGCAGATCATCCGCCTGTCTGTGTTTATCATGCAGTTACAAGTTCATTTGGCGGCGGATGCTCACGTGACTTCTGCAGAAACATGACGCATCATTTGACTCTCAGCCATGTTTTAGGACAGCTCCGTGGATCCTTAGCGGCCTCGAGATGAAACACGTCCGAACGTGTACTTTTCATCAATTTTTAACTCGCGCTGATCTCTGAACAAAAAAACTTTACCCTTAGGCAAAGATTTATGAAGCCATTAGTTACATATGCACACTTCACATATTACCACATTCACTCAAATGTAAGGTACCGAGGAAATGCACTTACTCTGCACTCCCAGTGCTATTTCACATATTTATTGCATCTTTTATTGTCTCTGCCTCCAATAATATTTAGATGGAAGGGGACTGATAGGAGCAGACGTCCAATAATACAGATAAAGTGCTCTGGGGGTGATTGTGCAGCATTTTTTGAGGAGCGAGGCGTCTGCCTAAGTAAACTCAGCCCAACACTAAGGAATTGCACTCTGGAACGTGGTGGTGTAACCGGAGCGCGGGTTTGGGAATAGCCCAAGGGAACTGGGCTCAGTTTTCCAAAAGCCTCTATCTCCTGCGATATGTAGTGTGATTTGAGGAGAGAGTGTGTGTGTGTGTGTGTGTGTGTGTGTGTGTGTGTGTGTGTGTGTGTGTGTGTGTGTGTGTGTGTAACAGGGGAAGTGGATGGAGGGCTTACAGAACGGCTAAGTCAGGAAAACAAGTCTCAGGAAACCCTATACCTCACTCTGGCACCGACACAGACGTTCTTTCTTTCTCTTCCTCTGTCTCACTCTTTCTGTCTGTCTCTTTCTCTCTCTCAGCAACTCCTGTCTGTCTGTCTATTTGTCTGTCTGTCTGTCTGTCTGTCTCTCTCCTCTCCGCCTGCCTGTTCTGGAGAAAAGAGGAGTGAAAGCAACAGCGGTCAGAGCAACAAGCGGACAAAAGCCACCCTTGACACTCGGTGCCGTTAAGGAAACAGCGATGACCTTGTCGGGAGTTCAAACCTCTTCATACCAAGAGTGTCCGCGTGCTTTCTTTTCTCACTGTTTTTTTCCCTTTTGTGTTGCTGATTTTTGGAATTTGAAAAGAGTTGCAAAACACTCAATGCACAAGCAAAATATGACCGTATGACTTCTTGTGCATGTCAAAGATCTTGAAAGTTAAAAAGTCCACACAGACAGAAGCTCCTCCCACAGAAAACACTGCTCCTGGAACGCCTCGTCAGTAGTCCCGCCTTTAACTCCGCGACTTTGTGACATCACATTATGTCACCATGTCACACGTTTGCATAATTATGTGTAGAGGCTAGTTTGGCACGTAAGAAATTATTTAGCTCTGTTGTTGTTAGTGATGCTGGCTCAGGCATGTGTGAGCTGACCAATCAGAGGACATGGGGGCCTTAAAGAGATTATTTGATTTTTCTTTTTTTTAATTATGAGCCTGAAAATGAGCATAACATGTCTCTTTTAAATTGCTCCTTGGCCCTTGAGATGAATAAGGAATGAGGATTTTAAAATCAGATTTTTTAAAATTGGCATATTTTAAAGACATAATCCTAAATGTAACTAACTTCAGGGTAAGTGATAGTTATCTTTTATAATCTGATTATGTAATCCAATTACACACAGCAGTTACTACCCAACCCCGTCATCTATCTTTTTTTGTCTCTCCCTCTCTCTCTTCCTCTCCCCTGCCTGCACCCTTTTATCTCATCCCTTTCCCACTATCCCTATAGCCCTTGTCTGTCCCTGTCACCCCCGTATCCTTCGACTTTCCACTGCTTTTCCACTATTTTCTCTATCTTTTCTCCCTCTTCCAGCCCTCCACTCTGTCTCCCCCTCCTCTTTCCACATCTCTGGACCCCTCGCTGCACCTCCCACAACAAACACACCTACTTAAAACACACCCCAGTCATCTTTCTCCCCTTCTTTCCATTTGTTTGCTGCCATCTATTTCTCCCGACACCTCATTCTCCCTCTGTTTTCCTCCATCTATCATTATCGGCCTCTGTTTCCGTGTCTCCACCTTATCAGCTTGTCCTCTCTCTGCTCTCCACAGTTCTTCCCTCCGTCTCACCCTCTTCTCCTCTCTCTCCGTGTCCTCGGTGTGTCTGTGAGGGCAGCGAGTGGTCAGGCCTGCCTGCAGGCATCAACAGCACAGGGCCACTGCCTCGGGCTGTGTGTGTGTGTGTGTGTGTGTGTGTGTGTGTGTGTGTGTTTGTGTGTGTGTGTGTGTGCATGCGCTAGGCTGTTTGGCGCAGTGCCCGGACCCACCTCCTGTGGTGAAACTCACTCCTTTTCTTCTTAGCAGTCTGGACTGATGCCCAGACTGACCCTCACAACACACACGCACATGCACACAAAGATACAGGCACGCAAACACACCCACAGATAGCCTGACTGGCACACAGATGTGAGGCATTAATACACACAGTAACACACACAGATAAGTCTTATGAATATCCAGAGAGCAGAAAATCACCTCTTCTATCTCTTTTGGTTGGCCTCTGTGAGCCGTATATACACATGCATTAAGATGTGTTTGTATGAGTATTTCCACAGTGTGTGTGTGTGTGTGTAGTTGAGAGTTTCCTTGGCAGCCAGTGTGTGTATGCATGTCGCACACAATGGGCCTGACTTCCACCCTCTCCCGTTCTACAAATTGATGTGTATATCGTTCAATTTAGGATGTTTGCATTAGATTAAACTGTATATACGAAAAAATGCTCTCTTTTACAGTAAAGGAAAATTCCACCCTAAATTAATAACATCCACATGTGCTGCTCAAGTAGTATTATATACCAGCATGGAAACAATAGTGGAAAACAGCCTCATGGTCTCGCCACGAGGTCCACTTATTTATTTATTTGTTAATTTATATGATTTCTGTGACATTCGTATTCTAGAAGGAGCAACTGCAACATAACCAAAGTATTTCTGATTCTGATTCTGGTTTCAATTAACTCACAACCCCCGCAGAATGCCACACAGGAAATGCAGGTGTAGGTAGAGGTGTGAAAGCAAATTTCAAGTTTACACTTTCCCAGTTTCACAAAGTTTTCCGAAAAGTTGTGGCTGTAAGTATTTCTACGTAAGTGAACGCAGACTGTGGGGTGCAAAAAGTAAGGTCAAATTGAATTTAAAGAACTTAAGTGAAAGCTGTTCTCTGATTCTGATAACTGGGGAGGGGAGTCGTCCATGTCAACAGGAACTGGTACGGCAGGGACTTTAAACTGGAGTCGCAGGAGGAGCCGTCGGTGTTTTATCAGTCCTCTGGCACATCTTGCACAGCTGTGTCACTCTTTCCATGTCATGGTCAACTAGCGTGTGGCTGCTGGCCTCCACACTCTCATATCTGCTCCTTGAGGCCGACTCTAAAATGTGAAAAGCTGTTATTTATTTAAGCCGTCTGTTGCGGTCTTGGTGTCGCTTGGTATCGTTCTTTTTTCCCTCGTCGTCCACATCATTTAATGACTTTATTTTTCTCTTAATGGCTCCCCCACTCATTAGAGTAATAGATAGAAAGATAGATAGAAATATTGAGAGCTACCACAATTCGTCCCAGATCCTTTCCCCAGATGTAATTGCAAACGAGGGCCAGCGTCAGGCCAACAGCAGCCCCGGCCGCTTGTTCCCTGACACTTGGATGCCAGCTCCTCTGTGGTTTCAGCCAATGAGCTCACCCCTATTGAAAATAACAGCAGTGACATCACTGTTTTGGCCCATCGCTGATCCCACCCAGTCAGGAGTCAGAGGTAACCCGCAGTGAAGGCAGGAAAGGGCTAAAAATGAACGGAAAGAAAGGGAGAAAGGGGGAAAAGACTGGAAGATGGTTTTTATTTAAAGGTAATAAGGTTGTTTTATAGGCAGAATAAGGGGAAGGCGAGGGTGAGGCCGGATTGAGCACAGACAACGCAGACACATATACACGTATATAAATAGAATCACATTTTTCTGTTGGCCTGCGCTGTGTTTTGGCTCCGTCGACCGACATTTAACTTCTTGTAGTGGTTTGGGCCAGTTTTTGTCTCAACCTTCATGCACAACTTTCTGTCTGCCCGCCTCTTCTCCTTACCCTCGGGGTCATCAGCTGATGTACCAGCTGCACTTCGTGACACCGCCTGGCGTTGATCTCTTGACCGTTCAACTTTGACCTTTCAGACCTCCTGACACACATTTACGAGGACATCAGAACACGTGCTCACAAGTAAAGTCAGGTGACATTATTATAGAGCAAAAAAGTCCTCGTAGGAAGAAGGTCAGGATGGATGAGTCAACAAATCATGACACTTTGTTTCCTGTTTCAAAATTGACAGTCAGTATTGCTTTTTTTAGTTCCCATGAAACGGCGAGCATATTTACGTTTTTCCTGTAAAAACAGGAAGCTATGGCGGGGACTGTCGAGGACTTTGATTGCCGTTTACAGTTACCGATAGCACTGAGCGTGCTTTACATGCCCCCCACCTTACATGCCGCCCCGGGCTGGGTCAACTAGTGGTGCTAGCTGCATGGCTAAACGAGCTAACTAGCCAACGGCAGATACAGTTAGCAGCAGTTAAACGTTACTTTAGCAACAAGTAAAGCTGTCCATCAGGAAACTCCCTGATTCCCAGAGAGGAAATACTTTCTCCATAAAGTTTAAAGCACGGTCATGATCGATCCCTCGCTTTAACCACGTGTATATTACTGTTACGATGATGGTGAAGCTCTCCTGATGTTCATTCTTACCCAAACTACAATGCCTCCCAACATCTGGTCACGTTGGGGTTCGGCGACAGGGACGTAAAATCAGAAAACGCTTCTGTATGTCATTCTAAAGGAAAAACGGTATTTATAGTGTCATTTGGACGATCAATCAAAGAACGTGTGAGGTCGGAGACACACTGCTATGCTCTTAACGTTTGCCACAGCAGGTACAAAGTAAAAAGTAGAATTGCATTAAATCACACTGTCTGGCCTTGTTGGGAAGGCTTAGTGGCTCCAAGACGTCCGCCGCCGTGATTTGAATCTCCAGCCCTGCGGTCACAACCCCAGCTTCATTAACCTTGAGAGGGGTAATGTCACCCTCTCCTCCCGGTGATGTCATGTTCGGTGATGGGGCTCAGTGGGGTGGTGTCTGTATGTGTGTGTGTGTGTGTGTGTGGACATGGTGGTAGCAGGGAGGAGGAAGATGAGGGGGATCCTATTTGTTTGTTTTGCCCTCCAGACGTGTCCGAGAGCAGATTAAGGGATTTAGCTTGAGGGGGGGGTGGGGGGGCACAGACTTAAACTCCTCTCCCATTTACATCCCCGGTTGGTGAACACAAACACACCAAGCAGGTCAGAGGAATCAAGAAGTTTCCTTTTGTTTAAAATGAAAGCAACTGCAGCGAGAGATAGGCGGATGGAGGGATAGGGTTGACAAAGTGGCGCTGTGATGGTGGAGGGGGAAGAGAAGACAGGAAGTCATGCGTTGACACCGTGATACCTCTTCAAGTCGTCTGATCTTCTCTTGTTTTAGTGCTAATCCCAACTTTAAGCACCAACAGAATTAGGGACCCCAAATCCTGAAGCTTTGCCAGGTCTCGCACGCAACGGCTTTCTTAGAGAACAGGAGCGTCTCTGCATCTAGAGGACTTCTTGACACTTAAAACACATTTTTTTTTAATACATATATCCTTTTATGTTACACTTTGACTGCAGTAAGTCTTCTAGCAACATAGTAATTTTTACTTAAAGCAACACTATGTAACTTTTGATGTAATTCTGGACAAAGATAGTTGATTGTCGAGACTCATTCCCAGATCGTCGAATACCAACGCTTGGGGTTAACGGTTCGGGTCCAACACCAAAGACACAGAGACTGGTGTACCCCGCCACTCGCACCATGTTAGCTTGGATCGACTCCAGCGCCTCGCGACCCTGCAAAGGATAAGTGGGTTATTACAGATGATGGATGGATGGTTGAAACAGATTTGTATCTGATTTTTGAACTGTTTTTGTCTAAAATTAAGAAAATAGCAACAAAAACTTCCAACTCAGTCCTATTTTGATTAACTTCCTGTCTATCATCTGAACGAAACCCTCTGATTAATCGCCCGATTGACTGCGCCGGGTTTCTTTTACCTTCTTCTTCTCCTCCTTTTTACGTCATCGCCTCCACCACCTGACACCAGCCTGCCACGCGCGCATGTGTGTGTGTATGTAATTGTGGTGGGGTTAAGAGGAGGGAGGAGGGGTTTGGAGGGGGGGGAGGCGGGGGTTAAGGGGGTGAGGGAGGGGTGCTGCAAACTGCAAACAAACGAATGAACGCCAAGCTCAAATTCAACCGCAGGTCGCCGAGGCTGGGCCCAGGGCCCTACCGTGGTGTGGCTCTTTTGTAATGTATATCAAGTTCAGCAAGGGCCTTTTCATCTGACAGGCCATTGTTAAAGGGAGGCTAGGCGGCGTTCTACTCCCCTCTTAACCCCACCCACCCGACACGGGAGCAGGTTGGCTTGCAATTGTTTTATGGAAATGCACGCGGGCCTGGCCGGGTGTCTGCCAGGCGAGGACTGAGAGGAGGGAGGGATTGTGTCTCTGTGTGTGTGTGTGTGTGTGTGTAGGATGGTGGGTTGGGGAGGGTGGAGGGGGGTGTGGATGTGACGCCGACCCCTTCGAACGCCCCTGACCCTGAGCAGATGGCGAGGCAGGGTCTCTCCGCTGAGCCAGAATTAATAGCGTGTGCCATGTCACATTGTCTGAGACGGGCTTGCTGAAAAACTCCCCACACCTCACCCCCCCCCAATCCTGATTTTTGCACTCCCCTCCCTCCCCCCACCTCTCTCTCTCTCTCCTCCACCTTTCTTCTAACGCTCCTTCTCGTACCCACCCTCCCTCCTCTTCTTTACCTCCCATACATCACATCACTTGTCTCTTCTTCCTCTCCCTGATCCCCCCCCCCTCCCCAATACATCCCCAATCTCCTCCAGCTTCCCCACCGAGTGCTTACTCTTCCAGGCACTCGTTTGCTCATTCATTCACTCATTCATTTATTCACGTGCGCCTCATTCATCCCTCTTTTTAACAGACACTCATTCACAGGTTTGCCCACTCGCCGAGGCTTTATTGGAGGACAATTAAGGCACCTGCGTTTCTAAAGCTCCCCCGCTGAATGCCTGCCACCCCATTTCCTCACCCGTCTGTTCACACTACTACCGCTGTTCACCCGCTCACTTGTTCTCGTATCCGGCCCCGCTCACTCGCTCATGTGCAGAGTCGCTGGCTCGGCCCAGTCGCTCCGCGTCACTCAGTCACGGCGCATAAATGCATAGAAATCTGAAAACACGTCTTTTTTTTCATCAGTTTCGGTCTTCAGAACACAGGAAGCTTTTCACTAACGCTCCCAGATCCTAAGTCTCACACTGCAGTGTGGATGGGGAGCTTTTGTCAAGTGCTCAGTTATGATGTCGTAAGATGCACGTTTGAGAGTCGTGACTCTCGGGTGAAAACATTCCCTCAAAATCGATGAAAAGCCACTTGGCGGAAACGGTGCAGAAGTGCAGGTGCAGGCTCGAGGGGCCCACATGTGGCCAAAAGTGGGATTTGCGAAGTCAGTGCGGACTGCAAACTTTAATAAATGAGCACAAACAGCCATGTCGCTAGAATAAAATGTTGGCAGTTAACATTTCTGGAAACCACTCGCACATTCACATTTGTATCCGTCATACATGTCATTTGACATTTCTACATTACGCATAATATCGCATTCACATTACATCTTCATGACCTGACTTTCATATCAAGAGGTAGAGAGGTTGGTGGTGGTGATACAGGCGGGATGGCTGCCAAGCCAGTGACCACTGTCCAAGACTGCGTTTCAGTGTTCGTAAGCCAGTAACCACTGGATACATTTGATGGAGGACAATGTCCAGCCATGTTTGTGGTGACGAAAATTGGATATTTTTGATGAGATGTTAGGACATCGAGACCTACAACATGACCTTGGGATATCCAGACGTTTTTTTCGCAACCAAAGCAAGTGTTTTTTGTGCCTAAACCTAACCAGAACATAAGCACAGTGCTGTCACAACATAAAATCGAAAGTTGAACCCAAAAAAACATACATTACCAACATTTTTTTTGGCACAAATTACCAGTTTTTGACTTGGAAAACCAAGTCAATTAGATTTTTCTGAAGCTTTCAGTAACAACTTGTGGCCTTCTTCAGAGGATGAAGTATGAAACTATGGCCATGTGGTAACATTTTATAGTTTTAAGCAAGTGAGCAAGTGTAGCTGATGATAGCTTAGAAATGTCCACTAACATAAACTAACAAGTCCCTTTAGTGACAAGATAAAGGCGTCAAATATGGATGCCAAAGAGGACCTAGTCAATAAACAAAATGGTTGTCTACAAGTCATTCCAACAGTCTACAAGAGTCATGCTAACAGTCTACGAGAGTCATGCTAACAGTCTACAAGAGTCTACAAGAGTCATGCTAACAGTCTACAAGAGTCTACAAGTCATGCTAACAGTCTACAAGAGTCTA
Source organism: Pagrus major (assembly GCF_040436345.1). Taxonomy (NCBI): domain Eukaryota; kingdom Metazoa; phylum Chordata; class Actinopteri; order Spariformes; family Sparidae; genus Pagrus; species Pagrus major. The sequence goes on from NC_133224.1 coordinate 9,165,871, forward strand.
CAAGAGTCATGCTAACACTCTACAAGAGTCTACAAGTCATGCTAACAGTCTACAAGAGTCTACAAGAGTCATGCTAACACTCTACAAGAGTCTACAAGTCATGCTAACAGTCTACAAGAGTCTACAAGAGTCATGCTAACACTCTACAAGAGTCTACAAGGGTCATGCTAACAGTCTACAAGGGTCATGCTAACAGTCTACAAGAGTCTACAAGGGTCATGCTAACAGTCTACAAGAGTCATGCTAACACTCTACAAGAGTCTACAAGTCATGCTAACAGTCTACAAGAGTCTACAAGAGTCATGCTAACACTCTACAAGAGTCTACAAGGGTCATGCTAACAGTCTACAAGGGTCATGCTAACAGTCTACAAGAGTCTACAAGAGTCATGCTAACAGTCTACAAGAGTCTACAAGAGTCATGCTAACACTCTACAAGAGTCTACAAGGGTCATGCTAACAGTCTACAAGGGTCATGCTAACAGTCTACAAGAGTCTACAAGGGTCATGCTAACAGTCTACAAGAGTCATGCTAACAGGTGTGTGAGGCTGTACTTGAGCTAAATGCTTATGTCAGAATGCTAACATGTTCACAATCACCATGCTAACATGGTGACGTTCAGCAGCTGTAGTGTTTAGGATCATAGTTTAGCATGTTCGCACGTCAACCTTTGCTAATATGGTAATAGTAGCTGCCAGGTTACTGGAAATGTCATTAGTTTTGCAGGTTTTGGTCAGATCAGATCATACATCAGGGGATCATCCAAGTATTTACAATTCACCCTGAGGGGAACATGAACGTCTGTTCCACATCTCATGTCAATCCATCAAGTAATTGTTGAGATATTGCAGCCTGGACAGACTGACCGGCATTGCCATCCACAGCGCCATGACTGTGGATGTCCACTATCTAATCTGTGGGTGTGGATCCATCACAAATATTTGCAGGGCCTCCCTCTCTCTCTGCCTCTTTCCCTCCTGGAGCCTGGTGGCTGCCAAGACTGGGACAGAGGGTCAGGGGTATGTTCAGCTCCCCCCCCCCCCCCCCCCCCCCCCACACCATCCTAATCACCAGTCCTCTTCCTGCTCGCTATATGCCCCCCGCCGACCCCCGCCTCCTTCGCCTCTATCGGCCTCCAGACAGACAGCCTGGGAGATGGAGGAGGAGGGGAGGAGGGCGCAGAGGGTCACGGCCTCGGCGGTGCAGTCACTTGGCCAGAGAGTGTATGCGTGTGTGTTTGCGTGCTCAACGTGTGGGCGTTTGTGAGTGTGTGTTTCTTGTACTGTATCACCTCCTCAGCCTTTGTGTGTGCCGGGAGATTTTTCGTATTTTTTGCGGACGAGGCAGCAAAATGTTTGTTAGTGTGTGCGTGCGTGAGGAGAGAGAGAGCGAGTGTGTGGGCGTTGAAGAGGCAAAGGTCAAGGTTTTAGAGGTTCACTTGGCGGAGGTTTGTTCCCTCCAAACCCCCCCAACAGCCAAATATGCTGCGGTTAACAAAGTGAAGCTGTCTATCTAAACACTATCTCCCAAACAATTGCAACAGCAGCCCAGAAATGTTCAAAAAAGTCGTATAAATATACAATATATCATGTTTTACAAGTTCACGAGTGCACGAGGGGCAGGAAAAATGAGAGCAAACTTGCAGGAATATTAGTTTAATAATCGCAGGAGCAATTATTCTTCTTCATTTCACTGAAACAATTCATCCTTAAGAAACGAAAATGTATTTCTTTCTTTGGGTCTGGGTTGAGCTGACCAAACTACTTTGTACCCACTAATAACTGTCCATCAATCTTTTTGTCGTGATATAATACAGCCTGTCACTCGCTCTTGTTAAAAAAACATTAACATTCAGCATTGTAACATTATCAGGCTGCTTCTGCTTCGAGCCTTCGACGAGCTCTGGCTTTAGAAGTCTTAACTGACAGGGGCGGCAGGCCAAGCTAAACGAGTTATGCTCTTAGTTTACTGGATGTGAATATCCCAGGAGGGTTTTCGCAAAGTGGAGAGCTTTACTTTTGTTGGAAGGGTCCATTGTTATGACATTTTGACCCTGTTCCTGATTAGTCTCTTAAGGGTTTGAATTTTGGAGGAGTTTTGGTCCTCTCCTAGAACACTGGCACTCATCCCAGCTGACCGCGATACTGGATCTTTAGGCTCGGGAGATGATGTTTCAACCACATCCTGACAACAAACAAAATAACTTGTGTTGAGGTTTTCGAGGATTCTTGCAGGTCCTTATAGCTCCCATAAATCAGGCTTTGCATTCGTCCGAACACAAAAGGGGGTCGAGACGAGGCTTTGCTTGGGGCTGCATGCATCGACTCAGATTTTCCGAGGTGGAACGTGGATGTCACTCACAGTAACACGCTTCCAGTGAAGCACTCCAGAAGTGAGAGTGACTGGATGCATCATAGCTGAGTCATAAAAGAAAGACACTGATGGAGAGAAAAATACAAAGACAAATCGACTCACATTTCCTCCTTGCATGTTTCGCCTCTTTTGTGTCGGTGTCTGATGCTATCAGCGTTTTTGAGATGATTGTGCAAATTACAGCAACGGCTCTCTGACATATGAAATGAAGAATTTAGTTCATTTGAGCTTTATTTGTTAATGTGCTGATTCATCCGGGGGGGTTCGATGAGTGTACGTGCGTTACCACATCATCTCAGAAAAACAGAAGAGTCATGTTTCCGAGTTCCTGTGCCTGTCCTCGCTTTACTTAACAGCTACACTTGAGAAACAAGGATTTATTCTCTATGCACTGCTTAAGGGAGTCTCAGTGGTGGTTGCCGAAGGATTGGAGAGCATTACCTCACTAACAATCTCCCATCTGGACTGAGAATTGGAACCAGCAACCCTCAAGATGACTGTTTGGCTGTTTTTGTAGATCCCTAATGCTCCTAATTCCTAACAATGTTTTTTTAGGCTCTGTTTGAAGGAATAGCATGCTTATTTGCTTTTGTCAGGAGAGTAAGACAAGAGAATCAATACCAATATCACGTCTGTGTGTTGATCTCAGACCTGGAGTTAGCCTAGCTTAGCATACAGACTTGAAACAGGAGGAAACAGCTAGCTAAAAACCATATAAAGCTCATTTTAATCTCTTGGTTGATGCTGTACACAAACAGTGATTTGAAAATGACAATTTGTGGTTTTAAGGGAAGTTACATGCTGAGACTAGCCCATGTCTTCTGCTGTGTAGCTTCTCTAGCCAGAGCACAGGTTGCCAAATACAGTCGTTAAGCTAGGTTCATGGTATAGGTTGCCATACAGGCACAGTGGTACCAAACCTGGCAACCTCACTGACGAAAATAACTATGAGAAGCGTTCTCCAATTTCCCCAATGGCAATTAAAACGACAAATGATTGTTTATACGTTTCTGTTTGTGTATGGACTACAAATGAGACACAATATGATATTTTTACAGCTTTAAAGTGGTTAGTAGGCGTTTTTTGTAATTGATTTTTTTTTTGCCAGAGCCCGACTAAGCTAACCTAACCAGTAGCTGGGTGGTTAGCCAAGATTAGCATACTATAAATACTGGAAACGGGGACACCAATCGCCTGTTACACCAACTATGCTATACAAGATAAATACAGAAAATAAAACATGAACAGCTAGCTAAAAATGGGTTGCTAGCTAACTGGCTAGCAAACAAGCAGGAGTGGACAATAGGCTTGGTTTTAAGTTGTGAGCTTTCCTGTGAGCTTTATATATTATTTTGTAGATTTTGAAATAGCTATGCGTAAGAATACTAAACTTGCAAGCAGAGCACAGAGTTAGCGCTATAGCTACAACAAAACAGCCTCCATCAAAGACTCGAGCAAAGTCATTGATGGGTTAAAAGTTGCGGGTTTGTGATGGTGCTGGTCCTTTATCCCTACTGTCGCGCAGGAGTGATGATTCTGTCGACCACTCAACAGGCCATGGTGTGTCTAGCTGGATCAGTTTGCTAAGCTAAGCTAACCAGAAGTGTAACGAAAACTTAGGACAGGACAGCAGTTCTTTCGGTACCATCCACAGCTTTTGACCATTGAAACGTAAAAATGTGTAATGAACCAGACTGCTCGGTAGAGCCAGGCTAGCTGTTTCCCGCCATTTTCTTTGTGCCAAGCTAAGCTAACCAGCTGTAGCTTCATATTTACCGAACAGACGCGAGTGTGGTATCAATCTTCTCACCTAACTCTCAACAAGAAAGTTGGAGCATTTATTTCAGTTTATTTCTCAAAATGTCAAACTATTCCCTAACACTCATGAGTTCAATCTTCTCACTACCAGGGAAGAATAAAAATCATATGTACAACGAATCAACTAAATTTTACATTTAAGTTGGCCTAAAATGTACTGATTCAAGGTAATGTCTTTGCTTAAAACGTAGGATATGTGAGTAACCATACCAAAGTGTCTGAGAAAAATCTTTAGTATGTACTTTCAGGGCTTCCATAGAACTCTGAATATTATTCTCCTCCAGTAAAATGTTATACAATGTGTTTCATATAAAGAAAGTCAAAAATATATGGTTGGATGCCCACAAATGTGGGATTTCACTTCATTTAAACTCACTGACATACTTAAATTCCCAAAAAAATCCCCCTTTCACAATGTCACATGTTTGTCGAGAGACAGTTTGGGAGCATAAATAAAGGCAACAAGCTGCTTTTTTACTTTCCACAACATAATTCATTCAACATATTTTCAGAGCTCGTGATCAACTCTGCTTTTTTAATCAAAGCACAATACCCCGAGGCGGACATTGATTTAAAAAGATGGCGACAAGAAACGGAGCCAAGTCGGCCCAGACCGGCGCTCGTATAACTTTTTATGAAAAGACTTCCCCCTGGTGAAAACGAGAATGAAATCTTCCGTGAGCAATCCTCAGCAGGACGATCTGAGAAGTGCTATGGCTGCAGTGTTGACATCTCTCCTCGGGTAACGGAGGAAACATGCCAGGTTTTTGGTTTTTGTATCTAGCTGCTGATAACCATCGCACTAATGGATTTATGGGTCCTTGTGATTGTGTCATGCGTGTGAAAGCCCATAACCTGGCTCAATGAAAGGCTGTAAAATGTACAGTGTGGATTGATTGCGCTTGATTATAAATTGGGGTAGCTATCAGATCATAAAGGCTTTTACTTGAGCTATAAACTCTCTGAAACTGTCTCTAAAGGTAGACTCTACAAAGCCACTTTGGTACGAGTCAATCATATCATAGTGCTTATTTTCCAATGTCACATTTGGGCTATGTCAGAGCTGCCACATGGCGTGCCTGTGCAGCTCTCAGCCCGTATACATTCGGCTTGAACTCACCGTGACCCGTACAGGTCCAGGAAAGGGGAAATGTCTCTTTCCTCATGCCTCTGATTCCCCTCGCTTTCAAAAGAGAGTAAGCTTGCAAAACAGGCTTTAGTTCCCTCGACAGTCTGCAAACTTATCACCCTGTCAATTTTTTCCCCTCTGCTGTTAGGCCCTGTGATGTCTCTGGTATCTAATTGTGATGACAGTCATGTGATAGGAGCGGGAGTCTTTGAACATTTGTCAAACCTGCCTGCCCTCGTCCACCTTTGGGTTTTCCCGTGCGGCCGGAGAGCAAGACAGATGGACCTAACGGACGGATGGACAGACATGGACGCCCTTCCCTCTGCTGTGAACTCAGACTCACACGAGCCAGTTTTGATTAATCTGTGATTTATAATCTTGTGATGCTCGCTGAGGGAATATAATGAAGTCGCTCTGCAGTAAACATATGTAGGAGTTGTGTCAGCGGCCAAATTCTCATTTCTCGTCTCTGTCTGGCACCCAGCCGATCCTTCGTGTCCACGGCCCGTCTGGCTTTGTCTAACATTTGACCCAGTGTCTCTCAACCCACCTTTCTTCGCCTGCCACCGATTCTCGCTCTGACTGTGCTTCATTGCTCATTTCAGGAAGTTTCACCACCCTCCGGTTGTATCAAATGACTTTGAGTCAAAGGGCTGCTAATCAGGAAACCCAAACGGCACTTCCTTAATTGGCTCGCTCTATTTTCACTCCTTAAAAATCTGCAGATAAAAATCATTCCCCCCTCTTTTATTTTAATAAGAAGTGCTAGTAGTGCTTGAGCTTAGCGGGATAAGCTGGATGTGAAAATTGCCCCGACCGCAGAGCAAAACCTGTTAATTTTCGCAATTTCAGCTCAGCAAGGAATTATGAGACTTAACTGTCAATCTGCGCAACACCTATCACAGAGTTGCTTCAATCTGGTGACCCTTTAACCTCTTTATGAACAAATACAGGTGTTGGATGACAAATACATGTATGTAGGTCACATATATATATATATATATGTATATATATATATAGATAACACAGATGGGATGATCTCCTGCTGTGGAGTTTCCACATGGGGACAAGAATCTTTCTATCTCAATCACTCGTTCCTTCAGAGCCACGAGCTTAAGCAGTCAAGTGAGTGGATTTATAGACCTGAGGCTTATGGCTTAGTCACGATTGCTTGAATTGGCTCTGTCTCAATTAAAATGAATGGTTTTTACTCTTAATGAGAGAATGGGACATGGGGTGGGGGGGGGGGGGGATTGAGACATTTGTAGGAGCTTGCTGATTTTAATAAAAGCTGTGGAAATGTACTTTTTGTGCAGTCAATGAACAAATGATTAAAAAAGGGAGAAATATTGTGCGTTTGAGGCAAGAACTATGTACTTGTTCTTTCAAACATGCCAACCAAGGTCAATGTTCAAACCCTGAACACGTCTAAATATAAAGTTAACATATCCTCAAAATAAGGGCCTCTTCTCCTTTCCTATTTCACTCCCTTTTCTCTGAAAAGCTCTTGCACTTGTGTAGTCTCTCCTTTTTTTTCTTGCTTTTTTTTTTTTTTTTTTTACTGTGTTCAGCTGTAAAACATTTGAGGAAACTTTATGCTTCCCCATTCAACTCCGAGTGTAACTGGAGGTTCTCCGCCGACTATAAAAAATAGAGGGAAAGGAAAAATGGTTGAGGGCAGGATGAGGTCCTCGTCTCTGTGTCTTCATAGTGTGGGCGGCGGGCCAGGCACACTCTCATGCAAAACCTCATCCCTGCAAACTCTCTTCTCTCCCTCATTTTTTTTTTCTTTCTTTCTGGCAGAACAGTGAAGCTCCATAAAAATGAATTATGCATCTGAAAAATCTGAAATGTGTAGATTTCTACAGTTTTGTACACTGGGGGAGATCTGCATCTGCTACTTTATACGGAGAAAGTGTGTGGAAAAGTACGGATATTAGTTTGAGCCTTTTGATTTATTGATTTGTTCTTCATTCATATCGAGACATTTAAAGAAACAGTTTGATATTTTAGCACGCTTATAAGTTTTCTTGTTGAGAGTCAGATGAGAAGATTGAAACTACTTTTATGTGTGTACGGTAAATATGACGCTGGAGACAATTAGCTTAGCTTAGCACAAAGACTGAAAACAAGGGGAAACAGCTAGCATCGCTCTGTCCGCAAGTAACAAAATCCACCTCCCAGCACCTCTGAAGCTCACTATAAAATATTTACTTTCACATTTCATGGAATATGCTCATAATATATCAGCTGTTTTCTATCTCCTGGGTCTTCAACAAGGGGTCCGCGATCCCGACGGTGTCCTCAGCGTTACTACAGGAGGGGGCGCCAAGTCTTGACAGTTTTTATTTCGTCAAAAAAATTAAATGTGACTGAAAATACAAATTAACATTAATCCAACATAACATTAGCAAAGATACAGTTATAATAAAAAAAAAATTACACAACACAGATCAGAGTCTACCCATGATTCCTCATGCGGTCATGTGAGCAAGCTAACCTGACCGTTCGCTTAATAACTGTGCAGTACCTATCCATAAATATGTATTACTGAAACATATGTGCCAGTTATCTGTATTATCATGCTAAGTGTACAGTCATTCTTGTGAACTACAATGGATTGTTTCAAAACTTATTGAGCAAGAGACCGACATAGCCCCGGCCTCGGAAACCACTGAAGAAATTGGAGAGGGTGAGGCTAACGCGCCTAACATTAGCCATGCTACAACTGCTGCCGACTTGTTTATACACTGCATTACAGGCCACCCTGTGCATAATTGTAAGCCGAGTTTAATATGCAACAAAAGTTTGCGTTTTAAATAGCTGCACCCACGTATTTCAGGAAAAAAACAACTAAGTCTGTAGTTTAAAATATTCAACCCATTTAAACATCGTGCCAACTCTGCCAACTCTTTGTTTCGTGTTTGTCTTTTTTAGTCAGTTTAATTCATCCAACTGCTACTTTTTCCATTAAAAAAAAACAGCCGCAGGCACAATACACACACACACACACACACACACAACATCTAACAAATGAGCGCATTGACTTGCCGTCGGTGTGGTCTCAGAAGCCTCCACTTTTATCTTTTAAGTCGGAAAAACTCCCACTAGAAGTCACTTGTAAGGTGAACAAAGATTGCCAAACATATTTAAATGAAGGCTGTCGAGACAACAACACAGAGACCTACATGAAGGTTTACGGCTTTCTGACCCCTCCCCGGATAAACAAGAACGACCTGACCCGTTTGTGGCGGGGGTGATATAACACTCACACATTTTTTTGAGAATGCAATCTGGCTGGAGGAGAAAAACCGAGGCAGTCACAAACGGAGAGGCTAATAAAGCCCATGCCACATTTCCAAGCATGATCATTCTAAATAATAGCCTCCCTTGTACTGAGGCTGAGGTTTGGGCTGTGAGGAGGGTGGTCATGGGGCTCCCCAATGTGATGGCAAGGCACTAATCTGCCCTGTATGGCCCATTCACATGTGTTCACACCATTGTTTCCACATTCTAAACAGGAACTGCAATGTTACCCAAGGGAATTGTAAATGTGCTGTGCAGAAACCCTCCATTAATTCCTGCTCTTATTTAAAGTCAGCGTGTCCTTGCTCGTCTCATCACCTCTCCTGCTTGTTGTCTATACACTACTGGGAAGTTAAAATAAAAATCAGCTTTTGGCTGTAATTACATGCAGCTGTTAATGCTGAACACTGCAGAGACGCCCATGAGGAGACAGAAAGCATAATGCAAAATGTGTGTGAGCCTGGGAAAACCGAGGATTTCCTAACCACTACCGTCCCCCCCCCCCCCCAAACCAATCGGTGCTGTAATTTATTACCCGGTAAACACGTGGGAATAGTATTTCAGCGCCACAAGATAAACAACTACTCCACTCCACGCACATCTCGCGATAGGGGACGCTCCCTCTGTGCTCGCCTATTGTGAGAGTTTTCCAACCCTCGCGCGATCTTCGAAGTTTCCCACGCCTGTTGTTGTGGCGTCTGCCCTTTTCGCTCACTCTCTCTCTCTCTGTCGCTGCTACCCGCCGCCTCCCCTTTTTCTCTGTCTTCCTCACCCACCCCCTTTCTCTCCGTCTCCCTCGTCCCTACACCTCCAGTCTGCTTCTGTTGTCTCGGCGGATTGTTGGGCTGTGGGAGAGAAAGGATATCGCGAGTATTGGAGTTTTGGTGAGAGTTTGTGGAAGATGGCGCCTGTTGTGACAGGGTGAGTCTGAAATTCGGGGCTGGTGGTGGGGAGCGGAGTTGAAGAGAATACAAGTTATTTGCCATGAAACAGCTTATTTTAATACATGTGCTGTAGCCCGGGCACACTGCGGTGTTTTGGCTACTGGTCCAGCGGCTTAAAGTCATTTCTTTGTCTCAGTGTGTTTGCGTGCGAGTGGCTTTTCTTTGACCAGTGAACGTTACTTGCCCGAGCTGACTGTTGCTGCAGTGTTTTTGTGAGCTAGCCCCAGCTAAGCGATACTTCACCCTCGGTGGTCTTTTTTTTTTTTTTCCCCTTCCCAGACAACGGCGAGCTGTTAGCTAGCGGGCTAGCCAGCGAAGCTAAACACAACCAGTGAGGCATGGTTTTGAAAACTCACACGCCGCCTCCCTTTCCCCACCGACTGAAAGCAAATGTATAATTCATGGTGCTGAATTTGTTCCCGAAACGTGCCCACCGTTCAGCCGGCCAGCACGTTTGTACGAGTTGGATTCACGACTTAACACAGCTAGCTGTCCGATAATGGACGTCAGCTAGCGATATGTGACTGAAACACGTTGCGGCTTTGTGAGCAAGGCATCCTTTTTGGCAGTGTTTTTTAAAATGTTGAGTGATTTCGAGGACGCCGTGAGATAGTTTTTGCTTTGCTGTGAATATTTAAGCCCGGAGCTGCCACACGCGGCGAAACGCACGTACTTTTATGACTTCAGACGACACTGCTGGAAAAATAGTATTTACTACTCTCACAGCGATCTGCGTGGAAACTCTCGTTAGCACATATCTAATGAAAACCTCATCCCACCGCTGGTTACCCATAGATGAGGAGTGCATCTTTGGACAAAATTCACTGATAAACACCTACAGTGATGTGTGCTTAACCCTATCAGCACTGAAAAACAATTCAGATCTGATTTAGTGTCTCATTTTGGTGATAAAAGTGACATTTTCTGCCCTGGAGAACTTGAAATAAAGTCCCCCCTGATGAGCTCTAAATATTGGATAACCAGCTGCTTCTTCTGAGTTAGATTTAAACTTCTTTTTTATCTCTGAGATGGATACATTTCCCAAAATTAAAAGAGTTCATTAGGCTTAGTCCATGTTCAGTAATTGCTACTAGATAATACATCTGTGATAAGAATGTCAGCCTGGGCTTTTTAATGGGAAAATTGCCTTTTATTAACATTTTCAAACTGCCCATTAAAATGATAGAGAATGTCAAGGGTATATTTCATGTAAAGCAGAGCTGCCGTGTTTTGTACGTCGTTGCATCATCAGTAATATGATCATATTGTTGAACACAAATAAGCCTAGACCTGGTGTTTGTGTCCCAGTGAGCCGATTTCCTTCACTCTGTTTGTCAGTCTGTGGAGTAAACCCCTGATTAAAATGATTTCCCTGCACATTAGCTAGACACAAACCTATTTTTTTTTTTTGCACTGTTGAGGCTATAATCCCCACAGACAGCGCAGTGGGTGACAGACATTTGCTGGGCTTGTTGGAGGTGTGTGTATGTTAGTAGGAAAAGGGGAGGTGGGGTAGGGGGGGCTGGTTTGCTGTGCATGTTCATTTGGGGCTTTCCAGCAGACCTGAACTGATTTCAGTTGAGGAGGGGGGTTGTAGGGGGAGTCGGCAGAGGGAGGGAGGGAGCGAGCTAGAGGGCAGGCGGGTCAGGTCTGGGTGGCTGGCCACCTGTCCAGATGATATCTCCAGATTCGTGTGTGTTTGGCTGTGTGTTTTTCTGTGACTGGGGGGAGACGGAGAGGGAGTGGGGGTCAGTGTGCGAGAGGAAGATGGGGTGGGTTTGTGTGCTCGGGCGAGAGAGGTTTAACAGAAAATTAAAGTGCCATAAGGGGTCTTTTTAGCCGATGGCAGGACATGTTCACAGTAACGGTCGGAGGCATCACAGAGCCCGACCACAGCCCCATGCCCCTGTTTGAGTGGTTCTGGCTTTACACAGGGAGGGGCTCACAACCATGGGCTTGTTAATGGTATTATGACTCTCTTGTAATAGTATTACAGAGAGGCTGTGGTTTTCTGTTTCTGTCTGATTTAAAAGTTGTAGCTCATAACTGACTTCACTGTCACTAAATTCAAAAGAGAGTTTTGTCCTGGGTCATATTTTTAGTCTGTGTTGCACATATAAGAACGTTTGTTTGTTTAGCATTTTATTATTTCTTCCTAGTTTTAGTTTGCTGTCTGGAAATCTATTTATCAACCATCAAGTGTGTGTTTTGTGTCTGAACACCATTGATACTGGATGTGCACAACTGTCGGTGGCAGTTACTAATTAATCTGGACTTTATTATGCGCTGTAGTTTAGTTCGCCTACCATTCAATATACTACTCCTGTAATTGCCAAAGAGCTGTGTAGCATGGACAAAATCCACTTTGTATTTCAGGTATCAAACACTCACTCCATGAGTGAGGTGGCTGTGAAGGGTTTGTAGCTTGTTCTTTGCAAAAAAAAAAACAGCAGCAGCCATTGGCTTGAATTCATGTCAGTTACAGTTGATTTGCTTGGCCTATATTAAAGTGGTCTTTGCTTAGGTTTCCTTGCAATGTGTCATGTACCTTGGATCCAACGAGGAATATTATTTTAAGCCAAACATACACTCCAGTCGAGTTCTGCAACTAACAATTTTTAAAATTGTCGATTAATCTGTTGATTATTTTCTACTAATTTCCATAAAATGTTAGAAAAAGGTGAAAGATGTCCATCAATGTTCTCTTCTCAAAGTCCAAGATGATGTCCTCAAATGTCTTGTTTTGTCCACAGTCCACATACACTGAGTTTACTGTCATAGAGAAGGAAAGAAACCAGAAAATAATCACATTTAATAAGCAGGAATGAGAGAATTTTGATTTCTTCTTGCAAGAAATACTCAACCGAATCAATTTTCAAAATAGGTGAACCGATAAGACGTCAACTACTAATTAATCGCCCAATCGTTGCAGCTTTACTATAGTGTTATAAAAGCTATGGAGAGTGAGTTGAACACCATGCTATAAAGTCTTCTTTTCACATTAATATATGTTTTGGATCCACACTTCGGCTTTGCACTGGATGTAATTGTTTAAAACAGAAAACAGGCCAAGTGAAATTTATGACATTAGGACTGCACCTAACAACTAGTCTATTGTCACAATCAATAATTTCATTTTGTTTCCAAAGATATAACACAGAGAGAAGCAGAATATATTAAATTTGAGAGTCTGGCACTAGCAAATCTTTGGCATGTTTGCTTGAAACTTGTCTCAAACGATTCATCAATTATCAGAGTACAGTTTTCTCTCAGTTGACTAATCCTTTCAGCTCTAGTTGACAACTGTCGTAATACTCTAGTGTGTTGTGCACATGTGCAAATGAAACCCAGGAGGTTCCCCCCCCAGTATAGCTTGGTCTTACTCAGAGTACTATATGTTGCCACAATGACACAATTGGCAGAAGACCTCCCGATCACCTCCCTTCATGTAGGTGAGAGGCACAAAAACAAAAGTGGAAAAAAAAGGACAGTGTTGCTTTCGTAATTTCTCCTCCTCTCTGCCAGAGAAACTGATAAACCGATAGCTGAAAGAGCAGCACTGTTCACCTGGGATGATAAAAGCATGAATCACTTATTTCAACACTGCTCTGCCTTTGCTGTGCCCCTGGGGGACGGGATTCCATTTAGCTCACCCCCCCTCCCATCCCTCTGCCAAAAAAAAAAAAAACCGATAGAGTCTTTCAGGCCAAAAGCCAAGCGTCTCCGTGCTGGTGTAATGATACCACTGAGCCTGTCTTTGAGGCACAGACCTTGTGTTCTTGCATTTGTTAGCAGGAGCGAATGAGTGTGTGGTGTGAGCTCTGTGGCTGTGTTGAAGGTGAAAGAGTGTGTGTGTGTGGGTGAGTGTACCTCGACATAAAAGTTGATCTGCGTGTGTTTATGTGTGTGTGTGTGCACGTGCGTCCATTCCCCAGGGTCCTCTCCTCTTCCCTGCTTCCCTTTATGAAAGGAGAGGTTCAGAGAGAGCAGCAGATGTCGAAGCGCTGACCTTTATGGTGGCAAAGGCTCGGGCTAGAGTTAAAAGGCACTCCGCCCCCCGCCCCTCAAAGCAGCAGCCCCATGTCCACACACACACACACATACACACATACACACACACTCTGCTACCTATGCTGCAAGACTGATGGATAGGTTAACGACAGAGATGATACAAGCCACCTGATCTGTGTGTCACCTCAGTATCCTGCAGCCTCCAAAGCTTTCCTATATCCACCCAGAGCTGTGAAAATCTTCAAAGTGTGTGGTGTGTACGTGGGAGGGTGAGGTAGGGGGTGTACAGGCCAGGGGGAAGCTGTACAGAAGTCGCAGGCAAAGCACCAAAGCAAATGCGCCACCGCCAGACATCTTTAGGGGGATTTATTCTCATGCTTACAGTAGCCTATTGTTTTGGAAGTTCATGCATATCCATTACTTCACATGATTGAAATATCCCCCGAAGCCTACAGTTTCATTCAGGGTTCAGATTCGACTTGTTTGGTCGAGTGCTGATGGGGCCTCTTACAGCACCACACGCCCTGGTTGACTCAGTGTCTTCATTCTCTTGTTTCCCCATTCAGCCTGTTTGTGTGCGTCTGTCTGTCTCAGGGGAACGACCACAGGAGACACCCAAGGGGATAGAAATGCACATTTTTGCGTAATTTGGCTTGGATCGCAGCCAGCTTGGCACTCCCCGTTCTTGGTCCTCAGCCACGTGCTCAAGTGTGCACAAACCAGATATACCATCATAGCACATCTGCCTCTTTCCTGCTTGTTCTTAGCTAGGGGGGCACAATTCACCTGAATACAGTCAAAATTGCAACATGGCCAAAAGCAATATGCAAACTGTAAGAAGCTGCAAAAAAAGAGAAAATCTGTGACAAAGCAAAGATACAAGTACTGTAAGGTGCTGCAGGGATACCCTGGCCTACAGGTCTTGTTGTTCAGATGACCAGCAAATGTCACACCACATTTGAATAGTTTTAACTTTTAAAATTAAAGTTGTGATGCAAAAATAATCATTCCCACTTTTTTTTTTAGCTTGATGGGGAGTTGCAGGCTTTAAACCCTCTGTGGGTGTGACCTTACAGATTTGTTAGGGCTACTTGTGAGTTGTTGACCCGGCCTTTCGTACATTCTGAAGGCAAATATTGTGCTTTTTACTCCACTACCTTTACTTTGTAGAAAAACTCAATTCTGATAATCGAAAAAAAAAGCTTAATATTTGACCCGATAATCGGCCAGGCCAATAATCGTGGATCTCCAAATTTAAGGTTTGTTTCAAAACAAGTATCGGAGATACCTGTGATACTTCCTAATGTGCTGGAGTCTGTGACATCTTCAAATTGCTTCTTTTGTCCGGTTCAACAGTTCAGAACTCAAAGACTCTTTACTGAAATGCTTAGGCGATTATCAAAATGGTTGCCAATTAATTGTCTTTCGATCGCCAAAAAGATTAATCAACTATTTGTTGCAGCTTTAGTTCCCAGCAGCGTCTCATATGCGACTTCACAGATTTTTTTCCTGCACAACTAGCCAGTATCCATGAATGGCGAGCAAAATTGTGTAACTTCGGGCGCATCCATTACAAACCATCCATACAGGGTGAGTAGTGTACAGCTGTTATCGGCCGATACATAAAGTGCAGGTATTGGAATTCAGTTCAGGAAGGAAAAATGGTATAAGTGATCTTTTGAAGTTCTTGTTTTGCCTCATGGCTCCAAGCCTTGGGCCTAATAAAGGGGTTGGATTTCTCGTACAAAAGCCACGACAATGGGGCATTTATTTACTTGTGCAAGACTTGGAATGCATTAGTCTGAGCTCATACTTTTTTCTCTGGGTCTTCCAAAAAATCTTGCTGCTGTTTGCTTCGGCGAGGATGGGACGGAACATTCTGATGTAAATCTAAAGCCAGTGTGGTTTTGAAAACAGCCCTGGCGTCATGTTTGATAGAGGCCCAAGTCCTCTCGGTGTTGTTGTTGGCATCTGCTTCCTGCTTAGCTAAGACAAGGGAGACGGAAAGCTAACACGAGGCAAATGTGACAGGCGGTGGAAGTACGTACCTATCCGCTGACTCTTGTTTTGGAGTGGTTCGGCGTCTTTTCTCGCGCTCACTCTTCTCCAAGAGAGTTTCCTCAGCCCCAGCGTTCGCCTTTCCCTGCCCCTGTTCCTTTGCTGTTTGTAGCGATTACAGCTTCGCCAAGGGAATGGTGGTTTCTACTGTGTCAGCAGCTTTTGCCCCCGCTGTCCCTCCACATTCAGGATGTTTCATTCAGAAAACATGAACCAGTTCCCCCTGTCTGACTCCTGTTTGCTTTCATTCAGCTTCAGTGAGAAAACTCTTACCTACTTCCTATGGTGGAGCAGCTGAAATTCAGAGGAATACAAAGTGAACACTATTGACACTTCTGTGTTTGTTCCTCTGTCTCTCTCCTTTGTTTTTCTTCATGTAAATTCTTTTCTCCTTCGGGATGACAGAAGGAGGCCTGTATTTTGAAGCTGTCTATTACTGATGCCAGGCCTCTGATATATTGTATAAGATGAGAATATGCTGCTCTAAGCTTCCAGGAGAATTCACCAGAGAGCCAGGCTTAAAGAGAAAAGCTTCATTTTCTTATCCTGTTGGCCCAAATAGTTGCTTTGTTGTTCTCATCTGTGGTACTGAGGGCTCAGAGGCATTGTTCAATGGTCTCACTGCTGTCAGAACGTTCTGTCTGTTCTCTGACGACCACACAGAGCCGCTTCTTCATCCCCTCAGAGGAAGGTTGCAAATATACACAGGATCTCCCGTGTTGGGAAAGCCCCTAATGAAGCCACCTCCCATGGCTGTTAGCAACTGCCACTATTACTGTATTCGATAAGGAGGGAGTGGCAAGCAACGGGCCAGCCTGTAGTAAACCTCTCTGAAAGAAATGTTGTTGTAGCCTTGGGACTGATAGTTGCATCATATAAAGTCTGCTGACGCCACAGAGCAGTATCTCATCCTCCTTAGGTGAATGGTTTGTAATTGATGAAGACATGACTTCATCTTCTGCTGCTAATTGATCCTTGCGAGCCTTTGAATTGACATCGTTATAGTTACCCTATTGACTTTGCTAGAACTAAAGACATCAGTGCAAGTATTTTAATCAGACTTTTCAGTGGTACCTTGTCAAATAGATTTTACATCAGATTCTGTGCAATATTTATCTTTTCATGCAAGCAATCTGGCTTCTTTTTAAACTTCAAACCTTGGATGCACAGATACATTCAGCATGCATAGATACATTCAGCATGTATCTGTGCATGTCTTGGAATAAAATGGAATATTTCAGTATAGCTGCAACGATTAGACGATTCATTGTTCGATAGAACATTAATTGCCAACTAATTCGACATTTTGATTAATTTTTTAAGCTAAAGTGACACATTTGCTGCCTTTCTGTGTCATTTATGATACTAAATGAAGAATCTTTGGTTTTCGGACTGTTTGTATGTTACATTTTGGTCCGGTCTGTGTTCAGTAGGCCAAGCGGTCTGTCTGTCAATCAAGGTTCAAGGAAATCGTGTGGCTGTGATGGCACTGAAAGTGACCAGTTATAAGAGGGCCAGTTCCTCCCTTAGTTTCCACCCCCCAAACTTTCAAAAGTCAGGTTAATTCACACAAGCAGAACACACTAGCGAGAGTAAAGTTTAATTCTGCAGCATGCATGCCCTGCATTGTTATCTAAGCATGTGAAATAATATAATTTGCTCGCAAGCTTGTTATATTGCACTCGCGAGACATAAATCTAACGCCATATGTTTGTTTCACAAAAGAAGCCATTTGTCGTCTGGGAAATATGTATATGGATACATCGTTATCATGATATGACACTATATATTTTTGGATATCGTTGTATCTTGTGGAGGCCGACAAGTTGGCCGATATTTGCCTATCACAGATATATCTGTATTGGCATATATGTTCGATATGTGCCAATATGAAGCTCTTTTTTGAGAGAGAGGGAGAAATTATTCCAAAAAAACTGTTACTTGACAAAAATCAAGAATCAGTTGGGCTCTAATATTATGATATAAGTGTTTATATAAGTACCAATAGTATAATGGTTAGTCGCAGCCCATGTTCCAGCTCATGATTTCTGCAAGCCATCCTCCACTGCTGGTGTTTTCTAAGGCAAGTGATGGCATCCATGGAGAGACCAGCAGCCTGCATCAACCCTCTGAAAGTGAGAGGCCTTGAGAAAGAGCAAGAAGGGCACAAAAAGGAGTTATCAAGTGTCAGGAAAATATTCCAGAAAAGAACAAAGCGAGAGAGAGAGGGGTTGGGATTCCAGGAAAGGCACACTGTTATCTCCAAATGTTTCTTTGCATTGTCTGGTTGTTTAACTAAGGCTGCCGGAGAGTTTTACTGAAGAATCCGCCTGGTGGCATTCCTGTGGCTGTTGACGTCAGGAGGCTTTGGCCTTTGCTTTAGAATCACAATGAAGTAATAGACATGTGTGTCATTTTGTGGAACAGTCTATTGATTGTGGTTGAGGAAACAATGCTTTTTTTTTTTCCTGAAGAGCCGGGTTGTTCATGTTGTGGTTGATCATCTTGCACTTGTGGCTACAGCTCGATGTTCTCTACCGTTGCCATCATGTTGGAAGCACTGCACAAGAATGTACGTGAGGTTTCACATGAGCTCATGGAAGGAAACTAACTTGTTGGTTTATCCTAATAAGTCACCAGCAAAGTCTCTCTATTTATCACCCTGCTGGGTTTATTAGAATTGGACCTCAAATATTCTAACCTCAACCCCTGCTCGCCTAAGTGTCTGTAGACAAATGAGCCCCCGATTCACCATAATTTACCAACTGGCGTTTTTTTATTCACCTCCCAGCATGAGAGTCGAACAGATTCTACTTTTTTGAAAGCATTCTAGGTTCAAGACAAATTAGTGTGTGTGTGTGTGTGTGTGTGTGTGTGTGTGTGTGGTTAGGATTTAGGAAACCATCTTTTGTCTCACATCTTGTTAATGACAGAGCAGACTATTTTAGAAAGACAGCAAGTTCTGAAGAGGAACATGTAGCAGGAACAACAGCCCCCTTCCCTACCATGACAATAACAGTGAAACCAGACAGCAGTCCTGAGCTAACAAAGTCATTGCTGAACTGCACATACACATACATTAACACACACAAGTGTGTCGCGGTCTCTACATTTGGTTTGGTTTGCTGAGGATCATCTCACAGCATGTGGGCTAAAGGTCATGTCTCTCTCTTTCTGTGTGTGTGTGTGTGTGTGTGTGTATCTCTGTCTCGCTCTCTGTTTCTGCCAGGAATTCTATTTTTTTCTCTTGTTGCAGCGCAGCCGGTCCTTTGGGTGGTTTTGAGGCAAGGGCAGGGCAAGACAGTGGTTAGTTTGCCTGAGCTGATAGATGTCCAGAGAGACTGTGGCTCGTTTTCGACAGTCCCATTTTTTATAATTAAAGCTTGTACGCTGGAAAGATACAATCATATAGTTGTAGAGCTGAAATGAGTAGCTATTCAATCGATTAACTGGCAAGTATTTTGATAACCTACTATTCATTTCAATTGTTTTTCTGGTTTTAGCTCCTCCAATTGTGAAGATTGGCTGCTTTTGTCTGTCTTATATCATTGTATCCAATTATCTTTTGGTTTTGGAAAGTTGGTTGGACAAAACAAACCCAAAGCTAGGGCTGCAAGATCTGTTTAAAAAAAAATAATCTAATTTGCAATTAGTTTTGACAGATATTGTGAGCCACGATCAGTTTGTCATTACAATTTTCATTGTCACAGAAAGAACTAGACATGTATTTGTGTCTGAGCCAGATAAACATGTGTGTTGTTTTCTTATATCTGGACAACAAGATTTGTAGGCAAGGGCATCTCTGCAGCACCACAGTACCTCATTATAATGCTGTCTGTCACGCATTTTAACGTAATCCAAAAATTGCGATTGATTGCGAGTGATTTCGATGATATGTCGATAGTCCTAGACCATAAAATCTGTAAAATGTTGTAAATATTTCACAACAAAACAACTAATCAGGAGAAGAATGCATTGAATTAAGCTAAAACAATTAGTTGAATGATCAATGAGGTGATTGACATAAAATTATTTAGCAACTACTTAGGTACTCAATTAACTTGCAGTCTTTTTATTTTAAGCAAAATTGGCAAAAATTCACATGTTCTGACTTCTCAAGTGTGAATATTTGCTGGTCTTCTTACTCAATGAATTGAATGTGTTGTGGGTTTTGAATAGTTTGACATTTTGTGCTCTGGGAAATCATGACAGACATTTCTCGGCTTTATGCAACATTTTGTAGGACAAAATTGAGAAAAATAATTGCTCGATTCATCAGTAAAAAAAAGTATTTGTTAAGTTGCAGCATTGTAGTCAGAAGGCCAACCCACTAGTTATATGATGAAGAAAAGTTCCCAACAAACTTATTCACTATTCAAATGGCTGCATGATATGAAGCACCTGGGTGCTCAGGTAGTCGGCGGCTTCAGTGAGGAATGTTGACTTTTCAGGAGTTGCTTTAGTGTGGGTTAATCAAGGCACAAATACAAGAACTGTTCTGTGCAGTGTGATCAATGCCGGGTGAAAATAAATGAGAGTGAAATTCAGTAAGGAGGCAACAGGGTTGCATAGTTAGTAGGAATGCCACCTTTCAACAAGGAGAGTTGTGATGACAAGCATCTGCCTTGCTAATGCACTCAAACCCCACAAGCCCCAGTGAAGCTAACTGCTCTGAGCTTTGTGGAATAAAGCTTAAGATAATTTTCTTGTCGTGTTTACAAGTATAATAGGATAATTTAAATCAAGACGGCAACATACTTCAGCTTTTTTAAGATGTACTGCAGCTCTCTATACTCTTTGCTGTAGTGACTACATGCCATTAGCAGGTTAGCTCAGCTAGCCATAGGCCCTATTAGCTGACTGTAGTGTACGTGGACCGTGTACAAGGAGGTTATGCTTTCACCTGTGTCCGTTTGGTGGGTGGGTGGGTGGTTGGTTGGTTGGTTTGTCAACAGGACTACAAAAAAATACTGAACAGATATCCATGAAACTTGTATGAAGGATGCGTCTCAGTCGAGAATAGACCCCATTCACTTTTAATGTGCATCTGGATAAAGGGACAGATCCAGGTTTTTTTTTTTAATCTTTCTTTAACATTGCAAGAAAGGATGTCTTTCAACATTTTTATTAATTTCTCAGAGAGTAATGCATCGATCTTAATGAAAAGTATTAGGTGTGTTTGGGTGTCTATTATCATTGAGTGAGTACAAAAGGAGATGTATCTGCTCTACTGAATGCCATTCTAGTTTAACTGATTGTGATGGACATTTTTCACTACTTTCTGACATTTACATGGACAAAACGGTGTCCCAGGGCTTCAGCTGCTCGTTTTCTCCAACCAAAAGATCAGAATCCAAAGAAATTCAATTAATCATCACAAGAGAAAAAAAAAAAACAGCAACATCCTCACGCTATCTGGAAGCGGTGATGAATTTGTTTTCATTATTGCTGCTGATTAATTTTCTGTCTTTGCGCCAGTTGTTAGCTTGAAATCCAAGAGTTTGACAAGGATTGGATGGATTGTTCTGCAAACTGAGAAGTTTGAGTGCAGAGCAGTTCCTTTGTTCCCTCCAGCAATGCAAGAAAAAGTCGCTGAGCTTTCGAAAGGCAAAGGTGCACCAACACATGCTTTATAAAAGGGAATCAATGGTTGACACTTGTTGACTTGTGGTCAGCCCCGTGTTTTGCAAACAAATGTGTGCAAACAGAGTGTAGGCCTTGAGTTTGATCCTCACAGCAGCCAGTGTGGTTATCATATCCTTTACCAGAAACACTACCTGCTCCCTCATTGTCGGCTGTTGTGCACAAGAGCACAAGCTACAGTAGTGCTGCTGCGGTCGATCTCGACAACTCACAATCCTTTCCCCCTGGGTTCCCTCTCTCGTTCCAGCAGTGAGTCATCAGCTCAGCAGAGAGTGAGAAGCGGGGAAAGGGGAGCGGGAAAGGGTGGTTCATACAGGGTTCAAGGCTCCCTCGCCTCATCCCTCGCTTCTCTCTCCTGACAGTTTCCCCAGAGCACATGACCCGTCTCAACCCTAAACCCCAGCGTTTCTGTGTGGCTCTTTGGCTACAGACACACTTGTCACTTCAGTGCAGTTTTTTTTTATGAATGTCTAATTATGTGAGATCACTTTTCTGTGCGTCTTTGCGCTTGGCATGAAAATGTTCTGTTCTGTGTCTCCTGCGGCTGTGTTTACTTAAAACAGCCCATGTGACTTTTGTCTTGTTCTTCCAATCTTTTTACACTTATAATGTGAGTGAGAGGACTTGCATCAACCAGCTGTTCAGGACTTAGTGGTTCAAGAAGTTTGTTTTTTCCAGAAGGTACTTTTGTTTAATTTGTCCTTAACCTAAATACTGTTGTGGTTGGTTTGTCTCTTGATTAGATACACTTTCAGCCCAGTACAGACTGATGCCTTTCTTTTTCTGTGTGTACAGACATGTTGTATCTGCACTCTGACAAGATTGGACAGAAAAACTCATGTTTATTATAGTCCTAAAAAGAGAGATTGTGCAAGTATAAGACTTCTACTTCTACTGAAGTTTGCATGCAATCCAGCTAGCCCCTTGTGGTCTGTCTAACTGCACGGCAAATTAGCTAATAAGCTAACAGTAGCTACAGTCATCGATGTATAAAACTAAAACAGTTGGCAGCGGTTAGCAGTTACTCTTGTGATATGCTGCCCCTATTTGTTGGGAGTCTCATATCACAATAATAATACGATATTGATAGGGCTCTAACTCACGGGTAAAGAAAGACAAATGTAAGTGTAAAATTTCACTAAGAGATGGAACAATAGCATTTTTT
Source organism: Pagrus major (assembly GCF_040436345.1). Classification (NCBI taxonomy): domain Eukaryota; kingdom Metazoa; phylum Chordata; class Actinopteri; order Spariformes; family Sparidae; genus Pagrus; species Pagrus major. The sequence goes on from NC_133224.1 coordinate 9,188,318, forward strand.
CCTTCCTGATACTGACTCATCGAGTTGAGTACGTGCAAACTTCTCATAAATGATGTGGTGTTGAATTGTTGCAGAGACGAGTGCAATCCTGATTTCAACATTTTGCGCTGGTATCAGAGGCATTCGGATACTGGTATCTGAACAACCTTAATTTCACTCACATAAACCACATTCACACTTTTGGTATCTGAAGAGGTTCCTTTGCTGTGCGTCTCAAACTGTCGGAGGTGTGATGATGCAATACATCTCTTGTGTTTCCTCTATCATCTCTCTGTCTGAGCAGAAAACACTCATAGACTCTGAAAATGCACCTCCACCAAATCTCCCCAGATTTGCCCATGTCATTTCTACATTCACGGCCCAGAGCTCAAGCTCTATCAGATCCAGGTGAGGTGATTTTACCTTGTGTTCAGTAATACCGTGTTCTCTATTGAATTTTTTAAATTGAGGCAAATCAGTTCGGCGATGACCTCTTTGTAGATCCACTGCGACTGGTCAGACGTGTCGGACTATCTCGATTGAGGACACATGTTATCTGAGGACTGAATGGAGCCAGGTGGCACGACAGTATAGAGAAAACAGTCAGAGCTGCGGGATTCACAAAGGAGACTTCATTAAAGATAGAACAAGCATCAAGGGAGTGTGTGTGAGTGCAGGTTGGCTCCACAGCGCACACTGGAAATTTCATTATTTTGTGTTCACGACATGTTGTATGTGCAAAAGTAATGGAGTATGTTCCAGCCTGCGCGCCAGATTACACTCGTTAATGTGTACCGTTGATGTGCAAGTGAGTGTACGTCTAGATGTCTTATTGATTGTGTGCCAGGCCAAGAAGAGTTTTAAAAGTCTGTCCAGAGAGCTCCATATGGAGCATTGATGTCGGAGAGTGCGGTCAAGAGGGGGGAGAGATGGAGGGAAGGAAAATGAAGGGAGGGAGGGAGGGAGAGGGAGACAGAACGAGGAGGCCTTTTCTTTGGCTTTTCTGCCTCTGTCATTAAGCTCTCCCATGTCAAAGACAGATGGAGCTGGTGCCCTGTGTGTGTATGTGTGTGTATTTGTGTATGGAGGCACTTGCAAGTGCAGACTGATGTGACCCACCCAACTCTACAGACACACACACACGCTGACACACACACACACACACACACACACACACACACACACACACACACACACACACACACACACCATTGAGCCCTGCCCTTGATTCTGCCTCCAGCGGGGCGTCTCAGGGCAGCTACCAGACCTCTGCCATCTGCAGTCAGTCAGCCTTGTGGGTCGGACAGCTCATCAGTAGTCCGTTAACTCCGTCAACTGAGTTCTCTCTGTTTCAGCTCCTATCTGCTCATGCAACATTAAATTCTTATAAAAGATCATTTTCAAGACCCTTTATGATTCTGATCACATCGTCCTTCATTTTCTTTTGTTTCATCTTGCCCTTCTCTTTTAGGTTGGCAACCAGAGTGGATTAATGTTAGGGGAGATATTGAAAGTAGAAATTCTTTATATACGCTTAAAGCTGTGTTTGACTCATTTTCGGTCAGTGGTTTGCCTACTTCAAAACAAAGAAATTTGGACGTTATTTCATGTAAGAAAGAAGGGCCAAGCAAGGTCATATGTGACATACTAAAGATGGATTTCACATCCAGTGTTTTCCTAGGTTTGTGAAAGGCTTAGACCCAAGAATTTGGGTTTAGAGGCAGGGCTATACAGTGCGAGCATTTCACTCGCATTTGCCCCTAAAAAAAAAATGTATGTGCGAACCGGGAAAATGATTTCGGCGCACAGTGTGCGAGCAAAGGTCACAAGTTACCATCACAACCACAAGTTACCGTCACAACCTATTTTACTGCGATCGTTCAAAAACTACAAATCCCACAATCCTCTGGCCACAAAGCACCAATCACAGTAGTTTTCTGTAATGACACAACCAGTGTCACGCGAGAGGTGACAGGTCAACGGAGGGGAAAAAAAGAGTGAACTTCCTTTAACTCGTAGAAGAAATAGAAGAAGAGAGTGCGAAAGCAGGATGAAATCGATTGAGTATTTTTTCAAATGGAAGCGAGAGGAGCACAATGAGAAGGAGGAATCGGGAGATAAGTCGAGAAAGAAAGAGGAGGAACCGAAAAAGTGGAAAGTTGTAAGTGATGCGGCGGAAGTTGTGGGGCTAGCGCTAGCCTTGATGTTGACGCCATGGCGGCTACCGAAGACCCTGTCCCCGCTGCCCCACCGACTGGAGGAAGAACCTACAAATTCAACGAAAACTGTCTCAAAACTTTCCCGTGGCTTCAATATGACAACAAAGTGATGTTCTGCAAATACTGCAACTGACATCCTTTGTGTTTAGTACACATTGGATACAAAATGAAATGAAAAAAATGAAATCAAACACTGTACATTTAAGAAATTGTTTTGTGCTGCCTGAAATGAAAAAAAAAAATGAAATCAAACACTGTAAATCAAAATTTTGTTTGTGCTGCCTATTTAAGTGTGAAGTGTTAAGCATTGATAAATAAATATTTTTTGTGCTCCCAGATATATCTTTGTGCTCCCAGATATTTTACTTAGGAGAAAAATGTCAGCGTAGAGCCCTGTTTAGAGGGGCCTTCCCTAAAATATAGGGAAATAGTACATTTCTTTATTAAAAAAAATGCAGTTTCACATCATTTTGGACCATTAGTATTACCATATCTCGCTGAAGAAGTCCACTAGGGACTAGTTACAACCATTAGATCCGTCATTTAGTTAGTTTTGATGCTCTCCACATTGATTTTACATTCATTTGGCTTAGGTGGAGTGCAGTAAAATTCAAAGAGCATGTAAATAGAACTGCCTGCAAGAAAGGGAATGGACTCCCCCTAAAATTCAAGGCAAACTCGAATAACAAAAATTAGTCATGTAGCCACAATCATGCACTGTGCCCTTTCATGTGGACAGGAGTTGGCCCACGACACTGCTTTTACTTTCATAGCCATGTAGTTTTTGTAAATCCGGTAAGAAATTCAACCTGCACATTGGTCTTATATTGATCTTCCTCTGTTCTTTTGCTTGTATATCCTCTCCCTTTCCTTGTGGATAGTTGTGGTTGCTTCATAGCTCCATATATTTGTAGTGACTCTGCCCTCACCACTCCTAGTTGGCTGCTGCGATTGTTGGCATGCATGGTGGCACATGCCAGGCAGCAGTGCCAAGCACACAGAGCAAGCCTCCACATCTCTCTGTTGTCTGGGAGACTTTCTGTCCACTCGTCTTCCCCTTATTTACATCTCTCTAACTGTCCCTCTCGCCTCCACCCCCTCTTTGAAGACCTTGTCCAGGGTTGACTTAGCATACGAGTTTACTGCCCAAACTTGGCCCGCCTTCACTGCGACAGTTTTTTCTCAATGATTAAATACGTGCGTGAAGGATGTGTGCGTAATACCCTCGCTGCAGGCCACACACAGCATGGCACGGTGCAGCTGAGGAAGTGAGCCTATGAGTTAAAGGAAAAGTCTGCCGTCTATGCTTGGTGTCTGTTATAACTGCGTAACAGCGTGTGTTGGGGTTGTGACATCAGTATGCAGGTATTTTTTTCATCGGGCTGCCAGGGCAAATGTAGCCAGCGGGCACGAATTTCCAAATTTCTCTCACTTAGTCCCCTCCACACAAACACATTCACTTGCCTGGTGAGACATGTTATTTCCACCCATTTTTTCTCTGTCCGGTCTTGAAAATTTTGAAATCACGCCATACACAGGTAACTATAACAAGGAGCACAGTGTCTCGATCCCAGCCTGTTTGTGTCTTTCAGGTAGTGCTGATTTTTGGCAGGACTTCACGAAATAAAGCTCCTAGGCATGAGTTGGTACTTCTCAGAAGTCTTTTATGAGCTCGATAACAGGTTAGCATGGCAATGCCAGCCCATTATTTTGCTTTGCTTATTGTGTCTGGTGAATATCAATAAGCTTGTTGACAGGTGTCAGTTCATGTCAGCTGTACAAAAGGTGGCTGTCAGCTCCGTCCTTCGCACACATCAACATGAGTACCTTCCGCACCTGAATGCACCACTTGCTAGATCTTTGCTTCTATGAAATAATCCATGCACTTTCAGATTCATGCTTCATTTTTGAAGATGTTTTGAAAACCTACTTTTAATTGATCTGGAGTTCAACACAACACACATTGCCTCAATTATATGGTATTTACATGTGATCTCGGTATCAGTATTTATGGGTATAGTATTTGGCAACCATCTTTCTTCAGAATCACTGTAAGAGTTTGCCTACATCACTTGGTGTTGCTTTAATTGTCCACCTTAATCACTCTGGCTTGCCTCGCTTTTCAGTTTCTCTCTTCTTTCTGCTTTTTCGTTGACAGCGTGTTTTCTAAAATTTTCACCCGCGATTCAGTTGTCAGAACAGCAGGTGAGCCATGCGTCAATGAAGCCAATCAAAACCAGTGCGCACCAAATGACATTGCAACAACCAGTCACACTTACAAGATTGTACAAAAAAGCATATGTAGGCCTAGTTGTAAATGTAGATCTAACATCAGAGAGCGTCTCTCTCTGCATAGCATGTGTGATTGACAGTAGACGGAAGAGAAGAGCGAGGGCAGATCGCGGATGGCATTGTTCTCTCTTGGACAAATAAAAAACAATGAAAATTATAAAATGCTAAAATGGGTTACCAAATATACTTGGGTGCCACCCGCCTAAGTCAAGTCTAGGTGTGGGAAACGCTCATAATGCAGCCAAAGAGGCTTTGTTTGAATTATTGAATACTGTCAAAAGTGTCTGGATGACAAGGTTTATAGTCAAACTGTAAAAATATCCAACCTCTGTTACATGTCATTGTCACAAGTTTTTGATCACCACTTTTGAGGGATCACTGCAAGAAATGTGTGTATATTAGCTGATATATCTTGATTGGAATTTCCTACTCCTTCTTCAATATTGGCATCGGCCCAAAATTTGAGTATCGGTCGTGCTCTAATGTCAATACTGTGGTTATCACCACACCCCTAGTCAAACTGCAGGAATTAATTTGCTTGGTTATGTTGTGTAACTTTGATTAGCATTAAGACCCATTTAGGCTGCCAGGCAGAGCGCACTCATTGAACTTTAGCTGATTTAGGAAATCTAGAGATGACATGTAGATTATTTTTGTACCCCATCGACCAATTGATTGGATTTGCCTTGAAAATAAGTTTCCCCTGGTGAACTCTGTGTATAAGCACCTTGTTTTCAGCTAAGGTTAGAGACGGATCATATATTTGGTGTCACTGAGACAGCCCATGGCTATGGAGGCCAGTGGAAGCTGTGAGGGAGCATGATGTTGATAATGAGGTGTACAGCCACTCCGAGGAGTTGTGATATCTGCTATCAGCCCTCAGGCAGGGAAACCAGACACCTTTTTATAGGCCTAATCCCTCTTCCCATCCCTCCTCTCTCTCTCGCACTGCTGTTTGTGTGCACTGTCCTGGAGCTCTGTGTGTATAGTGTGTGAGTGTAAATGCAAATCCATATATACACAGTCTCATATTCACACAGGGTCTGTGTCAGAGTGCAGTTGACCCACCCTGGTGACAGATGTGTGAAAAATGGTTTAATTAGGTGCAGATTGAAGCTTACTCTCAATGAATCTAGCACTTTTTATATCTCGATGTTATCATATAGTACGCACTATTAAAAAATATGTTTTGGGTGGTATTTATGATGAAGTAATACCATCAGAACAGATTATTAACAGCTGTGTTTATTAATAGTATAATCTGTTTCAGGCCACATCCACATGTGTGAACACACACTGCCTGCCAGTTGACCTCAGAGGTCACACCCTAACCCTTGACCTTGAACATATGAATGATGGCGTCTGGCGTCTGTGGGTTGTGTTTTGGTCCCCAGGGTAGCTCTAGGTCCACAAAAGATGGATATGTGTGTGTTTGTCCATCTAAAATGTAGACAAAATATGAAAGTGCTCAGCCAAATGTGTCGACCATTATTAATTTCACAACATCAGAGATGAAGTTTACACAATGCTGCCAATATTTTCCTTTAAACTGATCTAATCTTTTCAAGGAAATATTTTGTTTATCTTACGAAACAAATTAATTTACATATTTGAGTAGATTCCAATGAACTGTCAAGTTTTTGATTCTTGTCAACTCAGTGCGATGCATAGATCATTATCTAGCTCCGACCAGAATTTCCTTTGCTCTACCATATATTTTGCAGTCTTGTATGGAGAGCATCTTACTGTTGCAGCTGAGGAACAAGAGCATTTCGCAAACAGGTTACTAACACCCATGCTTTTCACTAGAAGTCACACATTCTTAAGCAACACAGAAAAGCGCAGTCACTACACATCAGTTTGGATAAGAGCATTCAGCAGTGTCATCTGTGGTGCAGATTAACTGGGTTCTACTGTGATCAATTTCACTTCTTACATTCATATTTGTGGCTTTTTGTCAACTTTGCCTCTAAAAATGGAAACAAAGCCCGTAGTTTCTATGCTTAAGTTGTTAGTGTTGTTACAGCGTCTTGATTTCCATGTTTCCTTTGCAATGTCTCTCAGTTCCCATGAAGAAAAGGGTTTTATATATTGTTCAGTGTATTTTTAGAGAGATGGGCAGCTGGATTCTTGCCCCTCTTTCAGGATGTTGCTGCAACACTCAACAGCTGTATAGCTTTGTTGGATTTTGATTATAGGTGGAATGCACCTTGTCAAAAATGTAACAAAAAAAAAACATATTGTGGACTATGGGGCATAAGACAACAAGAAATTGATCCTTCCCTTTGTTTCTGGTGCTTGTAGTGTTTTTTTATGGTGGCCATAAGAGCTCCACATCCTGCAACTTAAGTAGAAAGCGCATACAAATAGAGAAAACGCAACCATATCACAAAGTCTGCAAGAAGTGCAGATGACAACTGTTTCCAGGGGGTGCGAAAAAGTGATGCACACAACCAGGGCATGCTCTTTGTCCCAGAAACAAAACATTTTTTCTCATATTCCAACACCACTGATGGATAGTCGACTTCAATAACTTCAAGAGTCACAAACACTGCAACAACAAGCTGTCCCAGCCATGTGCATCCCTTTTTAGTGTCCCCTGGAAACAATTTCCTTTGTAATCTGTGTTTAATGATGTTGGGATTGCTGATGGTGAGATCCCTCGTGAGAATGTAGTATTGTTTTTCAGATGTTTGTCTCAGGGTAGTTGTTTCCTTTCTTAGTTTTTCATGTGATGTTTTTTTGGTGTATTTAATTTACACAGTGTAAGAGTTTAATAAGCCACAACTGATCCTTTTCCTCTGTAACATCTGCCCAGGGCTACAGATGAAAAGCAGCTTTGATACAATACATGTATTGTGCATTTTTCCCTACTGAAAAAAATAATAAACAATAAACAATTTCTGGCAATAAAAAAAATATTGTAACTATTAGCAGAAAAACAATAATAAAATATTGGTAATAAAACTTAGCTGACCTTCAAAATATTAATTCTCAAAGTTGATATTGTCTGAGAACATTAATCTGGTCATGTTGTTGTGTTACCACAGAAAAGTTTGTGAGACCCAGAAAATTGAACTTCTCCTGTTTGATTCATTAGAGATGTATCAGATACATGCCTTAGCAACAGAGCAAAAGCTGTATGTGTATCTGTGCACTTTTTGCATAAGAGCATGTGTCTTTTGAGAAGTCTAGCACACAGTGCTGAGGACATGTCAGGGTGTGTATTTCGGTCTCTTCTGAGCCTTCGGGTGTTGATGTGTGTTTTTTTCCTCCGCACTGTTTGGACTGTCAGTCACAGCTGTCAAACACATCCCCGTATGAACGGCAGGCTGGGTTCACACTCTCTCAATCAACCCCCCGTTGCGTGTGCATGTGTTGACGTGTGTTAACGCGTGTTTGTGTGTTAGCATGTGGAGGTGGGTGGTCGAGGCTCTATTCATAGCAACTGCCATCCCACTGTCACCAATACCTCGTATGTCAAACTACCTGTCAAAGAGCGATGAGAGAACCCCTGGGTTTTCCCTCCGTGCTCCACCCAGAGGTTAATTTTATTCTATTATTATTCAATCTATCTGTGCTTTGCAGATTGTATATTTAAGTGGGAGAGACCTCTGAAAAGTGATTTTATCAATGAAAGTTAGAGCTACATTTAGTGTTCATTTTCATTTCCCCTGTGGCAACAACAAGCTAAACATAAACGGTATTCCAATTTCAGGAGTCACATTCTCACAGTTAAACTTTCATCGATAAAATATCAAATTTTCTAAGATTTGATATATTTGACATTATAAGATAATATAAGATTATCAACGTAACGGCTTTTAACCAGGACCGTCAGTATATGCATGAAGTGGCTTGTGGAAAATAAGATATGCCAAATTCGGCAGTCTGCAGCTGTTATTTCAGTGTGTTAGATATATATTTAATCAAACATCATATATTCTGCACAAAAAATGAATTAAATTCTGCCTTTTCAGTGTGCAGCAGTATTTTTTTTAGGTAAATATGACTATGGGATCAATCTAAAAATGCTTAATTTCAGTCATTTCTTAGTCGTAACAATTTAAAGCAACAAAATTGAAACTGTGCAGGTCTTGAGACTAATGGCATCCTGTTTTACTTCTGTATGTATGTATGCGTGGCTGTTGCTTAGCAAATAACTGAACCAAGCACTGAGCGTGTCTTCTCATGTTGTTGCTATAGTTACTGTCACTGCCTGGCTACTCAGCGCTACACCAAAGAAAAATAAGACGAATTGAAATCTGAGAGTAGGCATTTAACTCACTGTCGACATGGGACAAACCCTTTTTCCTCCTGTACTGTTGAAATCGTCAGGAGAGCTTGTTAGCTGTTAGCGTTAGTGGTTCCTGCAGTGTGTTTAGCTGAGGGAGCTAAGTGCTAACAAAGCTAACAGTGCAGCACTGAAACTGAGAATTTCTGTTCAGACCAACATGAAGCTGTTTAATTTGACAACAAGTTTACAGTAAATAAATGTATTGTAGTACTTCAGCTGAGTACAGTTTGATTGTAAAACTTTGTAATAATTGTACTTTGAATGCTAATACTTTAAACTTAAAACTAAAGATTGTAATAAAGTAAAGAAACACTTTGATTTCGGACATTCACTTGGAGCCTTGCATTTGCCAACATATTTTGCAAAGGTGATGCTGGCACCTCATGTATGCCCTCCAGTAAAACAAACCAAAGTAAGATTTAGTTGACTTTTAAAACATTGATCTGATTTTTAGAAAAAGCTGCATTTTGCTAAGCTGAATATTTATTTTTGTCTTTATATTGTTGAAATTTCTCGTAAAGCTGACATGTTGTGACATTTCAGTCTAAAAACAGGGTCATATGTTTTGTTGTGAAGTAGAATCTTTATCTACACAGTAATTGTGGTTGTCTTATTGCTGGCCACTATCAACAATTGTGACCACTGGCCAAAATCTTCAGATCAAATAAAGATACATGACTTTGAAAAGCAGAATCTTTATAGAATCCTGATAAATTGAAAATAAAAATCTTCGCCCATTTGACTGCGATAACTCCCATCTCATTTCTAGATGACTGGGTGTCTGCCGCTTACAGTCAGCCAGCCTCTGGTCCAGATTTGACAATTTTTTTTCGGCCCAGAGATGCTCACTATGAGTTTGTGGTTGCGTGTGTGCTCTGTGAACGAGGCCTGAGGGGAGGTTTGGTATGGAGTTTCACTCTGAGTTTTCAAGTCGGGCCTGCTGCTGGTTAGAGGTGTGGGGTTTTAATAAGCTACCGCAAAAATATGGTCTGTCACCCTCCGACTGCTCTTGTGTTTAGCTTCTGAGAAATTAAAGTGTCAGTCTGATTGTCAGCCTCTGCATATGTGTCGACATCTGTGTGTGTATTCTAAAGAAGCCAAAACAAATTTATATTATTAAAATTTATATTGGGAATAAAGTGAGTAGAATTTCTAATCTGCGGTAGGTTTTTCAATATAGCCAGTGGTGTTAGTTTATTAAATGCTTACTGTAATATTTTTGGACTGGTATGCAGAAGAAGGAGTCTCCTGAAAGACAATATTCAGTTTTATTCTTAACATTTTAAAGCCTACATACTTCCAAAAACATTACAAGCATTTAATTTTCCCTCAGAATATTGTTGTTGGCAGGACGGAGGAGCTTTTATCAATTTTCCCATGGCTCTCGGGCTACAGTTTAGTTCCAACCAGCGCAGAGAACAATTTGGTTGGCGAACGTAATCCATCACTGTAAAAAGAGAAGCTGACAATCTCGCTTTGCAAAGTTGCATCAGACTGGAAATCTCAGGCTGTAAACTTTTACACCATGAAGGATGTTCCCTTCGTGTCTCAGTCAGATTAATGTGTGCGTTCAGGCAAACAAGCAGGTGACATGACGGGAGTGAGTGTGTGATACTTCCACGTTCTACTTCTCTGATTTTTGTCTGTGTCTGAAAAGTTTTAACCAATAGTGAGTGCTCTCTGTGGTTCGGTTAGGAGGACCCTCATTCTGTCAGTCACAAGCCAGTCAAGCCAACAGATGAAGCAAAGCAATGTGCCTCTGCCAGCCATCGTCCTTGAGATTAAATGGAACTGAAATCCAGCTACAGTTTAACATCTTTTCTTTACAGTGGTACCTTCAGTTAGCCTTTGGTTTTGAGTGGACAATAGAAAATACCATCACTAAAAATATCATTTGGTCTTCATACAACTGTTACAAACATTAAGTTGTTGTATAGTTAGACATTTAATGAGCAGATAAAAAATATGTCAGTGTTGTCTGACCAACACAAAATGAATTTTAGCACAGGAAACCTGCCCGGTGACTAGAGATGGAACCAAAAGTGAGTTTTTATTGGCCAGTATTAATAGATGAATGAAAATATAAATCAGTTGGGTACATCCCCGCTTGAGTGGCAGCCGCGACCAAAGCCAAGCTTGCTGATAACCATAGTTATCTGATTAAGTGGCTTACCTCTACATTTCAAAAGTAATGGTAAAATTTACAAATAGAAGAGGATTTTTAGAGTATAAGCTTGCTTCACTGTATTTTTAATTTATAAATAACTCGTTTTCTCTCTATAAAGAGGCAGTATCAGATTCTATGCTACAAATTTGAAACTAGGACTGCAAGTAATTCACTATCCATTCTTTCCATTATTTTCTGAATTATTAATTGTTTTGTTTGTTATATGTCAGAAAATAGTGAAAATGAATGTTAGTTTCCCAGAATGAAATGAGATGGATTCACGTACTTGTTTTGTTTGATAGTCTAAAAACAAAAGATTTTCAGTTAAATATCATAAAGTACAAACAAAAGCATCAAATTCTCTCATGTGAGAAGCTGTAACTAGCAAATATGTTTGTGTTTTGCATTGTTGCTTGAAAAATGAGTGAAATAATCATCAAAATAGTTTGATTAATCGACTTACTGTTGCAGCTGTATTTGAAACCAGAATTGTTTACTAAATAGGGTCCCAATGAAGTCTGACTGTCTGGTGTTAGCATTAGGGCTGCAACCAAGGATTATTTTAATCGGTTAATTTGCAGATTATTTCTACGATTAATTTAGTTAATGAAATGTCCAAAAATATTGCAAAAAGTGCTCTTAACAACTTCCCAGAGCCCAAAGTGCTGTTCTTTTGTCTTCTTTTGTTTCTTTTTGTCCAAAACCCAAAGTCTTTTCATGTACTACCAAAAATGACATAGAAATGCAGCAAATCCTCACTTTAAAGAAGCTGGAACCAGTAACTTTTTGACATTTTTGCTTGACAAATGACTGAAACAAAAAAATTGATTATCACTATAGTTGGTATTCATTTTCTTTTGATTGACTTAACTGATAAATCCGAAAAAGTTTAGGATTATGCCCCTGCCTTCTATTTTCTGGCTCCGTTGGCAGTTTAATGCAAACATTTGTCCTGCTTTGATATTTACCAAAGTTGATGCCCTCCTAAAAATTGTGTAAGGACAACCAAGTATTTGATAGACACAGGCTCAACACCCTGTGAGCCAACAGTGACATCACTCTCACTTCCCAGTGAAAGCCCCGAGTCAGGACATCCTCTTCCACTGTAGATGGAACAACAGTTTGTCTCATCTCATACCACTCCACTGGCCTTGGCACACTTGCCCATGAGTAACCATGCCAGGGTAAGCTACCTGCTGTTTAATGGGCCTATCATGTTCCTAATGGGATATCGGCAAAGTAAAAAGGGCCTATTTCAGGCTTCATAAACAGACCTGGAAGGGACGAGGAGTGTATGGGACATGAGTTTAGTGGTTTACAAGGCTTGAAAAGCAGCAATTTTCCTTACACAACTAAAAATCTTTATCATGTGCTGTTGATATCAAAATAACTCTTATTTGATTTGGAAGCAGTGTTGTTGGCATAGAAATATTTACTTTTAATGCAGTTTGGACTTTTGTAAGCTCTGTTTTAACAAAACTGCCAACAAACTCCAGTAGTGTTGTTGAAGATTAATCTGTAAAGTAGACTTACTTGACTTTTAAAATGATTGCTTCCTCATATTCTTTTTTTGGTTGATGATTTTTTAATGGCAGAAGTGCTGCCAGTACAACAGTTTCACATCATATACTGCTAAAATACATTTGAAATAGTGCAGTTGGTGGCAATGTTAAATGAAGAAGTTTGTATTTGTTTTGTATTTTGCTTTTTTTGTCTTAAATTTGATGCTTTGGCTTCTTTTTCTTGTCCTCATTAGTACATAATTGATAAATGGGACCTGGTTTCAGCAGTAATCATGTGTTTGTGTTGCTATTTTCTTGCTGGTATCATCCTCTGTATGCTCTAGTATTGTAGTGAATCCTATCGTGTTGCTTGATTTGTCACCACTGCAGCTCGACCGCAGTGTTTGTCAGCCTCGTTGTATCCTGCGGAATCAGTGATAGTAAGCAGGAGGTGAGGAGGAGGGAAGGGAGAGTGGTGATAACGGATGGAGAGCAAATTAGACAAAACTCATCTAACACAGCTTCCTTTTCCTCCATTGACCTCCGGCTTCACTTAAGAGTGTCTGCGTGTGTGTTAGAGGCAAAGAAATAGTCCCTTTTCATCCTCACAGTTGGCTGCATTTGGTGCTGCAGCTCACGTCATAGGGTATTATTCGCAAAGGAAAAAGATGAGACAAATTTTGGGTGTGAGCACTTATTAAATAGCTGCATGTGTCACACTTTTGCAGAGATGGAGCCCTCTGTGCCTCACAAAATGGGATTAAAATGCGGAAAACAAAATTATAGAACAGAAATAGGCCACATGAATAAATAAAAGGTTGAAAAACATTTTTAAAAAATACATATTTGAAACGGTAAAAGTGTTACGGGAAGACAAAAGTGACTATCTTACTTTAATGGACAAGAAGGCTTTAAGTCATTCTGTGACTGTAATGACCCTTTTGGCTTTTATGCAGCTCATTACAATTGATATAACTCAGATTTGACACTTATGTGTTATGTTAAGTCAAAAATTCTGTGCCTGAACTTTCTTGAACTTTGCCACCATGCATGCCATTTCATACTCAGGCCTACCCTTCATAAACTGCAGATGCAACAGTCCCCATGCCTTTCTTTTCTTTCTGCAAATCTACCTTTTGCGGTTTCCTGTGTTTGGTCTCCTTTGTCTTGGTGTTTGTCTCTCGAGCGAGTGTGTCGAAAGTGAGCGCGTGGAGGTGATACAAAACAGCGGTTTTTCACAGAACTTGCAAACCCAACTCTTTAACACATCTGACCGACGTCGCCTCTTTTTCACACATTGTTCCTTCACAGTAAAACCGGCCTTCCTGTCCACAGTAGTTTCATAGAATCCCATTAAAGTACTTGAAGATTTTTTGAGATTAAGGATGTGAATTTTGATGCATGCATATTGTACTTTCATAAGGCTTTTATTTTTATGATCAATGCTACAAAATCTTCAAAAAGTAGCGTGTGAAAGCAGCCTCGACTGATTCATGTTTCTTGCGCCCTCTCTCCCCTATTTCACCTTCCTTTTCTCTCTCTATATCCACCAAATCCTTCCACTTCAGCTCGGCGTAGATCCCATTCTCCCTCCCTCCACAACGTATCCGCTTCTTGCCTCGCCTTTAATCTCACCCCACACTCCCTGCAGTATCCTCTCTTCCATCGCTCCGTCTTTGCAGTGGAAGGGGTGAGGTTAAGAAGGGGGGGGAGGATGGGAGGGAGACGAGAGCCGTCTGGAATCCATTAGCCAGTTGAGGCATCAGTGTTTCGCTGTGGGAACCTTATTGATTGCCCTCCTTTATAATTATTCCACCTCCACTCCCTCCTTCTGGCTCTTGCACCAATCATGCTTTCAGTTTCTCTCGCTTTCTCCTGCCCTTTATCCCCTCTCTGCCTCTTCTCCCTTGCTTTTTTTATTGCTATTTTCATCCCTCTGTTTGTGTTTGCGTGCCGCTTTTTTCAATTTCGCACCATGCCTGCGTGCCAAAACCCCTCACCAGACGAGCGACACACAATCTGTGTGTTTACTGACGGCATGTAAGGTGTATTGACATACTTATCAGCAGCATGCAACGCTACCACATCCTACATAAGGAGAAAAACTGACTCACACACACTCTGCTCCTCTTGACACATGTACACACACACACACCCCTCCATACAGTCACATCCACGTGCTGCTTACATCCTCTTTATGCCAGCCATGTGCCTTTATCTGCATGTTATTGTAGTGCATCAATAGACGGATGTTGATAGGTCAATGTTTGTTACCTCTGAAAAGTGGTGCATTGCTGTAAAAAGGAAGGCACTCAAAATGTTTCCATGTAGTCAGTAAGCTATTAAAGAAAACAAAAGGACAGTTGCAGTGTTTTAACTTTGCTACAAACCTACAGTATGTGCATTGTAGTGCTGCTTAAGAACAGTTTGTCACATATCTGCAGTGACATACGCTCTTGATCGTTTGTTGTTGCTGCAGCAAGAGGCTGATTGAACGCTGTGGGGACTTTGACCTCAGTATGTTTGTCACAAGCTCTGGAAATTAGTTTAGCCATGAAACTGGGATTTAAAAAAATTACATTCGATAGCATTTTAACCACCAACAGGAAAAGTTGATAACATCGAGGGCATAGAATTTAACATTTTTATAAAAAGCTAAATATAACAAGGCTATTACATGACAACAATATATTACTTTTCCTTTCTTAGCTAGTAGCAGAGAACAGCAGAAAGACTCTAGTAAATCTTAAACATCAAAGTTTATTACTAGGCTTTATTATGTATATGGTAAAATACATAATTTTATTATTCACCATTAATGAACTGTAAATTCTTATTTAGGCTGTCAGCATACTTTGTACAACTGTCACAATTATGCAGCATAGAGCTGCATGGACCCATAGCTAGCTGGCTATCTTGTGCTTGCTTGCTCACTACTGTTATTGCAAGCAAAATACTTAGTGCTATAAATACTTCAGCAGAGAGAGTCCGTGCTGCAGCCAAATTAGTGGAAATGGTGGGCGGCGACTATCCAGAACTGCTGACATGTATGGCGACTATTTGCATGTTTCCCACAAACACCAACAGGAGCAGAAGTAATTCGGCTGCAATGAATTTTTGGTGTGGGTCAGTTTTTGTTGGGTACCGTCGCAGACAACCAGCCAATGGCAGCGCATGTCTGTTGCATGAAAATGTTACCCCTGGCTTGCATAAACATGCTAGAAACCTTCTTCAGAAGCATTGTCATTTTTTTTTTCTCTTTTTCAGCACGTTTGAGCTTATATATGGCTAAAAATGAGGCAAAATAGAATAAAACAGAACCTGTGAAGCATTCATTCAAATGTAGAAATAAGAAATCATTTAGACCAAAAGGATGACATGAATACATATGAGGGTTTAATTCCATGAAATAGTATCCCTGGAAATACACTTCAAAGTATTTCCCATTTTCGCGAGAATAAAAAAAAAAAAAACGAATAAAAACATTTTGTAGCTGGAAGAGGGCATGTCAAGGGCGCAACACGAAGAGGCGCATTGAGTGCACACAGATCCAAGCAGCGTCTCCGAGAGCATACAGAGCTGCAGCTCACATGTGACAATGAGACCAACCTGGCGGTAAACCTGCAGCAGGCCTTCACCATGAAGTCCAAAACCTGCTCCAGAGGAGGAGACCTCATTAAAAACTGCAACCGTAGAACTACAGACGGCTCACAGCCTCGCATCCAGCAGCCTCTGAGCACTAACAGAATAATCCTCCTCAGCTTCATAGAATGTCTTTGAAAACACCAAATAACTTGCTTTAACCAATTTTGTTTGTTAATGCAGTAAAGATTTTTTTAATATCATTTCCATGAGGCTCTTCTTCTCAGCAGACGGATCACAGGCAATGAACTTAGCACATAATATTCCTCACAGTCGCAGCTGTAGCACAGTTAGCGAGCTGCATGTTGATCGAGTCCAGTTCTTTTGATCATTATTTTTTATCATTATTAATACCACAAAATAATACACTAAAGCGGTCAGATGGTGAACCCAGATTTATGCGTATTTCTCCATGTTGCCTTTAGTGTTGTTTGAAATATGACCTGAATTGAGAGGCAACCTGTGACTTCATTTCACCAATAAACAATTAATAGTTCATCCATCCAATTAGCCAATTAGTAGAACATGTGTCTGGGGTTTTTATTGTGAAAAATGTTACAATTTCTTTTCTCACTAAACTAGGATCTAAAGGTTATTAAATACAATATGTACGTGTATGTATATGTATGTGGTGACACTGAACCACTGTGCTGCCCTGTTTGGCCTTGAACCAACACCCACAATTTCATGACTTAAAGCGTATAGTTTGACAGTCTTTACCGGCTGCAGGGATGTCCCATAAATACACATTTACATGATGCAAATGATGGGGGTGGGAATCTTTGGGAATCTCAAGATTTGATTTAGAGCTGCAGCAATTGCTCTGTATATCAATCTTGATCTTTTTCTTTTTCTTTTTTTTTTGAAGAAAAACACCTAGCTTTGATTTGCTTCTGATTCTTGGTGCCATGTTCTAATTCAGAAGTGATTCTCGGTCTGACCTAATGAAGGCCAAACAGACCAAAATGTTGTATAAATAAATATTTTAGCAGTAAGCGAGACAGCGTGTGGGTGTTCTTCTCATTGTTCTCGGTTCAGTAAATAGAAAACAGGGCACTATTTTCCTGGCTCCATTTCCAGTGCACTGTGTACCAAATGGATTTTTTTTTTTTACTCACATTTTTAGATTACAAATGAGGCGAACAGTGAACCTAACTTGATGAATTTGACGCCTGACCAATCAACAAAATAACAGAGAAAAATGTGAAAATATCACCAGGAAGCATGTTTTAAAGTCTACTGCCTGTATATTAATAATTTAAGTGTGGTGTCTCATTAAACAGATGTTAGTCTACATGTTCTAGGGTGTGTTTTTTTCTTTTTTTGGATGTTTGCTTTAGCTGCAGTATTTCCAGAAGTAAATGATATTGGGATGCTCTTGGAGCTCTGGCTCTCTATGGATGATACTGGCTGAAGGCGGTAGCCAGCGTGTCAATAACTGACACAATGCCAAAGCTCTCCAGGTGGAACTCACACTAGGGAATCCAGCCTCTGCACGTGCCAAGACACAGACTGTAATTTCACTTTATGAGACTAATAAGACTGTGATTATTTGGCTGAACGGAGGGCTTTGTACTGACTGACAGTTAATGACAAACGTGTGAAGTGTTAACACCCTCAGGTGAAACAAAAGGAAGTAGATTTTTCTGCTCCACTCTTTTTGCTTTTGACTCTTGTGCTCCTGTCAGTGGCCATTGTCTACATTTTTTAATATAGTTTTTTTCTCTGTTAAAATTACCACTTAAGCTAATTTGCATATTAATTAAACAAAGAAATGAAGTGGCTTAAAATTCAGAAAATATGTTCAAGAATTATCACATGCAGTGTAAAAAATATTATACCGTTTGCATGTCGTGTCGATCAGTTATTACTCATAAAAAAGTTCAGAGTACAGGTTGTACACGTCACTGCTTTACCAACAACACAAAGAAGCTGACCAGAAAAGAGTCATCCTCGGCAGTGATGTTACGTTTACGGCGTTTTTGTGGTGTTTGCAGTGGTTTCCTTTTACATGCAGTCTATGACTTTCAGGTATGACTCAGTTACACTTCACTGAACTTTAGGATAGTATCTTTGGAGTGAGCAAAGATATATGATGCTGTCATAATAGTGAAAATGAATGATTAAACACTGGAGAGACGACATCAGGGAAATGTAGAAATGCTTGAAGAGTTAAATAAGTTGTCACTCATGTGTCATCCTCTCAGTTTTAGATGACAGGGATCACCCTTCACTTTTCTTTAAATGTTGAAGTGTGTCAGGGGCCTCATTGCTGCTATGCAACCTGCGGCATTTTAACTGTGACTGTCAAATATGATTGAAATACTCAGCGGAAAGTTGATCTGAGTTTCCGTTGTGTCATGCCTTCGACAGGTAGCAGGACTTTTTAAAAAAAAAAACAGCCTAAACGATGGTTTCGAAAACGTCTCTACGGGCAGAAGAGAAGAAAAAAAACTTCTATAAGTTTCCATCTACTAATATTGCTGACAAAAATTTCCATTTATTTGAAGTATTTGTCCGAGGGCTAACCCAAATGCTAGAAAGCTTCTACCGTTGCCATGGTATCTGACATCCAAATCATTATTCGAAGGACGGGGACGATTCGCCGGCTGTACCAAAAAGAGGCAAAAGACTGCTAGAGAGACCAAAATCTATATAATTTGTTTTGTCTGTAATGTTAAAAGAGGTGTCACTTGTTTTTGGTGTCTTATTTTTAGACTGGAATCAGGAGTTTAATAGATCTCATCTCATATCTTTTAGAATACAGCAGCATTTACCCTGTTACAATCCCAGCGGCATCTAGTTTTCAAAATGCTGCATGTTGCCTCGGACCAAGCGAAATCTGCCCTCAGCGATTATGCACCACTGAACTGAAAGCAGTGTCAGGAAATGATCAAATCAGATGCCCTTGTTCCATTTTTACAGTTCAGATCGGCACACATGAAGTCAGAGAGCTGTTGCTGTTGTTATCAGTTTGCTTTTTTAGCATTGTCGCACAATGAGGTCTGTATCACCACCACATCTATTAGATGGTTAAAGCTGTAAAAACCTAGATGACCTAGATAAATAGTCAGTTTGCCATCAAGGAATTCACTTTATTCTGCAATAATAATAGTATCTAAAATGGTAAATGAAATCTGAAACAACAGTGTATTTTTCTGATGATGCACAACCTGTTTTGACATGCCATCAACATGAGTTACATTGAATAAAGCTCAGTGTCTGTACACCTGCTTTCACCTGCCTGCTTTCATGAAAACACAAAAACATCCACCGACACGTCCTGTCACTTGGCTTTGTTTGAGCACAGTGCTGCTACACACTGTCAAGGCCACAGTGACAAGCTGTGTGTGTGTGTGAGTGTGTGTAGGTGCACCATTGTGTAATGCAGTGTTTACTCTGTGTGTGTGTTTGTGGTTGATAGCCAGCCCACTCATGTTTTCTTCTCACTTTGTGTCTTTGCAGGAAGTTCGGGGAGCGCCCTCAGCCACAGCGCCTAACAAGGTGAGTGCATGAATACACACACACACACACACACACACACACACACACACACACACACACACACACACACACACACACACACACATTCTTAAGACCTTGTTGTATTGTCATAGTGGTATTTGTATGTCTACCTATGTGTAGAGGGTTTCTTGTTAGTATAGTGATTCAAGAATAGAGTTAATTTTGTTAGATTTTTGAGAGATCTTTAAAATCAGCTAAAAACAACTGCAAACTGCCCTCACTAGCCGGCACCAGAAACACCAGTTTTATTAACATACACATTTTAATTACAGTGACATCATTTGAACTGTCATCCTTGTCAAATTGCCTAAAACAAGTTGCATCTCAGATATAATATACGCAATATTTTTATGTAAAACGTTGAACCGTACAGATTAAATTATGCTCAATTTTGAGTGTTTTCATTCTCTGAAATGAGTCGACGAGTCTCAGTGTAAACTTCCATTTAAATGCGAGGAAAATTAGTTCTTGCCTGTAATTGTCAATCCTTTTCACCAAAAGAATTTAACAGGGATTTTTCCAGCTGTGCGAGGCTCCAGGGTGCAACTGTTTGGGTCGCGCATGTGCCGAAATATCTATCAAGTGTGACTAAACATTTTCATTGGTCGCACCACTGCACCTGGTATTTAGAGATTAGAGATCAGATTAAAAAATGTATAAAATATTTTTAACAAACACCAACCACCTATTCCTGTATACAATCATTTACACAATGTGTTTAGAAATCAAATTAAAATATATTATTGGGTGACGCTAAGTTATGTGCTGGTGCACAATTATAAAAAAGTTAGGCGCACCAGTACTAAAAACAACCAACTGCATAAAATCCGTGGTTCGGGCTCTGAGGAGCTAGTGATGATTTTCTAAAACTGTTGATTAAGTTAGAAATGCATTTGAGAATAAATACAGTGCTGATTGGCTGCATGTTGTTGCCACAACAAAAGCACATTAATTTGGCAATGCCACAACATTGCATGTGTAGCTTTACTGTGCACTGCTGGCCTGATCGTACATACTTTCACCACTGGACAGCTGTTATCTGTTGACTCCTGCTGTATTACATCATTTCTGCTCTGCTGTTGATTGTTTATTAGTTAGATCTCTGTAATTTTTCACTTTCAAGTCCTCTGGGACATTCTTTAATACGCTTGTGTTGAAATGAACCCCATTGTCTGTAGAGAAACAAGACGGAGAAGCAATAATTCACCTTTGCTGAGGACTTGTAGTCTAAACTTGCACTCTGTATGCACTGTACTGTGTTCAGCTCTGACGAGCAGCGCTGCAAGTTTTTGATTATTCTGCTCCTCTCATGTTTGTTCCAAGTCATTTGGAGCAACATTTGGGTGAACACATAACGTTGATGGATGTTGTGGTTTGCTTCTGGAGATTTATGTGTGTGTGTGTGTGTGTGTGTGTGTGTGTGTGCGTGTGTGCGTGTGTGTGCACTTGTTTGCTTGTTGGTGTTTTATTTCTTTGTTACTGGGAACGGGCATGGGTTTGCCTGCGTGTTTGTGTGCGTATGTGCTCGTCGTTTGCGCGTGGCGCTCAGCGGGGAAAATGAGGGGTTGCGTCGTGCCTGGAACAGCCGAGCATGGTTTTGGAAAAAGGGGCCCCAGCACCTTTTTGATGTGTCCCCCTCTTCATTCATGTGCTGCCAGTCCGCTGGCTTGCACAGGCCCGTCCATTTGTGTGATGGTTTCGATGGCCAGAAATATGACGGGCACAAAGCAGTCTTTACCCAGCAGCCTAAAGGCTTAAAACACAACAACTTTACTGTGTGTTAGTGTCTTTGTACCCTTGTGTCTCCCGGTGTCGTGTTCTTTGTGTTTGTCTCTTTGTATCTGGCTCAGTGTCCTCGTGTCTGCATGTTCACTCACACCCACTTGTCCCTCCTCTTGCAGCCCCATGGTTTTCTATCAGGCAGCTAAAACAGTGCACCGTCCTGCAGGGGCTTTTTAGGGCAGCTAAAGCTCTCTGGGTCCTGCAGGGCCTCCCTGTCAGGAAGGCTACTCGACTGGAAATGCAATACATGACACACACACACACACACACACACACACACACACACACACACAGATCTTAGATTCAGACAGACACACACACAAACAGACACAACACATGAACATACAGGCGGGATAAGCTGCCTCCTCTGTTAGGGGAGCCGCCCCTTCAAGGGCTTATTCACCCAAACAACAGCTCTGCAGAATCCATCGCCTCACATGCAAACGCTCAATAGAAACAGCCTTTTAGTTATCGAAAACGTCCATACTCAGACTAAAATAAGACCCTGATATTTTTTTTAATTAAAATAATTTTCTTTTGCATTTTTTTCCCTCCATCTTTTTGAGTGAAAAGACTACGGTTCATCTGTTAGTGGTTATTATTTTGCTAATCTGTTAATCTGACATTTTTCTTTTTGAGAAATACAGTCAAAATTCTCTGATTCCAGCTTCTAAAATCTGAACATTTCCTGGTTTCTTTCCTCCTCAGTAACGGCAAACTGAATATCTTTGGGCTGTGGACAAAACGAGACGAATCATTTTTGTTACCATTTTACATTTTATAGACCAAATGACTAATCGATTAATCAAGAGTATAACTGCCAGATTAATCTGCAATGAAAATAATATTTAGTCGCAGCCCTCACATCTGCCATTCAGCTTGCACTGAATTTAAAGTATAAACATCTATTTGTTTCCCTCAATGGCTGTTGATGCTTTTAGGTACACTTTTGTCTCTTCAGCACTGCTCTTTGTTTTAAAACTGTTGTTGTGCAGTATAACATCAGAGCTGTGATCTGGTCCAAGTTATAGCACGATCCTGTTGTTTTAGGCAACTTCCTATCAGCGTTTTAGAGGCTCACAAGGGCCTTCTGGAGGTCAGACATCAGACATTGTGCAGGCTCTTCTCTTTAGGTCACCACTCGTAGATTCACAAGTGGAGAATAGATTAAAGTGGAGGGTGAGCGGCAGCCTGGAGCAGCTGATTGTTGATGTCTTAACCCCCGAGCCTGACACCACGAATGTGTGTAATCTACCTTTTGTGATTCACGAGGGCGCACACTAATTGCAGTCTGATCATGTTAATTGAGCTATTTCACCGTGCACGTGTGTTTTAATATGCCCCTCCACTGTGTGTGTGTGTGCACGCGCGTGTTTTGAGTGTGTATGTTCACAGGGGGTCTTGTGACAGCCCCACTCTGCTGTAGACGCTGTGGCAGATGTACAGGACAGATGCCTGTCTGCTCGGCTGCATCTGTAGCCTGGCTTAACCTAGCCCCTCCTCTCTCACACACACACACACACACACACACACACACACTTGCACGCTCGCCCGACCCCCTGTAGTGCCTGCTGTTGAATATGTATCTCTTTTTATGAATCTGTCTGACACATTTTTGTCTCACTTGTCAAGCATTTCCTCTTTTGTTTTCTCTTGTATGTTAACCTGTTTCTCCCTTTCCTCGCTCCATACATCTGTCACCTCCTCATATTCGTCTTCTTTTTTAATGAATACCCTTTCGCACATTTTCTTCACCTAAAAAAAAAAAAAAAACAGCCATCAAACACATGTGCCATTTGCTCCTTGTCCACCACTATGTGTGACACTCTCTCTGTGTGGTTGTTTGCTCCTGTGTTGTGTTGTTTCAGCTCTTCTTCGCTGGTATTTCCTGCATGTTGCATATATGGCCTGATTAACTGTGCAAGTGTCTTGTTAGTTCAGGTCACCATCTGCATCACAAATCTGCTTGTGGCTTAACTGCCAACCTTGCCGATAAAAAAACGTTTTTTTGCATAGATGCATGTTTGCATTGTCATTGCCTGCCCCTCGTTGTGCGCAACTTTTTATATTACATGTGGATGTGGCTTTGTGTGTGTGTGTGTGTGTGTGTGCGCGTGTGTGCGCGTGTGTGTGTGTGTGTGTGTGTGTGTGTGTGTGTGTTTCAGTTCAAGATTGAGGTGCCCATTACACTCACTTCCTGTCTCTGATGAAATCTGATGCAATAGGACATTGATTTCCCAGTTTGCACTGTTCTTTCTGTGTCTAACTCTAGATATATTTGTATTGGAGTGTTTTTAATGAATACTCTCCCTCCATATTCATAAGTCTTATTTATACACACATGTCTGACTTTTGTGTCATCTTGTGTGTCTGCACGCTACTCTCGCATAGGAAGTCAGGCTGTGCACTGGTCACTGTCTCTCTCACTTCTGCTTCCTTTCAGCTCTCAGGAAGAGACCTAATCTCTATCTCTTGTGTGTGTTTCAGTATGTGTAAGAGATGAGTGATTACTCTAACGTCCCTTTTATCCCCTTCAGTGTCACTGATCCCTGCAATTATCATTTTTTTGTTTTCGTCTACATATTTCCCCCTCCTGTGCCAGTTGTTACAACAGTTGCATCACATTTTTGTCTTTACGGGCAGATAATGAAGTCATTGATTACAGGCAGCTTCTCGAACATCATTACTGTTATCATTTCCCTACTGTACCTCATCTCATAAAAACTTTGCTGGACTACTATCAGATTTCCATTCTCTCTTTTATCACTGTCCTTAAAGGTTAAATTAACCCCATAATGAAATGTTAGTCATTATCTTCTTACCCTCATGATGTAAAGTAAAGTCCAGAAAGGTTTCCTGGTCCACAAAACATTTCTGGAGCTTCACAGAAAAACAGTGTTGCCGCATTCTCGTAAAAAACTGAAGTAGATACATAAAAAACAACTGAAATAAACATAAAATGGCTCCATACAGCTCGCCTGGTGTAATCCAAGTCTCAGAGAAGAATCTGGCTTGGAAAGGGGTATAAATAACATCTTTTCAAATCAATTTGGGATCTCAGGGCTTCCTGGCACTTGGTTTACATCGGATGAGCTGTATGGAGCCATTTTACATTTTTACTGTTGTTTTTCAGCCCACATCTTCTTCAGTTGTTTAGGTGAATTGCTTCAGTTGTTTTTGTTTTTTCGCTGTGAAGCTCCAGAAATGTTTTGCAGACTACAAAACTTAATCCGACTTTCCATCATCATTTCACCCAACATGGTGTGAGTAGATGACTGAATTTTCGTTTTTCAGTGAGCTTAACCTTTTATTGGTTTTTAAGTACCCAGTTACTACTCAAGCATGGCAATGAATGGTGCATGAAATACTGGTGTGGCTGTGTCATGTGTCTGGCACAAGCATACAAGATGCTCACTAGTAAATGGCCAGTTCTGTTTAGATGATGACAAGGAGCCACATCTACATATTTTTCTAGACACTTTTAAACTGAATAGCCTTATTCATTTTGACGACAGTTTATTTGTGCTCATCTGCGTTTTACACATTGGGTGTGTCATTGTCATTTGTTCCCTTTTTAGGTGGTTGTTTTTCCCCTCTTGTGAATGTCCCTTTAAAGTCATGATTTCACCCTGAATTTCCCCATCCTTAAACTTTTTGTTTTTTTACGGTTTACGTCATCGCCTCATAAATATCGATGGCATGGTTTTTATGGCTGCAATGCAACATTACACTGGAAGGAATTTGAAGAAAATATTATACACTTTCCCTCAAAATTCAGCCTGACATATTTGGTATCTTTGTAAACGCTGGGTTCCCCACTAGAATTTAATATAAAATTCTGTGGGTTTGAACAATGCTTGGCTACATGACACGAGTTTGTAAAGACGGACCCACCGCTGGGTTAATCATTTGATCCCAGGATATTCAGTTTCATGTGATCATTGCCACATGTTGGGGCATCTTTGTTATCTATTCAGAGGTTATTCAGAGGTGGCTGTGAAGTGGGTAGCCGTGCTTAAGAGGGCATTGCCGATGACAGCACGTTTAGAACGGCTGCAAGTGAAAGCTTAATCTTCTGGTGAGGCATTTCTGTCTTGACAGGGGGGGAACGGTCTCTCCCCAACTCAGCCACAGTGGTCTGGAACAGTTTGGTGAGCAGTGAAACAGTGTTAACCACAAGCCAAGGCTGTCGCACGAAGCCTACCCAACACCACTGTGAGATTCTGGTGTCATAGAATAACTATGCTGCAATGTTTGTGAATATTTACTCAGAGAATAAAAGATGACATTAATTATAGAGCTGGGGGATTGTGGCTGACTTAACTTTTATTCTTTTTGGGGGGGATTGATTTAAAGAGGTGATAATTGGAGTTTGTGAGGTGACGTTGGAAACGGAACATAAGCAGAAAGTTGTGTTTTCACAACACACAGCAGAAGGGCAGTTTGATTACCAGAACACTAGTAAATGGGAGAGATTGTGAAAGTGGATTATTCTGGAAATCTGCGGTTAATATCATTTTTTTGTTATTGATTAATCTGTTGCTTATTGTCTCGATGAATCAATTAATTGTTTGGACTATAAAATATTAGAAAAACGCCGTAGTTGCTGATTCATTTCTTGTTAAGTGACTCATTATTGTAACGCTGATATACACGCAAACTGCCGTATATAAAAAAAAAAAGTGCGTGAGTGTGTATATGAGTCTTTTGTTTTATCTGTGATGTCACCCTTCCTGCAAGTCGTACAGGTCCTGTCACATCATCAGAGGTGTCCAGTGACATGTGCCGGCCCTGCAGGTCTGACATCAGCAGGTTCTGACTCCATATAATCAATCAGAGCTGAGTCTCTCTACTGTGTCTCTATCTGACACTGGCGAGTGTATCGCTCATTTCAGCCCCAGAGGAAGGTTATGTCATTGAATGTAAACATAAGAAAAGTGAGATACTTCAGCACATCCTTGCAAAAAAAAAAAAGAAAAAAAGAAAAACCTCAGCTTGTGAATGTACTGTGCCCTTTTCTCCTGGCTTTATTTCAGGAAAAGAAATAATTTTCTCCATGTGGTGTGTAAATGGTATCAGATTGCGTTGGATCAGTTAAATGGCGTCAAATGTTTGGAATTCTAGGATTGCACCTCTGTCATCTTCAGTTACACTCCGCAGACGATGATTATTTTTGGAAAATAGCGAATAAACAACAGAGTGTAATTTTGGGTTGCCGTGAGGCTCAAATTGCAGCTTTCATCCAGGAAAATAATTGTCTCATCACACAGTGAGGTGAGAAATAAAACATTTCCCAGTCCATTATGAAATGGATAAACCAAAATCCCTCCAGCCGTCCTCCTCCTCTTCCTCCTCGTCACCCCCTCCCTCACACACACACTGTAAGGGGCCCCTTGCTTTTCATAACAAAGGTCCTGTCTAACCCGAGCGTGCGGCCTAGTATTGCGTGGCAGAGTGGAAAGCTGTGTGTGTGTCTGCGTGGGAAGCCCTCTGAGCGCCCCGGCGTGTCAGGTGTCGCTGACATCTGTGCGTGTGCACTGATTGGGTCGGGGTGCATTAATGTCCATGTGTGATGCGTCTTAATTGTGCATCTAAGCCCCCAATCTTTGACCTCTTGCTTCTCAGTCCAACAAACTTCTCTCCCAGATATTAAAATGATTTTGGGCTTGTTTGTGTAAAGGGGGACGGGGGAGGTGTGGGAGGGTTTGGCGGAGTTGACAGAAGTAATTGGAGCGCGGCCCTTGCAACATTTTGACACGAGATGAGGAATCTTTGCTGGTGAGCTCAGCTCTGTTTTTGTTTTTTCAGCTCTGGTGTTTTCTTTTTTTTTTTCTTCTTCTACCCCTGTCAACCCTTCCTTGTCTCCCCCCTCTCTCTGTTCTCTTCCTTTCCTTTGCTCCTCGCTGTCCCTCTGAGCCGGTCATTAACGGTTCAGCCCCCTCCACACCTCAAATGGACCCAGCTGGGGGAGAACATAGCTTTTTGGCTAGCAGACCGTGCCGGCTCTGAGGCTTTTCAGAGGTCATTACGAGTGTATGTGTGCATTTGTGTTTCTGTGCATTCATCACGGTACGGTCCCCACAGCGACCCTCAAGGATCTCTCTGAATCAGTCTCAACATACACATTATCATTTCATCTCATCTGCTGGCCTCTAAATGAACGACTCTCTCTCTCTTTTCCGTTTTATCTTTCAGAGAAGCGATGAGGAATTACCTTAAGGAGCGAGGTGACCAAACTGTCATGATCCTGCATGCAAAAGTTGCACAGAAATCCTATGGCAATGAGAAAAGGTGAGTGAAATAGAAACTGCAGCTTCTGCTCTGGTTTGACTCAGTTATCAAGGTTTCCTCAGGCCTTGATGATCATTGGGCGTTGTTGGATTTGAGAAGATAAAATGAGAAGAAGGTTTCTGACATTCACTGATGGAAAATCTTACCAGGACTGATTTCTTTGTCAGTCTTAGAGGAAAAGTTAATCAATTTGAAAAAGTGTTTATTTGCTTTTCTTGCTCAAAGTTGGATGAGAAGATCAACACCTCTCGCTTATCTCTTCGATGAATATGAAGCTACAGCTAGCAGCCGGTTACTTAGCTCAGCGTGAAGACTGGAAACAGAGTTAAACAGCTAGTCTGGCTCTGTCCGAAGGGAACAAATCAACCTTGAAGCACCTATTTGTTCATTCTGTAATAAAAAACGTTTTACACTAGTTCTTTACACTATGCTTAACAAATTTGTAATGTATGTCACTCAAGGGGATCTCAGGCCTAAGAAATGAATGAAAAACACACACTCCAGCTCCACCTCTGGGCAGCGTTGGCAACTCGACCTCTCTGACCTCCCATATCAAAAGAGGTCAGAGGAGGAAAAGAGCAGCAACTGCCGCATGAGGTCACATTCAGGTGAAGGCCACAGAGAGGAGGAAGGAAAGGAAGTAAGAAGCGATGGGGATAGGGGGGATAAAAGGCTCCTGGGGGGGGGGGGTGTACCCGTGAGACCATGGTGCATTTAGGTGTGAGGGTTCAAGGACGAGAGGTGTGAAGGTCTCAGAGGTTTACAGTTCAGCTGAGGCCGTCTTTCACAACCACTACTCTTTTTTTTTTCTTTTTTCTCTCTTGAACTCTCATCTTTTCTTCCTGTAACTTTGCCTCTCACCTTTCTACCTCTCACTCTCAAACTTTTTATAGCTTTCCCCCCCCCCCATCACACCCCCTTCTTGCTCATTATGCAACTCTCTTCAGCACTCCGTCCTCCGCCTGTTTTCTTGGCCCGGGCTGCCGACGCTGCTTGCGATCTCATCAGGCCTATCTCTTGGTAAAACAGCGGGCCAAGTCCGAGACACCTCAGAGAGTTGGAGGAGAAAGACAGAAGAGACGGAGACAAATT
Source organism: Pagrus major (assembly GCF_040436345.1). NCBI lineage: Eukaryota > Metazoa > Chordata > Actinopteri > Spariformes > Sparidae > Pagrus > Pagrus major. The sequence goes on from NC_133224.1 coordinate 9,217,106, forward strand.
CCTCAGATATTGTAGCTGTCTTATCCAGTTAAAGCGACAGCTGGTCACATTCAAACACTCTTGTCCCATGCATTCTTGTACAAGTTGCTGGATTGTGGCAACGCACCAATAAACCATCTAGCAGGATGACAGACAAGTGTTTGAATGAGTCTGCTTAGTCCCAGAGGGGATTTCTGCTGTATCACAGTCACATATACAAAGTCAGCCTCCTTTCCCCTGCGTGCATGTCAGTGTTTCAACATCCTCTGGCCTGTAAAGCCCCACGGTGCAGCTCGTGCTGTCTGGCACCTCTGATTACTTCTGTCGTAACAAGGGGAGCCCAAGAGAAGTGGGTGCACGGAGAATGCAAATGCTCTCCCTTTCTAGCTGCCTCTTTTCTGTCTGCGCTTTTTATAGGAGGTGAAAGTAGACAAACACCCACAGAGACAGACAGGGCTGTTGCGAAATAGGCCGCTTTCCAGTTCCACACTGACGCACATGGATTTATTTGAAGTGCGCTGCTTCAGTGATGAGTTGATTTGAAGTTATTCTTAATGGAGTTTTGTAGGAAGTATTTTCAGGGAGGAAAAAATAAGAGGTATTAAAATCCTTTAATGGAAAAAAGTGGCCTTTTTCTTGAAATCCTGGTTTATGTTTGTTTCAGCAGATCAGTTTCATGTTGGACTGCTCGTTTTAACATCTGCTAAATTAGGCTAAACGGCTCGAGGAAAGAGTGTTTAGTTTAGTTGTGCATAACAATATGTTGATAAAGGTTTCTCAGAGTCTGGGTTAGCTTAGTTTAGTACAGGTCTGCCCTCTTCTGGTGTAAATTAGGAGATGCACATAGTCATCTTAATACTGTTTAAACAGGTGCTACACTTGTTTTTGTTTAGATGCTGACAACCAGACTAAAATGTTCCTCCTGTCCTTGAAATGTGCCTTTCAAAAATAAGATTTCTTTCAATATTTTTCACTTTCTCTTAAAACAACACTTTTGTTTACAGTAGCAGGCAGAAATTAGAGCAGCAAAGATGACTTGAAAAAGGTCAAATTCCTCTGAATCTAGCTTTGGTAATATAAATGTTTAATTAAACTGAATATTTTTTGTTTTAATCATCATTTTGTGACATTTTAAAGACCAAACGACTAATCAATTACTCAAGAAATAATTTAAAACTTTAAAAACTATTAAAAAAATGTGCGTTGCAACCCTAACTGGAACAGGAGCAAATAGGGTCGCAGATATTCGGTATCTGAAGTGGGACCTACTTTAAGAATTTGCCAACAAAAGTGAATATCAATGAGCGGGAAAAAAGGTATCTTTCAGTTATTAAACATCCTCAATATTTGTGTCGGTGTCCAGGTTCTTCTGCCCTCCTCCCTGCGTTTACCTGATGGGCAGCGGCTGGAAGAAAAAGAAGGAGCAGATGGAGCGAGACGGCTGCTCCGAGCAGGAGTCGCAGCCCTGCGCCTTCATTGGCATCGGCAACAGCGACCAAGAAATGCAGCAGCTTAACTTAGAGGGAAAGGTACGTCACTCTCACAGAGACACACACAGTTTCACTCTGTTATTTAGCTTCACATAGCCACACACCTTACCTCCAGACCCTTTACAGTAGCATTACAAGAAGACTCTGCATTTAAAAGGTTGTTCATTCCAACCATTTCTCTGTTGACAGTGCTGACAAACATGTAACAGATGTTTTGTATTTGTTTGTTTACATTTTTTAAAGAAAACTTGCACCAACTGAATCTATTTGCACCAGAAAAATCTGACCCTAATGTGTTCTGATTTCTCCTCTGCCCTCCCCTTCCCGCCGTGTCCTCCAGAATTATTGCACAGCCAAAACCTTGTACATATCCGACTCCGACAAGAGAAAGCACTTCATGTTGTCTGTCAAGATGTTCTACGGCAACAGCGCTGACATCGGTGTCTTCCTCAGCAAGAGGATCAAAGTCATCTCCAAGCCCTCCAAAAAGAAGCAGTCCCTCAAAAACGCTGACTGTGAGTCTTCAGCAATTTGTGCCTCAGATACTTTTGTCACTAAAGTCTCCTGTTCGCAAATGGCTTTTTCAATTACAATGTGACCTACACCTAACAACATCAGTGTCTAACACTATCAGTCATTGCATTGTAGAGCTATATCTCATTTTTATTCCTAGTTTGAAGCTAATTAACACTTTTTTAAAATATCTTTTTCTCTCTCTCTCAAGATATGTTCCCTTACATGCCAAGAGTCCTTCTTAATATACATCCATGGCAGCATCATAAAAAATAAGAGAATTGTATTAGTATTTAGTTTACGCCCCTGATAACAGGATGAGTTGTCAACTTTTTTGCCATTGTTGGGCCTGTTACTATGGGGTTCCATTTGTGCCAAAAATATGTCGCCATGCGCACTGTCTATGTCTACTGAACATGTGAGAAGACATTTGTCTATGTCTATTAAACGTTGAACTGTCCTTGTGTCATTTGACGTTGTCATTACATCGTGTCGTCATGACGTCAAAGTGTTGTTATGATGTGTGTTGTGATGTGTTGTTTGACAGTGTCATGATGATGTGTGTTATGACGTGTCGTCTTGATGCGTCGTTGCTATGCGTCGTTGCTATGCGTCGTTGCTATGCGTCGTTACTATATGTCGTTACTACGTGTCGTCTTGATGTGTTGTTTGACAACGTCGTTGCTATGCATCGTTACTATGCGTCGTTACTACGTGTCGTCTCGATGTGTCGTTTGACAACGTCGTTACTATGCGTCATCAAAATATAGAAGTTTCACACAAAATTACACTGGAAACACAGGACCAACTGTCACCAGTGTCCATTGCAACAATGCCCTCCATGAAAAGTCCCAATTCTGGCAATAAACACAGTTTGTGGCTTGCTGCATTAAGGAGTGTCCACTGAACTTCAAAGTTTACTGAGTAGCCAGGCATAACGACGTTGTCAGACGACGCATCAAGACGACACGTAGTAACGACACGTACTAACGACACATAGTAACGACATAAAGACACTGTCAAACAACACATCACAACACACATCATAACAATACTTTGTCAGATGACACATCATGACGACACAATGTAATGACAACGTCAAATGACACAAGGACAGTTCAACGTTTAATAGACATAGACAAATGTCTTCTCACATGTTCAGTAGACATAGACAGTGCGCATGGCGACATATTTTTGGCACAAATGGAACCCCATATGTTACTGGCATATAGGTGCAAGACGTATGTGATTAAAGCACTTAAACACTGATTTTGACTTTGTGGGGATGTAAAAAATGTGTTGAATGTGAATGATTTGTTTAAAAATCTGTTTTAAGTGCTGACTTATTTAGTCATTTCACAATTTATTTCACTAAATGTTTCTTGTTTTATCCTTTTGTATTTTATTCTGTTTAATTTCTCTGCTTTATTTATTTTAATATTTATTTATTTTACTTTGATTTTATTCATTTTTATGTTTTCTTTCAAAGCACGCTGTAACAATTGTTAATCATTATCATGAACAACTCCCTTATTATTTCCAACCACTAGAGGGCAGTGTAGCTTCACCTTAGTGTCCACTAACCCAGTTTCAGTATGTAGCACACCTGTAGTGTACACATCAGCTGGCCTTTGAGCAACACCTCATGTTTGGTCATTATGTAACCCATCCGTCATATGTCTGTCCGCAGTGTGCATCGCATCAGGGACCAAGGTGGCGCTCTTCAACCGGCTGCGGTCCCAAACAGTCAGCACGCGCTATCTACATGTGGAGGGTGGCAACTTTCACGCCAGCTCCCAGCAGTGGGGCGCCTTCTATATCCACCTGTGTAAGCCTCACTCACTCACTCTGAACTTCTGCTGCTGCTACACAAACATTACACAAATGAGTTTAGAAAAATCACACAGAGGAAAGTGAGGAATGTGGTTTGACAGGTTGTCACGTTGTCTTCATGTCTGTCTGTAAATGTAACCCACGCTGTATTATAGTAATTACACAGACACTGGGGGTGATTGATAGCTTGGCGGTGGGTTTGTGTGTACATGAAATGTTGAGGCTCGTGGGTGGCTCACTTTTTCTTTCTTCTTGTGTGTGTTTTCAGTGGACGACGAGGAGTCAGAAGGAGAAGAGTTCACTGTGAGAGACGGTTACATCCACTACGGCCAGACGGTCAAGCTGGTGTGCTCGGTCACCGGCATGGCCCTGCCCAGACTGGTAAAAAGAAACGCTTCATTTGAGACGAGGAAGAGGCTGCTTTCTGACAAAGCTACCCTCATGTTCCTCTCAAGTCGTACAGTTATTCGTGATTTCTTTTCACTTTCCTCTGTCTATCCATCTGTCTTTACTGCTTTTCCTCCTTCCTTATCTCTTGCCTTTTTTCTTTCCATCACTCCTGACTGAGCGTTCTCATCATGTGACTTTCTTGTTTCAATTTCTTTGATTTCTTCCCTCTTTTTTCATCTTCCCACTCAACTGATCTCCCTTTTAGTGTTGTCACGATACTGGAATTTCTAACTTCAATTCAGTATATTGAGGGCATTGAGGGCGTAGAAATTTTAGATTTTTATTACAATGTGTATCAATGTAGAGGCTGAGAGAAGAGCGAGTGGGAGAGTGCATCTGGTAATTGCATATCGAACTTAGTATTGAAATGTTTCAAATATTCTATCATTTTGACAACCCTTCTCTCTCTCTTTGTCTCTCTCAGATCATCCGTAAGGTGGACAAGCAGACGGCGCTGCTGGACGCCGACGACCCCGTCTCCCAGCTCCACAAGTGTGCCTTCTACCTGAAGGACACAGAACGCATGTACCTGTGCCTTTCCCAAGAAAGGATCATCCAGTTTCAAGTTAGTGTCTCACCTCGCAACACTTTCTTCACTTGTCACTCCACTTCACACTCAGATCTCATCTTATATGATTGAGGATGATTGTTCCTTGTCTTTATTACAGCCTACTGTTTGGGGCTGTTTTAGTACAGTCTTTGAAGAAGAAGATGCAGTCCCATTACCTCCAGCATTTTGTTTTATTTAGACATTTGATTGCAGTCTTTAAGAGTCTTGATTGGCTGTAATTGTCATCGATTGTCTTCTGTCAGGCCACTCCATGCCCAAAGGAACCAAACAAGGAGATGATCAACGACGGCGCCTCCTGGACAATCATCAGCACAGACAAGGCCGAATACACTTTCTACGAGGGCATGGGCCCCGTCCACTCGCCTGTCACCCCCGTGCCTGTGGTAGAGAGCTTACAGGTACCCACCAAAGAGGCATTACCAGAAGAAAAACCTGCCTGCGGTGTAGGTTTTCATATTCTTTAAATCGTCTCTTTTTGTCTGCAGCTAAACGGTGGAGGCGACGTCGCCATGTTGGAGCTGACAGGACAGAACTTCACTCCAAATCTGCGGGTCTGGTTCGGAGACGTCGAGGCTGAGACCATGTACAGGTGTGTCTTCGCTATCTGCTGTCTGTCTAGAAAACCTCTTTTTTCCTATTAGCATACAAATGTCAATTAGAGCTCATTTTAGGATTTATTAGGGATCATCTAGAGTTAGAAAATGACAGGCTTTAAGTTTAATGAATATAATGGAGATGTGAATAAGTCAGTATTGCAATTTGAATTCATAAAAGCTTTCAAAATGCTCCCTGTCAGGCTTAATGCTGCGGATCCTGTGACTGCCTCAGTCATCTCAGCTCTTAGTGATTTAGCTCACAAGAGTCAGGGTCGTATAATCCGTCCATCCTTCTTCTTCAAACCTGTGATGAGAGTGAGCCAGAAACGTTTTTAAGAGCTTTTTAAGGTACCCCAGTGTTAAACACAAGATGCTTTAGCTTCTCCTCTGTCATGTTGAGTTTTATAGACCGATTAGATTTTATGTGTTTATCAGGACCACCTACCAAGCGTCAAGCCCCTGAGTGCAGTCCTGAAGGGCTCTGAGATGTTTTGTTTTAAAGATTATTGGAGCATTTCTGCCTTTATGTGACGGTTACAGTAGAGACGCACTCAGGAAATGCAGGCAGAGAGACAGAGAGGGCCCCACAGGGTCTCACATATATTATGACACAATATCCTGTTTTTTTTCGGCATGACAAAGTAATTTCTTTCGTCAGGTATTTAATTAGTTAGATTATCAAAAAGAGACATTCTGGTCTGGTTATTTGAGACTCAGTAGGTCATAATATGTGAAATGTATACGATAATAATTGTGTGTTGAGCATTTTCTTCTTAACTGAATTTAACATTCAGAATCCCTTTTTGGATTATGTTAAAACACATCACCACAAACAAAGCTGAGTGACTCTAACGTCACGTCTTTGTGTTGTTTCTTTTCACAACCCTCCGCAGGTGTGCGGAGAGCATGCTGTGCGTGGTGCCCGACATCTCAGCCTTCCGTGAGGGCTGGCGCTGGGTGCGGCAGCCCGTCCAGGTGCCCGTCACGCTGGTGAGGAACGACGGCATCATCTACTCCACCACACTGACCTTCACCTACACGCCGGAGCCCGGGCCGCGGCCACACTGCAGCGCCGCCGGGGCCATCCTGCGGGCCGGGAACTCCAGCCTGCTCAGCAGCAACAGCCAGGAGGCCGGCCCCGGCGTCTACGGCCCCAACAGCACCTCCAACGCGGGAGTCACATCCTCATCCTCCACCGCCGCAGCTGTGGTCTCCTAACGCACACAGGGGGCCACTCACTATAATATGCCTTGAGAGCAAATGTACCACAAGGTGTATAAAGACTATGGGAAATAATAAACTGACTCACTCGTAAGTGCTGCGTTTAAATTTTGGATACAAAGAAGCTGAAAAAAAATCGGTGGGAGAACGGAGCGAACGCAGGGGGAATCTGAAGGAGGAGTGACATCATCGCGTTGTCGGCCAACGGGAATAAAGCGAAAAAGTGCTCCTTGCCACGCCCCCCTCTCCTGTGGTTACTTTAGGGACCTGCCTATCCAGTTCTGGTGTTTGGAATGAGTGAAGTTCCTGCAGGCTCAGAGCACCAGCACCTTTCTACGGGAATCGCAACAACAATACATCCACCGCGTACAAAAAAGTTCTCTTGAAAGGGAAATATTTTTTGTGCCCCCCCTCCAACCCTCCCAACCCCCCCCTCCCATCACTTGTTTTATAATTATTCCTCTTGTGTTACTTTGCCTTCATTTTCCTGACGGGGGGGCTGGATGTATTGTTGTTGGAGGGAGCGCGAGGATGCAGAGGGACACACATAAAACGTGACGATAACATAGTTTTTATGGACCAAGGATCTTGTATAAGCTTTAGTAAAGGTACATTTTTCTCCATACCTTTTTTGTATTAAACATATAGTACACTTTTGTTACCAAATAGTTTCTATTCTTCCTCTGAGCTTGGGCTTTTGTTTCCCCCCTTTGAGGTCCAAAATCCCAACCTGTATGTTATTGCGACCTTACTACAAACGCCTGCTTTTTCAGTCTTGGGACTGGACTTTTTTTTTTTTGTTTCATTTTGATAATCTTTGCTTCTTCTGTTGGGGAAAAAATTCTGAAGTCTGGGTTGTTTTTATTTACATAAGCGAAGGTTGTTCTTTTTGTTTGTTTTTTTTAAATTGGGGAATAACCTCAGAGGGCCTATATTTTATCATTGGTTTTTATGAAGTCTTTAAAAAGAAAAGCTTTAAGCAACGCCTCTGCCTTGCCTGCAATACTCTATGTGCGCTATGTCTCCTTTCGGAAAGTCTACACATCAGTACATCTCACATGGAGCCATAGCAACATTTGCAGAATTCATCAAGAACTAGACTTCCAATGTTACGAAAACAAGTCGAGTTTGTCATTTTTCAAACTAATGTAACGAAGTGTAGTGAAAGGATAGCCTTAGTACTGTATATTCTTCCTGTCAAACCAGTCACATATCTAATATCATGTATCTGTTGCTCTATTGGTCACTGTATCAGATAACGTAGTGAAACTTGTCTCTCAACACCCAGCGAGGTGTCTTCCAGTGTGTGCTGTAGTTCTGGTGGCATTTATCTCCAAAAAAAAAAAAAAAGAAAGACGGACACTTTTCAATTTGATGTGGCCTTACTGATAACTTCAATTACATAAAAAAAAAAGAAAAAAAGAAAGGAAAAAAACTTCACATTTTTTCTTATCTGCTGTTTACTCACCTTGGAAGAACCTTTGCATAGCACAAAAACAAGCTAATGCCTCGCTTCTTATCACGGGAGCTCTCGCCGCTCCGTGCTGTCGTGCAGAGCAGCCTTCTGAAGGATCTCTCGGCCTTCCTTTTCTTTCGTGTACAAGTACAAATAAGCCCGTTTTTTATTCTCATGCGGTGCACGGCACCTTTTCACTTTTTGGTACAATGTCTCACGAGCGCTGTAAGCTCTTTTCAGCCTTCTTTTTTTTATACCGAAAAAGAAAAAAATCTCCTGTGGTTTTATTATCTTTGCAGAAACAAGCGTGTGTACATTGAGTAGTTGCACTCATCATGTGTTCACGGCGACCGCGTCTCCTGTAGGAGTTTAAAGGCCTTCTAAATGTGTATTATTGAAGATGTGCATTTTCCAAAACATAACAGCAATATTGTACAGGTCATTTCATCGTCTTTGTCCGCCTGAGCACTAGTTCACCAGCCAGCAAATATAAATGTGTGCGCCTGTGTGTGTGTGTGTGTGTGTGTGTGTATGTGTGTATGTGTGTGTGACTGTCATATGTGTAGTTGCTGTAATGGATAATGAGTCAGACTCGCTCCATTTCAAAGAGTGCTCCTCCAAAAAGATTTAAAAAAAAAGAAAAACGTTGAGGTTTTTCTGTCTTCCACCAGGATCCAAATGTCTGATAATTGTGGGAAAACATTCAAAGGCAATACTTGTGATTTTACAGTACAACTGTGTACACTTCCGGGGAAAACAAAAAGAACAACGATACTGTAACTTGAATGTCTGCTTGATGAAGTATTTCTGAATTTTTCTTACAAACAAACCCTTGAAATAGGATCAAAAAAGGATTCGCTTGCACCCTCCCCCTTCAATGTAAAAAAGATAAAAGTTAAGTTATGCCCCTCCCCATTTCGCCACCTGTCAGTCATTAATGTTAAATGTTTTATATTGTAATATTGATATTTTTTAAATTATTGGTACAAAGTCTCCCCTTGTCTTATGTCAAATAAAAAAAAAAAGAAAAGTGCATTATTGCCCGTGCTGCCTAGGTCGGCCTGGGAGTGTATTTTTTTAAAGAGGCCACTTCCTGTCTATCCTGGAAACCGTCGAGGAATTGGTGCTGCAGCCGTAGTGTAGCATCCAAAACCTGAAAATATTTCTTGCGCTTCTTCACGCTGAACTCTTGCAGGTCGACCTGAACCCTTTACTCTGCAGGATGGAGGTCACGAAATCTTAACTGTAGATTTTTAACCTGAGTGTTTTTTCTATGTTTACTAGCTCTAAATTCAGCGAGTTTTTAACATTAGCATCCTCCTCCACCTCCTCCTCCTCCTCCTCGAAGCTTGGATATTTTTTGGGTTTTTGTTTACATGTCGCCTCTTTAGGCTAACCCACCCCTCTGGCTCCTCTTCATCGCCTCACGCGAGTCTGAGCTTTGTCACTAATAAAAAAGGGGGTGATGCATGTTTTTTTTTTTTAAGAAAAAAAATGTGTCGCCTTGACAATCCGAGCTGGTTTACAGTTTATTTTTCTCTTCAAAACGCCTGGAGTTTGAAGAGATAGGGAGGAATAACTTGATGCCTCATTCATAAAGGGGATAAAAGCGGTCAAAATAATGTTACATGCCTTCTTTAAAGACGCACGCTGTATTAATAACCTGGCGACAAAGCTTTCAGAGAGGTAAACAAAAACATCTCATTAGCGATGCTTTTTACAAAATATCTTAACTGGTTTCTTTCTCTTTGTGTGTCTGGTCATACTTGTTTTGCTCTTCCAAAAGCAGCTGTTTCTTGTGTTTGTTTGTTTTTTTATAATGAGCTCTGAACAATGTATGTATCCTCTAATATGCCAAATGTCTTTTTATAATGTAGTTTTCATGCACTGCTAAACAAAACAGGGCAGAGTGAGAGGCAGCTTTAAACAAATAAAAAAAAAAAGGAGTGTGGAGCCCTTCTCTGTCGCACTCAGCCTTACTTCTCCTTAAGACTATTTGGCTGTTTGCACTACAGAGCGCTAACCTTTTCTTTTTTTTTTCTCTCTCACACATTTCATCCTCACTCTTTATCGCTCATGTTTATGTATGTACATTTGGAGTTTCACCCCCTTTCTTTTTGTTTTTAACATGCAGCCTGTTATGCTTAGCTTTGCTACAGTCGGATCACTTTTTTTGTTGTCATTTCCCTCCTCTTCTTCTTCTTCTTCTTCTCCATGCCCTTTCACTATCTTTCACTCTCACTGTATCTGTGTATTATTCTAGTAAATGGTAAGCAGAGGTGTCATTGTGGTAGTATACTCAGTGCTCAAAGGGTTGCTGATGGTAGAAACCTGTGCCGTTTGTAACATTTAGCAATAACGTCAAAACAAAGGGGACGGTTTTTTGATAACATACGTTAGTTTGTTTTTGTACATATTGCAGCTCCAGGTCATGCTCAAATCTGTATGTCATTAAAAGAAGAAAAAAAAACGAGAAAAAAACTTGCAATATTGGCATAAAAATGAGAAATAAAAAAGTGATATAAAATCTCACTTTGTGTTCATTTTTTTATCGTCATCAGAAGCGTTAGCATGTACGTTTTTTTTTTTTTACACTTCAGGTTTTAACTGCAAGAGTACAAATGACTTCCTGTGTCCTCTTATGTAAAGAATAAACATTAACACTTTATAATAACCATCATTAAAGGGGCTTTACATGTATTAATCCACTAACATAAACACAGAAATTCCACAGAGCCCCTTTTGATAAATAGTAAATCCATAGTTAATTAAACCTAAGTTGATAGTTACGTGACTGTCAACAAACCACAAAATGCTTTATAAACCATTTATTACGCAATTGTTTATTTTAAAGTTGCAAATGTTTATTGTACTTTGTAAATGGTTATTAAATACTGGGTAGTTCATCTTTTAACATTTGGATGATCATTGTAAAGTTAACTGCTGTTTATAAATCTTTTCTATTGCTTAGCTGATGGTTTATAAAGCATTTCATTGTCCAACAATGAAGTAACTTAACTAAAGTATAATTAGCTATAAGTCTACCATTTATTAATGACTGTTATTATAAAGTGTTACCAAATAAACATTTCCTGCAGTGACAGGTAAGCATCTCCCAGTGGCTGCAGGGTCACAGCGGTTCTTCTTTGCCCAGATGGAGCTCTTATCCCTGGGAAGAAGTCCCAGCAGATTCCCCCGTATCTTTCCGCCACTTGTCTGGGCCCTAATGCCCTCTGTCCTTTAGATCCACTTTTATTAAAGCCGTTAAAAGCTCCAGGTTACTCTGCCCGGAGTCTCTTGCAGATGCAGTTGCACACTGCGCACCCGAGGTCTTTATATGGTCAACCAGACATTGGATATTCTGAGGTGGGTTGTGTGTCTGTAGGACACATTACCGTTCCCAGAACTGCTTTCAGATGCACAGTGGGGTCAAAAAGTCTGAGACGACGACCTAAAATACTTCTATTTCGTGTTTATTTCAGATTTATTTTAAGAGTTGAATCGTTGAAATTAATGTCAGAATATCAACAAAACACTCAAGGTGGCATGGATTCCACAAGTTTGTTCAAAATCTGATGACTCATGTTATCCCAGCATGATTTGACAGTTTTCCATAAAGCTTTCTTGCTTAAATGATAGTAGGTACTGGAGCTGGCATGGACTCCACAAATTTGTTGTCAAATCTGCATACTTTGCAGGGACTCCTTGATCTCTTTTTTTGGTCTTCAAGTAGATTTCGCAAAGCTTTGAGGTGTGTTTGGGGTCAAACTTGTAGAGTCCATGCCAGCTTGAGTGCATGGTCTTATTAAAGCAAAAGGGGGCCATACCAAACACTAAGATATTCTGAAATTCATGGAGATTTTAGTCTTTGGTATGTCCCCGTTTTGCTTTAATGACACTCCTGCTGGCATGGACTCCCAAACACACCTCAAGGCTTTGTAAGAACTACTTGAAGACCAAAGAGTGCGGAGTCCTAACTACCATGGACTTCCCTCCAGTCACCTGGCATCAAAATGCCATTGATGAAACACTGTAAAATCATGTTGGGATGACATGGGTGATCAACTTGTGGAGTCCATGCCAGCTTGAGTGCATCCTCTTATTTAACCAAAAGGGGGGCACACCAAATACGATGATAATAATAAGATCATCTGAAACTGATGGAAATTTTAGTCTTTGGTATGTCCCTGTTTTGCTTTAATGACACTCCTCCTGGCATGGACACCACAAGTTTGTCCCCAAACAAACCTCAAAGCTTTGCAAGAACTTATAAAAGACCAAAGAATACTAAGGAGTCCTAACTGTCATGGACCTTCTTCCACAGTCACCTGACATCAACCCCATGGAGTCCATGCCCAAAAAATAGTTGTATATTCGAAAACAAATGCAAAATAAAAGTATTTTGACCGATGGACTTTTTGGCCCTACGTTACATAAAAAACCTGTAAAATCACTGGGATTACATTCAGTTATGTGCCCACAGGTTTAGCAGGACTTCCAACAAAATAGGCACATCGTCATGCAATAAAAGTTCAAACATCTTCAGAATTTACACAACAATATTGAGGTCACACAATGAACATTGCCACATTTCGACACAAGAAAAACAAAAAGGTAATAAGTTGCTACATTGACGCTGCTATATTTAACAGTAAGAATCAGCGGTGCCGGGAATTCACTCTTTGAAGAAGAGGGGATACAGGTGTTCAAAGTCCCACACATGATAAGGCCTCTCTCCAGTTCCCACAGTACACACAGTACAAGCCCCTTCGGCACACAAACACACATACACACACACACACAGTGGGTCAAGGACGATAGCAGGGCTGTTTGTGCACTGGAGGATTGTTTGGAAGCTGCTTACGCTGCAGCACTGCAGCGTGACAGGCATGTTTTTGACCCTCCAGCATCTAAAAGAAATTAAAGGGTTTACATTACTGCTGACTGTTTTGTTTATTTGATTTCTTTTGTGTACTTTCCCGGCTTCAAGGCTGCCAGTAGTTTCCAACCATTTCCATACAAGAAGTCAAATGTTTGAACTGTTTAATCCAAAGGAATGGGCTGACATTTTGGTAAATACGCTTATTTTCTTTCTCTCTGCGTTAGGTATGGAGCTACAGTAATGTCAGGGGGTGATTAGCTTAGCTTAGCATGCAATGTATTCGTAAGTAAAGTTTTCCCAAATCTGCCTGATTAAGGATGAAACAAGTGTTAAATTGTGGTTTTAAATGTGTTGGTAGTATTACTGGCGACATTGGACATGCTAGCGGTTTCTTGCTAATCGCTAAGCTAACTGCCTCCCAGCTCTAGCTCCATACGGTAACGATCTTTTCATTTAACTCTGGACAAGAAGGCAATTCCCCCAAATGTCAAACACTTTCTTTAAAGCTGTGTTGAGAACCAATGGCTGCCTGGAACGTAGGAAGAGCAGTTGACTAAACAATCTCCCCTCAAGGTCTATGTAGACATTTAAAACCTGATTCATGGAAAGACGGGATGACAGATTTTAGCCAACCAAGCCGGCTGGAGGATAGCATCTTGAAAACGTTGCGCAGTGCCACTCAACAATAGTGTTAAGCTCTCTACCAGAAATCAGGCTGAAGAGCTTTTGATCGTATCACATCTTCACCAGCACATGGAGTTTAGCCCAGTTGTCAAATGTAGATGTGCAAATTCCCCTTTTTCCCCTGAGCACTTTCTGTCCATGTTGGCTTCAAAGTTAGTTTCACAATTGGACCATTCCCGCTACAACCGGACCACTCCGCTGATAAAGATGAGATACGGTCAAAGGCTCCAGAACAGTTAGTTCCCTTGAGGTGAGATTCATATTCATGTTTTTTGAGGCATCAGGTGGGTTCAGTTCATCCCGTCCCATCATGTGAACGGTTTCATTAGAGATAAGTAAGAAAATGTGTCCTTTTTTTGTAATTTGTCTGAACTGGTCCTATTTTGCAGTCTAAAACCTTCTTGCATTGATTGTGGTTTTGGATCCTTCTCTCCTGATGCACAAAGACTATTTGGTCCCTGTACAGTTACATATTCAGACACCACTGGTTGAAGTAGAGGAACAACTAAAAAAAGAGTATATGGAGAGTGGTATTCTACATTAAAGGTGCACTACGTAGTGTTAAGACATTTTAATCAGAAGACAAAGATCTTCATTGAGTGATTTTTTTTTTTTTGTCAAAACAAAATAAATAAACAAACTGACCTTAAAGGACAACACAGTTTCATACGTCGTACTTTGTTTATATGTGGCGGACCCTGCCACCTTTCTAGCTTCAAACAGTGTTCTGGCACCTTATTTTCGTCTGAGAACAGCTTGTTTATTCAGTTATGGAAAAAATAAATATTCATGAGTTTGTATCAACTCATTTATATTAAAATTCTGATCTTGAAGTTCTTCTCCAAAACTGCATAGTGCCCCTTTAATTGATATTCTGCTTCATAGAAAAACACTCCCTTGCTATGTTAGACTTGAGGTCCTTCAAGGCTTCATATGACCGGGCATCCACCTTGTTAACAACCTCGTGTTGACCTGCTGTGAGAGCATCACGTCACACTCCAAGCTAAAGCATCGTAGCTGCTCATAAGGCAGTCCCATAAGCACTGTGAGGCCTTTACGTTAGGACAACACAGACTCCCCTCAAGTGTTTTCACTCAGCTCTTACACACACACACACACACACAAACAAACATATCAGTCCAGTTTAGGTCAGCTCACTCCACGCTGATGTACGGATGCCGGTGTAGGTGAAGCGTGTGCTGCCTCCGCTTGGCGGTGTATGGCCGTTCTGCTCAGCCGTCTTTGCCCCCGCTCTAGATCTGCCCACTTCCCCTTTAGCCGTCCCAGCTGACCTCCCCAAGCCGCCGCTCCTCCTTAAGCAGCTGCAGCAGGTGAACGTGGCGAGCATCCCCTGGCGGAAGCGCTTGTTCATGAAGCAGTAAATGATGGGGTTGACACAGGCCGAGGTGTAGGACAGCAGGTGGATGAAGGAGATAGGCGCGCCGGTCAGGCGGTAGGCCGAGCGCCGGTCGAAAGCCTGCCAGGCGTTGACCACAAAGACGGGAGTCCAGCAGAGGAAGAAGAGGAAGACGATGACCAGGAGCATGCGGATCACGCGCTTCTTGGCCACCAGGTTGGCTGTAGAGCTGCTGCTGCACACGCGGCCCACCGTGGCTTTGCTGCTGGAGTTGGCGAAGTTTCCTGTGATGCTCTTCCTTTTAGACGGCTGCATGTAACAGCCATCACTGTCTCCGGGCTTGATGCTGCCTGTGCTGGACTGTCTGTCTGTCAGGGGAGAGGATGTGAAAAGAAGAAGATCAGAGTGCAATTTTATCAGCAGCGGGAGCAAAAGCCCTCATGACATGAAAAGTCGGGTCACGTCTGTCACCTACAAATGGAACATTTTTCTGAAAGCTAGGGCAGCTTTTTCAGACGATCAGGATGCAATCGTCACGTCATTTGTCAATTTAAAGGATAAGTGTGGCGATATTCCGTATTTTTCTCATTGTCAAAAAAAAAAGCAATAAAATACCAAACTCAACGATGAACTGATCCTACTAGCAAATATTGTCTGTGCCGTAAACTTAAAAAACACCGTCCTGCTGCTGTAAACACTCATGCGAGCATCAATTGTGCATCCATCCGCAACTGAAAATAGTCCCAAAGAAGTGCCCGTTTGAGTAATGTTTGCTTACATCTAGTGCCCACCCGTTTCAACTATATTCTTACGCTTTTTCAAAGATTTACATCTTCAGTGTAAACCAGTTAGCTTGGAGCTGAACACCACAGGTAAGGGGAGTCATAACGTATTGATGCCAGCCTGCTTTTGATGACATGGCTGCGTTTCATTTTCCTACCTCTGCTTGATTTCCTGCTGGAGAGCTCAAACTTGATGCCGCGGTAGAGCTCCAGGGAAATGAGTCCATAGGCTGTCATCATGATGATCCCAGGGATTAGGAAGAGCAGCAGCAACAGGGACACGTACCTGCGAGGGACAAATTTGGGGGATGCAAACGAGTATTTGTTGTGTCTGATTTAAATAAACACCAGAGCCAAAGTGCTTTGCTATAATTAGAAACACCTGCCTTTCAGTCAAGACTAATATCATCATGACAATATGACTGTTTCATTCATTCATGTGTGTTGTGCTGTGTAATATGCCTTTAATATGTTCTGCATTGTTTAATAATTTGACTTTTGTGTGCTTTTATTTTGAAGGATCAAATCTGTGTCATGCCAGAAGATTTCCCCAAGTGGTCATCTCTCACCAGCGGCATCAGACTGAGAAAATCAATAAAAGGGCCGTCTGAAATTAGCAAAGAGCTACTTTAGCTGCCACACAGTCTGAGTGTGAAGCCACCCTGGTGGGACAGTAAAGCTACAGCGCTCCTTAATGCACTTATTTTCATCTCACCACGACTGCTGGATGACGTCATTGGGCCACATCAGGCGGCACATGTGCCCGGTGCTGTTGTTGCGGCGGGTGAAGGGCTTGAGGGTGCTAGAAATGGGGTAGGGCAGCATCAGGATGAAGGACGCCACCCAGGTGGCAGTGATGACCTTGGCGGCGTGAGATTTAGTCTGCCACGTCCTGGAGGTCAGCGGGTTGCAAATGGCGCTGTAGCGCTCCAGGGAGATGGCCACCAGGTTGAACGTGGACACACTTACTGAGACACCTGCACGGATCAGAAAATAGATCACTGACAATACGACTGGAAGTGTTGAGCACTGGCAGGCCGAGACTTTAACATATCTGAACACAAAAATCACAGGAACTATTTGTATATTTGCTTTTTTACTGAGAGTTAGATGTGAGGAAATGGTTAGCTTAGCATAAAGACTGGAAACAGGGAAACAGCTAGCCTGGTTCTGTGCAAGCTAAAAAAATACATACCTACCAACACCTCTAAATGCTTACTTATTAACCTGTTTCTTGTTTGATAAGCACGAAAACTAATTTTATAAACAACATATTGTGGTTTTACAGGTGGTGGTTAAGCTAAGCTAACAGGCTGCTAGGCCTAGCTAGCCTATATTTACTGCACACACGAGAGTGGGAACATTCATCATCTAACTGTCGGCAAGAAAGCAGATACTTCTACACATGACCCTCATTTGGTGAGTTAGATGAGAAGATTGATAGCCTACCACACTGTTGTCCAGCAGCCAGTTAGCTTAGCTTAGCCACACCAAGAAACACTATGTTTTTAAACTTTTTTTTTTTTTTTTTTCTTTTACAGCATGTTAAGTACTGAGCTTTAAAGCTGCTGGTAGGTAGTGAAGCTAACTGGCTCCTGCCTGTAGCTTCATATTTTACGTATTTACCAATCTTTGCATCAAACTCTTGGCAAGAAAGCAAACATGCATGTTTTACAATGACTTTGGGGCACCCTGTTTTCGTGAGTGTTAGCCTAGATTTGAAGATTGATACCTCTCTCTATCCGCCAGCAGCCAGCTAGCTTAGCTTAACCACCCAAAACCACATTATGGTACTATTCAGGTAACATTGCCCTTCTCTTTGGTTTTGGCTGTGGGCTTTGTAACACCCTGAATGGTCATCCTCTGTGTTTACTGTACTGGATGTGATACTATGGCACATTAACGTGTCGTCACATTAAATTTAACTGCTGATCGGTGACAGAGCCCATGCTGCACCAGATCACCGCTAACACACTCAGTAACAATAACACAAAGAGCTATAAATACATTCAAATTATTGCCGTGTATGATCCGAGAGGAGCGACACGTAAACAGATAAACATGTGGACAAATGAGGTAATAACCCCGGATGGCAGCACTCTGATCTCACCGAACGGAGCAACAGGATGTATAAGGACAAGAATGAAAATCAGATTTCCTATCGGACCTGTAATTGGATGAAAATGAATCATTTGTATAGATGCATGGTCCGTAATGACTGCACCTTATTACAAAGCTCCCAGCGAAGCTTTTCTGAGAGGTAGAAGAAGAAGAAACCTGGGGACAAGCTAATTAAAGCAAACGAAGGGCTGAATCCCATCCATGATGTCATTGACTCATCTCCCTTGAAGCTGTCTGTGTCCTTTGCAATTGATTGTTCCCGAAATAATTTGGAAGTAATTTAAATCGGGCATGGGTATTAAAAAAATGAATCCGTGATGAGTCCTGAGAACACAAACTTAGCAGTATGATGATAGAGAACATGACCGGAAGCCACCTGGCTTAAAGTCTGACTACAAGTGAATACATTTTAGTTTGATTATGTCCTTTTTTTGGTCATATTTAACACAATTATGTTAATTTCCCCTGCAAGAGGAAGACATGAAGAAAACTGCTTCAAAGGACTCCACTTCTCCATGTCATGGGAGGATACTTGATATACTGTTAACACTCTATTAGTTACTTCACTGACCACTGAGTAATAATAATGATTGAAGGTTAAGTTTGTGTTTTTTGTCTTTCTCACGTCTTTTGGCTCCGTCTCACTGAAGCTGTCCTGTTCACTTGTTCTGAGTTGGCTTATGTTCAGCCACTGTAGCTCAAACATACCCTCCAGACATGTTTTAAGACATATAAAAAAAAAATAGTAGTTTGTGTCTGGTATGATTTTGAATACAGTTTTTTTTTTAAAAAATAACGTCTATTCCTCCTTCTGTATTAAAAACAACAACAACAACATAATCCGTGAATGTATTGTTCATTTCACAAGTTTAACTACTGGACATCAGATGTCTCCTACTTAAAGGGGCTATTATCAATATTTGTTTTACCAAAAAAAAAAAAAGGGTAGCTTATAGTGCAACTCAGTTAGAGAATAGCTGGTGAACAAAGTTGAGCATTTAGCAGCTAAAGACCCAGATATTTCCTTCAGGAGCTGGTTGAGACCAAAAACAGAGCAAAAAAGTGTGTGAACAGACTATTACATTTTCCAGGTTGCCAGAAAAACAAGACTCCAAATGAGTGATTATGTTGCTCCATATCTGCTGATGTAACTTAGCAGCTGTTTGCTTACAAGTTTGCAATAACAACTTAAAACTGAATGATGTGTCCAACCCAATCGTCGAATGAATGTTGACGTTTCTGCAAAACCACAGATAAGTTAAAACTTCTCTTTAAGTTTTTAAGTTTCTTCAGGTTCAATTTTCTATTTCTCTCTTGTCACAACGCTGTACTTATGCTCTGGTTAGGTTTCGGCACAAAACCTACTTGATTATGGTAAGGAGAAGATCACGGTTTGGCCTAAAATACCGGTTTGGTCAGCACAAACACGGCTCGAAATGTCCCGAGGTCTCGCAAAAAACACCCTTTTATTGTCGCAACAAACACATCTGGAAATTGTCTCGAGGTCTCCTTTAAAGTTTTTAGTGATGTCACGCTTACAAATGTTGAAACGCCGGGGTCACCCGTCAAAACTTTTGGAAACCATCCAGTGGTGTCACCCTTACAAATACTGAAACACAGACTCGAGATATGAAAGTCAGGTAATAAACATGTAATGTGAACATGATTTGACATGTTGTGTACAAATGTCAGTACGGTACGTATCCTATGACAACATCTGCTGTTAACATTATATGTTAGGCTTGCCTGGGCTGGATGTGTCAGTGTGCCTCCGAGTGGCCAAAACAAATCAGTTATTGCAGGTTTGACTGGAAATTCCATTCTCAGTCTATGTTCCTTTAAGGCTTCAACATCATTAATTTCTGCGTGTACACACACGTCTTTCGCCAGATTCAGAGTGAGCTGATTGAGAAACTTTCCCTTTTCAGTAGATGAATGTGAAAACAGCCCTTGGGGTGAAACTCTGCGCAGTGAAGCTCAGACCGAATGAAGTAATAATAAGCAAAATCCATGTTCTAGTAGAAGGAGAGGTTCTGTTAACCTCAGTCATTGTGTTCTCAAACTTTCTGGATATACTGTTTGTGTTTCCAATTAGTTTTACTGGCCATGTCAGTCTTCACACCATCATTTCGCCCGACACCCTGCAATCACTCATCAACATGACTGATGGTGAATCCGCTGATAGAAAAAGGAAACAACAGGACAACAGGCTAGACTGAATTAAAAAATCCAAGATCATTTCCTCGCTTCGGCTGGACAATAAAGTTATTCTAATCCTAATCTAATAATCCAAATATAGCAGCTGGAACAACTGAATTGACGCTGCGTATACGGCTTCAGGCAAATCCACACTTTCCTGACAACTGCAGTTATCCTCATTATTGCAGTTACGCACACGATACAATGAAAAAAAACGCAAATTGAAATAAAAACGGTACAGCACACAACTTTAACACATTTAAATCAAAGGTCGGGTGCAAAATTTGCCGAATTTGCTACTTGCAGCTGTTGTCATTTGCTCTCAGTAAGCAGAAGAATGTCTACTTTAGATGATAACGATAAGTTCAGGGGTCACAATTACATTTTTATATAGATTTTAACAATATGGTAAAATTTGGGGTGTGGCTTTTGGTATTTTCATAAATTGTACAATTTATCTATAAACGCAGAGTTAAAGGGGCTCCGTGGAATATCGCTGGTTGTTTTTGTTTATGTTAGCGGACTTTATTTTGTGAACTAACTCGACCCAGCACTGTAGAACAAACTGTACGTCACATCCTTTGGATTTTACGTGGAAAATCCGACCCGAGTCCTTCACAAAGAAATCCACAGACCAACAGCTTTAAACAACTTAAACAAATCATCAACAGGCTGGTGTAGACAACCGAGACAGACGGGGAAGGTCTCATTTTTCACATCAGGTTACAATCTGCTCTTATATGGCCAATAAAAATTATTAATTAATGTAAAATGCCACATTTTTTTTTACATGGAGGCCCTTTAAGACCAGAAAAAGACAACAATTAAGATAATCTGCTATCATCCTTCCACTCACCCATGAAGTACATGACCAGCTTGCATATGACGGTGCCGAAGATGAAGTCCCTCATGAGGTTAGGGATGAGGGTGAAGGGGATGCAGACCAGGGACACCATCAGGTCGCTGACGGACAGGGACAGCAGGAAGAGGTTGGTGACGGTCCTCATGCGCCTGTTCCGCACCAGGACGGCGATGATGAGGCCGTTGCCCAGTACGCTGAGGAGGAAGATGAGGCTGTAAAGGACGATCCGGACCGTCTGGTTGATATCTGAGACACAAGTGTGAGGAGACACATAAAGTCTAAAAATGAATCATCACTCTTAAATTCATTTACAACCACTCTATTATACATAAAACATTCATATTTAGCGACTTCTAAACAGTTTTGTGGTCAGTATGTGCGGAATAGTATCGTTCAGGTCTTTTGGATCATATATAATGGGCATTTTATTCTCAATCCTGTGCGTAATAGCAAGTTATATTCACTTTACATAGGCAGAACTAGCGCACAGCCACAGCATGTGTCACTACTAACACAGAGCAGACTGCGTTAGCTTTATAAAAGACCTGAGCCATATGCGTAATGCGCACTGACGCAAAAAAAATGCCCAAAGCAGTCGCTCCTTTGGCGTAATCTGGAGATAACTGGCTGCTTTTGGAATCAAAAATTAACATCACATTTATGAATAAAATGACCTATTATTAGACAGGATGCTCCTCAGTATCTGAGGGCC
The DNA here is from genome assembly GCF_040436345.1 of Pagrus major. NCBI lineage: Eukaryota > Metazoa > Chordata > Actinopteri > Spariformes > Sparidae > Pagrus > Pagrus major. Next base: position 9,238,814 of record NC_133224.1, read on the forward strand.
AAACAGAACATGGACACATCGGCTGCATTACCTTTAGGTTCTGGTGAGGGGTCCTGCTCGCTCTCGCACTCCGAAATGTTCTTGATTCCAAAACTGCATAAAATCTTGTTCAGGTCAGTTGAGTTGACGAGGAGCATGTCGTGGATGGTGAACGTCTCCATTGCGCTTTTTTTTTTTTTTTTTTCCTTGCCCGGTAGCCTCAAGTGAAATCAGTCATAGGAAGAGCATTCGTCATGCTCTTGCAAAAGAAAGAGAGAGAAAAAACAAAGACGCTCCAAGGATGAGATCAATCAAAACGGTATATTCCCTCTCAGTCGAAATTAGAAAAGAAAAAGAAATAAGGAATGATGGTGATAATAATAATAATAATAATATTCTCTACAAGTGCCCGTGCGCGCTCAGTCTGGTGCGCTCTGCTCCACTCAGCTCAGCGTTTCTGACAACATGTGGACGGGTCACATTCTTCAGTCTGTGCGAGTCAGCGCTCCCCCCCCACCTCCTCCTCCTCCTCCTCCTCCTCCTCCTTTTTTTTCTTTTTTAAATAAAACACCCAATCATAAATCATTGCGTAAATAGTACCCTTCTGTATTCTGTATTAATACCTCAACTATTTCTACATATTCAAAGCCAGAAGTCCAGCTCACACAAGTGGAGTGAGATGTATTTAAAAATGCCACCAGGGCTCTGTAGGCTATCCATGTCCACAGTCCCCCTGACCCATTTCAAAGCATGATATTGCTCGCCGTGGCATTTCATGGGAGCATGTCAGCAGCAATATGGAGGCACATTGACTCCGTGCTGTAATTGTTGTGATGGGTGGAGAGCCTTGCTCCAATATTTGGGAATCAGTCACGTGTTGAGCTGCAGTGAATATCTCTGCAGGAGCTTGTTGTGACGTGTTATTGATCAGAGCAAGAGAAGACTGGCCCATTGTGTAAAAACTAGGTGGAAGTTGCATCACAAAATAAACCTCAAACCCAATTCAGCTCAGTTTACATCACTTAACACAACAGTGTTCACAGGGGAAACACCTTCATAACCTGAATTGTATCGAGTCTTTACTTAAAGGTGCAATATGTAAGAATTGGCCACCTGTCAAATTCATACTCACAATAAATGGGGGGCAGCATCTCACCAGAGTAACTGCTAATTGTAGCTGCCGTTAGCTTCTTAGCTCAGTTAGTGTGCAGCTAGTAGCACGGGAGTTTTGGAAGGGGACGGGGCAGATCTAGTTGGTTAGCATGCCAACTTTGGTAGATAACTCTGCAACACAATACATAGACATCGTCACGTCAAAACTGATAATTGCAGTTAGCTGGTTAGCTCAGGTAGCCGTGCAGGTAGTGGTTCGGACAGGGAGCTCGGGCACCACGGGAGTGGCGCAGTGTTAACATGCTAGTAGGGTTTTTTAATATTGTGTAGTTTCATCTATAACCATGCATTATATTTAATAATCCCAAATTGATTTTTTAAAAGACATTATTTTACAGCAGCAGCTAGACAGTAAAATGGGTTTAAATGGGTTTATTTTTAATTTTTAAAGCAATTTGGGACCTCGGGACTTCTTTTGACTTGGATTATGTTGGACTGGCTACCAGAATAGATAAACAGTGTTCTAGGTCCCCAGAACACTGTTTGAAGCTAGAAAGCTGGCAGGGTCCGCCACATATAAACATTGTAAAACATTATGAAATTGTGTTGTCCTTTAAGGTCAGCTTGTTTATTCAGTCATGAAATAGGGAGTGTGTTTATTCAGTTTGTTTGGGCTTACAAAAATTCAGTCAATGAAGATCTTTCTCTTCTGATTAAAATGTCTTCCCCAAATCTACATAATGCTCCTTTAAAATATAAAATATGATGTGAATGTGAGGGCTCACTGTCGGGAGGATAAACAACAGCACACTCCTCTTCTCTGACGGTCCCTGTTAGACACACACACACATCAGTTACCAAGAATAACAGCATCTTGTGTGTGTGCGTCCTTATTACTACTGTCATCTATGAGTGTGTGCAGACTCGTTATGTAAGGTCATCTGAGTGAAGAGGCACTCCTGTGAGCTCATGTGATGACTGGGTGTGTGTGTCCTTGTTGAAGTGGAGAAATTCAAAGTCAGAATTTTAACATTCACAATATTAATGAGGTAATAACACACACTCATAGATATTTATTTTATTCAGTTTATTCAGCCTTGAAAACAAAAAGAGTTTGTTTATTTAGTTTGTTGGGTCATTAAAAAAAAAAATCTTCTGATTAAAATTTCTTTCCCAAAACTACATAGTGCACCTTTAAGTACAATACTTGAGTAAATGTAGTCTACTTAGTTACAACCCCACCACCACTGATGTTTTTCATGTACAAAAAGGGCTTAAATTGAAATTTAATGTGTAAAATTCTTGGATTTTTTTGCATTTGACCTGTAAAATCATACAGCAATCACAAACGTTGATTTGTAACTGTCATTTTAACGTGTGGAAATAAAAAGCACATGATACAAAAATTTGTTATACTTCCATGTTGCTCTGGTGTACCGTCGGAACAGATTTTCAGCTCGGAACCAAAGTCTCCGGCTCTTGTTTCCCCCCTGACCCTCCGTCCTCAGTTGCTAAGTAACCTCTGCAGGGGGCGGCTGCCGCATCGCCGGATGCTACTAGCGTACAAAACATCAAACTGTGCCGTTTCACACGCAAAACTAAGCGCCAAACTGACAAGGAGGATGGACGAGGGCACCGAGTTGTCTCTGACCATCGCTCACATCGTCCAGCGGCTGAAAGGAAGCCATTTACACTCTCAGATAGAGAGACAAGCCAAAGTGAGTACAGGTAGCTAGCATGTGGCTAACGATGCGGAGCAGGTTGCTGTCAATCTCAGAGTTGAATTCCTACTTCTAGTTTATTTATTTAATTTTATCTTTTATATACTTTAAACTATAACAGCTTCATTTCATTCTTCTCCACATGTTATTTAGGAGTGTTTACATCAACCTGAGATAAAATTGGAGTCCCTTAAAGAGGATGTGCGCAGTTTTCTCAAAACATCAGGTGGGCACAATATTTACAGCATCTGTAACACACACACACACTGGCACAGCTCACTTCCGGTTGTAATAAAAATGATGTATTGATTTTCTTTTAATGTTTTTCAGGCTGGGAAAGAAAGCTGCAGAATGCAGTGTACAGAGAACTGCATGTGTAAGTTACATTGAATTTAATGTGAAGCACTAGCATGAATAAACAACAAAAAAGACGTGTACAAATGATGCTTTAAATTCTCAATATTCATTTAATTTGCAGGAACTCAGGAACTTTTAGTGCATATTTCAGGACACAGTAGGAGAGAAAGAGAAGATTACGACAGCTATAAAGCTCAGAAAATGTGTAAATTGTCCTTTACTGGAGTGGCTAGCTTGTTAGATATGAAGCAAATGGACCGAACCTTGATCAAGTCAATGTTCACTCCTGAACAGAATCTTAATGCTTCTGGCTGGTGTGTTTAAATGATGTGACACATTTAAGCACCTCAGGATATTGTTAATTTTCATTTAAAAACACACCCATGCTTTTAGCCTGAATCATAAAGTTGTGCGCGAATATAAAAAGAGTGGCGTAAAGATTCATCTGTTTGACACTTAACTGCCCACAGATGTAACAGATGCTGTCACCCACTTGGCAGCACAGAGCTCTCCACCCCCTCATCAACACTAAATACTTATCCTCTTGGTCATTTTATTATTCTTGCGTCTAAATCAGGGCTGCATACTATGGTAAAAGCACCATATTCCGTCATTTTGACACATATTATGATAGTCACATGTGGCACGATGAGTGGGAATGATCATTTTTGCATCACCCTTTTTATTTTCACTGACAAAAACTGTTAAAATCACAATAAGATGATACTTGTCAGGGTCTCTGTACAAGACAAACATGTTTCCTTACATCTAAAGTTGAAGATCTGAGGGCCAGGGCATCTCTGCAGCAATGCAGTACTTCATTATAATGATAGAATAGAAAAACTAGCTCACATACATTTATATACACTCATATCAAGAGCTTTCAGAGCCTCTGAGTGATAGACAGGTGCTTTTAAAGTTGATTATGCAGAATGACACTCCCTAATTCATTCAAATACAGTTTATATGTATTGAGGTGAAGCATTGTCATATAAAATGAGAAGTTTTCTTATTAAAGAACAATTTATTACTTGCACACACTTGTTTACACAGGCTGAGGATATGTGTGTAAGAATTAGGATAAAGCTTATGAGGTAAACGTGCAGTTGTAAAAGTGGTATATGCTTTGATTTTGTCCCTCCTGTCAGTATTATTGGCTTTAAATGTTTACTCGGACTTACTGCATGTACTCAATTTTTTGGGCTGATGCTGCTACCAATATTATCGAACACTTACGACGAAGATATTCAACTGAAGCAGGATATTTAACAGTTTAACATTAACCTTTATATCATCTAAAATGACATTAGTGCACTGAAACAGTAAACGTAAGTGTGAATTTAATGATTATAAATTACTCAAAGCATATTTATATGCATTAAAATGTCTAAAAAAAATCTGCCAAACTGGGCAGCACATACCGTGATACTGATAAATCTGTGCTAGGTCAATATCAGCCGATAATATCCAGATGTAAGTTCCCTTTAAGGTCTCTTTACTAATCTTTAAACCAATCGGCTAAATAAGTTGAGAACTCTTTGAACTTCAATAAACAGCCGTGATAAGTGTCCTCTCTTACCTTTGAGGGTAACATCCCCTCGTCGCTCTCTCGAGGCTCAGACCGCAACATGGGACACTTAATGCTTTGCTTTTAAAGGACGACATATAACATTGACTGATGCCTACTCGGCCATTAGTCAGCCCTATGTGCTCTTATAGGTGTTTAGATTAGGTTGAACGTTGTTTAACGCACTGAGACCTTGAGTCATTCAATATGAGCACGAGGGGAAAAGACGCGAGACGATTGCTCTGACTCATCTGGGCTCCATGTGCAGGGCCTGTTTGTAAGAAAAATCTCAACATTTTATTAGCCCTTTTGTTTGACAGCTCACTTCTCTCAAGCACTTGAATGCAGTCCTCTCTGAACGATGTGTTGTTTGTGTTCATAGTGGCTTCAGTCCCTCAAAACTGTCAGTCTTTTTGTGAAAACACAGCAGCTGTTTTTTTGCTGTATTTACTTGATCAACTTGTGTTGTACCATAACGCTCCTCGCCCCTCTGCTCTTGTGTTTGCTTATTCTAGCCAGCTGCCCCCGAGCCATCCCGCAGCTCCTCCAGAGCATCTCAAAGAGCCGCTGGCCTACATGCGCAAGGCACAGGTCAGTCTGTCCACTCTCATCTCCATCACTCCTCACTTGTTCTTCTTCTACCTCTGTGACTCGTTTTTTTTTTTTTGCCTGCCAAATTCAAAGACGTAGACGTATTTGACACAAGGTATCTGAAGCCCAAATGTTTCTGTGTGTTTATTTGTATGTGTGTGTGCTCTCTTACACAGGCCAGCTGGGAGAAGCGCGTCCTCAAAAGCCTGAACAGCATGAGTACAGAGCTCGAAGTGCCTCTGGCTCGCATGGTAGCTAAAATATTGTCAATCACAGCTAACGTAGCATAATTACAACAGCTATTCACGTTCTCTAGCTTCCCTTTGAGTACAGTGCATCTTATTATCATCGTGGTTGGGTTTAACAATAGCCGAGAGCTAGTTCAGCAATGAAGCAATGAGCAATGACGATAAACAGGCACTGCTGTTCTGAATCTGTTTATTTGTACACAGAATGCAAATTTATGACCACAGAACCTTATTTTCCGACATGACGATTTCAAGATTGCTCCTGCTTTAGCCGTACGCTTTGTTGAAGTCCTCTCTCTTTCCGCCCCCGCTCCACAGAGGCCTGCAGTGGAGCAGAAGGAGCTCACCAACAAATGGAACGAGATGGGCACCGATGAACCAGGTCTGGAGACATTACCCAGGGGTTTGGCCCCCGAGCGGTCTGCCTTTTATGAAAGATTACTGTTGATGTGTGTGTATGCTGGTACATCTTTCAGACATTGGCGTATTAACACATCTCTGATACAGATCTACCACTTCCGAGCTTGTTTCTTAACTGGTATTTATCCAGGGAACGCTCTCTTAGAGACTGAGTTTGACTGGGCAACATCTGACAAGTATTTAGTGTGTTTTCCAGACTCAAACGTATGTTAAAGGACATTTTTAAGAGGAATGCATACAGAATATTTCTATTTTATTTTTGAAGATATCTATTCTCTATTATTTCGCATACTTCACCTTGAAAACCGTCGCCATTTCAGTACATTGGGCAGTACATTGACAAAGAATCCCGTGTCCTAACAACGCTATCACAGCTCAGTGGCGTATACTAACATTTAGGATGTGCCGTCCCCCGGCTATAAACACTTTGGACTGCGAGTATAGAAGCTGTCCAGACTCCTTGGACGGAGCTGCGATAACGAGCAGCACCCCTCCTTCCGTCCAAAACCTTAATGTGCCCTCGTTCTGCGGATGACACAGCACTTGAATTTACTGCCGCGTCATAAAGACGGTGGATGAAGTCCCACTTGAAGCCTTTGCTGGTCTTTTGACTTTTGCAGAAGCGGCCAGCTCCGGCTGCGTCACAGATGAAGTGTATTCAAGTTCAAGTTGATGAGATTGACTGTATGGTTGGATTCATTTGTGTAGTCTAGGTTTTACAGCTGTTAAATCTGTTTTGAAATTGCATATGTAAACATGGTGTACATGTAGCAGCTGGGATCAACTAAGATACATAAAAGTCTTTGTATCTCTGCAGATTTAAGTCGCTTTAGGCCTGTCTACGCCCCCAAAGACTTTCTGGAGGTAAGCAGAGTTCTTGCATGTCAGAGTTTACAGAGTGAGCTGGAGATTAAAGTAAGAAAAATGTATCTCATTATCCTGCGTTATTGCTTTCTACACAGGTGTTAATCAGCCTGCGGAACCCGAATCACGACAGCAGTGAGGACGTCAGCGTCAGGAGCCACTGGGGTCTCATCCAGGTTCCCCTTAATGTCAGGGACATCCCACAGCTGGTAGGGAGCCATTGTGACTGCTCATGTGTGTGCGTGTCTGTCTGCAGGTGTTTTGTCCATTATTGACCTCAATGCATATAACAGTATATCCTATTAAGCTGCTTCAGGAAATGCGCAATAGATGGATATTAAACTGTTAATATCTTGTGGTGTTTTTTTGTGTTAAAATCTCAGAGACGGGCTTACTCAGAGCTGAATCTGACCACAGGGCAGTTGGGGATTGATGACCACGCACACATCCATCCAGGTATATGAAAATAGCATTTGGCCGTCTTAGCTGAAGGAACAGTTTGACTTTTGTTTGACCGTTTGTTTTCTTTCCGAGAGTTAGGATCAGATGATTGATACCACTCTCATGTCTTTACGATAAATGTGTAGCTTTAGTTAGAGACTGATTATCTTAGCTTAAAGGCGCATTCTGGTATTTTTAAACCTAGGCCTTATGTTTACATATTTTGGGGTGTGAATGACTAATAGGTACATATAGTTTTGGAATTGGTCCAGTAGATAGCTTCAGCCTGCAGCCACGGCATGGGCTTTAATGGCTGTAGTGTAATCCTTTGGGGCAAAATACGTCCACTAAAAGTGCTTGTTTTTGCCACTGACAGGCTGTGATGTTATTATTAAGCACCTGACAACATTATAGAAAAGATTCCTACAAAAATAGACCTTTTGTTAATGAGTATTTTAGAAGAAGAAACAGCTGGCCCTGGTCGCGGCTGCTGGCTGAGGCGATCTTCTGGACTGTTTCTAAAACATTTTGTACCTAGCTCGTCTTTTACGCACCAAAATATGGAAACATAGGCCCCCGGGAATGAGCTTGGCCCTGTTCAAAGCTGATAAAACGAACCTTTTATTTTGGCTGTAATGAATCAGAAATACTCTGTAATGAATGTGTTTACCGAATGAACAGTGGGGTTAACCGGTGTGTATAACACTCCGGCCCTCATATCAGCCTGTGTTTCTCTCCTGCGACTCATGGCTGCCTGGGTTTCCTCAAACTGTATCTCTGTTAAGTCCAGATATTGACATTGTTACAGTCTGGTGTTCAGGCTTGAAATAGAATCATATCCACAGTCTCTGTGTTTGTAAATCAAACTGATAACATTAGCTTGATAGACTGAGCCATTACCAGACGATCATTGATGCGTCTGTTTTGTTCTTTTTTTCTGATCCCTGCACAGACTTGTTCGAAAACGAGTATGTTCAAATCGGGAAAAAAGGTTAGTGTTTTTATTGTTTAATTGTCTGTAAATGCCTTTTTTGTTTTTCTAATCTTTTAATTGACTCATTTACTCTATGAATAGATCTAGATTCAGGCCCAAGCACCCAACGCAACATGGATTTCATCAGTATTGACTCTCTTTAACCTGATATTAAGTCAATGAACTTGTCTTCTGTCTATCTGTGGTGTGTTATGTAGTTTTGAGTTTTATATTGTGCTTAATTTAGACCATTAAAGATTTGGATTTATTTTTACTTTAAAGAGTCTCTTTCTGGAGGTAAGTATCAGAAAATCTATTCGTATCCATCTCGTCTTTAAGAAAAAAACCTGAAAGAGAGGGACAAATACTTATTATAGGCACTGCTATAAAAAGTAACGATGAGTAAAGATGTTCTGAAGATACATTTAATCATATATCGAGTCGTTACAATCACTTGCTGACTGCATATTCCCTCCGCACTCTCAGGTGCCTTAATCGGCCTGAGACACGCTTTAACTCTTATCTCACTGCTCTGCTATGAACCCGGCGTAAACACCGACCTTATAATGGACACCAATCAGACATCAATCGACAAGAAGCTTAAAAACACAAACTCGATTTTATATACACAGCCACAAGACCGTTGTCCACTAATTCACCCTCGGTTGGCTGCCGAGCTGCGAGTTGTATTCCAGGCCAAGTGTTAAGTGCACTCAAATAGGAAATTTAAGAGCCGAGGAGTGTGTTCGTTTATGTTATGACTGGCCAGCACCTTAAGTCAAGGGCCGCGTGTTTTTGGCTACTGTCACAACAGAGATTTAGGGTAGAGTGGACATGTGGGAGAGATTGTTGAGTGTTTTCAGGAAAGTTATGTAATAATTAACCATTATGGGAACGTCTGTGTTATGATTTTTTATTGTTTATAAGTTTTCTGAAGGGGCAGAATGAAATTGTGAACCTGTGTGTACATTTGAGTGTGGATGTTATGCTGCGGCTCACCCACTCTCTTAGATTTTTAATAGACATATTTGTAGTCCCCATTGAAGGATGTTTTAGTTTAGTTCTAATGGAGGTCACGCTTTCCAAGTTTTCTTGGAAAAAAAACAAACCTCTTACCAGTTTAAGAATTGTACCGCCTGCTTGTTGTCGTGCAGGTGTTCATTTTCTCAGCTGATTCAGTTGCCCGGTCCTATTTTGGATGACTCTGCTGTTTGTACATATTATGTCATTCTGGCCATTTCTGTTGATTCTTGTTGGTCAGATGCATTCTTGGTTGGCAAGGCAAAGTTCGGGATTTATTCTGTCTTCCTCCAGTTTTTTTTTTTTTTTTTAGCGTTATAGTTTGTCTTCAAAGTGAGACTACACAAGTGACAATAATGGGATAATGCTGGATGTTAAAATACTCTGTGGCAGCAGCACAAATAGAGTCATAAAGTCAGTTAAACTACAAAATTGACCACATTTTTGTCTGCATTAGCCACTGTAAGCTACTGGTCAAACCCCTCTGTGTATTGAACTGAACAACGATGTGTTTTACTGCATATGAATGAAACTTTTTGTGGTCAAAGTCGAGCTTTAAAGGTTGACTGCGTAGCTTGTAGGGGGATTAAGGGGAAGAAATGGAATATAATATTCATAATGAATGACTTCATGAGTTAATAATCTCTCGAAGATTCACTGAAACTGGGCGGGAAACGAGGGTGAGACAAAATGTGCTTGGTCCCCACTGCTAGATGCCAATAAATCCTGCAGACTGGACCTTTTTAAAATGTAATGGAAGACTGGATATGGCAAGAACTGGCAAGAAGAATCCAGTGAGATTTTACAAATTAGGAGATGGTTAGCCTCACTTAGCATATTGACTGATCACAGGGGAAACAGCTAGCCTGGCTTGGTTCAAAGGTAAAGAATCCACCCACGAGCGCCTGTAAAGCTCACTGATTAATATGTTATGTCTCGTTTGTTTGCACAAGTGGTGGTTTTTACAAGGTGAAGTTTGTGCCAGAGTATTTCTTGGCATGACGTCTTGGAGTCCCCTGGTGAGGTTGCCAGGCAAGCAACAGAGACTCCACAAAGTAACTGAGAAATTGTCTGGTGGATTTTTTTTTATTACCCTTCACACAGAGCCATGCTAGCTGTTTCCCTCTGCTTCCAGTCATTATGCTAAGATAAGCTAATCCTAGCTCTAGCTCCTTTCTGCCTTTATGTCTCATGCACTGCTTTCTATTGTTCCCTCTAACTTTTTGTCTTTTTTATATCCAGTGGTTATGGAGCAGGACAGTGCAGCAGCACAGCAGTACAGCAGGCAGGGCTGTCCCACTGGGCTCCGGGCGGACCTCTGGGCCCTCATCCTTAACTCTACTAACCAGCCACAGGTACTATATGCACACACACGCACAAACACACAGCCGCTTTACATGCTGCCGATGGCTGTCAGTGTTATGACGCAGCCAGCATGCGCACACAGCTGCAGTGATTCCCAAACTGTATGTTTACTACGAGGCTGCAGTCATTTTCACAGTTAGCGGCCGGGTATGTTTTTGTTTCAGTGGAGAATTCTGATTGCATTGTTCGTTTGTATGTTTGGATTCACACTGTACAGTAAAAAACCAACATATGGGACACCAGCTGACCTACGGCCTCTATGTAATCTGCGTATTAGCCCCCGGATTGTTTATCTTAGCTCACTGCGGCTTGTCCCGTGTGTACAAATGCTAAGATAATCAAATGCTGGCGATTTAGCTCAGTTAGCCCAAACAGAGCAGCCACCCGCCTGTGTGGCAAAGCGCTGTGTAAACGCTGCAGTCCAGAGTCTCCGGTTGAGGCCAAGTCGATAAAACAATGCTTGTGATGGGAAGATTGATTTCTGAGGGAGAGTTACGGGGATCTGACTGAGGCCTGCAGAGTGTTAGCATGTGCTGTGGATGGCGCAAGGGCAAACACATTAAACAGTCAGAGTTGGCTCAGGACGGTATGTGCACTGTCTCAGTATTTGTTCCAATTCGTGCTAAATTACGTAACCTGCTGACTGCTAAATACTCTCTGAATAAATAATCATTTTGTCACAGAATGCCTTAGCTTGGGTGCCATCTTGCCTCATTATAGGTAGATTACTTTACAATTGCAGCAATAGTCAACCCTAACGTCCAAGATATATAATGAATTTTAGCAGGACCTATTTTAAGTCTCCTCCACTGATGCTGTCCACATTACCGTGACCGTTTCAATGTTCTACCTCAGCTGTCAAAATGACCATCTCTGTTTCCGTTCTCCTCACATCCTTCCGCAACGCTGATCGCTGCCAAGGCGCTTCACAGCCGTCACAGAAGACATTTTCATCGCTCCGTCCACCCTCTCGCCTGTTCTTTGGTTCATTTATGATAAGCCGTCTCAAACCGGAGACGCCTTTGAGTTTAACCATGTGGTCGGAAACATGATAGCCATCCGTCAAGTTTGGTGTAATCCTCCTGTCAGCGCTGTCAGAACATGTAAAGTCGATTAAGCAACGTTTGTAAAGGGGGATATTTTACCTATCATATTTATCACTGGAACTTGCATTATAGGATTAACAGCAAGTCATAAACAAACATTTTGTCAACAATTTAATGTATCACCAAGACCACACATACAGTTTACGTTGGGTTCTCTGCTGTTTCAGGACGTGATGCATTATGAACAGCTCACGGCTGGAGTCATCCAACATGACCTGCTGGTGGACAACCTCATCTATAAGGTACACTCCTCTACACTGTCACTGTTTATGAAGCAGCATAGCCAAGACGGACCAGTGAATTATTGAACAAATACCAGCGTTCCCACTAATCCTTGAAATCCTTGAAACTTTGTGAATTTTAGGGGGGAGAAATCAAGGCCTTGAAAGCTTTTGAAAATAGACATAAGTGCCTGAGTTTATATATTTCATACAAGAATAGAAATTGAAGTTCTTTTTATATTTTTTTCCCACATTCAAGCCTCTCTGTTTTTACTTGTTGTCTGCGAGTCCTTGAATTTGATTTTCAAGAAGGCATGTGAACCATGAACGACTGAAAGCTTTGGTTTTCTGGTAAACTTGGGACTTCCATCACCAAAATATTTGTCCTGCTTCACATAAACCTTGATACTAAAGTTATCTGGAAACATATAGCCGTAACATTTACTGTACGTTTTCCCTTTGATGTTTGCCCTGCCCTCCAGGATGTGAAGCTCACCGCCAGTAATGACGACTACTACTTCGTGTTTGAGGATTTCCTCTATCAGGTAGGATCAACTCTATATATCCACGACTAAATGAGCCACATTTATAAGCAGAGTTCGGGAGAAAAACAGATACTCAGTTACTATTTATTAATGTTCAGCACAATCTCGGTGCGGTTAGATTTGAGTTTATTGAAAGTGGCTGGAAAATATAAGCAAACCTCCCGAAACTTCTCACATTTCACTTAAAATGTTGCCTAATCCTAACCGGTGCTCGGAAATATGTGATATCACAAATCAGTGGGGCTGCAATGGAAAGGTTTATTTTTATTATGGATTAATCTGACATTTATTTTGAAGATTTCACATCCATAAAATGTCAAGTAATTACAAAAATAGCTCCCTCACAATTTTCCAGAGAAAAGTGATGACTTCACATTGTTTCTTTTTATAGTATAAAACCCAAAGACTCTTCATTTACTGTCATAAATGACAAAAACAGCAAATTCTTACATTTAAGAAGCTGAAACCAGCAGATATTTGGCATTTTTGCTTGAAAAACGACTGAAACGATTAATCGATTATCAAAATAGTTTGGTGAACTTACTGATTAATTGCCTAATGGTTGCAGCTCTACCAATCAGTTATGTAGGCTCCTACAAATACAAATACAAATTAAGAGGAAGAATCCTTTGACTTCCTCAAACATTCAAACTCAGAGAACAGTTTCTGTAGGACAACATTCCTCTTTACTTACATTTATACAGACGAGGATGTGAGCTGTTATTATTCTCTGGCAGTCACTGATCTGTTTGCCTTTTGCGCTCAGCAGATAAACCTGTATATACACTCGGCAACCGGTTTATTCAGCAGCTGTTAACATGTCATGCTCCTCTGTGACCAGCTGATGAGTACACAGGCGTTGCAAGAACAAAGCTCCAGTATCACTGTCAATATTGGCTTCTGGTAAACTCACTACCAGGCAGTGAAAGAATCCGCTCGCTATGGGGCGAGTGTGGATTCACACAGGTGGCGTTGAAGTTTTTAGGAAGTAATTCCCCATAAATGTTAGAAGAGGAGTCACTGATTGTGAAATACTTGGCCGATATAGATGTTTTTATATGTCCCCAACTGATTAGGTACCCTAAATAACAGAGTTAATACAAAGTAAAATGCCTTTCTGGTCTTTGAGACTACGTTAAAGAGATAAAAACCCATACTGAGCTGTGACATCAAGGGGAAAAAGACTAAATTAATCTACTTTCTTTCATCTCTTTCTAAAAGTTTTCTAAAGATACACAGCAGGTACACTTAAAGGTCATACAGAAGACAGTGTAGATACATGCTATAATCCTCTTTTTGTAGTCTTGAACAAATGGCTGCCGATCTTATTTTTGCCCTGACAGATTAGTTTTCCACCCGATGTAATTCATCTGAAGTGGCCTGTAGGAAATGAAATCTGTTCTCAAAAAGGCACAGAAATGGGACTGTGATGGAAAGCGCTCCTACTTATACAGTCATTTTGTGAAACAAGAAGCCACTCAAGGCTCTGTTACCGTCTGCTTCAGTACATCCTGGATGATAGCTCCAGGTGGGCTGGGTAATAGAATTCCACCTCAAGAGGAAGAACTGCAGCTCAAGGTCATCACTGGATCGGGGAAAAAGAAGAAAAAGTGTATTAATCACGGTCTCCGTTGGATACTGTTACAATATCACAACATTTGAGCATCTGTAAACTGTAAAACGAATCCAGTATCAGTTACACTTATCTCTAGTTTATCCAAATAAACCAAATGTGTGTGTTCCCAGGTGTTGCTGTGTTTCTCTCGGGACACGGCCGTCTTGGATCACTTCAAATACAACAGTGCCACTCCACCCAAATCCTACATTCAAGGTGAGACGATGTCCACTTCAACAAGGGCACACACACCCAATCATCACAGGAGTGCCTCTTCACTCAGACGACCTTACACAACGAGTCTGCACACACTCATAGATGACAGCAGTAATAAGGACGCACACACACAAGATGCTGTTATTCTTAGTTACTGATGTGTTGATGTTTGGGTGTGTTCAACAGGGAAGGTTGGAGAAGAGGAGTGTTCTGTTGTTTATCCTCCCAACGGTGAGTCCTCACATTCACATCACATTTTATATTTTAAAGGTGCATTATGTAGATTTGGGGAAGACATTTTAATCAGAAGAGAAAACAAAATTAACAAACTCTCTTTGTTTTCATGACGGAATAAACTGAAGAAACAAACTGACCTTAAAGGACAACACATTTTCATTCAGTTTTACTTTGTTTATATGTGGCGGACCCTGCCACCATTCAAGCTTCACACAGTGTTCTGGGACCTTATCTTCCTCTGAGAAAATAAATATTTCTGAGTTTGTATTATCACCTCATTAATATTGTAAATATTAAAATTCTTAGTTTGAATTTCTTCTCCAAAACTACTTATATAGTTTTTTTTTTGGTTGTCTGTGAAAGTTTTGTCTGAAAACAAAAATATCTGTTGCTTATGTCTAATAAATGTTCATGCGTATCAACTTGTTTAAACAGGTGTGATCCCTTTTCATGGCTTTTCAATGTATGGTGAGTTCATTTTGCACCTGTTAACCTTCAGTTCTCACACTAAACTTGTAGGAGGAACCCTGCGAGAGCAACATATAACATTGAGTGTGTGTGTGTGTGTGTGTGTGTGTGTGTGTGTGTGTTTGTCCCACAGTGGCACCTTTGTGTTTCTTGTACAATGAGCCGTCCAAGCTGTACAGTGTATTCAGGGAAATGTACATCCGCTACTTCTTCAGATTGCATTCCATCTCCTCCTCTCCCTCGGTGAGCTCCCTGGTTTTTTGTATACAACTGCTTAAACACGCAAAACATTCTGTTTGTGTGTTTACGTCTGTACATCTCATGCACATGTGCTGCTGCAGGGTATCGTGTCTTTGTGCCTGCAGTTCGAGCGGCTGCTCCAGACCCACCTGCCTCAGCTCTTCTACCACCTCCGGCAGATCGGGGCGCAGCCGTGAGTACACACCGCTTCATCCTCTTGTCTTTGGGGTCCTGTGCAGCTCACCAGTAAGGTGCCGTGCCAAAACTATAGAATTACAGACTTAAAAGTGTAATTCACCAACAGACATAAGCAGTTACAGTAAGATTGATTTTAGTCCACAGAGGAAGTGAAACTACATAACCCTGCTATCCTGCACATGTGTTTGTCTGCAGTCATAAATCTAAAAGACGTCATGTTGTCTTTATGATAGCATCTCTACCTTGTCCAGGCCCATAGAAGTCATATGTTCATTTTAATATAAAACAGCCATAAAAGAAGCCTTTTCTCGCTTTTCATACAGCATTTCTGTCCATTTCTATTCACATCATTAAAACTAAATCATTTCTATGTCTATGTATTTCTGCCTATATATCAATACAGTGTAAGAATCATGCAAACACTTCACACAGACACACATCTTATTTTTGCAATGAGCTACTGCCATCTTGTGGTGAATTACCGGATTACAGTTTCCTAATCAAGAAAATGAAACACATCTGTGGTTATTTAAAAGTTCTCGGAGTATTATTTTTCCTCATTGTAGATCTCATGCTCTGGCAGCCCTCCTTTAATGAGTCAAACACAAATGGATCTTTTTGTCCCCAGGTTGCGTATCGCCTTTAAGTGGATGGTGCGGGCCTTTTCTGGCTATCTGTCCACTGACCAGCTGCTTCTCCTCTGGGACCGAATCCTGGGATATGACTCACTGGAGGTAGTCGCGGGTAAGAGACAGCCACTTTTCTCTCTCTTATTCCAATCTCTTCTTTCCCCACATGCCATCCTTCACTTCTTCTTTATTCTTTGTCCGTCGCTCTCTTAACACCCCCCTCCTCCTCCAGTCCTAGCGGCAGCTGTGTTTGCCTTCCGGGCTGAGAACCTGATGGAAGTGACGTCACTGGCCTCAGCTGAGGTACGTCTGTCTCACATTATACTTGTGTGTGTGTGTGTGTGTGTGTGTGTCTGAAACTCTTGTGCCAGTCCTCTGCCTGTAGCCCTCACATACTCCTGGAAGGCTGTAAATAGCTGTTGATGAGCAGCCAGTACCAGTAACCTAGTCTTCTGCATGCACATGTCTGGAAAAAAAACGGCTGGCTGGACACTTAAGAAGAACTCTCACCCTCTTTACCCCGCCCCGACAACACTCCCCAACTCTTCTGCTGCCATATCCCATCAGAGCTGCTGTTCTTCATTCTGCAGCTAGACGGGTGCATCCTCTATTAGCGTCTGCACCCTCACTCATGTTGCATTGTTACAGTAACCAGTCATGTAATTCTCGCACATGCTTGTACTGTATACCGCTCCCATACTGCGATCCCACTATCATATGACCTGAAACCAGGAGTAAATCATACGATGACTCGCCTCACCCCCTGTTCTCCCCCCTTCCCCCGAGGGTGAGGGGGTTGAACTACAATATGACGCACCAGGGCGACAGGCTGATCCGCTCGTCTAAGATGCTAGCCGGCACTATTTGCTTGCTCATTTACCACCTGCCCCAGAGGAGAGAGGAGATATCATAACATACTGCTCCTTATCTTATATTTAGACGCTCAGGCCCAGTGTTGAAATTTAAAACCTTGTCTCTGAACATGATAGGGTCCCTAAATTTAATCTCCCACCCATCCCAAAAGGAGAGAGCGGGGAGCGGTGTACTCTCAAGCGAGGATTGACGCTTCCCTGGGATCCTGCATCATCATTATGCACGGCGTTCTGTAGGGTGCTTTTTTTAAATCTTGAAATATGTCTCCTGAGACGGTGGGGGGAGGGGTTTGCTTGCTTTGGAGCCCTTCTCATGGGCCATGGGGAGATGACTGCGGTCAGGAGGGGTGTGGATTTAACAGACACATCTCATTTGTGTTTTTTTTAACACACACACTGCAGGCTGTCCTCGCCGACCTTTCAACCCTGAAGGTCATGCCGCTCATCCAGATCTTTCTGTTTGCCACCGCCATCTGAGGAACATGGAGGACGACTACAAAAATGCCACTTTGCGACGCCATAACCACGCCGACACACCAGGCTACAGTGTGACATATCAAGCATTAATAAAACACTTCATCTTGCACTGGTTCAACCAAAAAAGCCAAACCTCTTTTTAGCATGGATGCACCATAAATAGTGAATCCCCCATATCATGTTAGTAGATATTAAACAGTATGTAAGTATAGCCTACACACCAGTAAGGTTAAACTAACCTCCTTAAGCCATATGCTCCGCAGGAAAGACGATCCGCGCAGCAGCGCGGGGATCAGCTGAGGAGCTCATTAGTCGACGAGTTGCATGAAGCAGTAATTGTATTGCGATAGGAGAGAACAACAGCTACGTCTCCAAGCTTGGCTAATGAAGTGTTAATAAGCTGTTGCAATTTATCCCACACTGGAGCTCCTGCTTGTTTTAACACTATTAGATAATGCTGCTGCTGATGGAGGAGAAGATCGGAGGCATTAGCCAGCGTGTTGACAGAAACAGTCAAAAGGCGCAACTTATATAAGTAGAAGCTGCTGTGTGTGCACATAATTTATGTTATTTATGAAAAAATTGTGTAATGCTGCACTTTTAAAGGGACATTTAGCACCTCCAGTGCCAGTATTTATTTAGTTTCATTATGAACATTTTAGATTGTTTTTTTAATTATGCATTTAATCCCTGAATGTATTCACCTATTTTGTAAAAAATATAATGTAAGTCACTTTTGATTTAAATGCAATCAAATCATTTTTTTATTGTATGCACAGCAAGGGAAGACTCACACAGAGAACAGCTGCCTGGATACGTAAATGTCTCTATTTTATATATTACAGGGATGTACAGAGAATGAAAAAATGTGCAAGAGTGCAAATGTTTCCGTCCATTTTTTGTCCGTATAGCCCTGTGATATATGAAATAGAGACATTTAAAATCCGGATTGAAGTGCCAGTCCTCCTTTGCTGTACTGGAACTTTTTGCTTGACTGAAGCACCAGAGAACAAGACAAGCAAAGAAATGTTTTTTTTAAGCCACAGCTCAACCCGTGTACACCATTCCTTTACAACATAACAGTATTCTTTGTCCGTCGATGCCAACGCTTTTCATCCAGCACATTTGAATGTTTATTGTACCCTCAAATAACACTTTTCCTTTTTAAATAAAATGAAGTTTTTTGTTGAATTGCTTCCTCTGGGTTATTGTGTGAAACCGTAAAAGACTCACAACTTGAAATGTTTGACAGCTTTTTAATCAAGCCTCAGCACGTTGACGTCTTTCCTGCTCCTTAATTGATGTTTTCTCTCGGTTTATGTGTCAGGGTAAATATTTAGATAGGGTGTGCTGTATTTTGGAAGCTCACTGAGACAGTAAATGACAGGTAGCAGCACTGAGGGACTTGACTGTCTGCTGTCCCCCTACTCCACCCTCCGCTGCCCTCCGCCTACATGTAGCATCTGCTCTATTCCTCCCTCGTTGTTGGCTGCCGTCCTCCTTGGTGCCCCCTCCGCGGGCTTGTATCGAATTATGCTGTTCTTCTCTTTCGTCTCTCATGCTGCATCTGCCACCTGTTTACTAGGACTCCCACGGCTTTTATCATGTCCGCCCCCACCTCCCAGAAGTCTGTTCCTCCTGAGACAACTATTACCTGCTGCGTGGTTCACTCACACAGAGGTCCCTCCTGGTGGCTGGTGTGTTGCGTTGCGGGGAGATGTGCCTTCTGTCCGTCAACACTCTGAGGCAGTGTCGAGTGCAGTGAACTTAACGAGTGTTTGGACAGCAGTACGTAGCTTGTTCTTGCTACATGTTCTTGTTACTGATGACACAACTATTTTGAGGTGAAATTTGTAACCATATCAAATTTAAAAGTACAAAGAGACAGTTATTTGAAAGATAAATTCACCGCAAACACGAAGATTCGGTCATTATCTACTCACCCCCATACTGATGGAGCATCACAGCAAAACAGCATTGCAGTATTCTCCTTTAAATACAGAAGCAGCTGGGGACTTGTTTTAAAATGTGAAAAAACTACAAACAATAAAACAAAATGGCTTCACATATCTCATTGAGTCTTGAGGAAGCCCCAAGATCCCAAATTGATTTGATAAGATGTCATTTATACTTTTTTTAAAGCTGAAATCTTTACTATAGCTGCTATGCTAAAAGCGTTAGCTCCAGAAATGTTTTGTGGACTACGAAACTTCTCCTGACTTTCCATGGGCATGAGTATTGACTGAATTTTTATTTTTGGGTGAACTTATCCTTTAAAGAAGGGGTGGCCAAACGTTTTCCCTTGGAGGGCTAAAACTGAAACTTAATGGTGGGCCAAAAGCAAAAAATATTTTTTATTGTATCGATGCAAAATGGCACTTGGATCCCGTGATCACATGGGTCTCTCCATCCACCATGCTTAGATCATAAATAAATATTTAAAATGAGGGATCCCAAATATTTAAGCACTTCTACCTCACAAAAAAATGACAAACAGTCATTTAAAATATAAATATTTAAAAACGTTTTCATAAGAAACATCTGTCGGGCCAAATAAAACCTTACGGTGGACCAAATTTGGCCCACGGACCACACTTTGAACAGGCCTGCTTTAAAGGTATCAGGAAAAGATTAAGAGTAAGTCCTAAGAATTCAAATCATGCAACACGGTGAAAATGCTTCATCTCCAGTGAAACCTAAATTTAATTTAAGATCACAAGATTAGTGACGGTAAAAATAGAAGAAGTTCAGTATGCAACCACATGAAACGGAGGCCAAAGAGGAAAAAGAAAAGCTTCCTCACACCGCCGAATACCAACTGTTAGTAGAAGCAAAGAAAAAAGTGTATTCGCAAAACAGTAAGAAAGTTGGGCAGGTTATGTCAGTGAGGGATCCCAGACCAGAACACTTGAGCATGAAATAAAGCATAAGTAATGTCACCTGACACTGGAGTCTGTACGTCCTCACTTTACTGTAAGCAATGTAGTCTGTCTTTTTAATCCTGGTCTGTCTCATGGAACAGATGGAACAGATGTGCTGCTTTAATGAATGCTGCTGTATAAACAAGTCTCTGAAGGCACGAAAAAAGATGTTCACTACTCTATTTTTATTTCGACTGATCTAAATTAACGTTCCATTAACAAAATCTTCACCATCCAGTGGTCTGCTTTGTATTTGTCGGGGCATTGACAAGAGACATCAAGTGTTGTTTTAATACCAGGAAGCAAATTTCATAATATTTAAATGAACATCTACCAAATTTGCATGGGATGGCTCCGACAGTCCCCAGGCATCCTCTATGGGAAACCCTGGCTTTACAGAAAAACATGGTCATGGATAAGTATGGAAGTCCATTTGTGACTTTGGTAATAGTAGTTTGACAAACAAAAAAAAGACTTAGAAAAAAAATTAGTTAAAGGTTTTTGAATTGGCAGAATTGCCCCCCTGTCAAATTCATACTCCAAACAAATAGGGGGCAGTGTCACACCTGACAGCTAACTGCTGATAACTGTAGCTGCCGTTAGCTCAGTTAGCTGTGCAGCTAGTGGCCCTATTCATCGAGTAAAGGCACCTGTATGGTATGAATGTTAGTAAGTCAAGTGAATTTTATAGGAAATTGTTGATTATCAGGGATATGGGTTGACACATGCAAGTTAAATATAATGCCAAGCCATGTCAAAACTGTTATTTCTTGATTTTCTTGATTATTTTAAGTTAATTTAATAAATGTTTTGAACTAGGGGTGTGGAAATATTGTTACAGTCACTTTAACTAAGTAGAACTAGGTTTTTCACGGTAGAACTAACCGTGAAAAAATATATTGATATCTTGTTAACAATACACACATGATAATACCGTGTGAATAATCCAGTCAAGATGTGAAGCTGTTTATGCCTTTTCACGAGGAATTGAGTAGTTGAGTAGCCCTCGTTTGAACTTATATTCTTACATATAGCACCTTTAAGATTTTTAAAAAACATTTATTTGACAAACTGCTGTTTCTAATCCTTTTTACTGCATGCTACATGTTGGTAGATTCTTTACATTTACACAAGTCATTCTTTTTATTAATCATTCTTTAAAATACACCCAAATTACACACTATTATGTAAAAATAATAAACCTTATCTTAATTAATTATTTAGCTGCTGTCTCAGATAACAGACACTAGAGTAATAGATGGATGGATGCGAGTGCTGTTTTATTATTATTATTATTATTATTATTATTATCAGTAGTAGCATTGTGGGGACATTTCGAATATTATAGGTGGTAGTAGTAGTGGTATGGGATCAGGTAGGGGTACTTCCACTTATAAAATAAATAAAATAAATGGCAGGGGCTTCAAAGTAAAAGAAATGGCTAAATGCTACAAAAACACCGGGATTATCCTTTAACATCCCTTTAATTCCCGCCGTCTGCGTCTTGAAAACAGTCAGGAAATCAGCCAATCAGGCTCTGCCATGTTGGGACACTCCAGCCAATGGGAGCGCTCTGCCGGGATGAAAACTTGCATGGCTCGTGAGTGTGTAAGAACAATGAAGCGGGTATCATCTGCGTGGAAACAAAGTAAAACCCGCAAAGTTCATGAGGGGGCTTCCTCTGCTTTGGACGCGGGGGTCATGTCTCATCTGAACCGGGCGGACACCGCGGCGTGAAACCCGGCGTGGCGTGGAAACGAAGCCCCGCTGAATTTCTGTAAAAAAAACAAATGCCGGTGGTGCTGCGCTGCACGCACGCCTTCAGTCTGCGGGGGCCTAATTAAACCCCGCACATCTACCTCTCTCCTCCTGATGTCAAAACCATTTTGCATGCTGACTTCCGCCCCGCTTGGCTCCCTCCCCTCCCCTCCTCCCTCCCTCAGTCTGTCCGCATCAGCCGGCGAGCAGCTAATATGACAGGAGGATACAGTATCACGGCGAGCCCCGAAGAAGCTGACTTAAAAACTTCATTTGGAAAGTAGGCGGATGTCGTGTGCGGTCGATGTAGGTCGGAGACGGATTAGGGGAAACGGAGGAAGACGCCGCTGTGTTTTTTGATGCGATGGGATTTGCTACTTTCGCGTGAAGAGGCGGACCCACGAGACGCTGCGAGTTCAATATGCTGAAGCTGTCCCCGGTGTTTGTGTACTGTACGTGGAAGTACACAGACTGTTTTCTTCCAACTCGCAGGCCTGCGTGAGGATTTTTTTTTTTCAAACACAGCACCTTGATATGTACTTGTAGCTCACGGATACCTTACAGTAGAGCAGCTGCTGTTATTTTTATTGTTATTTTTTTTTTGGAGAAAGGGAATTCCTTCATATTTAGGGCTCGCATGTGCCTCGCGCTCCTAGCTTACTTGGTTTTCTTGCGTTAGCTTGTTTTTTTTGTTAAATTGGTAAAATTGGATATGGGGGTTTGGCGTGTGGCGCGCGGCGGTCACCCCTCTGAAGCAGCCAGTAAAGCCATTAGAGGCTATTAGAGTTGTTTTATTTGAACGGGGTCCTCTTTCAGAAGTAGTTTCAGGCTCGTCGGTGACCCACCATGAACTATTATCTCGTGGGTATTTTTCACGCTCCTGTGAGGTTTGGCGACAGCGATGACTGCTCGTGTTTTAGCCGCTAGCCGGTAGGTTTTGCAAACTGAGTCGGACTGCGGGATTTTTTTTTTTTTTTTTACATTTTATTTATTTATTTTTTTTAAAGTTGGTGCATTTTACAGGTGACACCACACATTTCTTACTCCAGTTTTTTTTTAAAAAAAAGACTTGATTATTTATTTATTTTTTTGACTATCATTATTTTCTGTCGGGATCCCCCCCCTCTCCTCCTCCTCCTCCTCCACCTCCTCCTCCTCCTCCTCCTCATCCCACGGATACCACAGACTAGATTTTCACCTCAGTTTTACCACCATGAGTAACATCCACAAGGTATTGAATGTATTGCTACGTGGACTCGTCATCTATGCGGTACTGGGCTTGGAGTGCACTTACTCGAATGATTCACCCAGCCAGCCATCTGATGCTGCAAACGTAGCCACCACAGGTAAGCCAGCGGCAGTCCATGTCGGATACAAGTGTCTCCAATTTATTTACGCATGTACCCCCCTCTCCTCTCCTCTCATCTCCTCTCCTCATCTCCTCTCCTCTCCCCATCTTCCTCTTGTTCCCTGTGGCTTTCTCGGGGGAAAGCCGAGGAAAGCCCTGCGCAGGAGGAGGGAGGGGGGGCTCACAAGGAAAGTGATGCATTTTATGTCGACATTCACCTTTTTTCCTCCCTCCTCCTCCTCCTCTTCTGTACATTGGCGAGGAATGCATGACATGACAGGAATGCAGACTGCGTCCTCACAAGAGGGCATGAGTATTTACCGTAATGGTGCCCTTCATGTTGTGGAGGGTAAACATGAGATGAATCCATGCATTATAGTATGCCAACAAAGGAAGCTCACCTAGATGCCCTGTGTTTACATGTGCTGACAGGAGGCCACAGGTGAACCCCCTCTGAAATTGTGCTATTGACATAACCTAACGAGAGGAGGATTTCCATCTATTTGCATCTGTTTTAACCAGCCAGTATTGATTAGTTGCTCATTTAACAGGCTGTTGTACATGCCAGGGGTCTTAGCTGAGGTGAATTAAGGCGCATCGAGGGGGAAAAATACATTTCACACGTTTGGTTATTTAACGGAGAAGTTTTGCATCTAGTTGAGGCTAATTTGCAGCCCGTGTCACTGGTTTTGGTTTAAAAAAGATTTGGCTTAAAGGTGCACGATGTAGTTGAAAAGAAATGCTTTTATGAACTCAGAGACGACCTGGGTGTAATTGAAAGCGATCATAGCCAAAGTTCAAACAATACTTAGGATAACTGATGGATATGTAACTTGAGCGGACGTTCATATTAATTTTTTTTTTTTTTTAAAAAGACGTTCTTGCTTATCTATTCTGACAATCCTGTGGAAATGTGTTTACGTTTGTGTATTAAGCCCTTTTGCTTCTCTTCCTGCACTGGACACTGTGTTAAAACTCTGCCGAGCTCCACACACAAGCTGGGATGTAAAGGAATAGTTTGACTTTTTTGGGAAATACAATACACGTACTTGCTTTCTTGGCTAAGACCAGTTTCCAGGCAACCAGAAGAAAGTCCAGGAGGCAACTGTTCCTAGCCAAGAAATAGTCCGACACAAAACGTCCTGTAGTACGTTGAACTGGTGTTTTAACACTTAGGCTTTTGGATCCATCAAACAAACAAGATATAATGTGATATTTAGAGAGCTTTAGAGGTGATGGTACATTGTCTGTTTCCGGTCTTTATGCTAAGCTAAAAGCTAACTGCAGCTCCAGACAGTACAGATATGAGAGTGGTATTGATCTTCTCGATCAATTCCCGGCATGAATTTGAATATATTTCAAAAGACGACTCATTAAAAAAAAAAAGAAATCTTATTGGAGCTTTCAGCTGCATCTCATGGCCTTCATCAGAGGTGAGGTTTGCTGGAAATGGTACGGAAGAAAATAAGCTCTATCCACTGTTGAAGGCCACCAAATGTGGCTGAAAGCTGCAGAAAATTTCCATTTCTAAGAATTTCTGTGTCACACTACAATTTCTAAGAGAAAGAATGAACCTTTAGGCTCAAACTACATCCTAGTTTGTGCATGTACAAGTGTGTCAATGAAACATTGACCTACAGCAGATAACCTTCACCCTGACAGGCAGATTATCAAGGACGGCTTAAACACGAGGTCACAAATGCAAATGTGACCATTCATAAGTGTAATCCTATGAAAGCAAATTTAAAAATGTTAATTTCAAGAGTTTGTTTTTTGGCTTTGTGCACACGTCTGTTTGCACATGTACCAAAAAAAGTTCTTTGTTGTACGGCTAATAATGACATGACTCAGTTAAGACAAACAAAGCCTTGTAAACGGAGGCCTATAGACTCATTTATGTATTCTTGTATATGCCTGCCATGTCTTTTAAGGCTGCTGGAGAAAGTAATAAACCTCGTCCCAGACAGCTGTTAAGCATTCATGACGGTCCATTTACAAGTGCTAAGCAGCTCCTGAAAATAAACCAGGGATTTACAATATATTGATTAATAAGGCAAAAGCACACTTTCCACAACAACACATCGACAGTGTAAAACTGGGCCAAGAGACGATGTCAGCGCCGTCTCCCTGCGAACAATGAAGTGTGGTGCAGATAGTGGTGACTTAATACAGTGTCAGTAAACATGACCGCAGCGTTACCCATTTCCCAAGCCGGCTCCCTGGAAAGGTCAGCTGCCTTTTCACTGGTCTTGGCGTCAGCAGAGGAAAACACAAGTCTGTGTGTGTGGTTGTGTGTGTGTTCATGTAGCTCCTGTATATGCAGAGTTTCCTTTCTAGATTAACAGCTGCCTCAGCGAAACTTGAATTGTGTTTGTGTTGCTACTTAAATGCCCTCAATCTTTGGTTTCTAAGATGTGATGTATGTATCACAAAGCTCCTTTAAAACAGTTTTGAAGGACGAATAACTCATTGTTGAAAAGTTGAATTCATAGCCAATAAAAAGCACCATTGCACCCAAGGGGTTTTGTGGCTGCAGCCTTAGCTGGCCTTGTGTGACCATTAGCTGACATTGGCTAGCGTTAGCTAACTTGAGGTTAGTCAACAAACGTGTTTGAATTTCCACTCCTGCTACTGTTTCTGTAGCTTAGCAATTTAACCAGATGCTAACTGTAGTTAAGCATGTAGCATTATCAATTTGCCACAGTGGCAGCTAGTCATCGAAAGTTAGATAGTTTGGCTTCAAACGCACGGTATGTAATTTGTCTCAATCAAAACAATGAAAACAACAGATGAAGTTGGGTCACATTGTGAAGTAGCATGGCATCATGGGAGTTGTTGTATTCATTGTTAAAGGTGCAATATGTAAGAATTATAGTTGAAATCAATTAAAAAATGATCAAAGAATCTGAAGAAATAACAGTTTTGACATTATGACAGTGTTGCAAAGATACCTAGAGAAGTTAGCATGCTAACCTGCTAGCTCTGATCCATCTCCGTCCAAAAAACCCGAACCCCCTCCCAGTTTCTGAACTCCTAACCAAGTTGGTTTTGAATTTGACAGGTGGTCAATTCTTACATATTGCACCTTTAAACATCCATCACTGCCAATGAAAATCTATCTGAGGTGACTTAAATGTTAACGGACGAGGTAATCTATTACATTTGTATTCATGTCATGTTTTGTCATGTTCGCCGACTTCTTTCCTCACTCTCCGATGTGTCATCTGATGTTTCCACAGAAATTATAGCAACAGGCGCCGTTAGCCTGAAAAAAATTACGGATTTTTCTGGACTTGAACATTCTTGAAAACATTTTGGATAATGATATGATAAGACACACAACTCAACAAAATATACAGCAAATGTCACGTTATTTTTAGACTTTAACTGACATTATTTGTGACTAGTACAACTAACTCCAAGATTTTTGCACCATCAGAAATTGTGTAACATTTCTTAGTCTTTGTTTGTCTTTGTGAATGACACGTAGGTATATTTGCACACACACGCGGACTCACATGTGTACATACTTAAGTTTGTGCCTGTAACTGCCACATACATGCATTAGTCATGGATTTCTTGTCATGGTAAATGAGGTTAGAGATGAAGCTTGTTGTTACTGAAGCAGTTGAGGGTTCAAAGCTGCCATTTAGCATGCTGTGAGTGGTCAGAGGGTGACACCTGGAGGGGGTTGGGTTTAACATTTGGTGGGTCAGGCAGCTCCCCTGTGATTTAGGATCTTCAAAAGGCCTGGCCAGACTGTAAGGGAAGCTGGAAGGTGATGGAGGATGATTATATAAGTGTACATTTGTTTTATATGAGCAGTTGTCAGCTTTGGTAGGAAGTTAGTCATGCCAGAGTTCCCTGTTATGTTAAGTTTGAATGCAAACAATGCTAAAGATTCATCCATGTGTAGATTATTGTTCTTTTTTTCTGACAGATAAAACTAACATCACAACTAGCTGTCATCATTATCTTTATCGAGGTCTAGAAGAGGTTTATAATTTAAAAATAGACATTTTTTTTCTCTTTCAGGAACTTCCTTTATCTCGGAAGAAAGACAAAGATGTCAGGCGCTGGAGTAGTAATTGATGTCGGTGCTGCAGATAACCAGTTGCACATGATTTGAATTGAATGTCACAGTGTAGAGTTGTTTTTGTGTTGGTGTTACACCCATTTTGCAGTCAGTTTGACATCTTTCAGGTCTTTGTTCCTCATTGTGGGCCTTTTACGCTGCAGAAGGTTCCTGGTTTATTCTGAATCTGCTTGCATGCACCGCAGTATGCATCAGATTGAGTGTTTTTTAAAAAAAAACATGGGCCAAATTCAGAGCAGATGTAAACAATAGGAATCATAAATCATCTCTATACGCCTTGAGAAAGAAAATGGGGATAGAAATTTAAGGCAATCAGCGAAAAAGATAAGACATTTGTTCAGGGGGATGTGAACGTGGTCTTCCCCTGTTTTAATGGCGGTGTGTTTTTAGCTTGTTTGGCGTTTCAACAAACAAAGCCCTTCCCTCTGGCGGCAAGGAACATCCAGTACTCTGCTGGATGATAGTTGTCTCAGATACAAGGCCCCCATTTAGCATAAGCTTTACATAACTTACAGATGCTGAAACTGGCTGCTGTGGTCTGAATTACACCGACTCGAATGTCGTAAAGAAAACATGAGTAGATCTTTCTCACATACTTCTTGTCATGTACTGTATTCCTCATGACTCCTATAACTCTCACTTCACTGAATATGTCTTTGTTTATGTAGCTAAATCAGAGTTGACAATGGCTATCTCTGATCAGAGCGACTGCATTGATGAAGAGATTTATTTGGAAAGAAGGTTTCAACATTTACCTATCTCACCAGTGCCTGCTTAAGTGCTGCAGGGAGCACAGGAATTTGCATTTTGTGATACTTCCGTCGCTGCTCTTCTATCAAACCAATACACACACGCTTGAGGGAAGCCAGGCTTTCTTGCTCACTGTGGTGCTGGAACCTCAGAGCCAGTTTTGGGTTCGCTCAGGGGGCTAAAAGTGACAGCGTGTCAGAGTGAACGTGGAGCGAGTCATAATGTCCTGGTTCTGTGGTGTACAGATCAGCAGGCAAAGTCATTTCCTCTCTAGAGCAGATTGCTCTTAAGGGTTCTTCATGTGTCAACAACAAAAAATGACTTTGTGAGTTAGAAGTTAAACTTTATTAAAACTCTGCAGCCATTCCTGTAACATATATGTGAAGTGAGCTACAGTACATGCTTTTAAAATATTAGCACATTTCATGACTTAAACTGACAAGTTTTTGCCTTAGAGGCTTTAATCATTTCTCCACAAAAATGCTGGAAACAAATGCAGTGTGTCCCAAAGGACAACGGAAAAACGTTTTTTTTTTGTTTTTTTTTAAGGAGCAATACCGCCAAACACTTGGACAGGGGGTTTGAAAAGCTGTCTGTTTCCTGTTTAAAGGTTCAATTTGTAAGAAAGTTGGTTTTGATGATCCATACTTTTAGCACCTTTAACGTCATTTTTCTTTCATGGACTGCACCGTTAATATTTTTGTGTCATCAACCTTATTTCAAACCACAGTGGGCAGCTGTTTTTTAGCAAAAAAGAAAAGAAGAAAAACCTCTGATGAACCCACTTTACACTACCTGCCTAACACCAGACTGCGGACAGGCAAAGTTAGCAGCTAGCTGGTGAATGTTAAGCTGCTAAAATGCCAGATATTTCCCTCAGGAGGTGGTGGAGACCAAAACAGAGCTACAAGAAAAGGATATATCTGGCTTTTAAGCTGCTAAAGGTTCACCAGCTAGTCGCTAACTTTGCCTGTCTGCTGTTTGGTATTGGGCAGGTACTGTACAGTGGGTTTATCAGAGGTTTTTAGGTTTTTTTTTTTGTTTTTTTTTGCTTAAAACAGCTGCTCCCCGTGGTTTGAAATGAGGTTGATGAACCAACATATTGAAGGCACAGTCAGAAACACGACTCCAAATGACTGATAATGATGCTTTGTATCTGCTTGATGGATGAAAGTGTCAACTGTCTGCTAAACATCTGCCTGTGTTGTGTTAGCTTGTCTCTGCGGCACCCAAGTGACCAAAAAATCCGTCTTTCAAAAGAGAGCCTGGGTCCAGTTATAGACCATTAATAATCTCAAAAGAAAGTCTGGCGTCGCATCGCCGCACTGATGCCTCTCAGTTGACTCGGAAAGTGGACAGCTGTTGCCCATCTCAATCAGAGGCTTTAGGGTCCGACCTAATGAAGCCGGTCACCAATCAGTACACACTCCCCTCCAGTGTATTTATAAAGCCACTGGTGATGTTTTCCATTTCCATTTTCCATCATGCTCCCTGTTGTGGCTGCTGCTGACCCAGTGCTGACATTGAAGCAGCGTGTTCAGAGTGTTTCTTAATATTACCGAGACCTGCCTGACATTCAGCTGGGCTCACCAGGGAGATAATGGGACTTTATTTAATGGTTTACCCCACTGTGCCCACGGTCACCAGCCTGGCGGAGAGCAGAGATTGAATTTGAAGCCGCTGAGACAATCAATGACCTGAATCAGTAACATGTAGGCATTGTTAAGGAGCTTTAAGGAGCTATTGTTCTTTTCTTCCCCTCGTCAAGATGCAACTATTTCTTTTAATACCTCCTCAGACATATCAACTAACGACAGTCACATCGTTTTTCCTTGAACACTGCATCACTGTTGCATAACTTAAAGGTCACGCTGAAACACATCCTTGTTTTACATTCTTGAATCTCTAATGCACAAGTTGTGGATAATTCATTCATAAGCAGGCAACACTAGCAGCCAGTAAGCTGATTCACTCATGCAGAAAGCGCCTCAGTAAGAGATGTAGGTCATGGTCCTCGGCTGTACAGTGTTTCCTGCTGCGAGTGGCCTACAGTAGCAGAACTGTTTGCTCTCACCCAGTCCATGGGGGGCTATTGTTGTCCTGCTTGACCACACTTGAAGGTGTTGATCCCTCAAGCTGTCACTTAGCAGGGTGAGCCCTTCATGATGGATATACACAAGTTGGCAAAACTACATGCAATCTTAAAAAAGCACAAAAATACTAACAGAGAGAAAAATAGTCTAGGTTCCCTTTTTTCTTTCTCACTTCCTCTGCATTTGGCTGTCAGGTAGAAACATAGCGCTAAAATGATTAGTAGATTAAGTGGTCACTATTTTGACAATTGTCCAAGTCATTTTTAAAGTAAAAATACTACACATTTTCTGTTTTTTAAGCTTCTAAAATGTGAGAATCTGCTCCTTTTCTCATTTTAAGATGTCATGGGTGCTTTCATGGACATTTTTCATTGATTTCTGACGACACAATGAATGATTTATTGAATCCCTAAAACAAAAAAGAAATACACTATTTTCACCCGCACACTTCTTCAGAATAAAAGGCTGATAGGGGGCACAGCCTCGTCCTGTTATGAGAGTGGCATCCTGCTGTGATAATACTCGACACCTTAACACAGGAAGAAGCCAATGCCATGCCCTTCACAGAGGCCTAAAATTGACGCTGCGGCTTCGTTGCTTTGCATGTCATTTCCTGGCTAATCACATGTATTCACTGAAGCGTTTGTTTTCTCAGCTGCTGCAAGCAGAATCTTTCATTTTATTCATTCTGAGGTTAAAGAGAGACCTAAAAAGGTTTAATGCAATCTGGTTTTGTTTTCCAGACCTGTGGAAGTCAGTTACTAAGAGTTAGAGTAGATGTTGAGCTGAACAGATTCACAATTTAGTGACAGGGCAGGCCAAGAGATGTTATGTCTACTTTCTAATTCAGCCAAATGGATCTCTCTCTCTCTTTCTGTCTCTTTCGTTCTCTCTCTCTATCTGTCTCTATCTCCCTACATATATATATGAATATATATATATATATATATATATATGAATGGTATTTAAAGTTAGATATGGGACGTAAGGAGCAGTCCCCTCTGATTTCAGGGACTTTCCCTTTGCAAAGGGCACGTGATGTGGTGGCCTGGGCAAGAGGGGCAGAGAGTGGTGTGGATTTCTTTGGTATGCTGTCCCCTCTCTTCAAACGTTCTTGCTCTCATAACAAAATAATATGCAAGTCGAGACCAAACATAACAGGGAGACTTGGATGCAAGTGTGACAAATGAAGAAAACAGTTTAAAAGAGCAGCATAAGGATGCATTCTCTTGATGCTTGTGAGATAATATATTCCAACTAACTTAAAGCTCATATGATCAATATTTTCATATTAACCGTATAACAATAACTACCAATACTAATAACTTTTGGTATGTGAAAGGAGTTGCTCATTGTGACGAACCTGCAACCGCATTTTAGCATCATTCAGTTTCTTGTTTTGGTTTTTCGGCCAGACTACTCCGCTGTTTTGGTTCACTCTGACTGCTTTCATTAGCATTGTTTCCAGATTTTTCAGCTAAAGCGCTCTAAAATTAATGCTACTTGTCCAGCACCAAACAGTACACAGTCAAAGTTAGCTACTAGCTTGTGAGCATTTAGCAGAAAGAATAAGAGAATTTGGCCTCAGGAGTTGGTTGAGACCAAAAACAGAGCTAAAAGAAGAAGACTATTGGATTTACAGTCATCAGGTTGCCAGAAACACCACTTCATGTGAATGCTAATGCTGCTTCTTACTTTAGCTGCTGTCAGCTAGTAAGCTCAGTTAGCAGCGCATCTAGCAATCGTATTAGTTGACTCTGTCTGGACTGGGAGTTTGGAGCGGTGGGGACTATCACTGTACAAAAGTGGCTAAGGACTAGCTGGTTAGCACGCTAATTTCAATAGAAATCTCCGCAACACAATACATAGATGTCTTATGACAAATAAGAATAAGTATTTGCAAAACTTTTATGTCTTCCCATTCTGTTGATAATTTTAGCAATTTTTTGTAATGTTTTAAACAAAAATACAAAATTCTTGCATATTGCACCTTTTTAAACAATGTTTTTTATTGATCACACCAGCTCTCCTAATGGATGTAAACTTGATATCTAACTATCAAGCAAACAAGCAGCTGAACTGTCCCCCCCCATGTCTTGGTTGGGTACCGTAAGGCCATGGTGAGTTCACTGCTAATCCGTCATAGTGCTGCTAACGGTAGCATGTCCGGACCAACAGGTGGGCCCTCAGGAGCCACTTGGCCTTTCCTTAATCTGTTCCAAACTGGGGCCAGGTTGTGTTACACATCAAAGGACCTGATAACAACAGAATGACTTTCATTTGCTTTCTTTTAGCAGCAAGTAGGTCAAAGGTCTAATGAAAGTTCAGGCCTTCTGATTTGTTTCTGCTCTGTTTCAATCAGAGACAAGAGCTTGCTATGTTGTAAGATGCAGGCAGTTGAAAAGCATATTGCTCGTAAGAAATGAAGCATGTTGACATTTTATCTTGGTGATGTTAATGCTCTGTATTGCGTCACTTTGTTCAGATTTAATTGGCCTCTTTATTTGGATACCACTCCACAAATTTCCTTTGCTATTGTCTGAAGTGTGCCGCTTATTCTTAGCTCCCAAACTGGCGTCCATATTTAGGAGCACCCAGTTTAAAAAAACATCAGAATCCTGTCAAGCAGGAAGGTAAAAGACATACACAGGAAGCTGGCAGACTGCCAAACCTACTGTCTGCTGTCAGCCACAGATCGTCAGACTGAGACATTCCCATGCTATCACAGTGACGGAAATGTCCAAAACCATTAAATCTATCTTTAAGTGCCACTTTTTGAAATAAAGCTAAGAACACGTGCCCACTGAGCACACAGAGATCGGCTTGTTTTGACAAATCTTGAAGCAGTAAAAGTTTGATCGTGCTGTTCTCGCTGTTCCTGTCCCTCACATCAATATGTTAAATCTTTTTCAAAGTCATGCAGAGGTCTGAGCTGTGGAGTGTGACAGCCCAGCAACGGATCCAACAAGATGTAAACGCTAGTAATAATAAATCTTCAACTTAGGTGACGAGCAGTTAAAGAAACAAAATACTGCACCTTACTCTTGCTGCTTGTTTTGAAGGCGCAGGTGTTTTAAGTTGTCATGCCACGAATGAGATTAGGCTTCTTTAACAACAATGTAGAATAGAATAACAGGAGCTGTATTGCTAATCAATGTTGTTTAACTCGGCTAATCTAAAATTTTAAGTCAGATCAAAG
This sequence comes from Pagrus major, assembly GCF_040436345.1. Taxonomy (NCBI): domain Eukaryota; kingdom Metazoa; phylum Chordata; class Actinopteri; order Spariformes; family Sparidae; genus Pagrus; species Pagrus major. The sequence goes on from NC_133224.1 coordinate 9,272,462, forward strand.
TCTCACATCGGTCAAATTGGATAAATGAAAATAAGGACTAAGGACACTCAAGCGTTTAATCTGTAAGAAGCAGACATGTCTATCTTAGCCCAGAACTCTGAATTTTTGATTTTGAATTTTGAGCAACCATATTTTTTCTGCCGTCTCTTAGGTCAAATTATAGGTCAAAATTTGATTATTGTCTGTGTATACTGACACTTTTTTCCAGTTTTCTACCGTTAGTTTACCCATTTGTATTCCCTAAAATGAAACTCCGCACTGGAAATGTTCAAAGAAGGAACTTCAAATTACATAATTGAAAATAAAGCTGAAATTATTCATGATTGAATTTCCCAATTACGTAGCCATCTGCTTGGAGGATTCAATTTATTACGGCTGTATTTTGCTTCTGTACACATCTGGTTTCCGTTTTTTGTAGCTATGTTTCCTTCTTTTATTTGTTTATCCACTTTGTGGCAAGGTCAGGGAACATGGGGTACCATTACCCTAAAAGAGATGCTTCTCAGAAGTCCAGTGGGAGAGTCTTAACCCTCAGTTTTCCTTTCCTGAGGCCATGACGGACACAAGGAACACTTAATCCCAGTTGGGGTTGTCCAGGCTGCATTTTCCACACGCTAGAAGAAATTATTTTTCCTGGTAATCACTGCTTACTACGTAATGGCTAATGCATGTTCTGTTCTCCTGATGCTTTTCATTGTTCATTGTTAACTTGAACAAGTCTAGCATGAGATCCCTTCCTCAGTCTCTGCTCCCTGTCTCACTTTCTATAGACATACAATCCATTAACCTTATATCCAGAGGACCATGTCGGAGACAGAGCGAGCTAATTAAACAAGTGCTTGGCCTCTTCTTATTTTTTTCATCCTCTCCTCCTGTTCTCCTTCCTCTGGCCAGCCGCATATATCACACGTCTCGTGTTCTGGGCTGTTATTGAAACATTCCTGGGACGCCTGGGCGCAAGGAGCGTCTCCTTTTCTGGAAGTTTTTAGATCAGACTCGGTGGGTCTTCACTCGTTTTGCTCTAGTTGCCCTCCCCACCCCTTTTAAGCTGTGGCCTAAGCAGAGGATTACTGGTGCCCTTTGAGGTGGTTTAGATGGGTAAAGGATACCCTGTTTGAGGGGAAGTGACTGGGTTCAACAGCCAGAGACAAAATTCTACCTTTTCCGACTCCATTACTTGAGTAAAATACTCCTGGTCAAATATTAGTCCAATACAAGGTAAATGCTGCAGGTTGCAGCGGCCTGGTGGGAGTCACATGGTTCGTGTGTGTGACGTGATGGGAACCCCATGATCAGTTTGCCAAAAGACAAAGCTGCTATGTTGTTATGCCACTGGCATGCTGGTCCTACTAGTGATTGTTTGTCTTCATGGACAGATTAAAAATAACAGTAAACAACCAGGATGAGGCAGATCATTACTGTGTGTTTTAAACTGGGGGACACGACCAAACTGAAGTGAAAGTGAAACTAAACGCTGCACAGAGAAATGTCTGTTGTGTTTCCTCTGTAGTATTTATCCATGCTAGATGTCCTGCTACTGACTCTTTATACGGTCATGCCTCTGCCACAGAAGGTTAAACATGCTGGTTACTAGTTACTACTACTACTAGTTATTTTGTGTCCCCACCCAAACGTAATATATATAATAGGATTGTCAGATGTAATAGTTTCCAAAGAAATTAATACTTAAGTAAGATACAGATACTTGAGAAAATATACTTAAAGGCACAATATGTCATTTCTGCCGCTAGGGTTCTCGTAAGTTTTGTGGGATCATGGGAGTTGTAGTCTTCATTATTAAACAACCACAATTGCTGATGAAATCTATCTGCATGAATCAGACGGAGGTAATGTTTTAAAGGTTTATTTACATCCTGCTCAGTCACCTTCACCAACTCCCCTCTTTCCAAATGAAACCTTGAACAAAATCCTGGATTTTCTCTGGACTCCAACATTGTTCGAAACATTTTTGATTATCTAAGTACGCAACTCAAAAAATATACAGCAAAAGTATAGTTTTGTTTTTTGACATCTTAATGCAGAAATGTTACATATTATATCCTTGAGGACAGAACTGAAGTAAATGTACTTTGCATTTCAAACAAACAGGTACCTGCCTGAAAAACTTGCAGCTCTTACTCCGCAGGGTACCCTTTTACGTAATCAGAACCTTTATTCACACACTGTAAATCCACTCTTGGTTCCCTCTTGCCTAAGCTGATTCAGCTCCACCTGTATTGTTTGCATAACCTTTTACTTATTATTCAGAATATTGCAACAAAGATAAAACAGTTCATGGTGGATCAGGTTTAGTTGAAACACGTTGAACGTCTGGAGCCTGGATGCATGTAGCTTACTGTATGTGTGTTGTTTTGCAAGACTTTGTGATGACTGTAAATGGGACTCTGTCTCTGTGTAGGTGGCTCTTTAGGAATCTGAATCATGTTTGCGATGCAAATGTTTTTTATAGGTGTTGCTTCACACAGGGCGTAATTATACTGTTTGTCTGTGTGTGCTGTGCTTTTGTGTTTGTTTATTGATTTTGCAGTAACACATTCCTTGGCCATGTCCCAGGGCACCCAGGGGAGTTAGAAAGCTCACCTGTCAACATTGCAGTAACTCAAACCTGTCAAATAAATGATGCTTTCTTTTTGTAATCACACGTTTTGATTTTTGGATGGAGACGTCAGATTCTCTCCCTCCTGCTGGCCAACTTCACTGAAGTCATCTTGGGCTTTTTGTGAAGAAGTTTCACGTGTCACTCAGTTGAATAAGTCAAAGAGTTCAGTTTTTAAATTTGCACTTAAGACGTGAGAGAGTAACACACAAACACCTTCTCTCTCCCGGTCTCTGCACTAGCTTGGTGGCATTTGTAGGCGACTAATGACATTTGTGTCTTATTAATGGCTGCTGATGAGCTGAAATGGTAGACTCTCCAGAAGCTTTATTTACTTGCCTTTAATACTGACCCGTCAGCTTGACTTATGACACTGCCATATGGGCCCCGGGTACAAGCCTGGTACACATTGACATCTCAACCCTTCCCCCTCCATCCCACTTTCACACAATTTGGAGGATCTAATTGGTGTTTTGAACACAGTGCAATTAGGATTTATTTTACAAGACGCACACACATATTTTAAGTCATTGTAAGATGGCATCAGACACGTGAGTGGCGCCTGAGTAAGTAACTCATGGCTCCTGAGGGAATCAGAAAACGCAGAAAACTCCCTCTTCATCCATATAACAAGTCCATACATCATAAATGTGTGAAAGCTGATAAGAGTTTGGCCCAGTGCCTGTGGAGCTAATGAACTTCTGACACGGCTAACACTATGAGGTAACACTCTGGTTAGAAAGGTTCACCACTGCGTGCTCTTTGCTGAATGACATCCAAGCAGGAGGTCGCCTCAACTTGTAGCTGATACATCAGGGCAGAGAGGTCATGTAGTGAATAATGAGACTGGAAGTTAAAGGTTCAAGGCTCAGAGTCACTCTAATCTGTGTCCAACTGACCTGTACTGCCTGTTGACTGAACTAATATTGACATGCAGACAGTGATTGAAAGATTTATTGTAGGTACAGACTGTACAAAGTCATTATCGATTAATCATTTAGCCTATAAAATGTCACAATCAACCAATCCTGAGCTTCCCCTGTGAGCTAATGCTAGCTGATGTTTCTTGACAACAAGCTTACCCACCTTGAGGAAGCTGCAGCAAATCTCATATTCAATTTACGACTGGACTTTCTTTAAAGGTTTTAGCATTGAGATTTTATTTTGACTTTGAGGTACCTGACGTCGGTTATCTGTCCTTTTTGATTTCTAATAATCAACATTGTATTGACCCTCAAAAAGCCTAACGGTCGACCCCTACACTCAATGGTTTATTTTTTACTGAGCAGCAGTAATAAACATTTTTGAAGACTGATGCAAGGTCACTCAATTTTGGTGTCTATGAATGAGACATTGAGGGTGCATGCCTTGAACAGTACTTTCTTCATTGCTTTGGGGGAATTTCACAATCTTTTGCAATTTCAGGAAAATAATTCAGACCTGCTAATAAAATAGCTGAAAGTAGAAAAAAATTCAATCTGAGCAGAAAGCTCAGATGTGGTTGATTTCCTGCAATCATGTCAACCTTTTCAGCTGTATTTAATTGGTTTACGAGGCTAAACCGCACCAAATAGGCTTCCGCCACAGATACTAATACTGTATTAAACCCAGCAGCTTTTGTCTGAGAGTATCTGAGATGTGTTCACCGTCAGGAAGCTGAAATATGAAGAGCTGAAAGTCCTCTGTGAGCCCTCCACTCATCTGTTTTAGCCATGCGAAGTGTTCGCTGACATGTTCTCTAACCTGCTTCCGCATTACTCCATCCTGGTCTGGCTCGTTGAGTCTGCCACCACCTGCAATACCATTCAGCACTCGAGAGCGTGTATGAATAGGTGCTGTATGATGTCCTTGATACGTCTTCTGTTTATGAACTCAAGAAAGGCAGACAGAGTGTGAGGAGAAAGTAGCTGAGGACAAGGAGAAATCTTGAGCAGTTTGCGGGTAAGAAGAGTCCACCTCAGCCCCCCCACCCCCTGTGGCTCCCCAGAGTCGCATGTCAAGCTCATCATATCCTGCTATCTTAATTCCACGTCGCCTCTGCCCACACCCGCCTGCTCCCTTCCCACCGTGCGGATACTCTTACACCGAATCTGCCTCCTCATCCAGGATCAGGTTTGAAATGAGATGGGGGGATTTGTGTCCTCCTCCTCCCAGGAGGAGAGCTCACTCTGTGGGATACGGGGGGCTGATATGGAGCATCCACTGCTGGAGATCTGAGCCCAGATATCTGCTTCTCCTATGGGTCAAGCAGCTACAGCAAGGGGCGGTCAAAAATACCATCAGAATCTACTGAATTGCAATCATGATCCACAATCTAGATTGCAATAATTTTTCTGATTTTCCCTGTTGACTATAGCCGGGCTTGAAATAGCAAAATAGTTCTTTTTAGGCACAAGCTCCTCATCCAGCATGTTGCTAGCTGTAGCCATGTGTAGTAATTCAGTAGTCGCACTGCAAGTCAGTGAGTTTTCCACAACACGCTCCTGATAATGTTTCACAATAAAAACCTTGATTTTTACTTTTACTTTATTTGCTTTGACTTTTAAAAAAAAAAATGTTTTGCATCAATTCCGAATCTTTCATCTTTTTTTAAATACTGTATTTCTAAAGTCTTTAGTGTATTTCTTAAAAAACAAATATCCTTCAACTACCACTGATAGTTACGTCACTTATATTGCGCTCTGTAATTTTCAACCAGTCCATCAGATAGAATGATAAGTGAAAGTTCAGAGAAACTCAGCCAGACAAACTCCTTATCATCTTATTTGCTACATCATAAATCTTGATTTTATTGTCAAGAAATTTCTCAGTACTTTCCAGTTTCCCTACGCTGCCTGTGGGTAGTTTTATTTACAAACAATTGGTTAAGTATTTACCGAAGACTGCTTGTTACTGTTGTTTTTAGCAAAATGTTCAAGCAGTATTAGATATTGCATTCACTGGGAACTATTTACAGCTGCGGATGAATACACATTTGGCAAATTATTTCACAGAAGCAGGACAGTGAATGTGGGAGCGACTCAAATTAAATATAGTACAGTACACCATGTTTCTTAACAAAGAATCATTCTGTGGAAGTTTCAATGGACTAGTTGCATAAAGGGAAAGTACTGTACAGTCCTGTCACAGCACTGATCTGAGTTAAATGAGAGCACACATGAGAATCTGAATGCAGTAGAAACTAAATTTACTCCCGTGCTGTCACTCCTGTCAAGTTATCACATCAAACCTGCGCGAGGAAACATTTATGTGACACTTTGGTCTGTTCAAATGTTTCGAGAACGACGTCTCCGCAAACACCCAGAATGCAGCAGGGTTAGAAAGCGAGGGTCTGCTCTATCTATTAAGTCGTATGAACGTGATGTCCGCGTGTCTCTAGGGATCAGGTTGAAGGAAGTCCCTCCTAAAAAATCACCGTAAACACATCAGACACACACTCCTTCCTGTCTGCTTCTCCTGTCACCTGCTTAACAGCTTCCTGTGAAAATAAAGACAGAACCATGTTAATGACATGCATATATTGTACAAAAAAAAGTCGATTTTGAAGCTTTGGGATTCACTTTAAAGGCAGCAGCTGACAGCTAAACGCTTTTGTTATCAGGTTCTTTTGAAGCAAACCTGCCGGCCTCTGTGACAGCTCACAAGTGTGAGTTATGGCAAGGTGAATTACTGTACGACTGCTTCTCGGCTTGTGTTTACCCGCTGTGTGTGTAGATGTTAAGCACACACGCATGGTGTGTGCGCTTAACATCTGCATGTGTTTGAGCAAGGGAGACCTCTGCCATTATTAGGCTTTTACATCCTGACAACTGGGAGCCTGATGGGATAAAAATAACCCAGCGCTCTTCCAATTTTGTCATCTTTTGGGACTGCTTCTCCCGACTGTTTTTGATTTTGCGTGCGTCCCCCTGGATTGTCAGAGGTCACTGACGGCCACTTCCTGTCACATGGCTCCTCATTGTAGTGCCCGCAACCGTCCCCAAACATACCCAAAAAAAAATAGGACACCAGGGAAGGAAAGGCTTGTGCTGTCATATTTCTGAATCGCACGCCGGGTGGCCCATCTTAAATACTGTCACTTAATGACAGTGGTTTTTTTTGTTTGTTTTATCTTAGAATTATCTCTCTTCTCTCTGAGCTTCTGAAGATAAGTTTCATGCGTACGTGAAGAACAGAATCAGGCCACGAGTATAGAAAGACATGAGATCAAAATAGTAGAAAGTCTTTTGTAAAAGTGTGCCGTTATCAGTTTTGATGTCTTTTGCGAAACAAAGAAAGTAAAATAGGGATTCACAAAAGGGATGTGCAGCCATCTGTGTGTGTGTGCGTATGTAAAACACAAGTAAAGTACTTGAGTTTTGTGCCTGTTTAAATAACCAAACAGCCAAATAGATATGCATGCTATGCAAACAGCAGGCTATGTAAACTGCACTGGCGGGCTAAGCAAATGCATTATGTAACTTGTTATCAGATGCTTTTTCGACTGGAGACGGACCGACTCTGCTAAAAGAGCCTCATTGTGTTGATAATCTTTCCTGTCGTTGATTGATGCGCATTTGAACAAAAAGCTAAACAATTTAAGTGTTTACAAGGTATTTGTGGTTGTTTTTGTTCCTCTTTTTCACTGCACAGGGTTTAAAGGAATTACGGTATGTGTGCTTGTACACCAGGCGGATTCTTGATTGTACCAGGAAGTTGCAGGTGATCTTTGTTTTTAATTGCAACAGCTTAGTCAAAACACAAGTTAAACATTCAGTGCTACCACATCATCATTTAACAGGTGGAGACTTAAAAGCCACTCTGGTTTCACTCGCTCCAGCCAGCCTACAAACAAACCAACAGTGTGTCAGCCAACCTCTGGTACTGTATCGCCGTGAGGCTCGGCCTGTTCAGTCTACATGGGCATCCTCCCCAGTGTCCTATCATCCAAACTTAGCACGGGCACATGTCCAGTCCAATGTCTCCTTTTGCTTCTTCTGGCAATTGCCAAGTGGCAACTCTATAACTAACGTGTCAAGTCTTGTTTCAGTAAATGGATCCTACATCAAAAAGCCACTGAAAATGCCACATGGTCGCCTATATGCTATACTGTACATTGCATATGGATGCACTTTTTTTTTTTTTTCTTTTTTTACAAGCATCCAAAATAGTTGTGTTATTTGCAACTTCTATATTTTGGGAAATTAGCATATTACTAGCACCATACTTGGCCTAACCTCTCAAGTATGGAGCTAGAACTAGCAGCTGGTTAGCTTAGCTTGGCATTTAGACTCGAAATAGGGTAAAACAGCTGGCCTTTTTTTTGTTTGGGGGAAAAAACAAACAAGCCAGGCTAGTCGTTTCCCCCTTTTCTTATGGCTTTCCCATTCTACAGATAGCTCCTCTGATACAGTAG